>NC_090267.1:206975459-207645459 GCF_040414725.1 Anabrus simplex | reverse complement strand
CTATTAATAAGTACCACTTGCTTTGTATTACTCCAGAAACATTGGCTAAAACTCGGAATCTGCTCCAGCTACCAGTTTCTATACAGCGCCTTATCTCCACTCTCGCCACTGCACGCCGGTACTTACCGAGTGGAGCGCATTCGACACCTTGTAAAATTTAGAAGCAGCCAATAACGAGTTTCTCCCGAAACGTTTACATATTGAAACTCCTTTTACAAAACAGGTTGAAAATTAACGAGTATTCGTCATTGTACATGGTACTTAAAAATATTTAGTTAAAACAACTTTCATAGCATAATTTTAGCATAAATAAAATTGTATGAAACACGAGAGAAAACACTGTCAAATACGCCAAATACGTGAGATGGGTAAAATACGGAAAAACCCATAAAATACGGGAGACCTGGCGAAAATACGGTAGACAGGAGAAAATGTGAGTAAAATACGGGAGGCTTAGCAAGTAGCAACCCTACCTTTCACCCACAGGTATTTACAGTATGTACCTATTCTATTCGTACGGGCTGTTTGTTTTAGTACTTCAACGCACTGCCAGAAAATAATAAACTGAAAAGAATTTTATTCTCTCAACATACATTCAACAAAGCCTTCAGAAAACATTTATATCTACTGTATCTATCTGCAATCATGTTAACCAAACAAACAGCTTCTAATAAAGAAAAGCGCGCCCATAATCTTGTATCATTTCTATTCGTACAAGCAAACTGAACACTTAAAATAAACAAACAAATAAAGGGTTCCTGGAACATGTTAGTATCTAGTGGAATGTCTCCAAGACTTTTTAATTGCCTGACATCGTCGCTGCATAGAATACACTAATTTCTTGCATACGTCGGGGCTGATTTTCTGCCATTCCTGAAGAATCGCATTTTTAAGTTCCTCCTTCGTACGCATACGTAACCCAAAGATGTTCGATAGGATTTTAATCCTGAGACTGGGAAGGTGTTCTAAGCTGCTTAGGAATGTTCCAGAACTACCATGTCTTTTTAATATCAGCAGTGTGTTTTGGTTCATTATTATGCTGGAATATATAAACAGGTGGCATCCCCATATTTTCGGCACTCTGCTTCACGTTTGCCCACGGGATTGCATTATAGCCCTCCTTGTTCATTATTCCGTCGATGAAATGTATGTTACGCACACCTCTGGCTGACATACAGCCCCAAAGCATTACAGACCCACCACCGTATTTTACAGTTGGGAGTGTATTCGCCACATCTTTGACCGTACCAATTTTTCTCCATATTCTGTGGATGCTATATGACCCAAGAAAGGTTTATTTTTGTCTCATCAGACAAGATAACATCATTCCAGAATTCTTTCTCCTTATTTATATGCGCCTTAGAGAATATCAGTATAAGCCGTCTGTTTTTTATACTTACATATGGCCTTTTCCGAAGGATTCATTCATAGTACCCATGCCGATACAGGATCCGACGGATGGTGGAGTTGCTGATCGTCTTTCCAGTTCAATCCTCCGTGAGTTGTCTCAATACTGGTGCACTTAATTTGTAATCTGACTTCATAAGCCGAACAACAAGCCGTTCTTTCCTTTGAGTTAAACACTGTCTCTTGGGTTTCCTTGGCGTGTTGTTAATAGTGCCTTTGCATTTAAATGTATCAACCACATATTGCACCGTAGAATGTGTTCTATTGACCAACTGTTCAATATTTTGTAATGAAAGTCCTTTAAGTGCCAGTTTAAGTATACTGTTCTTGAGCTCCGTACTTAAATCTGCACTCCTACCGATGTCCACCACAGATACACTAGGGAGGTGACTATCGCACTTGACCAGTCGTATGCCGTCACTGAGACTTTTCCGTGCATCACAACCAAACGGTGGGCATCATCCTGTCCATGTGTACGAATACAACTGATACACCCGTTTGTCGATGCCGGCACATTAATATCAAATCTTCTTGCCTGTATGTAAATAAGTGTGGTTTTCACTAACGAATTGTCATTGACAAACAATATTTTTACCCGCAATGTACGTTTTATGTCACTTTTTCAATCGTTAATGTGAATATACGAGACTTGATAAGAAATTGAAGCCTGTACGAATAACAGAGACATACTGTATATAAGCTATAGGGTTTCATTTGTTTTCATTTAATCTTCCAGTTCTGGTTTCTTGTGACATGTCCAATTGATTATTATTATTATTATTATTATTATTATTATTATTATTATTATTATTATTATTATTATTATTATTATTATTATTATTAAAAACCAAACCAAACCCCATGGCACTAGAGCCCTTGAAGGGCCTTGGCCTACCAAGCGACCGCTGCTCAGCCCGAAGGCCTGCAGATTACGAGGTGTCGTGTGGTCAGCACGACGAATCCTCTCGGCTGTTATTATTATTATTATTATTATTATTATTATTATTATTATTATTATTATTATTATTATTATTATTCGCCTGTCCACAGGATAATCTAGGAGTTAATGCTGTGTTGCCCGATCGAAAGAAACACGTCAGACACGTTAATAAGTACAGATTCTAACCATTGTTTCCTCGGTCAACTCTTAATTTTGTCACCCTCAACGGTCGAAAATACTCAGCCACCTCCATTCGCCTCACAGTATCCCACCATAACCAAATCCAAGAGATTAGTGGGCTAGACATGCAGTATTCGTCAATGATAACAGAATAATGAAGTATTCAGTACGTTGCCAGAACGATCTCTGAAGATTGGTAGGACAAAGCTGAGGGGGAGGAATGTGTGCGTCAGGATATCAGGACCTAGAAATTAAGAATTAGAAGAAAATGGCGCTGAACAGGAGATACTAGTAGAAACTTTTGAGGAATTCCAAGGCCCACAAAGGACTGTCGTGCTTGTGGTAAATGATGTTATAATTTAAACTCGATCTGAAAGTACAGAAGTGCAACCTTATAGTGGCGAAGTGTAAATAAAACTCCGAAAAATCTCGGCGATAACACGGGAATGTACAGTAGTAAGTTGGCTTCGTAACTTCGCAACTATAAATGGTTAAGTGATTGATATACGGTTCAAAAGTTGAAGGACAAAAAGACCATTCAAATTTAGTTTCAATAATCAGTGACGTCTAGGCGAGTGGTAATGACGTCCGCCGCTTTGTATTCAAATCGAGGTTTTAAGACACTCGCACCTCCGTGGTGCTGGAGTGTTGCAAGTATACTTGGGGACAAAGCATGACGACCTTGCCTCACACGAATACTGTCCAGCGGCAGCCCGGTGTCTATTAGCGGCTTATAGGATTTACTACGTCTACTGCCAAATCGTGTACTGCACTCGACACGAAGAAAGGGTAAAGACTGAACAGAGTGTGGAAGGAAGTGATTTGGCAACCTCTCCACGCCAAATAAGGATCACTTAGAGATTGACTGCTGGCTTCCAGCTCGCTTCCAGGAAATGAGGCCGTCATGTTTTGTCCCTAAGTATACTACCGCTGCATGTGCTTCGTAAAACTTGCCATACTAGCTACATGGGTCACCATAAATTCATAACCAGGTCAGTTGAAAATTGAAAATTTACCTAAATTTGCTAAATATTTCTGTCTAAGTCAGACAGTGGGACCTAGTGTTTACAGTGCACTATGTCTCCTGGTCTGGGCTAGAGCAATTTTGTTACTTTCATTGATCTGTCTCAGCTTTATCCTTGGCTTTGACAAAATGAAAGTGACTGAGGTATGAGTGATGCTAGTAATGCCATTCCTTCTGCAGCCAGTCCCTGCTATGAATGGTGTGAAAATATTGCTCATAGGGTCGGTTGGTCTTGCATTTCAGTGGGCTTGGCAGACTGATATGTAAGAGCAACTTCTGGCTCGGTGAGGAAAGCATCGGGAAACTACCTCACTCCTCATTTCCCTAGTATGCCTCTACAGTGATGCCTAGGCCATCTATGACAGCTGATGGCAGAGCTGTTGAGGATCCAACCAGCCTTCGGGCTGATGACTAAATATACATACAAGTCAGACGTCACCACGTAATCGCTCTAGGGAGCCGGTGTTACTTGCTCCGCTCGGGACGGGTATTTGTCACGTGACAAGAAAGGAGCGGGCAGGCGGGTTGCATACCGTGGCCGTTCTGTACTTGCGTCACTGGCCTTCAGCACATACTACGTCATGCACTTCCCCTACTTCTTCCCCTACTTGCTCTTTAAGCTGCTCTCGTTCCTCGAGAGCGGGGAGAAAACTGGCTCCGAAGGCATTTAGCTCTCTATTGACGATGCCTGGTCTAAGTGAATCGGACACTATCGTAAATGCGTTGAGGAGAATGGAGGGAAATTTTAGGAATCGAGTAAACCAAAGAAATCTGCAGCGGGGAGTGCAGCTCAGCACTTCCACAACACTTGTGGAACCTATTTGTTGTTCGATCTGCTTCATTTGTGTGAGAAAGACTTATTCTGTGCCATAAATCTTCTGGCCGTGTCTCCGTCTCAGCCCCTCCTCTTCTTGTGTCGCGAAGTGCTCACAGGACAGGAAGATTTATTTTACACCTGATAATTGTTTTTTTTGAAAATGCTTCCCACCATAGGGGGTGCATTGCCGACATGCTAAAACACAAAGCCACATCCTAAGAAACTTGATTTTAATTATTGCTAAGAAAGTCTAAAAACAATGTAATTATCAAAATTAACTTTTAAAGACGACATTCCGAGGTCAGAAGGTCTGGGCATGTTGTGGATGAGACGACCAATTTCTAAAGTCTCCATAACTAATGACTAGCAGCAGCCATGAATTTCCTAAACTTAATTTTATCATGTAAATATCCATGTTTATTACAGTCGTTAATACATGTCGTTTAAAATACTTGTTAAACAACCATTTTACGGAATTCATTTGAAGACAAAACTCTCATCCAACTTTATAGTGTCACTACGATCATAGTAAAACAGCCACGTAGTATTTCCATAGAAAAACAGCTACGTATTTCCATAATGCACACTGTTCTAAGTTTAAAATATTTATTCTAATTTATGGAAATTGTTTTAGTCAGCACATCATTCTAAGTTATGGGAACTGGAGCAGCTGCTTGAGGAATATTATTGTCTCTAAGAAAACAACAAGAATGGAACTTGCCACCGTGTGTGTCATTATAAAGTATCAAAGCTAGGGTTGGCGATGTACTGTAAATTGCATACCGGTACTAGATACTTTACAGCGATCACGCATGACTTGTTAGTCAATATTCATTTTGTACGCAACGTAACTTATGTCCCCTCGTCTATGAATAAAATGAATAATTTGGCTTCAGAAGAAATATAGGAACACGTGAAGCAATCCTGACTTGACATCTGATCTTAGACAATCTAATTAAGAAGGACAAGCCCACGTTCATGGAGTTCGTAGATTTAGAAAAGTCATTCGATAATGTTGATTGGACCAAGCTATTTGAGAAAGTGATTGGGATCAGATACCGAGAACGAAGAATTATCTACAATCAGTATAAAAATCAGTCTGCAGTTATAAGAATTGAGAGCTTTTAAAAAAGAAGTAGAAAATAGAAAGGAGTGAGGCAAGGCTGAAGTTTCTTCCCCCTCCTTTTCAATGTTTATACAGAACACGCAGTAAAAGAAATCAAAGAGGAATTTGGAAAGGGAATCACAATCCAAAGAGAGGAAATCAAAACCCTGAGATTTGCCGATGATCTTGTTCTTCTTTTTCTACCACTTTTCTCACACCTGTGGGGTCGCGGCTGTGAACTCGTTGCACAGGTGGATTTGGTCCTGTTTTACGCCGAATGCCCTTCCTGACGCCACCCTATATGGTGGGATGTAATTACTATTGCGTGTGGTGGTTGGTAGCGTGGTGTGCTGGGTGAATATGAGGAGGAGAGTGTTGGGACATACACATACACCCAGTCTCCGACACAGAAGAATTAATCAGAAGCGATTAAAATCCCCGACCCGGCCGGAAATCGAACCCGGAACCCTCTGAACCGAAGGGCAGTACGCTGGCCATTAAGCCAACGGGTCGGAATTGAGATTTGCCGATGAAAATTCCTGAATGGCAATGCACTGAGTCTTGGGGAAGGAGTACAAGGTGAAAATAAGTAAGTCTAAAACAAAAGTAATGGAGAGCAGTCGAACGAATTCAGGTGACGCAGGAAATATTAAATTAGGAAGTGAATTCTTAAAGAAAGTAGATGAATATTTTTACTTGGGCAGTAAAATAACTTGACGATGGCAGAAGTAAGGACATAAAATGCAGACTGGCACAAGCAAGGAAGGTCTTTCTTAAGAAAAGAAATTTGCTCACTTCGAACATTAATATAGGAATTAGAAAGATGGTCTTGAAGACTTTCGTCTGGATCGCGGCAATGAAGTGAAACATGAACGATTACTAGCTCAGAAAGAAAGAGAATAGAAGCTTAGTATCTCACGCCTGCACAAAATTTTAACACGTGTTATTTACAAAAGAATGGAAAGACAAGTTGAAACTGAGTTGGGAGAAGATCAATTTGGCTTCAGAAGAAATGTAGGAATACGTGAAGACATCTTAAGACACCCAGGACTTGCTCAGTTGGTTTTTGAGGGAAGTGTAAGCGGTAAGAACGGTAGGGGTAGACCAAGATATAAATATGAAGAGCAGATTAGAGCAGATGTAGGATGTAGTAGTTACGTAGAAATGGTTAGCACAGGATAGGGTGGCATGGATAGTTGCATCAAACAAGTTTATGGACTGATGACTCAAACAACAACAACAACAACATTTACCTATTCCACTATAACATCGTTATTTCATAACGACTGATCATACGGATTGTGTAGGGGTAGTGTGCTCACCTTTTACCCGAAGGTCCCGAATTCGATTCCTGGGCAGTCCAGGAATTTTACTTCTGAACTGAGGACTGTAACAGGATTCACTCTGCTTCTTGAAGAGCTGTCTGATACGAGAGGCAGTGAAGGCCGTCCAGACAGTACGACTGAAGATGTTTTTACGGTGACTACGTGGCACTGCAGTATCTTCAGACCATTTAGTTAGGCAGCAGTCCTTTTGGCAGGCTAAGATCACAATGGGCCGTTGTGCCACGGGTTATCTATCGTACCGTACAGATAACCTACATACTCTTATGAGAAGTCATGCCCTTGTGGTTTGGATTCTATGTAAAAATCGAAGGTCTGTGGGATCACGGAGATAACAGACATGGAAAACTACTAGCTTTCTTGATTTGCTGCATTCTCTAACGTTGCAAAATAACAAATCGACTGATGGTGGTATCTAGTTCATATAGTAAGCTTCTCTATATTTTAAAAAAGAGAACATTAAAAATAGCACTCCGAGTGCATTTCCTACTTTAATTAAAATATTTTTATTCCGATGAAAATGCATAAAATAATTTTAGTCTCAACAACATCACCTTATTATATAATATACAATTGTTTCGAATTTTAGACTAATTATTTTCTGAGATGAGCTGTATGTTAAGTATTTCCAACTTCACTTCTATTGATGTCTATTAATGGAAATATAGCGTCAAATTTACTGCAGTTATTGGTATTAAAGTTGGTATTTTGTAGAAGGCATACTGGAAAAGAAACTAGGCTGCTAGTTGTTAGACCGAACTCGATAGCTGCAGTCGCTTAAGTGCGGCTAGTATCCAGTAATCGGTAGACAGTGGGTTCGAGCCCCACTGTCGGCAGCCCTGAAGATGGTTTTCCGTGCTTTCCCATTTTCACACCAGGCAAATGCCGGGGCTATACCTTAATTAAGGCCATAGCCGCTTCCTTCCAATTCCTAGGCCTTTCCTATCCCATCGTCGCCATATGACATATCTGTGTCGTTTAGACGTAAAGCAAATAGCAGAAAAAAAAAAGCTAGTTGTTAGACTACAAATATACCTAATTAGAGGATGGGGTTTAGAAGAAGATGTTAAGTTCCTTCTTCTTCTTCTTCTTCTCACATTTTTGCACGTAATTTCCACGACAGTTAATTTTTCGAAAAATGTGCTTATACCTGTAAGAAAGGTTATTGGAAAAAAATATTTAGAATACATTGTGTTCAGTTCATCAACCGATTGGACGACCCATTACTGATACACCTGGGGCAGTGACATACGCAAGAGAGGTAGGGGTTATGGAGTTTAAACCCTCTCCTTCAACATCTTGAATTTCTTTGTAAGCGAAACATAAAATAATATTTGATATGTAATTATGTCTAAGACAGAATACATGACATTTAGATCCTCGAGAAGTTGGAACCATCTACGTTGACGGTGAAGATCTACCACGAGTCGACAAATTGAAATATCATGGCTCCACAATCTCTGACGGTGGCCGATTTGCTGACGAGGTCAACACAAGGATACACGCAGCCTGGCTGAAGTGGCGAATGACAACGGGCGTCATCTGCGACCGTCGATGAAGGACCATCTAAAGTCTACCGGACTGTTATCCGTCCTGTCGCTCTCCACGACACCGAGCGTTGGCCAGCCACAAAGGACGTAGAACGTCAACTACGCGCCATGGAGACGAAGATGCTTAGGCGGACAGCTGGCATCACTAGATTGGATCATCGATTATATTAGAAAACATTTTGGCGTCGCACCAATCCAGAAGAAAATGCAGAAAAACGGTCTGCGCTAGTTTGGGCATGTGCTGCGTGCAGTCTCTACATTGGAAGTCGCTGGAATGAGGCCCAAGGGACGACCAAGACAGCGATGGACCGAAACAGTGCACAACGACCTGAAAGCTGTAAGACTACATCCAGACATGGCCCGAGACCGAATTAAATGGAGACAACGAATCCACACAACGGACCCTGCCTCCAGGCGGGACAAACGCTAAAGAAGAAGAAGAAGAAGAAGAAGATGATGATGAAGATGAAGATGATGATGATGATGATGATGATGATGATGATGATAATAATGTAATTTAGGTCTACCCCTAGTCCGGTTCCTTGAAACGGGGTCGGGGATGAGGTGAGATTAATTTATATGTCATGTTTTTACGGCCGGATACCCTTCCTGCAGTCAGCCTCAGTTGAGGAGCTGATGAAGATGAAATGAATGATGTTGAATTGGTGAATAAAATTGGGTAAGGATGTGGAAGGAATCGACTGTGGCCTACGAATAGGATCTGTCCGGGCATCTGCCTGTAAGTAAAAACAGGAAACCACAGAACAACATTTTTAGGACAGTCGACGGTGGGGTTGGAACCCACGCGTCTCCCGACTGAAAATCTTGGCTCCACAGCCATAGCGCTTTGACATGTCCGGCCACTCCACTCGGTTGTTTGACATGTAATAATTATAATGTATATATTTAACGTATGGCTTTTAGTGCGAGGACCCCTCAAGGATTAGCATCGCCATCCGACAGACAAATCGTCAATAGCGTCATATTCCCTCACTCCATATGAACACTGCAGTGAGGTTTGGAATTGAATCGAGATTTTTGGTAAAGGTGTATTCTGCCCGAAGGCAGGCCCGAACCTCCGCAGAGGTGTGCCTGAGCCGGAGTTTACGTACGGTAGGGTGGCCAGTTCCTTTCCGCTCCTCCATTCCCTTACCCCCCCCCCACACACACACACCAACAGCGCGTGGCAACCCATCCAAATCTGGACCACGCCCAATGTTGCTTATCTTCGGAGATCTCACGGGATCCGATGTTTTAACACGGCTACGGCCGTTGGCAATGTACTGATTACAAATTGTATATTCTACTCACTCTCCTTCCCTGTCGGCCAACATTCTGATGGTGAAAATGTCTTCCACCAACGGGACTCGAACCGGTAAACCATAGTGTCAAACCATACAGAGTTTACGCGTTAACGACCATGGCCATCATGCGGATCATGATGATGATGTGGCTATTACACCGGTTGACAGTAGAGAGCGGATGTTATTGAAACGTCATATATTTTCCCTTTGAATTAGAGCGTTGCTCAGTAGTATAAAAATTATTTCTACGACATAACGAAGGATAATGACGCGTTTTGATTTTGCAGTTTTTACATTTTTTGCCGTTTTTGGCTGAGCAGTCATTATTTCACCTTTCAAGAAAGTTTTAGGTTCAATATACAGCATTTTTGAAGAAGTTTTAGTATTCTTGATTGCCAATGATAAAAGTCCACAAGTGACAATGTAACAAAATATAAAATTCATTTTCCTTACATATGGTTAAAGTTTGCTAAATATCTTTCATGGCCAATCAAACTGACCATCAGTTACTGGTGACTAGTAAAGGGTCGGGAGGGATTTAAATTTTGCCCATTAGGAGATAATAATATATGTGAAAACAAGAACTATGCAGTGAATGGAACAGGGGTATATTACTTGTATTACCGTTGTCACAGAGTCATCAGAATTCAGTGTTTAGTTTGTTTTTCTTTTTTTTTACGTCGCACGACACAAACAGGTCTCTTGGCGACGGTGGAATAGGAAAGGTTTAGGAGCGGAAAGGAAGGGAGCATGGCCTATAACCTCTACATTTGCATGATGTAAAAATGAGAAACCGCGGAAACCACCTTCAGGGCTGCCGACAGTGGGCTAGTGGCTTAACATCGCAATAACATAGGCCTACTGAACGTTTTTGGCGACGAAATGATGGGAAAAGGTCTAGGATTGCGAAGGTAGCGGCCATGGCCATAATTAAGGTACAGCTTCGTTTGAAAATGGGAAACCACGAGAAAACATTTCAGGGTTACTGACTGTGGGACTTCATCCCAATATCTCCCGAATGCAAGCTCACAGCTACGCGACCCTAACAGCACGGCCAACTCGCTAGGTGAGAAATCAGTTTGGTCAAATATTTTAATGTCTTCTTTTACTTATTTTATAGTGAATTTAATGGCATTTTATTGATTATTTTCAATGATTTTTTGGTCGTCAACATCCGCCCTCTAGTTATCAGACATGTAACGGCTGATGGCCTACAAACACCTAAGCCCTAAAACTAATCAGCTATAACAAGATACTGGCTGACTACTGGTAGGTCTGATTCGTTTGTGGCCACTCATCTCCACTAGATAGTCCGGCGTTGCAAATTGCGTTTAAAAAAAAGGAATTAGCCGTCAACGACGAGTACAACAAGTAGAACTGCATTTAGTGAAGATAGCGTTTTAATTATTGCTCTTTTCGTCTGCTTCATCCTGAACTAAGTTACGTGGTGGGTTCTGACTTTATTAGTCAAGTTAAGTCTACCTTATATAACGCCATGGCGGCTCCGTGGTTCGACAACTCTGCACTCCGACCTATCATCTGAGCAGAGAACGGGTGGCTACGGCTCTCTGCATTCGGAAGACGGAAAGGGGTTGATCCTCACCGTTGGCTATTCTTTCCACGGTTTTCCATTCTTCTGCACCGAGGCGAAAGTCGGGACAGTTCCTAGTATAGGCCGCGGCCGCCAATCCCCTCACCTTCTCCACACATCTCCATCACAACCACAAGTCTCCTAATCTGAGAGACGGCGTCGCCGTCTAAGATTCCCACCTCCCCTTTCAGGGGAGGAATGAAAACAATTTGGTAATAGTACCTAGATGTCATAGTATGTTATGTTTTAGTAAGTAAGGTTTGATCGCATAAGCTCACCAGGCAATTGATGTACTCGTTACTAATTAAAATCAAAGTAGACAAAATTACAGTAATGGGAAATAGAGCTTAACACTTAACAAAACCTATTTTTCTAAAACTGGTGATGTGTAATTGAATAAGCTAATGGAATATCCTTGCATAGTTTAAATTATTCCTATTTTACAGTTTTAACCAGTAGGCCCATACATGTTACTATTAGGCAGAACGGCATCCTTAATATTCAGGATTACTAGATAGATCAGATCAGAATAATGGACAAAATCTTGAAATGCCCAAGAAGGGCATATTTACGTGAATAGGTGTATATAGGGAACAGGAATAACACATTGTAATCAACCCTGCATTCTACATACCGATACTTAAATAGAGTCACTAAAATTATCACTTTCTTTCTCAATCCGTTTACCCTCCAGGATAGGTTTTTCCCTCGGACTCAGCGAGGGCTGGTTCGAGGAGCTATCAGACGGTGAGATAGCGGTTCCGGTCTAGCAAGCCAAGAATAACGGCCGAGAGGATTCGTCGTGCTGACCACACGACACCTCGTAATCTGCAGGCCTTCGGGCTGAGCAGGGGTCGCTTGGTAGGCCAAGGCCCTTAAAGGGCTGTAGTGCCATGGGGTGGGGGGGTTTACTCAGGTTGATGCTACCCCAGGTCGATTAAACCAAACAAGTTTTTTAATAAATCGACCTGGATTATTTTATGGTCAATGTTCAGAAATCTGCGGGGCCAATCATAGTTTTATGCCCATTGTAATTGAAAGAATTAATATTAACTCATTTATTAAATGAATCAATAACATAATAAATTCATCATCAGATGACTGAAAGTAAGTACTGGTCTCTTAAACCATTTTATAGTAATTAACACCTACTTCTGATGAAGAAATTAGTTAATTCATAACGTTAGTATGTCATACTAAAATAATTAAATACTTTAATATTTCTTTATTCCTCAGATAATACCTATAAATTGATTGATTTTATTCTTTATATTTTCATCCACCCTTATCTTATTCGCCATTATAAATTATTATATTTTTTTATATAATATTCCCTCACCAACAAATAAACCTTCATTAACTTCTAATTCCATAAATTGAAAATGATAAATAACCTCTTCTCAATTTTTGATCCTACATCTAGTATTATAAACTTATCCCTCAATTGATTAAGAACGTTCCTTGGACTTCTAATAGTACCCTTCATCTACTGATTAATTCCTTCACGTCTCACAATTACTTGGGTTTCGATTACAAATACCCTTCATAATGAATTTAAAACTTTAATTGGGCCAACCAGCCATAACGGAAGAACCTTCATCTTCATTTCATTATTCTCACTTATTTTATTTAATAATTTTCTAGGGTTATTCCCCTACATTTTCACTAGCTCTAGCCATCTTGTATTAACATTCACATTATCCTTACCCTTGTGATTATCTTTCATATTATATGGATGAATCAACCATACAACCCACATATTTGCCCACATAATCCCTCAATGAACACCTCCTGTCCTTATACCTTTCATGGTTTGTATTGAAACCATTAGAAATATTATTCGCCCAGGCACATTAGCTATTCGCTCAGCGAGGGATCCCACCACTACCGCCTCAAGGGCTGTGTCCTGGTGCTTGAGATTTTGGGTCGGGATTCAACAGGGAAGGAGGACCAGTGCCTCGCCTAGGCGGCCTCACCTGCTATGCTGAACAGGGTCATTGTGCGAGTATGGGGAGATCGGAAGGGATAGACAAGGAAGAGAGAAGAGGCCTTAATTTAGGTACCATCCCGGCATTTTCCTGGAGGAGAAGTGGGAAACCACGGAAAACTCTTCGAGGATGGTTGAGGTGGGATTCGAACCCCTCTCTATTCAGTTGACCTCCCGAGGATGAATGAACCCCGTTCCAGTCCTCGTACCACTTTTCAAATTTCGTGGCAGAGCCGGGGATCGAACCCGGGCCTCCGGGGATTGCAGTTAATCACACTAACCACTACACCACAGAGGCGGACATTAAATTATTACTTGGGGAGTAATTGTAATGAACACTGGCACAAGAGACGGATACTAGAACGAGAAAAGTAAAAGCAAGATCCACCTTTACGAAAATGAGACATTTGCTCTGTTGTAGAGACCTTACGCTAGATATAAAAATAGAAAAGTTAAATGCTACGTCCTCCCTGTGATATTATTACTGGAGTTACGTCGTACAAAACATCTGAGAAGAAGGTCTAGGATTTTAAACGCGAATTTGTTGACGCCAACTAGGAATATCATGGGCTGATCATTCGACCAACCAGAGCTGAATGAACACACTATAAAAGTTACTCAATAACTTACCATTAAGTAGAGGGAGCTAGAATGCTTCAGGCATATGATGAAGAATGAAAGAAGTATCGAATACTCCAGCTTGTCATTCAAGCGAAGATCATCGGGAAGAAAGGTAGAGGACTCCGAGAGATCTACTGATTGAGGAACCTGAGAGACTGATACTAATTAACAGAACTGTTTCGAAACGTCGCAGACAAGTCTAAAATCGTCAAGATGATGACCAGAATGTGGCACGAATAAGATATTAGAAGATGGAGAAAACATAGTAAAATAAGGAGAATAACCAATACCTTTCTTTTTCTAATGAGAAGTTCTATATTATTATCAGTATCGCCTTTATCATTATTATTATTAAACGGATTAAAATCCTGATAGTAGCAGATGGTACTACGCGTAAAATTTACCTGCAAAAACCTCGATTATTTCTTGCAATAAAAATCGACCATTGACCACTGTATTCGTCATGGAGCAGATACGACAATCTTATGATGATTTATTTTACGTTTAAACATCAAATGCTGCCAACAGTCAGGAAATATGTCCCAAGATAATAAAGAACTTCCCTTTTGGAGTTACTCCTCCTCTTGTATGGATACAAGGATAATCTGGGTTAATTTATTAACAGGCTAAAGGCTAAGAAGGAGTATCCTTCAATTAAAAAACACAGACAGCCTTATTCTTTTCCTATGTTGTATCGCCCTGTTCTGTTTTCCGTTTACCTTTCATTGTGTAGAAATTGAAGTTGCATTTGTTTCGTTAAAATGAAACTCACCAGAGCTATGTAAAGAAACCTCAAATAATGTGGTTCTATAAAGGTGGAATGGAGGCGACCTAACAGTTTATCTATATTTTTTCTCATGTCGGCAGGTTGACACAATGGCATTTAATGTAATTCAGCGGCGGAAAATATCAAATATTAGGGGCAAATCAACACGTTCTTGGGTCCCTGCCGGGAAATCAGATCACATTTCTTAATATTCAGTAGCCAAACCAAACCCCATGGCGCAACAGCCCCGAAGAGCCTACCAAGCGACCGCTGCTCAGCCCGAAGGCCTGCAGATTGCGAGGTATCGTGTGGTCGGCACGACGAATCCCCTCGGTCGTTTATTCTTGCTTTTCTAGACCGGGGCCGCCATCTCATCGTCCGATGGCTCTTCAATTGTAATCACGTAGGCTGAGTGGACCACGAACCAGCCCTTAGATCCAGGTAAAAATCTCAGGCCTGGCCGGGAATCGAACCCGGGTCCTCCGGGTAAGAGGCAGGCGCGTTACCCCTACACGTCGGGGCCGACTTCTTAATACATAATAACAATAATAATAATAATAATAATAATAATAATAATAATAATAATAATAATAATAATAATAATAATAATAACGTCCGGCTCCATGGCTAAATGATTAGCGTGCTGGCCTTTGGTCACATGGGGTCCTGGGTTCGATTCCTGGCAGGATCGGGAATTTCAACCATAATTTGTTAATTCCGCTGACACTGGGGCTGGGTGTATACGTCGTCTTCATCATCATTTCATCCTCATCACGACGCGCAAGTCGCCTACGGGGGTCAAATCAAAAGACCTGCACCTGGCGAGCCGAACTTGTCCTCGGACACTCCCGGCACTAAAAGCCATACGCCATTTCATTTCAATAATAATAATAATAATAATAATAATAATAATAATAATAATAATAATAATAATAATAATAATAATAATAATAATCCAGTATAATCCAGTATTCGGGAGATAGTTGGTTCGAACCCACTGTCGGCAGCCCTGAATATGGTTTTCCGTGGTTTCCTATTTTCAAACCAAGCAAATGCTGGCGCTTTATCTTAATTAAGGCCACGGACGCTTCCTTCCCACTCCTAGTCCTTTCCTGTCCCATCGTCGCCGTAAGACCTGTCTGTGTCGGTGCGACGTAAATCAACTTGCCAGAGGCTCTATATGCAGCGGAATGTCTCGCCATGAACAAAAACGCATGATGGAGAAATTGGAGGCCAAGGAAAGAAAGATTTTGAGAAAAATCTTAGGTCAAGTCAAAGACAACGGCGAGTGTAGGAGACGGCACAACCAGGAGTTGTATTCGCATGTGGAGAAAATAATTGATGTGATGCGAAAAAGGAGGATTACTCTTTATGAACACATGATCCGAATGAATTCAACACGGTTAACCTACCGCATTTTCACTTTCCTCCAAGAGAAAAAGGCAAAGAGGACTGGTTCAGTGAGGTACAGAAAGATCTGCAGGAGATTGGGTTCTCATTTGAAGATATCCAGGAGCGTGTCCCACTTAAGAAAAAAACTCCAAGAACATCAGAGTTTCCTACCAAAGCCGAAGATGAGAACTAGAAAGGCATGGACGGAAGAGCGAAAGGAGCAACACCGTATACGAATGAAGGAATACTAGACCAACATTAAAGCTCAAGGGAAATAGTTGAAATGACGTGGTCCTTAGTTGGCCGAAACGAAACAACAACAATAATAATAATAATAATAATAATAATAATAATAATAATAATAATATGATACTGATGTTGATGTCCCAAGTGAATACGTACATTTGTGCAAGTGAAGGTGATATTCAAAGCAAAACTAACACAGCAATTCACTCCTTCCTACCCACATGCTTCCCTTTAGAAAAACTAATTATAAAGTGACTTAGGTATATTTTGGTGTCGTAAAATAATGCATGTAATATCAGAGACCAAAAAGAAACTACAAGGTATAAAACAGACACAAAATTACCTACAGTTTTACGCTGGTGTAACTTCCGAAAATCGAGCACAAGCAGGAATAATGATTATGATTTATAAACGGTTTAAATCTTCCATTACAGATTATACTACACCTTCTGGAATGAACGAATAATAGGGATACGTCTGAAAATATCTAGGGGATACTTGTCTGTAATTGGAGTATATGCCCCAGTAGAAGTTGAAGAAGACAAAAATGAAGATTTCTACAACAAACTGCAACAGGTTTTGAATAAAATTAATCAGAACGATTATCTCTTATTGATGAGTGACTTCAATGCAAGAGTAGGTAGTGCGAAAGTTGGACAGTCAATTGGCACATTCGGTGAACAAGTCTGTAACAACAACGGGATTAGATTAATAGACTTCTCCACTTATAATCAATTAAAGGTAATGATTTTTTTTTCTCAAACATAGCGACAGCCATAAATGCACATGGGAGGCAAGAGCCACGAAATCAATACTGGATTATGCTATTTGCAATATTAAACTAGCAGAGATGGTTTTAGATACAAAAGTTTTTCGAGGCCCAGAATTAGAAACAGATCACTACCTATTAATTTGTCCCATTAGAATAAAACCTCGATGGCACAATAAGATGAAGGAACCAACAAAATCAAACACAACCTCTCTCTACAAAGAACAACTTCTTCATGATCCTAGTATTAGATGGCTCTACCAACAACGACTAGCTAAATTAACGCAATCAACTCCAACAGTAGAAAATGTTGAAGAGGAATGTAAACACCTAACGACCATCCTAAAACAAGCAGCCAAAGAATGCCTTGGCACCAAAACGAAACGACAGAGGAATAGGGGACTCAGAATATGGGATAAAAACATTAAAGAAATTATCAAAGACAAACAGAAGGCCTACAGGAAGTACTTATGTACTAAGAAAGATGAGGATAAAATAGAATACCACAGAAAGCGAGCAACTGCAACGAGAGAAGTGCGCAAATACCATAGAAGGAACTGGGAAGAATTTGTATCCCATTTAGAAAATGACATAACCAGACCTCAACCACAGACTTGCAAAATTTTGAATAATTTAAGTAGGGAAACTAAAGACACACTCAGAATCAACACAATCTCCTGCAATACTTGGTCAAATCACTTTCAATATTTATGGTCACAGAATGTCTCACCTATTCAGACACTTCACTCAGACAATCCACATATCGAACACATTACAATGGCAGAACTAGTTGCAGTCCTGAAAATGCTAAAGTGCAATAAAACACCTGAGAAAGATGGCTTAAATATAGAGTTATTCAAATATTCATACGATTCACTCAGTTCCTAAATAGAATTTGGAAAGGAGAAACCCCACCTAAAAACTGGAATAAAGAAATAATTATACCCATTTTCAAGAAAGGTGACAAAAATGACTGTGAAAACTACAGAGGCATACGCTTATTCAATTCTGGTTATAAAATATACGCCAACATCATTAAATGTATGTATGCTAGGGGCTTTACGTTTCGTTTTGGTGCCAAGGCTTTCTTTACGCCACAGATAGGTCTTATGGCAACGATGGGATAGGAAAGGCCTAGGAGTTGGAAGGAAGCGGCCGTGGCCTTAATTAAGGTACAGCCCCAGCATTTGCCTGGTGTGAAAATGGGAAACCACGGAAAACTATCTTCAGGGCTGCCGATAGAGGGATTCGAACCTACTATGTCCCGGATACAAGCTCACAGCCGCGCGCCTCTACACGCACGGCCAACTCGCCCGGTAACATCATTAAAAATAAACTGTATTATTATTATTATTATTATTATTATTATTATTATTATTATTATTATTATTATTATTATTATTATTATTATTAGGAAGTCGGCCCCGACGTGTAGGGGTAACGCGCTTGCCTCTTACCCGGAGGACCCGGGTTCGATTCCCGGCCAGGTTTGAGATTTTTACCTGGATCTAAGGGCTGGTTCGTGGTCCACTCAGCCTACGTGATTACAATTGAAGAGCCATCGGACGATGAGATGGCGGCCCCGGTCTAGAAAAGCAAGAATAAAAGGCCGAGGGGATTCGTCGTGCTGAATGACCTTAAAAGCAGACCTGTATTGGAATACATCTATGAATACCAGAGAAATTGGCTAGAACACCTAAACAGGATGGACAAAAGCAGGATCCCCAAAGCAGTCATAAACTACTGCTCCGGTGGGAAGAGATCTCTGGGACGCCCCAGGAAGAGATGGTGTGAAAATGAAAATCTGTTGTATAGACCGTAACAGTTCTTCTATAGGACTAATACCTGAAAGGAGGAGGATGATGATGATGATGAAAATAATGCATGTCCGCCTCTGTGGTGTGGTGGTTAGTGTGATTAGCTGCCACCCCCGCAGGTCCGGGTTCGATTCCCGGCTTTGCCACGAAATTTGAAAAGTGGTACGAGGACTGGAACGGGGTCCACTCAGCCTAGGGAGGTTAAATGAGTAAAGGGGTTCGTTTCTCACCTCAGCCATCCTCGAAGTGGTTTTCCATGGTTTCCCACTTCTATTCCAGGCATGTGCCGGAATGTTGCCTAAGGCCACGGTCTCTTCCTTCCCTCATCCATGCCTATCCCTTCCTATCTTCATATCCCCCACAAGGCCCCTGTTCAGCATAGTAGGTGAGCCACCTGGACGAGGTGCTGGTACTCCTCCCCAATTGTATCTCCAAACAAATGTCTCACGCTCCAGGACACTGCCCTAGAGGGGTAGAGGTGGGATCCCTCGCTGAGTCCAGGATAAAACCCACCCTAGAGGTAAATGGATTAAATAAATAATTAAATAAATAAAATCATTCATTACGGTTGTTCTCAAAAGTCACCCACGGGATGAAAAAGAATATTCATTCGCTGTTGCGGCATTCCATCTGTGAAAAATTTCAAGATTTTTTAAAGTTTAAATTCATTTGTGTACTTTAATTTGTAATGGTCGAAATATAAATTTAGAGGTGCTGGTATATTTCCCAGCCTACCGCGTGGTGTAGGGTTAGCTTGCCTGTCTCTTACCCGATGCCCCGGTTTCGATTCCCGACCAGGTCAACGAATTTTACCTCGATCCGAGGGCTGGTTCGAGGTCCACTCAGCTAATGTGTCTATCTGACAGCGAGATAGCAGCCCCGGTCTAGAAAGCCAAGAATAACGGCAGAGAGGATTCGTTGTGCTGGCTACACGACACCTCGTAATCTGCAGGCCTTCGGGGCTGTTCTGCCACGGGGCTTGGTTTTCCAAAGCTCATTTTGCGTTATTTCGGCTTTTGGCGCAGAAAACTTTAGGACATAAAGATTATGAACAATACGTTAGTCAGAAATTCGTGACTGTCGACGTAGGATGCACCAAATCACGTTAATGCTAACTCATAGATCAGCAATAAAATAAATCTGAGTTTAATAGCAGTTCTTGTTCAGTTGGAGTTTAAAACGATAATTAAAAACTAAATTAAGCTTTTTAACGTTATTCTAAGTTCTTTCCTGATAAGTTTTCACAAATCATTGCTTTGCATCAAGTTTTGGCGTCAGAAAGGGTTTATTTGTTATCTGGTGCTGATCCCAAATAAACGAGAAAAGGCCGGGAAAGAGAAGAGACTTTGCATCAAGTAATATTAGCGAAATGAAATATTGTAACGGTCCATGTCGAGCACAGAATATTTTTATGGTTTATCATAGGGGTTTCAAAATAGTGGCCATATTTTGCGGCCCGTGAGGGTTTTCAAAAAAATTTTAAGAAGTGTGAGGAAAATTTACAAAAGAAATGTATAGCTCGTTCAATAATGTATTCATTTTGTACCCTTTATAGACCCAAGTCAGAACTAATGTGTCTCCTTTAATATGTGTTCCTGTGTCTGAGTATTCAGTTGATCTGAATAGGTTATTTTTTATTTTTAAAAGTTTTAAATCCAAACTTCGGCGTAAAATAAGCCTTCACAAATGCCAGTGCTAGGTCTCAACCACTATAAAAAAAATGGCTATGGTTCTATGCCAACCTCACTGCAGACAGTTTATGCAAAGTAGCATGCAATGAATACCAATAAATACTTTAATTGCCATTGGTGTAAGAAGCGGTTCCAATTCTTTCTTCTTCTCTCAATGGTAGTACCGGCTGGTACACGGTACTGCGCACTAAAAGCAATTTTCAGGAAAGTAGTCCTGCAAGTACTTTGCTGAGATTTGAAGCTTTTACATCTGTGTATCATTGTTCCTTCCACACTACTCCCACTAAATTGTCCTCCTTTAAATTTTGCTTTGACTACATTAATCATTTCAGATTATCTTTAGGTATTTTGTTTGCCTTTCTGTCATTTGTCAAATATTAATTCAAATGAACTGACATTGTTGGGTGCTCTTCTTCCAAATTCAATTGTCTTTTGTATAAAAATGTTTATTTTTAATTTCACTCCGTTATGCAATTGTAAAATAGCTTCTAAGTAATTAAAATGATTAAACCTTAATTTCAATTGCACTATGCATATTATTTCATACCGGTACCGTTGTTCTATTTGCGACCTGCGATCATACCTAATGTTGCCGATGTGGTCCTCGACCCCTTACAAATTGGAAACCTCTGGTTTATCAGATTTTAAACATAGGGATTAACGGCCCCTAAAAGTGCGGACCTTACGGCAACATCGTTATTTTTAAACGGCCCTGTCTAATATTATTGAATTACGCTACAATCTTCTTTGATGACAATTAGGTCTATTCTTTTCAAATGGATGAACATTTTACTGTCAAGATTATTAGAAAAGTATACATTACTTATTTTTGAAAACAGCGGATTATCGGCACCTCTTACTCAATTTGTAAGGTTAGGCATACTGCTTTTCAATAAGGGTATCCATTAATCCTTACAATACCGATCTCGATAGCTGCAGTCGCTTAAGTGTGGCCGGTATCCAGTATTCGGGAGATAGTAGGTTCGAACCCCACTGTCGGCAGCCCTGAAAATGGTTTTCCGTGGTTTCCCATTTTCACACCAGGCAAATGCTGGGGCTGTACCTTAATCAAGGCCACGGCTGCTTCCTTCCCACTCCTAGCCCTTTCCTGTCCCATCGTCGCCATAAGACCTATATGTGTCGGTGCGACGTAAAGCAACTAGCAAAAAAAAAAATCCTTACGATACCGATTGTGAAAGAAATATGAGCTATGGTTTTCTTTAAATACCATAATGTTATTCTAAGATCATGTGAAAATATGAAAATACAGAAAGGAATTCTGTTTAATAAGCCTCTTCGACCTTTATACCGTGAGTAATAATCCTAGTGCCATGTTTGTTTTGCTCTTTATACCACTAGTCATCATCCCCGTACAGGCCATGAACGCCCCTGAAGGGGTGGAAGGTAAAGGCTTCCATTATCCGTAACCTCCGCACTTGGTGAGGTAGTGTGGTTAGCTCTATGCCCGACCGCTTTTCCCCCAATAACTAATCTGGTTCTCATTTTTGGTGTCGGCTGAGTAAACCTCAGAGCCATGTGCACCTCCGGAACTGGAAATCTCGTTTCTTAAATTTTACGACTTCCTGACGAGGAATCGAACCCACGTCCTTTCGGGTTAACCGAGCATGTCTTTACCGCCTCGTCCATGCAGCCCCTTTATACTACTACAGCACTTAAATATTTTATGCTAAAGAAACAGATCACGTGAAAAATGTGTCTTATTAAACAGGAATTTCACGGCATACCACTCGCGATCAAATCAATCTGTTTTACAAATACTTTTCAGTTAACTTAGTATCTTGGTTTCCCATTTTGCCACCAGGTAAATTCTAGGGCTGTAGCTTAATTACCACGACCGGATCCTTCCCATTTCTAGTCATTTCATATCCCATCATCGCCATAAGACCTGTCTGTGTCGGAGCGACGTAAAGCAACTTGAAAGAAAAGTAAACATGGTATCTTGAAAAATGCATTTGTTAAATTCTTAACCAAACCGATTAAAACAGGCCTTCAACTTAAAATTTCATTATGTCAATAATAATAATAATGATTGTTATTATAGGTGAACAGTAATTGAGCTTCTAATCTAATGAACCTGAAGACTTCAATTAGTCACTGGAAATGACTAATGATATCAACAAGACGGAAACGTAATTTGTGTTTGAAATAAAATCACTCACCATGAAATATTATTGTCTCCGGGTGTCTTTACTGCCCGCAGTGAACTGCATTTTACAGCGTTCTCGGCCACAGTGAGAGGCGCGGAGAAGAAACCAGACACCGTTCCCTCTTTTTTGTCTGATGCTTGCTTGTCACCCCGAATGTGTGCTTGGGGCAGGTCTCTCCGTCCTAGTCCCTATCCTGGTAAAGTTGTTACCAAAATTAATGCAGCATATACAATGTAACCAAAATAAATGCAGCATATACGCAAGGTATAAAGAGAAACATACCAGATTATTGCTTTTCCTACTCCTGTAATTGCCGCTAGTAGCGAACGTAAAGAAGAAGGGAGGTGACGGTTTAACTGGATATAATCCTCTTAAAATTACGAAACGGTCGTCTTTAAATACTATACCTATTTATGGAAAACATTTTTTGAAATGGTAATGTCATTTAAATCACATCTACATTCGAATTAATTTCCCCTCTTGGTAAATATCGACGTTACTGACACAGTTGTGTTCTCGGCAATAGTCGTTGGCATTTTAAGGGTATTTCAATACAATAACTCTGAACAGTTAAAATTATGTATGTTGAAGAACTCAACTGAGACAGAATTCTGACTCCCCGGAGATTTTTTTTTAATGTGTACCGATAGTAATAAATCGGAGGTTAATAAAATGAGTAATGTTATTACCCCTTGCTAATCTCTTACCGTCAGAGTAACATAATCAAAGATGATACATAAATTTCTTCATTGCCCTGCTGTTGTCCAACTCGTGTACCGTTTCTCTACGGGATCGGGTATGAAGTGAAATGAATCTTTGCAACGAGTTTTCTTCGACCACCGGGCGAGTTGGCCGTGCGCGTAGAGGCGCGCGGCTGTGAGCTTGCATCCGGGAGATAGTAGGTTCGAATCCCACTATCGGCAGCCCTGAAAATGGTTTTCCGTGGTTTCCCATTTACACACCAGGCAAATGCTGGGGCTGTACCTTAATTAAGGCCACGGCCGCTTCCTTCCCACTCCTAGCCCCTTCCTGTCCCATCGTCGCCATAAGACCTATCTGTGTCGGTGCGACGTAAAGCAACTAGCAAAAAAAAAAAATTCTACGACCAGATGCCCTTACTGACTTCAACGTCATCAGAGGAGTTATAAGAGGAAATGAATGACGTGATATATCATAGTAGGAAAGGAGATTATGAATGAAACCCAGTGCTGGCATATAGCCTAATCCTGTCGAATAGAATCAAGCAGTCTGCTTAAGGCTTAACGTCTCCATTCGACGGAAGAATCACAATCAACAGCGTTATGTGCCCTCCATATGAATATTGCGGAGAGGTTTGGAATTTAATCCAGGCATTTGACACGCAATCTAGTGATTAGAAATTGTATATAACCACCTCTCCTACTCTGCCGGCCAATAAATTCGGATGGTGAAACGGTTTTTTTCGAGCAGCGGGGCTCGAACCAGCCATCCACACTATGAGACCATATACACTTGGCCACCCGAAGGACTAAAAGAGATACACAATTAGGACTTATTATTATTATTATTATTATTATTATTATTATTATTATTATTATTATTATTATTATTATTATTATTATTATTATTATTATTATTATTATTATTACAGAATACTGTTGATCGCAACTGTGAGCTCACTGCATTAGCTTTACGACACCTTGATTCAATTTCACTTACTATATTACCATCCTGGGAGAACACACAACCTAAGTACTTGAAATTATCGACCTGTTCTAGCTTTGTATCACCAATCTGACATTCAGTTCTGTTGAATTTCTTACCTACTGACATCAATTTAGTCTTCGAGAGGCTCATTTTCATACCATACTCATTGCACCTATTTTCAAGTTCCAAGACATTACACTGCAGGCTTTCGGAACAATCTGCCATTAAGACGAAGTCGTCAGCATAGGCCAGACTGCTTATTACATTTCCACCTAACTGAATCCCTCCCTGCCTTTCTGTAAGAAGATTCTGTAAGAAGGATGTCAGCTCCCAGACGAAACTATCTTTACATCGGTCTGTTTTCAGACCAACATTGCTTTACGGGAGCGAAAGCTGGGTGGACTCATGGTATCTTATTCATAAGTTAGAAGTAACAGACATGAAATTAGCAAGAATGATTGCTGGTATAAACAGGTGGGAACAATGGCAGGAGGGTACTCGGAATGAGGAGATAAAGGCTAATTTAGGAATGAACTCGATGGATGAAGCTGTACGCATAAACCGGCTTCGGTGGTGGGGTCATGTGAGGCGAATGGAGGAGGATAGGTTACCTAGGAGAATAATGGACTCTGCTATGGAGGGTAAGAGAAGTAGAGGTAAACGAAGACGACGATGGTTAGACTCGGTTTCTAACTATTTAAAGATAAGAGGTATAGAACTAAATGAGGCCACAACACTAGTTGCAAATCGAGAATTGTGGCGACGTTTAGTAAATTCACAGAGGCTTGCAGACTGAACGCTAAAAGGCATAACAGTCTATAATGATAATGTATTTATGTATGTTAAAATTATTATTATTATTATTATTATTATTATTATTATTATTATTATTATTATTATTATTATTATTATTCCTGGGATACTGTGGAACGCAGAGGTGAAAGAAGATGCGGACATAAATGGGTGGATACATAAAAGACGGAAGATTAATTGGAAACTTTAAAATTTATACTTCTTCCTCGTATCTTGTGCCTGTTGCCATTTCTTGACGGATGCAGTATTTCTGTATCCATCTCTTGGCACAGGCCAGAGCAAAGTGTAGCTTCCACCGAAGTCCCAGTCTCATTCATGGCTGTGACAATATGGAAGCTGCTGGGGTATGGGTGGTGCTGAGTAATGACATTTGGAGTACAAATAGTGTCCGAGTGTTATGAAAGGTGTTGCTCATAGGATCAGTCGTGCTGCAGTGGCACCTTCTGGTCCAGTGAGGAAAGCAATGGCAAACTACCTTACTCCTCATCTTGCCTAGTACACCTCATGTTTGCTCTGCCATTGGTTTTTGTGGTTTTCCTATAATTGCATAGCCTTTGGTGGTGCTATCTGAGGATCCAACCAGCCTCTGGGCTGATGACCTATCAGACCTTGTATCTTTTGTTTCTTTAATTGTAAACAGGTTTAGAAAATAACAATTAATCAGGTACAAGAGTTTAGCTCATAAGCTTGAGTAACAATTTTAGAGAGGTCTAGAATGATCAGACCGGGCGAGTTGGCCGTGCGCGTAGAGGCGCGCGGCTGTGAGCTTGCATCCGGGAGATAGTAGGTTCGAGTCCCACTATCGGCAGCCCTGAAAATGGTTTTCCGTGGTTTCCCATTTTCACACCAGGCAAATGCTGGGGCTGTACCTTAATTAAGGCCACGGCCGCTTCCTTCCAACTCCTAAGCCTTTCCTCTCCCATCGTCGCCATAAGACCTATCTGTGTCGGTGCGACGTAAAGCCCCTAGGAAAAAAATAATAGAATGATCAGATAACAATAATTTAACAATATGAGCATGAAGCTCCCTAATTACAAATTTTACATGCACAATTGTTTCTTTCAACCAACAGTCAAGTAGACGGATCTCCCAATTCTTATAACAATGGAAGAGCGTCTTTGCTCTACAAATTTACAATCTAGGAGACTATTCTCCAAAATTACAAGTTCCAGACCTATCAAAGGCACAACCTACATTTAACAAAACAAACAGTATTCACTGCCTTATCGACTTAACAGTCTAACTGCCTTAAAATGAAATGAATGAAATTGAGTTTAACAGGAGTAACAAGTACTCATTCTGCATGGCCTTTGGTAAAAACAAAAGGATAAAGTTACTCGCCGAAAAGAAAAATGCTAGGAGGCGAACTCTTGTACTCCTTGAAATTCACATGAAAATACTTAAAACCCTATGTGGGCTTATGGTCCGACGTCACAGAGGCTAAGCCTAGACTAGATGGAGAGAAAGTTTACAAAAATAAGAGATAAATTTAAAGGTTACAAAATCATAGTCACCTCAATATCAAGTTGAGAGGGAAAACAAGAGGGATCCTCACTCTTTATTCCCGAAGTTCGAGTAAATTCTTTAGACTTGAGTGAGAATTTACATTAAGAAATAAAAATTATATTGCGAAAGAAATTTGAAACCTTCCCATCGAGCTAGCTTTCAAAGACTTTCACATTGTTAAGCAGAATCTGCCATTATCTTGAGCTGGTGGACCTCCCGAAGATAGACGAGAAAGCCCTTTCCCCCTGCCTCCGCTACGACCACACTCAAAACATCTAGACTGGAACGATCACAAAGACAACATGCCCGAAATATCCCAGCTTTTATAGCGGAAAGGAAGGTTACAGATTTATCTCGGTCGAAACACTGACATACCTCCAATTTTCATTGGACAATCAAATAAATACCAAAAACAGTGATTGATTACTTAAATAAATGTACAAATTTTCCCATTGATTAACATATTAAGTTGGCGGGAAGAAATAGAAATCTTGGTCAATTTAGAACACCAAAAACAATCAATTCACAATTCATTTTAGGAAACTTCAAAATTTAATTGCACATTCTTGCACCAGAGGGCGCATCTAAGTTGATAGTACAGAGATCTGTCGAAAAATGTCCAAACTTCATGTATCAAGCAGTTTTGTTACGGACTTCTCCGTGGTAGTTAGAGGTGAAAGAAGGTGCTGGGATGAACAGGTCTCAACTTACGAAATTAAAGTTAATTTAAAATTCAACAAGGTTATATTTTCTTTTCAAGATCAAGAAATAACAAATATAACAGGTACTTAGTAGCCTGGCAACAAATCGAGAATGTACAATTACAGTTGTTACAGGATTTGGGCTCCGAGAGACAGACACACAATTCGTGAGCAATTAGCCCAACATTAGCCAAATACCAGGTTTGACAAAGGAGCAGAAAACCCCGATCATGCCCAGGAGCACTTGCTCCCTGTTACTCAGTAAAGCCTGCTCGAGGCACACATAAACCAACATTAAGAAAGAGCAACCCGCTCTCAAAGTTCAAGCCTATCAAAGGCCACACCAAACTCCACCTTCAAGCTGACCTCCAAGCACATGAAAACAGGGGTAAAAATACCCAACCTACTGAGGCCTACTCAATAAAGAAACAGGACAATTACATGGCCTCCAAAATACCAACTTGAGTGGAGGCGTACTTGCACTCCTAATACACTTTATTAAAACCTAATTTGGCCCTAAGCCGCTTATGCAAGGGCTAATCCCATTCTACGGAGGTGACACAATAGAAAACTTTATGACATTACGAGTAGAAGGGAAACAGTTATGAAAACGTAGTCACCTCAAAACCAAAATGAATGGGAGCTCGAGAGGGTTAGGCACTCTCTATCCCAATTTGTAGTTTAAAGAGACAGAATTTATACCAAGAGTCTTTTACATTTTAGAGGAAAGTTACATGGTAAAAAGTATCGAACCTGCCCCGAGAGTTAAACTGCTGAGCTAGCAAGAAAAGAAGTTATTAAAAGGCCATTACCTTATTGATGAACCGCTACCCGAATAAAGAGGCGCTTCCCGCCCCCTGCTACATAATTTACACAGTGATAGATGTTACTGAAGTGGCGAGGAGACCAGAAAATCAGCAGTTTATATACCCTCGCGGAAGATTCGAGACGTTTCATGAATGACTACAACCCGCCCACAAAATTTTATTGGTTACCGAACACAGTTACAGAGTAGGTTGGGGAAGAAAGCCCAGATTGGTCGAAAATTAATTTAAGAAATTCGGGATTGGCTAATTTCAAAACTGGCGGAACGAACGGATTAACATTGCCAACTTAAACAAGGGCTGAAAGAAATTTAATAAAGAACAAACTTATAAATACTAAATTTCTTCAAAAAAAGGTTCCTTCACTTCGCACTAGGGTGCACAATAGTAGTTCTTAAGTAGTGTCATCTAGAAGAGAATTTTCACACTTCTTGCTACAGAGAAAACAAAAATGAATCGAAACAGACACCGTTCAGAACACTTCAAAATTTATAGTAATGACATCTTTTGATAAACTTTAGAATTAACATGGTTGTTACAGTTCAGGCTTCCTCCAGAAGAGGAGTTTCAACTGGCGCAAAGTTTGAATTAGCGGAGCGGAGGTGTACCGCCCGGTACAAGTTTGACGAGCAATTTCTAGATGGCTTTGTCAAAGGCGTTCAATTTAAATGAACGGGGCGGTTGTACCTCCGGTACAGATCTCCACCCCCTAAAGTCCTTACAAAGGTGACATCGTTTAGAATGTTTACTTTTTAGAAAAAATTAATGTTGAAGTTTGTAAATAAGTCTTTAAGTATTTACAAAGCAGTAGATATCCAGAAGGTGCAGTCCTAGTTTGAGGGGTCCCCCGGGCCCCCCAAGTACCCTCAGATACATCTCTCCCGCTACCTTGAGACGGGTAGCCCTGGTATTGGTCGCCACAGATCAGATATTGAAGCACTGCCCCATGATGATGTAGGCGGTTGTGGCATCGCACCTCAGCCCTTGGCGATAAGGATGGTGTTCAAGTTCGCCGTCATGAAGGAGACTGGGCCAGAGCGGGGTGGATCCTTACTCCGCGCCAGCATTACTCGCCAGTTGTTTTGACCCGGATGCAGATGACAGGGCACTGAAACAATAATTTTTTGGATGACAGTGGCTGTTTTATGGAAAGAGAGTTTCTTTATATTTGTGTTAAAGGTGCAGATAAGGGCGGCATCGTGGATGAGTGTGTGAAATGCAGGCTCGGTTTTGGAGGCGGGAGAAAGGTAGTGGCAGACGGGAAACGGAAGATAGGGAAAAAAATCTTTCTAGAGGTGTACAAGGTGTTACATAAAAAGTAATACCCTAGATATATTTTAGCGGGGCAGAAGGCTTCCTCTTCTCACCTTACAAATTAAATTATGAATTTAAAGATTCTATGGTGTTAAGGAAAGAAATATAACTATTTTCTCACTACTATGACTTACCAGCCTAGCCTAAAAAACAAGGGATTTCATACTGGCTTTACTTGTGACAAATGAACCGTAAAAATTCTTTCGGTGGCTGGATTGCTCACAAGGGTGACCGGAGTTAAGAAATCCAAGATAATACACGGTCCATAAAATATGGGGGCAAGCTTGGCTGCAGGTACAGAATTCTTCACCATGACCTGATCTCCGACTTTTAAATTGGTGGACCTCCGCCCACGATCGTATCTCTCTCTAACTATTTCATGAGAAGCCTTAAGGTTACTTTTAGCCTTCTTCTAAAGGTCGCTGACATTATGGGAATCTATTGTCTCCGGCAAAATCTCATTCAGGGACCATAGATTAGATAAAGGCGTTTTAGGAATAAACGTAAACATGAGACAGGCAGGAGTAAACTTGTGTGACTCGTGAACAGCCGAATTTAGCGCAAATGATAACCAGTGCAGAGAAGTATCCCACCTGGAATGATCATCATATTGAAAGTCTATCAAAGCAGATCGAAGGTTACGATTAACCCGCTCAGCCAAAGATGGTTGTAGGTAATAAGCAGAAGTAGTGACATGAGATATGGATAAGTCAAAATAAAATTTTCAGAATAAATTAAATGTGAATGCCTTAGCATTATCGGAGACTATATTGGCAAGGACCAAAAGAAGCAAAAATAGTATTAAGACAAGAAATAGTACACTTAGTCGGAAATAACAATGAAAATCTGGTGAAACCATCTATATACACAAAGGTGAACTTATTCCTGTTCCCCTTAGAATGAGGGAAGGGTCCGACGTAATCTATATACAAACGCTCCATAGGGCGAGGTGCTTGAGGAGATGACAATAGTCCTAGCTCAGTAGAAAGGATGGGCTTAATAAGCAAGCAAGGTTTAGAGGCTTTAACAATTTCCCCGATTTCACCGTCAATACTCTTCCAGATAAAGATTTCTATAAATTTTTCTCTGGTTTTGAAGATATCTAAATGTCCACCCAATGGGGTCTCATGATAGTACTTGAAGATCATGGGCACAAGTACGTTTGGAACTACTACTTTCATCCTCTCATCATGCCTCGTAGAGCAACACAAAACCCCATTCCTGAGCACATTCCCCAGAAGAAAGGGTTTCCATTATAGGAGCCAGCACTGTATCTTCCCGTTGATATTTTTCTATATCAATAAATAACATAGGGCTATCAGTCAAAATAGCCCTAACACAAGAAGGTTCGGAAATGGAAGGAGAAAAACGTTCCTCCTGTTCAGTGGAATCAGCTTCGCCAGAAAACATGTGGCTTAACCCATCTGCGAGTCCGGCCCCGTGTTGTAGGGGGCGACACGTCCGCCCTTCATCCGGCGGCCCTGGGTTCGATTCCCCGCCGGGACAGGGATTTTTAATTGTAAATGATGAATATCCTAGCCTGGGGACTGGGTGTTTGTGTCATCCTTATCATTCCTTTCCTCACATTCAACACTCTACACTTCCGCAATTACACTCACACCCAGGTTCCTAACATATATTGAAAGTAGTAGCAAAAGATCTTCAGAAGTCGACGCCACGAACAAATATTTAAAAATCCATCTGCGACCACATTCTCTGATTCTCTAATGTGTCGCACGTCGAATTGAAACGCCGATATACGGATAGCCCAACGGGCGATACGTCCTGTAAGACGAGGCCTAGGTAAAACCCAACTTAAAGCCTGATTTTCCGTTTCTATCTCAAATGTAATATGCTCCAGATACATGCGGAACTTCTCCCAGTCAAACAAGACTGCGAGTCCTTCTAATTCATAGATGGAGTACTTGGCTTCTTGCGCCGATAAGATCCTAGACGCATAGGCAGTAGGCCGCCTTCCGAGTTCGGTTTCTTGAAGAAGGACAGCAACAGCAGATGGAGAGGCATCAGTTTGAACTAGAGTATGAATCTCTTATAGAAATCTGTTATAGCCAATACTGGGGCGTTACATAGAGCTAACTTAAGAGCTTCAAATGCAGCTTGCTGCGATGGCCCCCATTCGAACTTGACACCTTTCATACGAAGTAGGTTTTGGGGTGCCGCCCTATTAGCGAAGTTGGGAATAAATTTCCTGAAGAAATTCACCATACCTATGAACTTAGCGATTCCCTTCATGTCCTTAGGAGGCTTGAAGTCACGAATAGCCCGCGTTCTAGAATGGTCGATAGAAACTCCATCGGGCGACACAATATGCCCTAAGAAAGACATAGAAGGTTTATCAAAAGCTACCTTGGCTAATTTAACAGTGAACCCAGCCTTATGAAGGCGATTTAAGACTTCGTTAAGAAGATTTAAGTGTTCTTACTGGTTTCAGAAAACACCACGACATCGTCAAGATAATGCTAAAGATATTCAAATTGGTGTCTGAGAAGACCCTATCGAGCAGTCTGGTAAGGACAGCCGCGCCCGTGGGGATCCCGAAATGCACGCGGTTGTATTCGTACAAATTCCAATCAGTAGCGAAAGCCGTCAGATATTTAGATTCTTCCGCCAGAGGAATCTGATTACATGCTTACGGAACCATGAAAAACATGAATGAAGATCAGGAAGGGGCACTGATTGTAATAGGACCATACGGCTTAATGCCCTATAATCAATGGCAGGCCTGAAACCACCTTGGGGTTTCGGTACAAGAAAAATGGGCGATGAATACGCCGACTTTGAATGTCGAATAATGCCATCCTTCAACATTTGGTCGATATCTCCTTAAAGGCCTTCATTTCAGGTGAAGATAGCCTATACGGAGGAAATAATACGGGAGTAGAATCCGTTACCTCAATCTTATACTCAATTAGGTCAGTAACATCAAGGGTTTCCAAAAATATATCGGGGAAAGACTGGCACAACCTTCGAATACTCTCGGCCTGTTCCTCATGTAGATGCCTAAGACCTAACGACATCTCACTCTGGGTAGGCGAAATAAATAAAGACGATGAAGAATTACACTTTAAAAGAGGAATATTTACGTTACTATTAAATTTGAATGTGCACGACTTGCTCTGAAAATCGAGCACAAGACCAGAATGCAACATGAAATCGGTCCCCAATATTACAGAGCAAACAACTGTTTAGCAACAAACAACTTAATTTTCCAAGTGAATTTCGAAATACGGACTTTAGCAAAAATGAAGCCCAAAATGGTTAAAGGTGAAGAATTTGCCGAAACACATTTGATAGAAGATAAACAATAATATGGAAATTTACAACAGGCTTTCAATTTAGAGAACCACTCCACAGAAATATAGAGCTAACGCTTTCTGAGTCTAATAGTGCCGTGACGGGTTCATTATTAATCTCAGTTTTGAGAAGTGACACGAATCCTGAGGTCTCAGAAGCAATTCTAAGGCATTAACTTGGGCCTTCAAATGATAAATTATAGGGAATTTCTTCTTCGAAGTGTTCGATGTCTGACTTAGCGTGGGCTGAGCCTCACGAAGCTGAACTTGGTGACTCAGCCGACGGCGCTAGTCACTTCCTATCGCCTAAGTTAGTCGAGGCAGCACCAGAAGTAGAACAGGAAGGTGTGCTGTTGGGTGAAGTATAATTTTTGGCCAGGTGGGCGAACGACCCGCACTTAAAACAACCCTGGGACGGCCCTGCTCCATTCCTAGTTCCACCAATTTTTATAAGGGGACACTTATTCCGAAGGTGTTCTGCCTATCCGCACGCATAACACTTGCACGAAGGGGAAGGTTCGGCGAGGTGGTGGCCGAGAACTGTTAGATGACGAAGGGGACTCCATTGCGACTCTTAAAGTGACAGCGTACCTCACTCCCTCGGCTGACACTGCCACTGCCTCAAGTGCAGAGAAAGTTTGAGGTCCAGAAGCAAAACATAAGTACGACCTGTTTGATGGAGAAATTCCCTCGACAATGGTCTGTACGATTTGCTCTTCGGGAAAATGAAGAGCGAATACCCTCGTATAGAACTTTATGTGTTGGATGAAATCGGCCAAATTCTCGTCCAATCTCTGGACTCGGAAGTAGTACTTCTATATTAGAGATGACATAGCTCTGGCCGGAAAGAAGTTAGCCAGGAGATTAGCATGGAAGTCTTCAATAGAACATCTGTCACCTATTGTCTTCACAATTTTATCCGAGAGGACGCCTACAGAATATGGGTAAATTATTTGGAGGATTTGCGAGTGAGACAGAGCGAATGCCAAAGCATGATCTTGAAATTCAACTAGGAATCTTAACAAAAAAGAAATCATCTCATTAGTAGGATTTACCGAAAATTTGGGCATTCCCTTAAGCAATATGGCTAAGGGGTGGGGCAAGTTGCTAAAACCAGGCGAAATAATAGGGGATGGCATTGAAGTTTGCGGGGATTCAAAAGCTGCATTACTAATAAAGAAAGGTGGCAGTTGTCTTAGATGATCAGATACTTGCTCCGATGGGGCAGACGTTTGTGGTGTAACCGCCGATTTCCCACTCTCAGTAGACCTACTAGAGTCATCTTCCCTTGTTAAGTTTACAGTAGGAATATGGACACTTTTAACACTAGCGGCTTCGGACAACAATTGACTAACCCAACTACAATGTCAGAAAGGTGTTCGACTAAATTACTAGCTTCCTTAACATGATCATCCTGCAGTTTTAGAGACAATACGTCCCTAGCCCTATTGCAAAAATGGAACAGTTTAGCTTGAACACGCTTAAGCTGATTGGTAGCAGGATCACTTATTTCAAAGAAACGTACAACAGATGCTAGTTCAGTGGCATTATCGGTGATAGTGGACAGAGCCTCATCAACGTCCTTCTCCCCAAATAGTGGGATACAGATGGAAAATTTTAAAGATTCTTTAGGTTTGGCAATGTCTGCCGCAACCGTGCCACCAGACTGCACCTTCCTAATTAAGAGTTCATAGATTAATTCCTCCTTACGCAGGAGCCCGGTGCAAGGACTTCGCGAAAACCAGATATCGTGAGTGAAAAGCAGCTGGACATACCTTAGACGAAAAGACTCTCTATCTCTCTCTCTCTCTGTGTGTGTGTGTGTGTGTGTGTATGTGTATGTGTGTGTGTGTGTGTGTGTGTGTGTGTGTGTGTGTGTGTGTGTGTGTGTGTGTGTGTGTGTGTGTGTGTGTGTGTGTGTGTGTGTGTGTGTGTGTGTGTGTGTGTAAGGAACACTTTGTTGTAAGTCCCGAGTGATGGTGTCCATGACGATCGGGGTTGCCAGACGTCCCGGATTTTACGGTGCAGTCCCGTATTCATGCTTAATGTCCAGCGTCCCGGACAATTCTTATCCGGGACGGGTATTGTCTCATATTTCTGACCGTTTTGTAACTCGAGAGAAATGCGTCTGTTTTTGCACCTCTGGTATACTATTTCCTTCAAAACGTCGTTCGTAAAGACCGAAGAAACTCTTCGGTTCATTACTTACAATTCTGGCGAGTTTTGGGTTGGCCAGCCTGGCGGATATAATGGGTATAATGGACAACTGCTGTCAGTGCCGCATGCGCCGTGCTCTCTCCATTTGACTCATTCCTGTCGCAAAGAAATGTTGTGTTTTATATCTTGTGAAGTGAACACGTGGTTGTTTTGTAAATAATGGAATAATGTCAATAATGGAAATGGATAGCAGTTTGAAACGCAAGGTAATCATGTTAAGAAGAAAAATGAACGGTCGTGCGTTCTTCGTAAGGATTGGGAAAATTAAAGTGAAGTAAGCTATTGGTTAGTATGTGATTGTCGATAATCAGTACAAAGCATTTTGTAAGTATTGCCGTTAGAGTTTCTCACTTGCACACGAGGGACACAGTGATGTGACCCAACATGCTCGCGAAAGAGAGCACCATAAAAATAGACAAGCCGCTACTACATCAACATCCATTAGAAAATTCTTCGTCATGAAAAACAGGACAGTATCTGCTTTGAACAGAAAATTGAATTAAGGTATTGTATTAAAGGCCCACTCATTGGCTGAATGGTCAGCGTTGAGGCCTTAGGTGCAGAGGGTCCCGGGTTCGATTCCCGGCTGGGTCGGGGATTTTAATCGTGTTTGATTATTTCTTCTGACTCGGGGACTGGGTCTTTGTGTTTGTTCCAACACTTTCCTCTTCATATTCAGACAACACACTACACTACCAACTACCACAAAAACACGCAATAGCGATTAAATCCTTCTATATAAGGTTGGCGTCAGGAAGGGCATCCGGCCATAAAACAGGGCCAAAACCATATGTGCGACACAGTTCGGACCCGCGACTTCACAGGTGTGGGAAGAGCGGTAGAAGAAGAAGGAGAAGAAGATATTGCATTATAGTTGCTCAGAATGTTTTCACAACGCTACCAACGAACGTAGAATTGTGCCATTACTACCAACGAAGGAGAAATATTACCAAATTACGATAATTCAAATAATTAGGTTTATATAACTTTCGAAACTACATATACCTATACGTTACACACAGATCACTTTTACAAAAGTACCAAATAAATTCATAATCACTGAAATAATTGCCATATTTAAATTTCATATATATAAATTAATGCAAAATATAAAATGAAACTAAATTTATTTAATTTTGTTAAAAATTCGTGAAGAACCATGAATTGCAGTTCGACCATTCCAAAACAAAATATGATGAAAATATTAGTTTCAGTATGCCTATAAGTATTACTGGTAAAGGTACTTATTATTTATTTATTTTTTTTGCTAGGGGCTTTACGTCGCACCGACACAGATAGGTCTTATGGCGACGATGGGATAGGAAAGGCCTAGGAGTTGGAAGGAAGCGGCCGTGGCCTTAATTAAGGTACAGCCCCAGCATTTGCCTGGTGTGAAAATGGGAAACAACTGAAAACCATCTTCAGGGCTGCCGATAGTGGGATTCGAACCTACTATCTCCCAGATGCAAGCTCACAGCCGCGCGCCTCTACGCACACGGCCAACTCGCCCGGTATTATTTCTTATAACTGTCCTGTAATGTCATTATAACTGCTGTAAAATTATTCTTAAAGGAAGTTCACTAGTTGTCGATTATGTCACACACCGATTTCCTCGAGAACATACTTGTCCCTTAACCTGTTTTCGGGAATCTGGCAAACCTGATGATGATGATGAAGAGGTGTGGTGACAGCGCTGAGCCCTGGGGTATCACGGGAGAGATACGCGGTAGCAAAGCGGAGCTGTGACGCCACGCGGGACCCTCCCGCTGAAGCTGCCCTGAACAAGGTACAGGTACAGTACTCCGTTTAGTAAGCTGAACGGGCGATAGTGAAATAGGAAGCCAGGTGCAGTAAATCATCCCTATCACACTCAGTGTTTAACAACTGAGTCTGGAGGATACAGGTCAACAGAGAACTTCAGCAGCCGACCTTCACTGCAGACATCAGGTCGCACAGACTGAAGTGGCTTGGACATATACAGCCGATAGACAACGACCCCGAGCTATAGAAAAAGTTCTCCTTACCGAACTTGAAGGAAGCAGTTGTGTTCGAAAACCGAGGAAACGTTGGTTAGATTATGATGAGGAGGATCTGCCACACTCGGGAGTGCGCAACTTAAGGCGAACTCCATTGTCGAAAGGCTGGCTTTGTCGTCTCGGGGTAGTGTGACTACCTCTTAAAAGGCCCTGGTTTCGATTCCCGGCCAGGACGGGGATTTTTACCTGGATCTGCTGGATGATGTGAAGTCCTCTCAGCCTACGTGAGAACAATTGAGGATCTGACGGTGAGATAGCGGTCCCAGCCTAGAAAGCCGAGAATAACGGCCGAGAATATTCGTCGCGCTGACGACGCGTTACATCGTAATATGCAGGCCTTCGGACTGAGAAGCGGTGGCTCAGTAAGACGAGGCCCGTCAGGGTTGTAGCACCAAGGGGTTTGATTTGCTTTGCTTTGGTTTAATTTGGCACAGTCAAGGGATCAATGACGAGGCAGACCCAGCAGAGGTATTCGGATTTGTGAAAGGCAGATGAAACCCATCTGACACTGCACGTCGTACGATGTCGGTATCTAAAAAATCTATTGTCTACCATGTTGCACTTATTCAACGAAATTAATTGAAATTCAGCTATTGATCGCCAAAGAGAGATCCGGAACGTCGAAATTGATACGCAGGCAGCCTAGATGCCGCCAAGTCAAAATTCCCGCACATGGTAGCTGAGGTCTTATTATTATTATTATTATTGTTATTATTATTATTATTATTATTATTATTATTATTATTATTATTATTATTATTATTATTGCTAGTTGCTTTACGTCGCACCGACTCAGATAGGTCTTATGGCGACGATGGGACAGGAAAGGGCTAGGAATGGGAAGGAAACGGCCGTGGCCTTAATTAAGGTACAGCTCCAGCATTTGCCTGGTGTGAAAATGGGAAAACCAAGGAAAACCATTTTCAGGGCTGCCGACAGCGGGGTTCGAACCTACTATCTCCCGAATACTGGATACTGGCCGCACTTAAGCGACTGCAGCTATCGAGCTCGGTATATTATTATTATTATTATTATTATTATTATTATTATTATTATTATTATTATTATTATTATTATTATTATTATAGAATAATAATCGTGCACCTGGAAATGATAATCTACACAACTGCAGTATATATTGGAGTTCATGTATAACCAACGTAGGCCTAATATATCCAGTTACGGCATCTGTAATTCACGTTCTTAGAAGCTCTTAGCAGAGTTGGAAATCGAAGTACGATCTCCTGGTCAGCAGTGTATTACTGTCGTTGCACTAAAGAGATTACTGGAAGGATATGAAATACGACAGCAAGAATGAAGAGAAACTACCAAACGCTGTAAATCAAAGCAAAGCAAACCAAAGCAAATCTTTTGGATGAGCGGAAGGTAAAGGCACTATTCATTCAGCACTAAGAAGGATTGAGAGGTTAGCTCTCCACCCGGCTGCCCTTGGCCCCAAGAATTAACTGGGTACTCATTTTTTATACAAACCGAGTGAACCTCAGGGTCATAACTTTTGCCCTCCAGAAGTGGAAATCTCGTTTGAAAACTTTTCGACTTGCTTAGGGGAACCGAACCCAAGTCCTTCAGGATGATCCGAGCACACCTTTACACTGTTTCGGCATACATCCCCCTGCAAAATCACATAATAAAACGAAGAGCAATTATCACACCTATGCCTATCATGAACTGTCGCTGTCATTCTTCGTGAGATGAGAAAGAGGTGGATGGATATTTCCCCCGAAAATCAAAGTCTTTGCTCACTTTCTGTGTGAAGCTTTTGAATTCAGAACTAGAGAGCGGTCTTTGATTTCTTTCGTGTAAGGCTTAATCTACCTAGATAGCTCGTTCACTGCGACGGCTTACTTATAAAGCGCAGTGTTTAACTTGACATCAGGAGATTTGCGAGAGAATTAGATCAACAAACTTGTTCAAGAAAATAAATTGACTGGATCATGTAAAATGAAACATAACTAACTACTAGGCAACGTTTCCGAATGCTCGCGATGGGAAAGGTTAACGCAGTATCGTCATTATTTGTACAGAAAAGGGAAATCTATACCAGAATCACGTTAAACGGCTTATAATCAATCGTGAGCAGAAGCATAAGTCATACAAGTAGGCTAGCTGTTCTTTATTTTTCGACTTCCTGTCAGGAAATCGAATCTATCTCCTTCCCTTTCAACCGAACACGCCTTCACCGTCTCAGCTTGGCAGCCGTGTAGTTTGTTTTCTTCGCTGGGGAGTCCGGCTCCATGGCTAAATGGTTAGCGTGCTGGCCTTTGTTTACAGGGGTCCCGGGTTCGATTCCCGGCAGGGTCGGGAATTTTAACCATCATTGGTTAATTTCTCTGGCACGGGGACTGGGTGTATGTGTTGTCTTCATCATCATTTCATCCTCATCACGACGCGCAGGTCGCCTACGGGTGTCAAATCGAAAGACCTGCATCTGGCGAGCCGAACATGTCCTCGGACACACCCGGCACTAAAAGCCATACGCCATTTCATTTCATTTCGCTGGGGAAGTGTACGGCTGACTGTAAAATGCGAAATAGAGCAACATCCAAATATTTCTTGTGTGAAAGTAAAGGTATGTGTTTTCTTCGTTACACTATTGGCCATGGTTGCATTATCTTACTTTTCTAAAGAGCGTAACTCAGTCGGAACAGAACATCGTGGTGTGAGAAAATGGAGCTGTTCTCCCAGGAGCTTACAACAGTTAAGTCAGATATAGTTTCCAATTGTGCACACCCCGTGGTCAGTTATTACCCTTTCCCTGCCCCGATAGTGGGGTTGGGAGTTGTAGAAATTCTTTCATTTTCTGCCTTTGCTGAACTTCTCTTCTATCTCTCAGTCTTCGAAAGGTCGGATCTCTTGTTCTTTCCTTCGATTATTTTAAAAGAGGTAAAATCAACTTATTTTGACACAATAAATAACGTTCTCCACTACTACCACCACTAAACTGGAGGGGTATCGTATCTGTCTCTTCTCTCGAGGCTCCGTATTCAATTTTAATCCTAGATAGGAATACAATGGCAAACTATCTCACTCCTCGTTCTGCCCTAACACGCCTCATTTTGGCCCCGCCTTTGGTTCTTGCGGTTTCCCTATAACTACATACCAACAATTTCAACAGGGACACTGGCTATCAATTAAGTAATACCTGGTTGCCAGCCATACGTAGATAGTTCCCTTCCCTGTCCCTTCACTATTGTTATTTCGTCTCGGTGTTTTCCAAATTCGTACGTTCCTCATCGCCAGATGTTTCATTCCAGGCTTGTGTCAATGTCATACACCTGACAATGTCATGTGTTGCGAACTTCTTAGACTGATTCTGATTGTTCGGTCAGCTTCCGCTTTGAACGCTAGCGTTGTGCCACGTCCGGGGAGCCATCTGGTGGCGAATGAACGTACAATTTCCACTTCTATTATAACGTCTAAATTTATAAAGTCATTGTTTAAGAAGCTCTTCTCGTGGACAGTCGAGATTTTCTTCTGATGACGGAGAGCACAGTTCTCTGCGAAACGTAAAGAATTTCATCTTATTTTCTTGACAAGGCATAAGCCCAAAAGTCTATACAGTATCATGTCTATAAGTACAGACCATGAAAAGATCAATTGCTACATACCAACCTTCAGCTCATGACCTAACACAGGGACAGAGGGTTGGTTTTTTTTTTTTTTTTTTCTGCTAGTTGTTTTACGTCGCACTGACACAGATAGGTCTTATGGCGACGATGGGATAGGAATGGGAAGGAAGCGGCCGTGGCCTTAATTAAGGTACAGCCCCAGCATTTGCCTGGTGTGAAAATGGGAAACCACGGAAAACCATCTTCAGGGCTGCCGACAGTGGGGTTCGAACCTACTATCTCCGAATACTGGATACTGGCCGCACTTAAGCGACTGCAGCTATCGAGCTCGGTAGACAGAGGGTTTAAAAGGAGTTCACTCATTCTCATGAGTAGTCTGATATGAGAGGCAACATATTCGCTCAAGAAAGCCGTGCAGTGCAAGCTGACCATGGAATTTCACCATCTGCGAGACATCTGGCTGGACAGTTTTTACAGACCAAGATCATTAATCAATTCTATGTACCACGAATTTATTTAGGGTTTATCTTTTCCAATTATTTGTGGCAGGTTCCTCAAACTCTTCCTTCCTGACCGATCTTCCGTGACCAGTTATTGCCCTTTCCTTACGTCGATGGTAGGATTGGGAGGCGTAGAGAGTCTTCCATTTTCTACCCGTACTGACCTTCCTCCTCTTTCTCTCACGTTTCGAAAGGTCGTACCTCTTGCTCTTTCTTTCAGTTATTTCTGTAAGGGGTCGAAACACTAAATAAGGTTGTCTACAACAACCACCACTAACTTGGAACGGTGTCTAAGGTCGTTGTTTCCAGTTCCTTCCCGGCAAGTAGCAAGACCTATTCTACTGTACCTAAGATAGGCTACTGCTATGATAATTTCCCAAACTTATGTTAAATAGTGATTAAATGCTTCTTGCAAAGTTCTTAAGTATCTTTCCAATACTTAGGACATTATGGGGTTGGAACTCTTGCACGTTGTGACATTTGAACATTTGCACGGAGTGACACTTGCACGGAGCCCTTCCCTCTACTTTAAAGTACTTGGTGAATCAGAAGTAAGATGGTGACTTTTGCACGGAGTGACACTTGCACGGAGCCTTGATTTTCATATAGTCCGGTATTAACAGACACTACCTCTTCGGTATAAATTGTTGAAATCATACTCTCTGTTTCCCTCGCAGATTTTTTGTACTTAGGCCTACTACACTTTTTCTCACTTCATTCGCGGCTTCATCCGGAATGATAACACAACTTGCCTTGCCTAAAACTATGTTACTTTTTCTTGTTATTCTTTCACTATCTACGCACCGCCGCCAATAAGTCAGTTGATCTTTATTGGTATAGTTCACAATGTACTGATATCCGTTGTAAATCAACAAAGGGTCCTCTTGGTAGTTTTAGTGAACTCCGTAGATGCAGAACAATTATCGCCAGTTCAACACGGAACACTAGTTGTTACCAGGTATCAACTGTAGCAGTGAACTCTGAAGGCATCTATACTCGGAGTCAACTTAAGTCCTAAGCGGTCCCTTTGATGCCATATGTGTTATAAACGCCGCTTACAATACCCGCCAGGTTCAGGACGAGAACCGAGATTGAGAAAGGGGAAAGAGGGCAAGTGTTCATACGCGGAAGGATATTTTCTTCAGTTTTTCAGTTGATTACCAGTATAGCATAAAAAGGGGCCGCTTAGGACTTTAGTTGACACCGACTATATCTATCTATCGTCTTACCGGGTGGACCTTCCCCTCCTCTGCTCCTGAATTCCAACCCTCCTTTGTCCTCCGTGCAAGTGTCACTGTTTGACGTACTCATGCTTAGTAATTTCCTGGAATGTTTGGCGTTCCGTGCAAATGTCAACACATTCCATCTCCGTGCAAGTGTCTCTCCGTGCAAGTGTCACTACTTCGGACATCATAAACCCAACAATACATGGATTTGCCTTACGTATTACGTAAAGAAACTGTAGTTCACAATCTTCTGTTCGTGTAGCTGGAGTAGGCCGTCCAAGTCGCCGTTTAGCTTTCTCGTGATTAAATGCCACAGAATTGGAAAAACAAGTACTGAAAAAGAGAACCGTTTGCTAACAGTCATTCTTCTCACAATTTTAACAAGTAAATCTTATATTATTATTTTGATTAGACATTTATAAATTTGTTTTAAAGTTCGTGTCTTCCGAATGTGTAAGTTTTGCGTAGCGTTCTCACTAATAGGACCACTACAATCAGCGTCCCTTGTAACGAAACCGAGAACTTTGTGTAGACAAATTAGAATGGCGAAAGAATGTTGACACCGTATTCCCTTACGTGGTGAAATGAACGACGCCGAATGCTCTCAGTTTCCCCGTCCTTAAAAATCCACTGATCTTAGTCATGGTTGGACCCGTGGTCTTAGGCACAAAAAGCCACAACGCTAACTAGTCTATGGCCTTTCACCTTGACGGGAAAAGCACTAAAGGTTTTCTGTACTACACTTGAGGAGTATCTGCTCGAAAGGTGCTATTTTCACCATGAGGAAGTTGTGGAGTCCGCCTCTATGGTGCAGTGGTTAGTGTGATTAACTGCCACCGCCGTAGGCCCAGGTTCGATTCCCGGCTCTGCCACGAAATTTGAAAAGTTGTACGAGGGCAGGAACGGGGTCCACTCAGCCACGGGAGGTCAACTGAGTAGGGGGGGGGGGGTTCGATTCCCACCTCAGCCGTCCTGGAAGTGGTTTTCCGTGGTTTCCCACTTCTCCTCCAGGCAAATACCGGGATGGTACCTAACTTAAGGCCACGGCCGCTTCCTTCCCTCTTCCTTGTCTATCCCTTCCGATCTTCCCATCCCCCCACCAAGGCCCCTGTTCAGCATAGCAGGTGAGGCCGCCTAGGCGAGGTACTGGTCATTCTCCCCAGTTGTAGCCCCCGACCCAATGTCTCACGCTCCAGGACACTGCCCTTGAGGCGGTAGAGGTGGGATCCCTCGCTGAGTCCGAGGGAAAAACCAACCCTGGAGAGTAAGCAGATTAAGAAAGAAAGAAAGAAAGAAAGAAAGGAAGTTGTGGAAAAACGCAAGAAACGAATATTACAGGCACATGGAATGTACCCAAGATCGGATATGGTACAACTTTTAAAAAATTACATCTTTCTGGTCGGGATTGCGCATGGCTTTCGATAGTATTCAACTAATGTAACGCACGTGGACGAAATAGTGAATTTGTTTTGAAGTCAAAATACCGTAGCACCTTTTGAACATACGTTCCTCACTTACATGTCAATTTTTTTTAATATTTCACCCATATCCAGGGTCTGCCTGGCCGAGGCGGTGAAGGCGTGCTCAGTTCACCCGAAAGGACGTGGGTTCGATTCGCCATCAGGAAATCGAAAAATTTAAGAAATAAAATTTCCACTTGTGGAGGTGCAGATGGACCCGAGATTCACTCTTCCTACACTAAAATCAGTACCAGGTTAATTCTTAGGCACAAAGAACTAACCACTCTACACCATCAAATGCCAAGGTTACGCATAGTTGATGCTTTTACATTCCACCCCTCCATGGACCTTCATGGCCCTGTACGGAGACGACTTCTTGGTTGTATTTTTTGGCACCCATATTTCGGGAGGACAGAAAGGGTACAATTGACTTTACGCCGCACCGACGACGGGATAGGAAAGGGCTAGGGGTCGGAAGGAAGTGGCCATGGCTTTATAAGGTACAGCCCCAGAATTTGCGTGGTATGAAAATGGAAAATCACGGAAAGCCATCTTCAGGGTTGTCGACAGTGTGGTTCGACCCCAATATCTCCCGAATGCATGTTCACAGCTGCACTCCCCTAACCGCGCAGCCAACTCGCTCGGTATATGTCACTTCCATGTTGTCCGAGTTTATTGTATATTATACAACTCTCTGTAGGTTATGAGGCATGTGATCAATTCACTTACACTCATACAAAACTACAACCATGCTTCCTTGTGTCCTATTTTAAAATGAACAGTCGAAACGGTTAAAACTATCTTGTTTCATGATGAAGGCTGTGAGTTCTATTACTCACTTTTAGGGAGACGCGCAGTCCTAAAGATCTCTCAGCATACAACGGACATGAGTAGGCTACCGGGTTAATTCTTGAAGGCAAAGGCGACTGGATACATGACTAACCATTCTATACCACTCAGTGCCGAAGTTCGTCTCAGTAGACGACTTTACATGTCCTAATCTGTGCGAAGAAAGCTTATTCCTCCAGATGTCTAACAGAGACTACACTGGCAAAAATTGTGAAGTAAAAGCTGTCGTTTTTGTAAAAGGTATTTTATGACCCTTCAGTCCGGCTCCATGGCTAAATGGTTAGCGTGCTAGCCTTTGGTCACAGAGGTCCCGGGTTCGATTCCCGGCAGGGTCGGGAATTTTAATCATCATTGGTTAATTCCGCTGGTACGGGGGCTGGGTGTATGTGTCGTCTTCATTATCGTTTCATCCTCATCACGACGCGCAGGTCGCCTACGGGTGCCAAATCAAAAGACCTGCACCTGGCGAGCCGAAGTCCTTGGACACATTCCGGCACTAAAAGCCATACGCCATTTCCATTTCATGGCCCTTCAGAAGTGGAAATCTCATTTCTTAAATTTTTCGACTTCCTGATGGGGAATCGATCACACATCTTCCCGGGTGAACCGAGAATGTCTACCGCCTCCGCTAGGCAATCCCGTGAAAGGCATTTTATACCTTTAGATATTTTGAGGTGTAGTTCTGCTATGCTGGGGCTGTACCTTAATTAAGGCCATGGCTGCTTCCTTCCCACTCCTAGTCCTTTCCTGTCCCATCGTCGCCAAAAGACCTATCTTTGTCGGTACGACGTAAAACAAATTATAAAACTGTAGTTCTGCTGTTTGTGTCTGGGCGTAGATGTTTTGCGATCATTTCTAATGTGTGGTAATTACTACTATTTTGAGATATTCATTGGGGAGTGTCTCTTCAAAAGGTTCCACCTGTTCCACTTTAAGAATGTTGTGGGGAAAACTCAAGGAACGTAAAATAAAAGGCGCATGGAACGTACCCATGATCGGGTTTGATACAGCTTTTAAGGAATTATTTCTTTCTGGTTTGAATTCCTCATGGCAATCGATAATGTTTCACTACGGTAATGCATAATTCTCGCTGATTTTTTGGAAGTGGAAATAGCACCTTTTGAACAGACAGTTAAGAATGCGATTTTTAAGAGACACCCTGAAACATTTGGAACGTTGCTGTTCTTCAAGAATATTCTCTTACAATTTGCGCTATATTATTTGTCCGTAAGATTTTGGGATATTTGTAGGTTTCTCCTCAGAGGACATTTTAAGTACCTTAAGACAAGTGGTTTTTATTCTGCACGTACACCTTCATATTTGGTAATTGCTTATGGTTAGAATGAGGAACTTCCTTACCTGAAACTACTTGGACCCTGTACTTTGCGGGGACGTGATAGTCGAGTGGCTTTGTCACTGGCTTCTCATTAAGGCGACCGCAATTCAAATCCCGGCCAAGGTACGTGGGATTTTTGAAATGGAATGTCCACTCCGTTTAGTTAGTATTCCACGCAAAACTGGAGGTTCCATGGCTATGATCACGAAATCAAAATTTTCCTGTACGTAGAACTATGAGCTTTTATTTTCCTGCTGTGTGGGACAATTGATTATAGCCACTCCCCATCTGAGGCTGTGGCTGAGCGTCCGAATTTCAGTGTAAGTCTAGTCGGTAAACATTTGAGTTCTCAAATGCAAAGGACCTATCTTAATAATAGCCTAGAGTTAATGGCAACGAGAGTGTTGGCCATGCGGTTAGGGTTGCGTAGCTGTGAGCTTCCTTTCGGGAGATGGTGGATTCGATTCCCACCGTCAGCAGCCCTGAAGATGTTTCTTTCCGTGGTTTCCCATTTTCATGGAGCTGTACTTTACTTACGGCCACGGCGTTATACCCAGTCGAAGACCTTTCCCATCCTTGCATCTCCGTAAACATTCGATGTGTTAGTGCCACGTTAAACCACTATGCCAAAAAAAATACTGGTACGTTAAAGGACCCCCCCCCCTTTTCATAGCAAAATTACAGCACCCCAGTGCCCGTTTTATGGATCTATAATAGTGGAAGGGACTACACAAAATGCAGCAGGCTATTATTATTATTATTATTATTATTATTATTATTATTATTATTATTATTATTGTAGTAGTAATAGACAACTTCAATGTGTACTGGGCAGCGTGCCTTTCTTTTACCAACAAGCTCTGGGTTCAAATCACGGTACTTTAATATTTAGAATCGATCTGGCTGGGCAGCAGTCGTCTTGGGAAACCAAAGCACTTAATGGGTTGATCTGTCACAGGTATTATGGGCCACGTTTACACAGTCTACTTGCCTTTCTGACACTCAGATAAGGCACTTCTCTTTGCACTCTCGCCAAAGATCCTAGGCTTGTCCTTTCTCGCTCATCCGCCGAGATGTTCCCTGCCTTGGTCAGTGGCTTTTCGGGTAAATCCCTCATTTTTCCCCCCTGATTGTTGTTCTGTTCTTCCTAGACACCTACTTCTGCTATGTCCTTGTACACATGTGTTAGCTATCCAGACTGGGTTTTTTCATTTTTCTTGCAGAAGGACTATTATGTTGGCCAGATTATTTTGATTCATCGTATTAACGTGTCCATAAAAGGCCAGTCTCCATTTCCTCATCGTCATCGTAATCTTTTCGATGGTTTTATAGAATTCATGGGTCGATCTCAACCGGAAAATATGTTGGTTCCTTTGTGACTTCTTTGGACCCACGATTTGTCAAAGGAATATTCTTACCATCCTCGTCATTGCTTCCGCTCCATGAAGGCACTAATTTGGCTTGAATGGAGATAGAATTACGGGTGCCATGGCCCTCTCTTTTAATGCCTCTTTTTCATTTCCATTGGGGGTGGGAATTTCTCCCTTGAATTTAAATATATGCGGTCTAGAGGGGCAAGAATGACGGTCGAAAGGATTCGTCGTGCTGACCACATGGCATCTCATAATCTGCAGACCTTCGGAGTGAGCAGCGGTCGCTTGGTGGGCCATGGCCCTTCGGGGCTCTTGTGCCATGGGGTTTGGTTTGGTTTGGTTTGGTTTGGTTTGGTTTGGTTTGGTTTGGTTTGGTTTGGTTTGGTTTGGTTTGGTTTGGTTTGGTTTGGTTTGGTTTGGTTTGGTTTGGTTTGGTTTGGTATTTAAATTTATGAACGCTGATGAATGATGGTGCAGTGATGCAAGTAAGACCATTCCTTTAGCAGCTAGTCAGTGTTATGAATAGCGTGAATATGTCCCTCATAGGGTCGGCTAGTGAGTGCATTTCAGTCGAGTTGGCAGACTGATACATAATACCAACTTCTGGCTCGGTGTGGAAAGCAAGAAGAAACTGCCTCACACCTCACTTCTTTCGGGCGCCGCTTCGATGACGCCTATGATACAACAAACTGTTGAGGATCAAGCCAGCCTTTGGCCAGAATACTCAGTATACATCAGAAGTCGATAAAATGACAGAGCCGATATGATAGAATTCAACACGTAGGGACTACTGATACTTGACTACAGTATGTTAATGCATTGCAAACTAGCGACAAAAGAGCAAATTTAATCGATATGGGAACCTAACTTTCATCAGAATATCATTAAGTATACTCAAACTTATTACTCAGGCTGTGTTCCATCTAGTGAGCTAACAATGGTACAGTAACAAGTTGAAATCTGTCTTCTAAGATTTCTCGTTGTGTTCAGACATCTTGGTCAAATTAGTTTCTAAGCCTACCATCAGTCCGGTGGTATTTGAAGGCGCTCAAATACGCCAGCATCGTGTCGGTACATTACTGGCTTGTGAAATAACTGCTGCGGACAAAATTCGGACACGTCGGCGTCTCCGAAGACCATAAAAATAGTTAGTTTGGCCTAAAACCAGTAATAATAATAATAATAATAATAATTCATGCATACATACATACATACATACATACATACATACATACATACATACATACATACATTATCATTATAGCCGTTATGCCTTTCAGCGTTCAGTCTACAAGCCTCTGTGAATTTACTAAACGTCGCCACAATCCTCGATTTGCAACTAGTGTTGTGGCCTCATTTAGTTCTATACCTCTTATCTTTAAATCGTTAGAAACTAAGTCTAACCATCGTCGTCTTGGTCTCCCTCTACTTCTCTTACCCTCCATAACAGAGTCCATTATTCTCCTAGGTAACCTATCGTCCTCCATTCGCCTCACATGACCCCACCACCGAAGACGGTTTATGCGTACAGCTTCATCCATCGAGTTCATTCCTAAATTAGCCTTTATCTCCTCATTCCGAGTACTCTCCTGCCATTGTTCCCACCTGTTTGTACCAGCAATCATTCTCGCTACTTTCATGTCTGTTACTTCCAACTTATGAATAAGATATCCTGAGTCCACCCAGCTTTCGCTCCCATAAAGCAAAGTTGGTCTGAAAACAGACCGATGTAAAGATAATTTCGTCTGGGAGCCGACTTCCTTCTTACAGAATACTGCTGATCGTAACTGCGAGCTCACTGCATGAGCTTTACTACACCTTGATTCAATCTCACTTACTATATTACCATCCTGGGAGAACACACAACCTAAATACTTGAAATTATCGACCTGTTCTAGCTTTGTATCACCAATCTGACATTCAATTCTGTTGAATTTCTTACCTACTGACATCAATTTAGTCTTCGAGAGGATAATTTTCATACCATACTCATTGCACCTAATACTAATATTAATAATAAAATAATAATAATAATAATAATAATAATAATAATCCTATCGACTTCATATTTGTATACAAAATGTAACGATACCATCTTAATCTTGTACGTCTCAAGTCCTCATTAACGGTGTACGAGTTGATTTTTCAGCAAATATGATCCTCTTAAATTATTTTCTTCAACAAGTTTGTTGATCTAATTATGAAAAGTCTCTCGCGAATCCCTTGATACAAAGTTAATCACGATGCTTCATTTAGTGTTCCGTACCAGGTTAAGTGCTTCCTGCGCAGATTAAACCAGTATAAACTCGTCTTACATGGAGAAAACGTAAGTGTAGGCCTCCTCCCTGGAACTCCAGTGACGAAGATACAAACTCCTTCTAAAGTACACAAAAGACGTCATTGTGAAGTTCTCCAGTAAAGCATATGGAATATATTACAAATTTAATTTAATATTTTCAATATTTTTAAATGTTGCTCTCCGAAAAATCCACTGTTTTCCCTATTTCCTTTATTTTTATTCCATGCAAATTGATCGAGCTTCCAATTTATCATCAATGCTTCACTATTTATACCTATATTTATGACAAACGCTGCTAATCAAGGCAAACAACGGCTCCAGTCTCTATGATAAATAGAGATCTGCCTTCTTATCCCAGTGCCTAAAGGGACGTTCCATGATAGAACAGGAAGCCGTATTTCGGTGATACAATCCTGTGTCACATCGATAATTCTTGAAATTGTTCTCTTCGAACTCCGAAAATATTAGTTTGACAAGGCCTAGGAAGTCTTAAATGTTCACGTCGTTCATAGTCTTTCCTCTTCTTTTGCTGAAACTGGTTTTCATTCTTAGAATGCTCGGTCCTCTTCCATTGTCCTCTGATTAGAGTTAAAGAGAGAATGACTATCTAGTTGTTTTTCTCCTTAAAACAATCATCATCGAGTGAGTTGGCGACGCGATACGTGACCTGTAGCTGTAAGTTCGCATTAGGAAGAAAGTGGATCGAATTTCACCGTCAGCACCCCGGAAGAAAATCTTCCCTGGTTTCTCATTTTCACACCAGGTAAATACCAGGAGTGTACCTTATTTAAGACAGCGGCTTCTACCTACCTTTCTGTCGCATTGTTGTCAGAAACCTGAGTTAGTGAGTCGTTAAACACATGTTACAAGAGTAAAAATCACTACCACCACCGCTTATGTATTGTATTCAGCAGGTGGTTACACAGACCGGGAACTTATTGGCCAAAGATGTCCCGTCTCCTAAACTGAAACTTTAATGAAATGATTGCTCACTTTGCTACAGTAAAAGCAAGAAAATTATTAGTTTCGTTTTCTTCAATTTTGTTTTAATTAAAATCCAATTACGATTATGTGTTTACGAAAGATAAGCCAAAGACATTTTTAATTAAATCATATGTGTTGTAAAGTTTTAAATTTAAGAATGTGTATTTTTAAATAAAATGTTTAATGCATTAAATGCTATGCGTTGTTTACATTACTTTACCGAATTCTGTATTTTAATTTTTTAAGATACGTCTTAATAATTGAGGGAGGAGGGGTGCATGGTTTGCCCTGGGCACGATTTTACTTAGTAACACCAGTGGGTTAAGTATAAGAAATAAATATTACAGAGCATTAGTCTGTATATTGAAGATGAGAAATATCAAAATAATGTTTAAAAAATGCAGTTGTATATAACAGTGATGAGGCCTGTTTTCATTTACAGTTTACAGACCTACTGGGCAAAACATTGAACATGTTCATGAGTTGGGAAGAAAAAATATTAAGGACGATTTTTGGACCTACATGTGAGAACGACCAGTAGCGAATTAAAACAAATATAGAAATCACTAACAAATTTAAATTGCCTGAAATGGTTTCTTCTAGCAGAAACAACGCCAAATTTACAGCAGATACCTAGCGAGCTATACAGAATGGCAATGAATTACAGTGCAACAGCAAGACGTTGAGCAATTTTCATACCTCGGTAGCCTTACCTGCTGACATCTGCGTTAGAATTGGGAAAACTTCTGCAGTCTTCCAATGAATGCGATGCATACGTCCATAAAGCTCTAGCTGCACTCCTCTATCATATTACCGATGACTATCTATGCGTGTGAGATTTGGAAAATGTCAGTAAAATCAGCACCCACGCTCAACGTTTTTAATCAGCAGTGCTTGGGACGAATTCTAAACATAAGGCTGTAGTCGAAGCTATGCGCCGGTATACGCCATATGGCTTCTACTTACCTCAACACCTTAGAGTACAGTATGTCTTCTGATATTTTGTGTATATCTTCTACTTTAGTTTCTTTTAATTTCACCATTCCGTCAGCGAATTTTTACTCTCCGACTACGCGTGTAATTGCGAACATCGAAGGTTCAACTTGATATTTACATCAGTCATCAGTTCTTCATTGATTTAAGATCAACACTCTTCGTTGCTTAGGTCTCCAGCTTTATTGATTCAAATACCTCACCAGTTTACCGATTTGAAGTTGTTAAATATGAAAGAAGATACTGAAAAGCCACCGTACTGCAACATACACCAATTCATGAGTTCATTCCAGCGAGAAGTCTGATTACAAATCAATAGAGGCATTTGTCCGACTCGGCTGAATGGTCAGCGTACTGGCCTTCGGTTCAGAGGGTCCCGGGTTCGGGGATTTTAACCTTCATTGGTTAATTCTAATGGCCCGGGGGCTGGGTGTTTGTGATGTCCCCAACATTACTGCAACTCACACACCACACATAACACTATCCTCCACCACAATAACACGCAGTTACCTACGAATGGCAGATGCCGCCAACCCTCATCGGAGGGTCTGCCTTACAAAGGCTGCACTCGGCTAGAAATAGCCACACGAAATTATTATTATTATCACAGAGGCATTTTGGAGTTTTTAAAATAAATAATTGGAAGTTGGTCCAGTAAAAGACCACTACATAAGCAGACTAGTGGATTATAATATAGATTTGTTCTTCATCTTAAAATGTGTTATGTATGCCTCTTTATGCCAAACTGAGGGAAGTAACTGTAGCTGTAGCGCACTAATTTCAGACGCCAGCGTTGTCTGGCATCCGGAATTTGTCATGCCTTGACTTAAGAGTCTTCTTCTGCCACTTTTCCTCTTGTGTGTGGGGTCGCGTGTGTGAACTTAAAGGCTAAAGTATACTTCGCCCTGTTCGGCCCCGTGGTGTAGGGGGCAGCGTGTCCGCCTGTCACCCGGCGGCCCCGGGTTCGATTCCCGGCCGGGTCAGGGGTTTTCAACTGTAAATAATTAATATCCCTGGCCTGGGGACTGATGTGTCGTCCATAACGTTCCTTTCCTCACATTCAACACTTTACACTTCCGCCATTTTCAAAATACACGCAGGTTCCTCACATATGGTTCAAGTATGGGCAAAAGATCTTCATAGGTCGACGCCCCGAACAAATAGCATTTTTTAAAAATAGTTGCCCCTGTTTAAGGCCGGATTCCCTTCCTGACGCTGACACTATATGGCGGAGTCACTATTGTGTGTTTCTCCGGTGGCTGGTAATGTGGTGTATTGCCTGAATATGAAGAGGAAAGTGTTGGGACAAACACTCAGTCCCCGAATCAGAAGAATTAATCGGATCCAACCTATCCGGGAATCGAATCCTAGATCCTCTGAATCGTAGGCCTCAACGGTGACTATTCAGCCAAGGAGTCGGACACACTGACTTAGAGTATACCCTGTCAACATTTTGGAACTACAGCGCTGGTTACTGAGACCACATTACTGATGAATGAAAATCCACAGCCTATTTTCCAGTCATCCGACCGGGTCAGAAATGGAATGAATGAAGCCCCATCAAGCGGCGAGGATAGGAATTGTGCCGGCTGCCGAAGCCTGTCGCACTCCTCTAGGGCAGTGATTCATGAATGACAGATGAAATGAAATTATATTGGAGAGTGTTGCTAAAATGAATTATGACAGGGAAAACCGGAGTACCCGGAGAAAAACCTGTACCGCTTCCGCTTTATCCAGCACAAATCTCACATGGAGTGACCGGGATTTAAACCACGGAGCCCAGCGGTGAGAGGCCGGCGTGCTGCCACCTGAACCACGGAGGCTCTCTCACATTACTGATGAAGTACTGAAAAGAAGTGGTCTGAGTAACCTGCACAAAATCGTTGCCGAAAGAATATTAAACCTTGCGGGACATATTCTACGTATGAACAGTGACAAATGCCTTAAAAGGACACTGTTGCAGGTACCACCAGAAGGGTAGAGAAAGACCAGGTCACACATGCAAACGAACATGTGGACATGGAGTGAGATGAAATCAAATACCTGACGGCTGATCGGATTGGCTGGAAAAAGCTTGTTGCCTGATATGCTACTTAGCATTGGAGAAATGAGAAATAAGTCCAAGTCAGTTAGCAGATAGTATTTCAGTAGTAATTAAGAAAAGAAGATTAAACTGGGCTGGACATATTAAGATGGATGAAGGAAGAGGAATGAAGACGTTTGAGAAAAACTGGATGGAAGACGAATTAGTAGAAAGAGAATTGAAAACGCTGGGAATTAAGAGGTGGAGGAAGAGGGCACTGGATCGAGGAGAATGATCGTATAGAAAGCTCAAGGTCTGTACATGTACAGAAAGAAGATCGCAATATATCCACTGTAACAGAATAAGAAAAAAATAAGCATACCAAGAGGAAAAACTGGTAATTAAATAGACAAGTCATTCCCAAACTGTGGTCCGCGACCCCTTGGGTGGGGGACACGACGATAATCCGAGGGATCCGCATTAATAATATAAGTTGTAAGTATTGTACATACACGACTATGTCTTCACTGTTGTATAACTTATATACAGTACATGGAATTCTTGGTAGATAAGTGGTAAACGTTGGCAGTATCTTGTGAAGACCTTATATCACAACTCCGTCCGGCTCCATGGGTATATGGTTAGCGTGCTGGCCTTTGGTCAGAGGGGTCCCGGGTTCGATTCCCGGTAGGGTCGGGAATTTTAACCATCATTGGTTAATTTCGCCGGCTCGAGGGCTGGGTGTATGTGTCGTCTTCATCATCATTTCATCCTCATCACGACGCGCAGGTCACCTACGGGTGTCAAATCAAAAGACCTGCACCTGGCGAGCCGAACATGTCCTCGGACACTCCCGGCACTAAAAGCCATACGCCATTTCATTTCATCACAACTCCAAATCTCTGATCGACTTTCGGGCCCATGACATCTCCTAGAAAGGAAACACTGCACTTAATGCCTTTCATGACAATATACCTGTGTGAGTGTACCTTTTCTGCTCTCACACAAATGAAAACGAAGTACTGAAACGCTACTAAGGAGAGGCTGATCTTCGGTTCGGGTGACTACGCTTGGTCTTTGGAAAATAGCACCATCCCTCCCATTGATCCAACAACCGTACCAAGTTAATTTTCTCAAGTAACTTTTCAGATGTCCGCCTCTGTGGTGTAGTGGTTAGTGTGATTAACTGCCAACCCCGGAGGCCCGGGTTCGATTCCCGACTCTGCCACGGAATTTGAAAAGTGGTACGAGGGCTGGAACGGGGTCCACTCAGCCTCAGGAAGTCAACTGAGTAGAGGTGGGTTCGATTCCCACCTCAGCCATCCTGGAAGTGGTTTTCCGTGGTTTCCCATTTCTCCTCCAGGCAAATGCCGAAATGGTACCTAACTTAAGGCCACGGCCGCTTCCTTCCCTCTTTCTTGTCCTTCCCTTCCAATCTTCCCACCCCCACCAAGGCCACTGTTCAGCATAGCAGGTAAGGCCGTCTGGGCGAGGTACTGGTCATCCTCCCCAGTTGTATCCCCGACCCAGAGTCTGAAGCTCCAGGACACTGCCCGTGAGGTGGTAGAGGTGGGATCCCTCTCTGAGTCCGAGGGAAAAACCAACCCTGGAGGGTAAGCAGATTAAGAAAGAAAAAAAAGAAAACTTTTCAGATTCAGACTGTTGTAATTATTAGTCAAGTGTCACGTTATTTTATAATTTCTTTGCATATATAGGTAAAGTATATTTATGTAAAAGGGTGTATTCTGTCCCAAGGCAGGCCCGAACCTCCGCAGAGGTGTGCCTGAGCCGGAGTTTACGTACGGTAGGGTGGCCAGTTACTTTCCGCTACTCCATTCCTTTACACCCCAACCAACAGCGCGTGGCAACCCATCCAAATCTTGACTACGCCGAATATTGCTTAACTTCGGAGATCTCACGGGATCCGGTGTTTCAACACGTCTACGGCCGTTGGCTATCTTTATGTAAAGGAAGTTAAATTAAAAGGAAAATTAATATTAGTCCTAAATTATACAAATACAATCCAACACGGTAACATTACAAAATTATGTGTTTTGTTCAGTGAATTATGTTCTATGGTTACGGGTTCCTTGGGCATGAATGCGAAATGCAGAGGGGGCCTCACAGACAAAAAGTTTGGGAAACCTTGAAATAGACCGAAGATGGTCATAATGTAGTATATACATGCTCTTTAAAAAGTTGATCTTATCTACAGCAGTTACAGATCAAAACGTGTTAAAATTGCTGCTTTTCTTGTATTGTTAATTCAGTTAGTATGCAACAAATGTTGTAATGCTCATTATATAGGTCTAACTACTGTATGTCTTTGCTGGCGAGACCTAGTGTTTACAGTACGGCCAGTTCCTGTTATGATCGGTGCGAAAATGTCACTCATAGGGTCGGTTGGTGTGTGCATTTCAGTGGGCTTCCAGACATATATAATAGCAACTTCTTGCTTGGCGAGGAAAGCAACGGAAAACTACCTTACTCCTATTTCCCTTTTGTGTCTCTTCAGTGACGGCTAGGCCATCTATCACAGGTGATGGCGGAGCTGTTGAGGATCCAACCAGCCTTCGGGGTGACCATACATACATACATACATACATACATACACTGCTGTTTGTAGAAAGTGAAACACTCAGAAGCAACGGACTGAAACACGCCAAAATCAGAGGACGTGTAGAACAGTGGAACCATAATGAGTTTTAAATTGCAGAGAGGTGGCGTGCACGTAGGCCCAACAATGCCCTTCTGTGTGTGACCGGCCATGGCAGAGATGGGTCTGTCGTTCCGTGACATTGCGGCTCGTACAGGGTACGCTGCTTCAACAGTGAGGCGTATGTGGAACCAGTGGAGAGAAGAGGGCCGTACACAGCGCCGACAGGGTACTGGACTACACAATGTGACCACAGCGCGAGATGACCGCCATCTTGTCCGCTTGGTCGTAACGGACAGAACAGCTATGTCCACGGTGTTGGCTCGACGTTGGAGCACTGCAACGGGTGTGGGGATGTCTGCATCGACGGTTCAACACCGTCTTCTGAGGGTCGGATTGGTGCCACGCATGTCATTGCGCCGGCTTCCATTGACCAGCAACCACCAAAGCCGTAGACTGCAATGGGCACGTGAACACCGACACTGTCGTGCTGAGTGGCAAAATGTGGTGTTTTCGGATGAGTCATTGGGCAGACTGTATTGTTGAGCGGCATAGCGGGCAAACGCCAAGTGTGATGGTTTGGGGCGCAATTGCCTATAACATGCGATCTCGCCTCCTACGTCTTCAGGGCAATCTGAACAGCTACCGATACATCAGGAAGGTTTAAACAGCCCGAGGCACTGCCCCTCCTGCAGGCCGTTCCAGACGCCATATTCCAGCAGGACAATGCCCGGCCGCATGTGGCGAGGAATGTGCAAGCCTTCTTCAAAGAACGACGGATACCACTGCTTCACTGGCCTGCCCGTTCGCCGGATATGTCACCCATTGTACATGTCTGGGATATGGTCGGTCAGCACCTTGTTCGTTCAGGTCCTCCTGCAGCCACTGTTGATGATTTATGGACGCGCCTACAAACCGCGTGGCAGAGTATTCCCCAACTGCATATTCAGGCGGTCTTTGATTCCATGCCACGACGTCTAGCGGCTCTGATTGCAGCGCGTTGTGGTGCTACGCCGTACTGAATTTCCACGGTCACCGTGCATGTACAGTTCTGTAATTGTAATCATTTGTGTCTTGTCATTTCCTTAATATGCGGAATAAGTTTCATTGTGATCACCGCTCTCGGTCTTGGTGTTTCACTTTCTAGAAACAGCAGTGTACATACATGCATACATACATACATACATACGGGGTGTATCAGAACTATAGAGACAAAAACGTCAGGGATACTCGTCGTGTTATGCTAAGAACGATGGTGTAATCGGATTGGCGACGAACATTTTTATTTTGAAAAAAATGTGATTATTGTTACTTCCGGGCGCGCTATTCAAATTGACGAACTCACCGTACTTGCTACCCCAGAGCACAAGCCGCTGCCGTGCTTCAGCGAAGAGAAGTGTAGGGAGGGAAGTGGGGTGTATGATGGAGACAGAGATAATGCTCCACGCGTATGTACAAGTTCCCTCGTTTGACTTTTCTTCTTCTTCTTCATCTTCATTTGTTTACCCTCTAGGGTTGGTTTTTCCCTCGGACTCAGCGAGGGATCCCACCTCTACCGCCTCGAGGGCAATGTCCTGGAGTTTCAGACTTTGGGTCGGGGGATACAGCTGGGGAGAATGACCAGTACCTCGCCCAGGTGGCCTCACCTGCTATGCTGAGCAGGGGCCTTGTGGAGGGATGGGAAGATTGGATGGGACAGGGAAGGAAGCGGCCGTGGCCTTAAGTTAGGTACCATCCCGGCATTTGCCTGGAGGAGAAGTGGGAAACCACGGAAAACCACTTCCAGGATGGCTGAGGTGGGAATCAAACCCACCGCTACTCAGTTGACCTCCCGAGGCTGAGTGTACCCCGTTCCAGCCCTCGTACCACTTTTCAAATTTCATGACAGAGCCGGGAACCGGGTGGCAGCTAATCACGCTAACCACTACACCAGAGAGGCGGAGCTCGTTTGACTCGCACAGGGTTATCCTTGTCTCTTACAGCCCATATCAACGATTCGCTTATTGAAAAAATGAAATGGCGAATGGCTTTTAGTGCCGGGACTGTCCGAAGACATGTTCGGCTCGCCAGGTGCAGGTCTTTTGATTTGACTCCCGTAGGCAACCTGCGCGTCGTGATGAGGATGAAATTATGATGAAGACGTCACATACGCCCAGCCCCCGTGCCAGCGAAATTAACCAATGGTGGTTAAAATTCCCGACCCTACCGTGAATAGAACCCGAGATCCCTGTGACCAAAGGACAGCACGCTAACCATTTAGCCATGGAGCCGGACGGTATGTTGGTCGCAGTAACGTTCTTTATTATTTAATATGCTCAAAGATGCAACGCTGCCACTCCATGATTGTGTATTTCTTCATTCACAACATTGTAAATGGAATTAAATACTGAACGAAGAAAACAATACGCCCGATGGTTTGATTACAGTAGATGTTCAACACGCCCCACTTCCTACTTCGATGCACAGTTCACAACAGTGTAGTAGTAAGCTTTGGGCTCTGTCCAGGATGTGTGGTGTGTCGCGAACGACCTGAAAAGCTACCTATATTCTTGGTAGAAGACCATCTTCTCTTTCTACGGGGTCCACACAGTAGTCGATTTGTACAGAACAAACTATACATTGCTTACTGGGGCTGGAAAACGACTATCCGAAATGAACAAAAAACTTGTACATTCGCACCGAGCATTACCTATGTCTCCCACTTTCTAATTCCTCTCCTCTCCTCCTACGTACAGCAACAGGCAGCGGCTGGCCCTCTGGCATTTATGCCTATTTCTCACGGTAAAATGTTTCGTAAATTTTTTTGTACAATTAATTTTATACAAATTTGGTGAAAACAAGTTGTGTTGCTCACGGTAAAATTATTTTATAAAATCAGTGGAAACATCAGGATGGCCATCTATGAACTTACTTCTCAACTAAGATGTGTATGTGCTGCCATCTTGATAAACTAAACCAAGAATCAGCTGTTCAACTTATAATGTGTTTAAGAGTATGGCTCCAACAAACAAAGCAAAACTTGCTGCTTTAGCTGCAATTATATGTTGTACAGTGGTAAAAAGGAAGAAAAGAAATGCCAGGAAATGCTGGACTCGCGATTGGATCAAAAGAAGAGAAGAAGGTAGAGGATTACTGTCGTTGGTCGAAAATTAGTTGAGGTTAGAAGACCAGCATTCATATAGGAATTCGGCGAATGTGTTTTTTGCCTCTCTTCTTGAACAACTGCTGTGGTAAAGTGGCGTTTTAACTTCGTACAAACAAGGATATTTCTGGTATTCGTCAGTAAAACACTAACAACTTCCTTAGTCCACCCGGATCCTGCCATTTTAGAAAGAAGGGTTTGTTTACAATCGAGCTTCGCAATCTTCTCACGACGTAGCGCCAACATCATCGTGGTGTCTGCTTCGCTGATTGGTTCGTTTCGTAAAATTAATTTTACGGAATAGAACATCTCCTATTTTATGAAAAGTTTTATCAAATGTTTTATAAAACTTGAATTTGACCGCGAGCAACATAAATTTTATAAAATTAAATTATTGAACAATAAATTTGACAGAAAATTTTACCGTGAGCAACAGGCATTAGCAAATACGGCAAGTTCGTCAATTTGAATCGCGCACCCAGCAGTAAGAAAACAATCTCATTTTCTCGAAAAGAAAAATTTTGTCCGTCAATCCGATTGCACCATCATTGTTAACATAACACGAAGAGCATCCCTTATGTTTCTGTCGCTGTAGTTTTGATACAACCTCTATACACATACATAATTACATGCATGCATTCATTAGATAACTATTAACATACAACCTCTCAAATATCATTTCATGTACGAAAAAATGTGTTACTTACCAGGAAAAAATTTAAAATGACACATCGACAGCAGGCTCCAGAAGAAATTGAAGTTCTTAGTACCAATTATCAATTTATATTGCACAGAAATGAATGTACATTTCACAGTACAGGTCACTTTTACACATGTACAAATTTATGTGTGTTAAATACAATGCATATCTTAAAATAAGAATCCCATATTTCATAACTATACCAGAAACGAAATCTACAAATTATATAATATTGTAACTAATGTCAAACAAATACGTATATTCCAGGCGCGGTTTGTTGGCCAGACACCAACTTAAGTGTACCTAAATAATTACAAGGAATTTTTATTAAAATAGTCTAGGATGTACAGTGATTTGTACATTATTTTATATTTGTTTGACATCTGCCTACAGTACAATGAACATGCTGTCAGTTCTGGAGAACTACCAACTCGGAAACACTTCATAATTTACTACTTTATGACCTATGTACAGAAATCTTCTTCTTGAGGCGGCTTCTCCTACAGTAGTGGAGGTTGGCGGTCCACATAGCCAGCTCCGAACGTGATGTTGCAGCATGGAAGGCATCTTCTGAAGTTCAGTTGTGCCATCTCCGGAAGTCCTTCAATTTGAACTTTGTTGTCGTACACTTTGATCTTTCCAAAACTGTCGGGCTTTCTAGTCATAGCAACGTTGAAAGAATTCCCCCCCCCCCCCCGCCCGGAGATCCAAATGGGGGAATAGAAACTCCGTTAAACGGAACCATGCCATTTGAACTTAAAGGAATATACTTCAGGATCTTTAATGCAGTGGTTTCCCGTTGCCTTCCGCATCCTAATGCCGTTGACCAGTTGTAGGTTCTTCCGCCTTTTGGGACCATTTCCTGTCCCAAGAATAATAGAATGCCCTAACCTCTACCTCATCCACCCTCAAGGAGACTGTTGGCACTTAGTAGAGGGGATCTTCTTATACTGGAAGATACTCGGTTCCTTCATTCGTTAGCCGCCTACATATAACAAAATTGTCATAAACAGTCCTTGTCCCCTCTCTACCACGGGGAGGTGAATGTCAGGATTACACCGTCATTGAAACTGAGACCATAATGGCTTTTCTCAGTTTCTCTGGATCTTCAGAGAGAATGTACAGAAATAGGTTCACCAAATTTTCTTTCAAGAAGGAAATAATTGAATTCAGTCAGTTTTATTTTAGCAAATATTGTGTACCTTTCATTCTTTTATACATTTTCTTGTCCATTGATTATTAGAAATACGTTAACGCTTTATTTATAGCATTACTTTTCAGTAAATACAAATGTGAAGTATGTGAAGGAGTAATACATTTAATTAAAGTACACGACAGAAGCACGTAATAGTGATTACATCCATCCACATAAGGTTGGCGTCGGGAAGGCCATCCGGCCGTAAAACAGGGCCAGATCCACATGTGCGACACAATTCGCACCGGTGACCCCACGAGTGTGGGAAGATCTGTAGAAGAAGAAGTCGATTCTATTCTTCTGTCCGGCCCTCTGTTCTGAGGGCTACGATTTTGATTCTCGGCGAGAATAGGGATTTTAGTGACGTTCTGAGACTAGGTGTTTGTGTTCGTCTTGATGCGTAACTTACCTCTTTCATTCACACAGCACTTACACTATCAGAAATATGCAACAGTAAATACATTCCTCCACACAGAGTTGGCATCAGGAATGATATTTGGCCGCAAAACTGGGCTTTAAAACTATTTTTTCAACCCTAAGTAGCTGGAAACAGGCCAAGGAATAAAGTTGATTCAATTTTTCTCAATTAAATGAATATTAAATAGCTTGTCACGGATCTTGGAACGTTTATTCATTCTTCTCTAAGATGTATTATGGATATAGTCTACTACTAATGCATCCGTCAGTCAATTTTCCGTAGTTAATGAATACTAACAATATTTTCAAAAATGTAAATTACATTACAGTAATAGAAAAAATATTATTTATTGTAATAGACTATTTAGATAAAGTGAGGCGAATATTTTTTGGCAAAACGCTGTCAATGCTACCACTTTCCACGCGAAGGAAAAATCAATTTGGCGAAATAAAAAAATAAAGCTCTGAACACCTTTTTGTGGCAGATGCGAATCATTGTTCGAAAAAGAATTAATTCTTGAAGAGACGATAGTGCTTGCACATTTAGCGACTGTGTCACGAATAGTTTACGAGCTTTTCCTGACATAGTTGTAACCATGAAGAATTGCAGTTCCATTTTTATGAACATCGTTACAAACTTTACAGATGTAGGATTCCATATGATTTTATTTCGAGGGTAAGAACACAGTTACTCAAATCACAGGTCTGAACGGCCAACAGTGTATGGAGTTCAAATTATATTGGAAAGTTGAAGCTCTCATTAATAACCTATGTATTGTTCTATGAACAAACTATAAATGAAACCTCAACTAGGAATAGGAATGAACAAATCACGAGAATTTTTTTTTTTTTTTTTTTTTTGAGAAGGCAGTATCGCAAACTGTGCGTAAGAAATATAGGTTACAGCTGAAGTAAATTATAGATGTAGCCCTATTTGTAACTACCTCCGATATTTAAACGTTTACACATCTTCCGTCAGCATTATGCGTGAATCCAACTTGCCAAGGCTCCCTTACCGTTGAATACCAACGAAATGTGACCTTTAAAGGAGCATGATACTAGCCATAACACGGAGTTGGTAAAATTATCAGTAATACAACGACGCAGTGAACGTAGGCTACTTCCTCGTTTCGAACACCACTTGTTTTAAAGGTCATTATGCCTAAAGACACTCTTAAGTGAAAAGGTATCGCTTTGAAATCCGTTTCATCAAATCTCATCTTGAACTAAACATTTCCAGGGATCAATATTGTAAATAGTTGTTCATCGATGAATTAGAATATGATCAACGTTAGCGTCGTTCCCATAAAATATCTTTAAAGCTTGTTGTATGTCAGTGGGTTCAACTAAATTTACTCACTTCGATCTCATGCGGCTCCATGTTTCGAAACACTTACTATTATTTCTAGTTCTGCGATTCAGGTCTTCCAAAATAATAAGATTTTATTTTTCGATGCTATTAAACTATTGATACTATTGAATTTTCTAATAAAGGGAACAGAGAGGTTGAATTGATAGTTCCTTCGGAGCAAAATTTCGTTTAATTTGCTTACGTTGCCCATCAACACTTCCGTAAATGCCCAGAGTATCTGTCAGGTAATTTTAACTATTAACTACCAGAGAGCTAACTAACACAGGAAACGTTTCACTTTATCAAGTCTGAAAACGTATCGAAACCTTGTTGCCTGTCATTACTCGTCAGAATCATGTTGCAGCTTAAATCGGTATTTTGTGCCTTCTGTCTGTATTTGTCTTTGTAATTAGGACAAACATTTGCTAACATTCACTGTAAGCCTATTCATTCGAAAGATAGCCTCAAAAGCAGTCTTAATTTAGTAAGTCACAACCGCATGGGTTCAGTTCCTGCGAGAACTGCTGCCAGACTGGGGATAGATACATCTCTTTCTTCATTCGCCCTTCATAAAATGTAGGCCTATCAACAATTTTATGAGAAGTAAATAATAATAAAAAATAATATTTAAGCAATTGTTGTCTTCGGTGTATTCTGTGCTAAGCCTGAGTTTTCTCTGCAGTCCACGAGCAAGGTTTCTTCGTGGTACGTGTTTTATAGCCGTAAGCTTACATTCGCGTGATGGTGGGTCCAAACCCAACGGTCAGCGACTCTGATGGTTTTCTGTACTTTCCCGATTACACATTTGACAAAGATCGCAGCTGATGCATTCCCAGTCCTAGCCGTCTCCTAGCGAACAGGACACCTACTTTGTCATTGAACAACTAAAAAACTAAAATGGCAACAAAACCAAAAAATGTCTGTGTTGTCCGAGCAGGTCAGCAGATTAGCTTCATTATCTTCTGTGCCCCTCCGAATTCTATTCGAATTATAACTCATCAAAAATTATTTGTTATTTGGTTGTATAAGGAACGATCGATATGTCGTTGCGCCTGCAAAAACCGCTACGTGAAATATTTTACCTTAGAACTTCAGCCGGTAGAACTCTGTCATCTAAGGTTTAATATCATGCGAATATTGTCAAAAATCGCGCTTTTCATAATACATGTGCTGCGGGTCAGTATTTCTCCAAAAATATTATCACATAGCGGTTTTCGCAGGCGCAACGACGATATGATAGAAGCGTTTTTGTTGACTCCATACTTGCAGTCATTACGCTGCAAGCAGTTGTTTAACAGCAGCAGCATACGAAATGAAATTTTTCTGTAGTCTTCAAAGTGTTCGTTCGAAGCAAGAACTGTTACACGATGTAAGTTATTTAGTTAACTGCGTTATTAATATGGAATTCTAGTAACTGTTCAAATTACCTTAGTCGATATTTACGTAATAAGTAAATAAGTAAAAAAGAAATACTAACCTAACAACACATGCAGTATGAATGTCAACCAAACAATGCCAGAAAAAGTTTCAACTATTTCGTCCCTGCGATATACACTGAGTGAAAAGTTACACATCGAGAAAATCCAATCATCCTTTCATGAATTTAAAAAATGAATCCAAATCCACACCTCATAACTAGAACACTGAGATGTTACGTGATCTCTATACTTTATTATGGAGTGGAAGTGTAAACCCTTTCCGAAATGACAACTAACCAAGTAGACATCTGTGAGCTATGATGTTCCTGACGTTTACTTACAGAATCGTGGGTACACTACATCTCATATGAAACCATGCAACACAAGATAATGATGGAAAGGAGACCGTACAATCAGTAAGGAAGAAAAAGAGAGAGATTTTGGCTCCTTCATCTCATCATTGAATGAAATTCCAAAGTTGAATAAGGCCCAGAAGAAAGTGCACTTCATGGCAGAAGAATATAATTCATAAATTTCATTGTTAATCCGTATTGAAGATACTGAATGTAGGATGCTAAAGGGTTTATTGTGTCACCTATTCAATACATTATAAATATAAATATTACTGATAGTGTTAATGCTGCAATCGTCAACCAACGGCTAAAACAACGGGACGCACTTGATACCAGACATTTTGTATCCTTTCTCCCCAAGCTGCTCCCTTATAAATATGTATCATAAGCTTGTAATTTCTCAACTGTTCAATTGGATATTGTAAAATTACTGTTTAGTTACCCTGTCAACCTGAAATCGTCCAACCAACGGCAGTAATTAGTGTATGAACATTGACACCAGACACTTTATACCATTTCTCGCCTAACTGTTTCCTTGTAAATATATGTATAAACTTTATGTGTATTAACATAGACGCCAGACACTTTATACCCTTTCTCCCCTATCTGTTTCCATGTAAATATATGTATAAACATTATAATTTCCTATGATTTCCTAATAGAGTAGCGTCAATTATTCTTCGGACCACCACTGCTGGACTCTGCTAAATACTCTGTGATTTGACGCATTGGTGCCGACTACTGTGTCTATTAACAAATATTGTTTAACTGTAACATCAATGAAGACGTTTTTCTTTTTCTTGACATGTTAAGTTTGTATCTTAGTGTTTACAATTTAATTACCAATCAGGTACCTGATTTATGCCTTGAGGAAGTACTATGACTGATGCTGCCCTCAATGAAGGGCGAAACATGTCTCAATAGGAAATAATAATAAATTCCTAAGTGTTTAAAAATTTATAATGTATTGAACAGGTGACACAATAAACCCTTTAGCATCCTGCAAGAAGAATATAATTACAGTGATCTGACATGCCATCAGCCGAACTGTTTAGAACAAGTACAGTAGAACGAAGTGACCGCCAACGTCTAATAAGAAGACGACGACGACGACAACGAAGAGGAAGGAGAAGAAAAAAGAAGAAGGAGGCGTTTTAACAAAGTTCCTACAAAGCTTCCTACGCGCTTATTCGAAACACAATAAATAAAGGACATTTGACATTCTGATGATCTTAGCATTCTGATAACTCTTTATAATGGCATCACAGAAAGTTCAAGGGGCTGAAATTGTTTCCATTTAATTCTTACAATTCCTAATAGCAACCGATGATTCAGTTGTGTAATTGGGCTCCTACGTTTAAGTTCTTTTCGAGTTCCCAATTGATTTCACCGAACGAATGAAATAGAATATGGAAGCAAAAATGTAGAAATGAATAGTCATATACAGGTACCTAACACCTGAAGATTATTTGACGCGGAGTTATCGCTGATTTCTTGTCAATCAAACATTAACACAGAAAAGAAATCGCGATCTTAAGGTAGGGTTTAACGTTACTCTTAATTATAACTTACAAATTTCATTTTGGTTCCGTATTAACAGTAAAAAATATATATAATATAAGATATGTATATATATATATATATAATTTTAATTCTATTAAATTGCATCCGGGAGATAGTGGGTTGGAACCCCACGGTCGGCAGCCCTGAAGATGGTTTACCGTGGCTTTCCATTTTCACACCAAGCAAATGCTGGGGCTGTACCTTAATTAAGGCCACGGCCGCATCCTTTCCACTCCTAGCCCTTTCCTATCCCCTCGCCGCCATAAGACCTATCTGTGTCGGTGCGACGTAAAACAAACAAATAGCTAAAAATTCCATTAAAAGAATTAATTGAAAGGTCTATCTAGTCAATACTTGTCAAAAAAAGATAGTTAAAATATGAGTACATGTTTCAACTCGTTATTAGGTTATCTTCAACTGTTACACTAATTAAGTAATACAGTTAAACGCTTGTTAAAAAAGTGAATTGTCAAAACAAAATATAATGTAAAATAACACCATACAGAAAATCATGTTGAAAAACTGCACTTTACCTGGCCTATCATGTGAACTTTTTGTTGCCAGTTAAAGTGCAGTTTTTCATCATGTTCTTTCTGTATTGTGTGACTTTATCTTGTATTTTGTTTTGACAATTCACTTTTTAAGATATGTTTAGCTATGTTACTTTCCTACTGTAACAGCTGAAGATGACCTAATGATGGGTTGAAACTTGTACTGATATTTTAACTATTTTGACAAGTATTGACTAGGTGATCCCTTTCAATAAATTATTTTAATAGAATTGAAATTTTATATATATAAATTTAGTTTTGATTAACTACATCATTAAAATAATTATATAGGTAATTATACCTACCGTGAGAGAAAATCAGAAGGTGTTGCTTTCTTTGGCAATAATGATAGAAATCATGGCAATCGCCCGATTGTATTCCTAGTGTTCTGCTGTGTTAGAGATCATATGAATGTAATGAGCTAGTAAGAAACACGTGGCGATCTACACCGCAGCCGGGAATGCTAGCCTGTTGGATTGATCTACGACACTTTGGATAATACCAATGGTTGGGAAAGTTTAGGAGATAACAACAAAAGTAGGGAGAGGAAACCTATCCTGAAAATGCCAGCACGCCACTCAAATTTAACGTGCACTGGCTGGAAATAAACCCGAAGACCAACGTCCGACCAAGCTATGGCGAGGCCCTGCTACAATACTGTGTCTTCGGCAATGTTTTAATTGTTTTCCCGGGTATACAAAAAATAGTTTTATTTTCTTTCCGCTCCTATATTTAACGTGCCGTTGAGGCGCGCACGAGCAAGAGAGACAGGACAGAATGATTATTATTTTTGTTGGTGTCGTGTTCGGATGTCGTTGGTGGTAAGTACAGCACTGTAGTGTGCGCGACGCTTTCTTACCTCGCTGGTCCCCAGTCGGCCGGCAGGCGTCGAGCTCTTCAGTCTTCACTTGTCTGTGCAGACAATGCCAGCCAGCTTCGCCTCGGGCCATGGAGTGCAAGACGCGCGCACTCACGTCTCCTTCGGTCTCCTTCTTCTTTTCCCTCCTTTCCCCACCGCTATGCTGTAGACTTTATTTTGATGAAAGTCTTACGGCCTTGCTATTCTAGTTTCTGGCCTCCTGCCTGTGTTTAACAATCGATGTTCTTTCTCTCTCTTTCGCTGTCGATCCATCTTCTGATCATTTCCTCTCTTTTCCTCCCCCCGCCCCTCTTTTGTGTCTGTCCCAGTATGGCCCATCACTTCTCATTTAGCGAGTATTCCCCTCCCCTCTATTCTCTCCCTTTCCCCTCCAGCTCGCCAGCCCCTGGGACTACACTTCGCCCCCGCCCCCGCGTAGAGCACATCAGGTGAAGAGCAGTACTTCCCTCCCTCCGCCCCCAAATGCCGAACGCGTACGAACGTAGCCGGAGAGGACCGAAACCGGTTTATGGTCGCGCTAAGTCGTGAGTGCAGTTTGCCCAAATGCTGCCTTACAAATGTTGTTCAGGCCAACGTACCGCTAGCAGTGAAATGTTTTGTGTCTCGAATACAGCTTGGAATATTCTACGTTTTCAGATTTAAACAATATTACATAACAGAACAGTTGTTTCAGTATTTATTAGAAGTGTTGTCATAGTGAATTGTCGCGTTATAGTTGACTGCTCGTGTTTTCGGCATTTCAAATTTCTGTCATTTGGTCGGTTTTCAAATTCTTCGGAAGATATAGCGATTTCTGTGAACGCTCGCCTACTGTAGAATAATATAAACGAAATCAAGTGCAGTGTTTAAGAAAATTATTTTGGAAATTACACTTCTACTTCGGAACGGTGTGATTCCTCACTAACTTCAACTTTTGAGTGCAATTTTGGTGACTAGAAGTTCTATGAGTGTGTGGTAACAGAGTGCCCTGTCGACAAAGTGAATTTGAACCCCTTGACAGTGAAGACATCGTCATCCCGACTATGTGCGGTGCTTGTCTGACAGTTGCCCGCTAAACCGGGTCTCGAAGAGGATCAAACACGGACGCCAGTGTCGGCCACATTCTGGAGTCCTCCTCGGCAACATGGAACGGTGAAACTCCTACGCTGGAGTTTTGTTTCGTGGCAGGTGAGAAGACGAATTTCATATTCACATTCCACCTTGAAATTTACCTGATTTTCTGGTACTTCGCGAATATTAATCGAACACGGACTGTTCGAACACAAGTCGAATTTTCAAAACTTACGGCATGGCTTCACCTGTTTAAGATTCCATTCGTTAAAAGAAATGTTCTCATCTCATTAATGTTCGGATTATGATTAAAACACCCATTCTGATTTAATATTGTAGTCGTTTTACGAATCCTACTCATAGCCTACCAGTATCTCACATGCTCGGACGTCAAATTTGGAACATGCTTATCAATTGTAATTGTTGAGTTCGTGGTCAAATGTCATGAGAGGGGAATGAATACGTGTATATTTGGTAATGATGGTAATATTTCGTATACACTGCCACCTCTAAGAACAGCTGGCAACCCCAGTACAACTGAAGTTACTAAATGGCAACATGAGAATTATTTCTGATGTAAACATATATCCCATGCTTTTAAATCTGAGCTGACATTATTGTCAACGAACAAATTGCTATAAAATTATTGTACGCGCAGATGTCTCGATCAGAGATTTGTCATATCCTGAAATCATTTTGCATTAATGGGTTTTCGTAGTATGAATTTGGAAGTTACAACTTCGAACACCTCAGAGAAGTTCCAGGAGCGTTTCTTAAACACTTCTCCAAGGGGCTTCACGTTTCACTCTCTGGTTGTGTTAGTCACGTTGTGACAAGTGTTGTGGGCGTAAAATTCAGGGAAGGTCCGTTTACAGAATTAAACGAACCGCGTGTGAAATTCCAGGTCAGTGTATACTAATTACAAAGTCGTTCAAAGTAATGTCTCGTTATTTTGCGCTGCCATTCACGTACAAAAATAACTACATAATCTGCATTCGGAAGAATGACATTTAAACATCGTTATAACAAAGTATCTCCTTCGTAACGTGAAAACGTGGACTGAAATAGAAATGCTACGAATTGTAATATTATAATTATGAAATAGCGAAGGTTGTGGTTCTTATTGGAAAACAAGTCATTTTCAGGTATATTCAGGTATATTTGAGGACCAAATTGTTAATAATATTCTCGGTAAACGGCCAAGTTGTAATGATTACGTACTCTCCATCATTTAGCAGGTTGATTTCTCTGTTGTGCCGCTAACCCTAAGTTACGGTTGACGTATTCCTCTTTAAATGACGTTTATCAGTTGGATAGTCACAATTTATTGCAGTATTCTTGTACGAACCGTTTTCTCGCCGGTGAATTGTACAAGACCACCAGATGACTGAACGCTCCTTCAAACATAGAATATAACTGGTAGGACACATATTTACAAAATGAATCATTATTCTTGTATTCATGTTGTTGTATCCCAGGTTTAACTATACTATGCTCTCTGAGGAACATTTTCTCAGCAGGAATATGAGTATCATTTTTAGCGGGAAATGTTTTCTTACAGAATAATGTAGCGATTCAACGTGAATTTCGAATTCGTATTATGATTCGTTCTCTATTTTAGGTTCACATAAAAGAAATTGCATTTTAACATTTTGAAGCGTTCTTCTACTTAGCCGCTGGAAACTGTCATTTTCTTCTTTATTGCCAGAATTTGGAAAATTACTCCGTACAGTATTATTCTCGTATTGTAACAAGAATGACACGCACGTACTAAAGTCACTCATGAAGTTAGTTTGGTTACTGAGCGTAATCAGCTGGTTGGTTAGTGTCATTAATGAGTTTTCTGTTATCCTGTACTGCAGAAAAATATTACATCACTGCCCGTGCCCAAAGAAAATATTGTTGATATTCAGAAAATAGCTGTTGTTGATTCATCCCAGAGGCAAGAGATATTGTCAGTCACCAGTCTTCTACACTGAGATACTCAAGAATCGAATGGCAGAAATAAGAATGTATCGAGTTTCATATCGGTCCTCATTGTGTTTATACTGTATAAGCGGATTTATTTTTTGAAATATTTCTCTTGATTTCTTTTCGGAGTAAACATGATCGGTGTATACCGTCAACGAAGAATGGACGGACATGTAAAAATTAAGACAACTAGAGTACTGTAACAGAATTGTCTGTTGTTATCGTCATAAATCCATTTCAATAAATATTATTTACTTTATACTGAATTGGAAATTCGATTTTGTTCATGTCCTCGGAAAAAATCTGTGCCTTTGGATATAAATGATAAATCATTATTTAGCAGTAAGTTACAAAATGACAGAATGAAAATTTTCAACTATCCATACTTCATGACAGAAGTCTTCCAATCTGTCGATAAAAATAAACGGCTTCACTGTAACAAACTGTCCGTACTCTGCCAGAATGTATATCAAAAAATGATAGAGCGAAAATCGAAAATCAAATGCTGTCTATAATAATGGTTCAAATTGGTCACAATTGTTAGAGCTGGAATCTGGATCCTATAAGACAATAAAATAGTAAGGGACAAGCTGAAATACTGTAAACAAATCTACAAAATTATTCCCCAAATTACTATGGAGAAGCAATTTGCATCATCAGTATTCTGACTATTAGAGTTTATGCAATCCGTTATTTGTACAATTTTCCGCAAATTACTCGCTGTCTATCAGTGACTATCTTGACTAGATTTCGAACTACGAAGTTCTAACATTCTTTCTTTTCCATTGGTTAGATAAAATTCTCATGGTATTATAAATTGAATTTTATAGAATTTATAATGCTCAGTAATTAAATAAAATGCGTGAATATGTTTAAGGAATGATTTAAAAATATAGTTTAATAGAATAGTCGAGGTATGTGCATAACGTAAAATCCTTCAAGATCTAAATTACAAATCCGATTTTTAAAATCCGTATAAAAAATTGAATACTCCTTATATTTCAGAAGATAATGCAATGTGAAAAAAATCCTTTAATTTAAGTCATTTTCATTGGTACTCATAACTTACCAAATAGGCCTAACTCGTTGAGAGTGAGAACGGATTTATCTCCTTAGCTTGGGGCAATCGCTTGATCCTAGACACCTGGGTTATGAGAGGAGGGTTGCTAGGCCTGTAGAGAAAACATTATGCAGTTGTATTAAATGTTATAACAAAAAAAGTGTTTCTTTCCAACGGGATAAGTGACATCGAACACTTCATGCTCACAGCTCAGTTAAACATCCCCATTTCTCAAAAAATAAACACGAATATAACGCTTGAATATATTTCTTCATTGCCATCCATTATGAGATTCTCATACTTCGGTTGCCGCAGATAATTTATGTGCAATGTGTATTCGTTATGTTTCGGTTATAATTTTGTTTGATAGTTGAGAAAAGAATCCTACTAGTACCTAATTATTGGGTACAAATATCTCCAAAGACTTAATTGGACAGAGAATTTGAAATTTATTCCAGTGTTATATTAAATAGCAAATTGATAATAACAAATAATTCGTTGACATGACAAAGAAATAAACGCTCATATCATTTTTAATTGTACACAGTTGTTTGATAATGAAATTATTCTTTTATTGCTTATTATTAATAATAAAACTGGGATTATTTTAATGTTTTAATGAGAGTAGTTACTCAACGTGGAATATACTCGCATTCCGAAGAAGTTATATTGCGCTATTTCTTTTCTCGCGTGAACAAGTGGTATGACGAATACACTCATTTAGTCTCGGAATGTATAATTACCGAAGTTACTCGTGATAAGTCTACTGCCATACTTCATTTGATGACAATAATTTAAGCTCGCTAGTTTTTGCGGCCGTTTCTTCTGCTACCCAGCTTCTTCTCTGTGCATGGTGGGAAAGAGTTGTCAGTTATAATTTAGGTTTTATTCCTTGGGCTGACGTCATAGATGAAGCATTGTTCTTACTGCCATCGATTTTCCCCTTAGAAATAAAAGAGTAGTACTATTAAGCATCTCGTATTGCATATTGCACGTTGTTTTGACTGCGGTAATATGTTTATTTAATATATGTATATTGAGTTATCGCTTAGAGCTTAGTGCTTGGCGGGAGACAGGCTCACAGCGCAGGCGACCGGGCGAGCGACAATCCCGTGAACAGATAAAATAATGTCCCTGGATAATATTCCAAATACAAATATCTATATGCTGTAATTAAATATTAAGGAGTAAAGTTGATAGCAAGAGCCTTGATTTTATCTGCTACGAATTAATCACAAAAACGGTGGTATATCGAAATATTTACTGAATACCAAGTTTAAAGCAAAGGGTAGTTAGGACCTGTTGTACATGAATGGTAAATAGGAAGGTCTACCTGATGAACGAAATTATATTTATATATTATTCAATGCTGCTCTGAATTTTTATCCAAAAAAAATGGAACATTAGTGAAATTGTTCTGTCAATAGATAATTTTAAATTACATGTGTTCGGTTTTTGACTTGCTTTGAAGTAATTTAAGGCAAGTTCTGGTACAGATATTTTACGATCTGTAAATAAAATAATCTTGCCCATTTCACTTAGTAATTTCATCTTAAAACACTATATTATTGCAGCTTAAAGGAACAAACTTTGACCAGTAATTATGCCAGTCTGTAAATAAGTAATTTCTGTTACCAAATCATATTGTAAAAACTGAATAATAAAATATATTATAATATATCCATAGAATTTCCATGACTTCTGAAGGTAGAGATAATCCATACAATCTGTCTTATAGGTATTAAATCAGTGCAAGCAAAACACAAAAATCTATGAAAGTGTTTAGTGCAGAATGTGACTAAAGTACTGTATTTCCCATTCACACTTGTGGCATTCCCTTTCTTATTAATAAATCTGTATATATAGGGCAAAACATTGTGTCTTAAAACATAATTTTCTAGAGATAGGTTTTAACATTCAAAAAAACAGCAAACAGGGATACTTGATGGACATATATTAATAAATGTATTTATAGCAATGGCATGTGACAGAATATAACATTTTTATTATCATCTGCGAGATTCAAAAAGTATTGGTCAAATACATTGGAAGAGGTAAAAATAATTTAGTGCACATAACTAGATTTTCTTTATTGTTACTAGGATAGTAAAGCAGGTAAAACAGCATTATGACATTATGAAAAATTAAAATGGTATAATAATTTATTTCATGTGCACAATGTGCAAAGAATTAATATACAGTACATTCATCTTTGTTACAAAATTTCACCAGTGATTCCGATCGCTGTTTACTGATATGCATACAGTATTTTTGTTTGAGAATACATAGATTATGATAATACTGTATTATTCGCGGCAGAATCTTCTAAACACTTACGCACTGAGTAAAAATATGTAATTGAAGTTCTTAATTCCCTAATACAGAAACTAATTCATGTTAATGCTGACCGTGGCAAGTAATAATATAATTTGACATGTGTGGATTTTTAATCAATCAAAATTTATGCATTTGTGTTATTTGCGCACTTTTGACCTGTTGATATTTTCTAAAGGAATTTCATATTAAAATTAGCAGAATTAGACTTATGCTCATTTACGTGCAGCCACAAAAATATTGACGCCAAAAACAGCCCGATGTTTGTGGAGAGCTGTACTGCGCTAGCGTAGGCCTAAAGTTGTGCATGCTTAGCGAACGGCCGGCATCCGACTCGGGTTACTGACTTGCTGTATGGATGATGGAAAAGGCAACTTTCAATTCTTCATTCGTAATGACAACAATTTTCTGGTATTACTCATTTGTTGATACTTGTTTTTATTTAATTTTACACATCTAGACGTGATACATGAAGTTCTAGACTCTGTCTAAGTTTAGTGATGATTTGACGTGTAATTGGCTAGAGAAATATGACAGTACGGCGCTCTTCATCAAATAAATGTCCTCTTCTGAAATTATATGGATTGAAGTTGCAGATTTTAAATACCGTGATTTACAACTTTAGGTACAGTTACTACAAATAGAATAATACAGTCTTAAATGATCAGTGTTTAAAACTTGATGAAAGATAAGTCCAGTCGTATCAATAGTAGTTGTAGTGAATGTATTCTCTTTCGTATGTACTGTATTTATCGATGAAGTTTCCAAAAAAAGAAGTGAGAGTTTAGTACATTGTAAAGCTTTCTTATTTCTTTTCACAGTTTTAATTTGGTAGTGTAATTTACACCCTTTTCTTAATATACGATATTTCTAGACCGAATGCAAGGGAATGGTGTTCATAATTCTTTCTTCTTTGTGTTCGACATCCGTCTTTGAATGTTCTTCTTCAGTTTAGATATTTTTTCTTAAAACTATATTTTATGCATAAAATATGGGAATTGGGAATATTATATAATAATCTACCACTTTTTATATTACTTCTGTAGTTCTGTAAGCCTAGATAAATATAGATAATTGCTCTTTTGAACATTGTGGATGTCAAAGTTAACATTTACTTCCAGACACATGGATTTATATTTGCTTTTTAATATTTCCTGTTCGGAATTCAAATGTCAGTCAATCACCATTGATTGTAGGTACATGATTCAAAGTTGTAATAATAATAATAATAATAATAATAATAATAATAATAATAATAATAATAATAATAATAATAATAATAATAATATGTTTTCACTGTCTTTTTCTGTATTATTGATATAGGACTACTGTACCACATTACATAGAAGAGAAGTTGCTGACAAACGTTTGTTTTTTTATGGGGGAAAGATCCATAAGAAATTTTTCAAAATAAACAGAATTTTTTCTTAGCTTCTATTGTTTTATAACCCACTGTTCTTAATTTGGTTCTGGAAGAGTCAAATACACCTTCATGATGCTCTTTTCTCGATTTATTTCTAAACATTCTCATAACGAATTAGAATGAATTTACTCTTTGTATCTTACAAATAGCATACTAGGCCTAAGTTGTCAATATTTCTTAAATATTACAAAACGGATTATTTATGTTATTTCAAACACTTCTAAACTTCACAATCCTTTGCGTTAGGAAGCCAAACACCCTTGCACGGGATCTGAAGTACCGAAAAATCTTTAATACTGTAGAAAATATTCCTATGAGTATCCTATTTGAAATGGTGTTAGTAAGAAGCAGGTGGTCAGATCTTGGTGTTGTCTTGTTGTTACCTGAAGACATTATCTCCATGACAAATTGTGAGTAATTTGATAATAAAAATATTATAGGCTTTACGTCCCACTGTAAGCAATTTGACAGCAAGATAGGTTCTGATCATTGGTAGCACATATAATTTTTTTGCATATAATGTTGACCTGCTCTTCTACATATTCTATAGATTCAATTTCACAATCATTTTAAACTTTTTTTAGTTCTTTACAAACAATTTCTTTCTTAATCAATTCACTGTATTGTGTATTCTTTGTATTTGGGCAGCCTCTAGGTGGAGGAAGAATGAATAATAATTTATAATTAAAAAAATTCTCTGCACCAAAGGGAAATCTCTCTGGTTGGTGTTATGGCATTGCCTTGAAATCCATCGATTTTCTTTGATTTGCTGCTTTAAAATGTGTGTATCATAATGTTTGATTGCTTCATTATGATCGATGATAACTGTTCAACTTTATTTACAAATTTCTCAGAAAATTCCTCAACTATAATGAGATAATCCTGTGTTAGTATTTTCATTGGAATTGGTGCATAATGTAGTTCTGAAAATATATTTTTTAAGTTATCAGTCATTCAGTATATTATGTTTTGAATTATGTTCTCAAATTTCTTATTCATTAAGATATTTTATGTACCAACATGTGTATGCTGCTTCCAGAACCTATTGTCAGTCATACATCTTTCAGATGCCTCCAATCTATGATTATTCTTTGTCAGTACTTTAGGCCTAAATATTTCTTCAAACTATCGTCATATCAGTGCCTTCCTGCCAGTTTTCTTTGGTGTGAAATTGCAATCTGTAGATGTAATTACTGAAATGATACAGCATTACCTAAATTTTCCTTTTTGATAGATACTGGAATTATGTGACAGTATTTTTGTACATTTTTAAAAGCAGTGGATGCATATTTTTATTAGTTCATGCTGTAGACTGCAATGAAAAAATAAAGTACTAAGATCTATTTGCCATTCTTTGTTGTTTTTATCAGTCAAAGTAGTTTTCAGTGCCCTTTATTTATCGTGCTTGGAATACTAATAACTCTTTCCAGAAATTTATCAGTACAAGAATATAATATTGCTGTATTATTATTGTTATGCATAATTTATTTGAATTCTCTCTAATTATTTGCAAAAAATCGTAGTAGGTTTTAGATCTAGTACCTATAATTTATTATTTGTATTGCATAAGAAAGAAGTCTGGAGTGAAAAACAAAATCACTTTCTCTTACATTAATAAATACTCTATTCTGAGGGTAATCTTTCATTTTAAAATGTTTGCTTGTGCTGTAATTTCTGCAGGGTAGCCTCAGAGATAAAATTATGCTGCACATTTTTCTTGAATTCCTTTCAAGGATTACAAACTGTCTCCCTTGATAAATAAACTCAAAGTAAAACTAACAGCTTCCTTTCTATGAGAAATAGTTTTGTAAAACATTAAAATATAAATGCAGTTTTAGTAATGTGGTGACCATTGTACTACAGTATATATACAGTACTTGTAGTATACACAGCAAATGAATCACATTTATAGTATTTATAGTATTTATTCCCACTTCCTGAATGTAAACTTGTAAAGAATTTTATACAAATATTATGTTAATAATTAAATGCTAATACATTCTATTCTCTGCTAATGTGAATACTGAGGGCCTAAATTTAATGGATAATAGTTCTGTGAAACACTCATAAAAGATGTGTGGGAACGAGAAACCTTTGAAATATTTTAGTTGATACCGTATATAGTTTATATCACCAAACAGTCCGCCTCTGTAGCGTAACGGTTAGTGTTATTAGCTGCCGTCTTCGGAGGCCCGGATTCGATTCCCGATACTGCCAAAAATTTAAGAATGGCAGGAGGGCTGGTATGTGGTTGAAATGGTACATGTAGCTCACCTCTAATGCGGGTGTGCCTGAAAAGAGCTGCACCACCTCAGAATGAGGACACGAGTTTACTTTTTGCTTTAACACCAAACTACAGTATGCATAGAATTAACAGGCACTAATGATGAATTTTTATAAATTTGCAAATTACTTTTACCTTGAGCATTTATATTTTATGAATTTTGCAGTCCCACTTGAACCAGTTGTACTCTGTTCATACAAGTTCCATATATGTTTGGACTATCTCTTTTGAGATCCTAAAGGACCTGTTGCAAATTTCTAAAATACTGTACTGTATAACGTTATAGTTAAAGAGCAATATAGGGAAAAGAACCAGGCAGGAAAGAAGCAGTGAAGAAAGACGGTTCAGATCTTTGAAATACAAAATCCTAGAATGTTGGCCCACAACAGTACTGTTAGAGTTCTCTATTTATTTATAACTGAAAATTTTTAATACTATGAAAAAGTACAAAAAATCTTATTTCCTGTAAATATTTCAAATAATGTGGCCAAAAACAAATTAAGAAATCTTATGTCTCTTTTTGTAATTACATGCAGCTATCTCTTAATAAACAGTTAAACTGTATGAAATTCCATTTGTATTTTTTTTTAATTCTATAAGATGATTTCTTTTTTATATCAAGATTGGGTGCCTTTGCTGGCAGGACCTAGTGTTTGCAGTGCACTATGTCTTTTGGTATGGGCTAGAGCAATTTTGTTACTTTCATTGATCTGTCTCAGCTTTATCCTTGGCTTTGACAATATGAAAGTGACTGAGGTATGAGTGATGCTAGTAATGCCATTCCTTCTGCAGCCAGTCCCTGCTATGAATGGCGTGAAAATATTGCTCATAGGGTCAGTTGGTGCTTGCATTTCAGTGGGCTTGGCAGACTGATATGTACTAGCAACTTCTGACTCGGTGAGGAAAGCAACGGGAAACTACCTCACGCCTCATTTCCCTAGTACGCCTCTTCAGTGATGCCTAGGCCATCTATGACAGCTTATGGCGGAACTGTTGAGGATCCAACCAGCCTTCGGGCTGAGGACTAAACATACATATACATCAAGATTGGAAAGTAGGAATTCCAATAGTTATTTACAGCTTGCAAATGTTAACTGCAGAATTTCTGGTATTTATTTATGCGTCTTTTTGCAAAAACTGAAAAAACATATTAGGGTGTCTTTCCACTTCATGCACTGTATATTGATAAGTTTGAGAAGTTTCCCATTTTATATCATAGACGACTGTACCTGCATTTAAGAGAGATTCTATTTTCTCTGAACTGAATGTTATTCTGCCCACCCCGTGGTGTAGGGGTAGCGTACCTGCCTCTTACTACCCAGGGGCCCCGGGTTCGATTCCCGGCCAGGACCGGGATTTTTACCTGACCTGAGGGCTGGTTCGAGGTCCACTTAGTCTACATGATTACAATTAAGGAGCTATCTTACGCTGAGATGGCGGGTTTGGTCTAGAAAGCCAAGAATAACGCCCAAGAGGATTCGTCGTGCTGACCACACAACACCTCACAATCTACATGCCTTCGGGCAGAGCAGCGGTCGCTTGGTAGGCCATGGCCCTTCGGGGCTGTTGCGCCATGGGGTTTGGTTGGTTTGGTTTTGAATGTTATTTTATCTCCAGGAATGAGCCATGCAGTGCTTGGTAACTATTCCTTGTCCTTTTTATAATTGTTATATGTTTTATATGCCATTGTTATTTGTGTTATCAGTATTTTCATGTCTACCTCCGTAGCATAACGGTTGGCTCTATTAGCTGCCTTCCTTAGAGGCCAGGGTTCGATTCCCGGTACTACCAGAAATTATAAATGGCAGGAGTGCTAGTATGTAGTTAAAATGGCTCACCTCCATTGGGGGTGTGCTTGAAAAGAGCTGCACCACCCCAGGATGAGAACACGAGTTTACTTATTCTTTTCACACAGTAGATTGATGAAAATATAGTTTTAAAAACCACAGTTATTTTCAATATTGTCACTAAATGAATTAATATATACTTTTCAGTTTCCCTATTCTCAAAACGTTAAGACCAAAAACTAAATAATTACATGTGCAACCTAAATTTTTATCAGATGCTTCTAAAAGTCAAAAGTCAGAATTTTTACAGCTAGTCATTACAGAAATTGAGTGCTAAGCCTAAAGGCAGATGTGAATGTACAAAATTAGTTTAAAAGTTTGCCAAGAAGTTATTTTGACACATTAGGGAATGATGTTAATTTGTTTTTCAAGTATTGAAACCTTCCACAGTATACATGGACAGTTTAATGCTTATGCTTCTCCATTAATGAGTCTCTCCACATACGTGTTATGTTTCACTCGATATTTCTTTGCTAGTAGTATTGTTTTGTGCTTTTCTTCCCTTTACAATAGGCTATATTTCCAATGGAAGTGGTTCAATATGTAATAATTATCATTAGGCCTACACTATTCAGCAAGAACCAGATAATAATAATAAAAATGAAAATCCACAGCCTGTTTCTAGTCAATTAACCGGGTCAGGAATGGAATGAATGAAGCAAGGATAGGAATTGTGCCGGCTGCCGAAGCCTGTCACACTCCTTTGGGGCAATGATTAATGACTGACAGATAAAATGAAATTAAACCTGTCGTGCTTCTGCTTTGTCCAGCACAATTCTCACATGCAGTGACCAGGATTTGAACCACGAAACCCAGCGGTGAGAGGCCGGCGCGCTGCCGCCTGAGCCAGGGAAACTTCCTATAATAATAATAATAATAATAATAATAATAATAATAATAATAATAATAATAATAATAATAATCTAACATATCGTCGCTGCTGGGACAAAACCTCTTATGTGAAATATTTTTGCTTAGAACTTTGGCCGACAAGGTTCTGTCATCTAAGGTGCAATATTGTGTGAATATAGCCAAGGCATTCTCGCTCTTCTTAATGTATGAGCTGCGGGTCAGTACATCTCCAAAAATATTATCACATAGGAGGTTTTATCCCGGCAATGACGATATGCACAGACATATTTATTTCACGTCGTTTAGGCTCCCTGCATGTCAATTTCGTCGTTCCGTCTTTTATTCTGCTAGATCTCAGAGGACATCTTACAAATAGAGTGCCAAATAGAATTTGTTTTGCCATTCATGCCTGGATTTTCAACCACTATCTTGGGATCCATAGACAAACATTCTACCACTGATCCGGAGAGGAAATATGAAACCGTTCGAAAGCCATTTAATTAACTGCCGGTGATCATCTTATGATCTTATTATTATTAACGTCTGTGTTATATTATGAAATTATGGATATTTTCAAAGTCATTTCCCGAAAGGTAGAATGTCATATAACACTGGTAGATCGCGACCATGGGGTTCCGGACTGGACTTTATTTAAGCGATGATAAGGATATCCTTATTTTCATGTCTTTCATGGTCATCAATGAGCATTTTGTACTTTGAAACATCATCACACCTTGAGGGGGCGGGACTTTCCGTTTTTCTCTCTAGAATATAGTGATCTGGTCAAGATACACTTTCAGATAGACTTCATAGGAATGAGTAGATGGCGGGAAGTACGACCGTAGAGGTGACACGAATTCCGGAATCTCAGTCTAATTCCGCACCTGATGTGTACTGTACATCCATTCGTCCTCGCTGTTCTGCATAAAGGTGGTGTGAGGTATGAGGGTACACCCACCTGTGGGACTTTTTATTTAGCGCTGTTTGAGAGTCAGCACTTCTCTTGCGCCGTACTTATCAGTCCCTGCTAGCGTGTTTGTTGCCGGCCGGCCGGCCCTGCGCACTTACCAGTGATTAACACTAGTTTATTATACGCAAGTCCTTGACTCAGCTGACTTGGTCGGGGAGGGTATAAAACGCGCGCCAGACAAGTGAATATTTCCATATAGCAGGTTAAGCGCAGCGGTCGAGGTCGTGTGCATCACATTTCACCTCTGTGAACGGCGACTTTAGAATCGAGGGAAGATAGTGCTTTCGCAATTGATTTTCTTTATGAGACTCGTGGACAGGCTGATCCTTGAATACAATTCCTTGTTCTTTTCTGCTTAAATGTCATATAGTGGTACAAGAGAAAGTTGAGAAGGGTAAAACCAGATGCTTTGCAGATTCTTTTATCAAAATTTTTATACCAAAATAGGCCTATTGCTTCCATGTTTTATTCTTTCCTGCCAAGTGTTGTAAGATGTGACGTAACATGAAATAATGACGATTTCTTTCTTTCTTTCTTTCTTTCTTTCTTTCTTTCTTTCTTTCTTTCTTTCTTTCTTTCTTTCTTTAGGGTCAGTAACAGCATAACGCCGAATTAAAAACATCTTCAGCTTTTCAGCTCTCCTTTTGTTCCCTGAAAACCTTAAGTTTCTTTTTGTTGACGTCGTTGTTAACTACTCAAACTGTGGCCATTGGATACATTATTTTTCATTCCTACGAGGGCTGTTATCTATTAATTCCTTTCCTATATGGTTATATTCATTCTCATTAATTGCCAGGTTAAATGGGTCAGACGGTAGAAGCGCTGGCTTTCTGAGCCCAGTTGGCAGATTCGATTCCCGTGCGGTCCGGAGTTATTCTAAATTCTCAGATATGCCTGCCTCGTACGGGAGATTTGCCAGCAAGTAAAAGAACTCCTGGGGAGCAAAATCGTAACAGTGGTTAGTGGGGCGTAAAACCAATAAAATAAAATAAAATAAAATAGGCCTAATTTTTTAGCAGTAGTAGTTGTCTCATTCATTTAGCCCGCCTGGTGGCCATGATCGTTAAGGCGCTGAAGTCTAAACGGTCTAACACCGAGGTTAGCCGGTTCGAGTCCCGTTGGTCGAAAAAATGTTGGCCGGCAGGGTAGGGGAGGTGGTGGTATACAATTTCTAATCACTAGATTGCGTGCCAAAAGCCTGGATTAAATTCCAAACCTCTCCGCAGTGCTCATATGGAGTGAGGGCATATGACGCTGTTGATGGTGATTCGTCCGTCGGATGGGGACGTTAAGCCTTGAGCAGACCCCTTGGTGCTATTCGACAGGAGTAGGCTATGTGCCGGCACCGGGTTTCACCCTCTCCCTACTATCATATATCACGTCATTCATTTCATCTCTCATTAACTCCTCTGATGAGGTTGACGTCAGGAAGGGCATCCGGTCATAAAAAAACGCCACGACAAATTCATCTCACCTCATACCCGACCCCGTAGGGAAACGGGACAAGGGCTGGACAAACAAACAAGTTGTCTCATTCATTGCGGTTGTTGCTTCATTCTGGGCTTTTGGTACATTGTAATCAGCGTACGAGTACGGCTCATATAGCTGTATGCTTGCATTCGAGAGATTCATAGCAGTCCACCGTTGGTAGCCTTCTAGCCCTTTCCTCTCTCATTGTCTACCAAAACCTACTTGTGTTAATATGACAAGGAAAATGTCGTGCTTATTATCCGCATGTAGTTAATCTATCAGATAATCTACGGAGCTGTGCTTAAACAGATCCGTATTTTTAATAAATTTTGTTTAGAACTGAGAAGTATTGAGTTGAGTAATGAAAAATTGGAAGGTTACTTGTGAGGTGGTCGGGAGTGTAGTTCGAGCATTTTTGCCTTTGTACTTAGAATTGGATACACTCCATATTATCCGTCATACTAGCGTTTAAATCCTCCATGGAAGAGACGTAAATTGAACTTGGACGAGACTCGAATATATCACCTGGACCGAGAAGGCATGGTGATTTACTGACTACACTGAGGTCTTCATTGATCTTGGTCTTCACTAATTCCTTTGCACATCCCCATGCTGAAAACCAAATGAATCACTAACAGTCAGTAAGTTCCTCTTTTGCTCAAATTGTATCAGTGTCAGTCCTTTGTCTTTCTTTCAACAAAATGAGTGTATGTCCAAGACTTGTCCTGTTTTTTATGGGGGTTTAGTATGAAGTGACATTAATCTTCGTATCGACTTTTTACAACCGAATGCCCTTCCTGACGTCAACCTCATCAGAGGAGTTAATAAGATGAAATGAATGCCGTGATATACTGTATGATAGCAGGAAGAGAGAGGGTGAAACCCGGCGCCGGCACATAGCCTACTCCTGTCGAATATCACCGAGGAGTCTGCTCTCTCTGTATGCCCTCACTCTATATGAACACTGCAGAGAGGTTTGGAATTTGAATCCGGGCTTTTGGCATACAGTCTAGTGATTAGAAATGGTATACACCACCACCTCTCCTACCCTGCTGGACAACATCTGATGGTGATTTTTTTTTAACTAGTGGGAGTCGAACCATATACAATTGACGCCATAACGAACATGGCCACAAAGTTCCAACAAAATGAGTACTGTACCATAAATGTGCGTGAAAGTTCAGTCTTATCACTTAAGAATTAAAGAACAAGCCATCTCTAAAGTGATGTTTGATAAACGAACAGTTAATTCATTCCTCGGTTATTATTTTGAATATATTAATTTGCCTTTTAATTAAAGGGTTACGTCCCCGCCGTTCACATTCCACGTAAAACTAGCAGTTTCATAGTGATGATCACGATATTAAGAATAATGTAACCTCACAAGCGCGATTATATTATTATTTCGAAATTTGTAAGTTGTATTTTGGCGCAGGACTTTTCTTAATCAGTTTGTCTATCTTGGTGGCGCTGTCAGTTGTTAGTCTCTTTTCCCAAGACAGTGAGTTCGATGCCGACTGCAGTAGCAGCATTTAAGAATATTTATTTCTTTATTCGTGTCAGAAGTACATACAATCTAATAATTAGGTTTATATTTTCAATTACGTTCTCAACTCATATCTCTCCTGCTTAAAAGTCGATAAACTACGATATTTTCACATTGCAACTCTCGTATTTCGTCTGTCGAATGAATCAAAACCCCAGTTATCCTCAAAGTTTAATTTACTCTCCTCCTCTCATGAACATAACACACGATCGACGAATGGAAAAAGGAATGAGGTTAGGATTTTAATTTTATTTTATTATTCCATTATTCTGTTTCCTGAAGTTTATTTTAGATATTATATGGTTAAGTGTGAGAGAGGGTCGTGAGCCTTAACTTCGCCACAGATGAAGGCCTGAAATAAATAAATAACATGAAATTAAAACTAGTAAAAGGTAAACTAATTGGACCTTTGAATACATTACACACTTCCTGTCCAAACTGGAGCCATCTCTAGAGCATTAGGTGCAGCTAATGTGAGATCCTTCATTGTACAGGTCGATGGACAGAAGGTGTAGCAGAAGAGATATTGGATTGTCTGAAATTCGCCGCATTCACGTAAAATATTTAAGAATTTTAAGGCGACAAGTTCATGATGTTCACAAATTAAAGACCTCGTTCAAGTGCGGTCATCTGACGAACAGCGAGTAAGTACTTCCTTCGTCTCTGAGCGAACAGATACAAAGGAAAGGAAACTGAAGCAGGATAATTACATCTCCTACCATTATAAGAGAAAATCGTTTGAGAAAGAGATGTTTTGGGATACGCCAGAGAGGATCCTATGCCGTTGAAGGAGGAGACGATATACCACAGATCATGCTTTTCATAAATGTTACAGTGGAACACAGTATTCTTGACAGTAAAGCCTCATATCTACGGAGAAATGCATGTCTCACTTGTTTCAACTGCCTATGGTGCAACTAAGTTGCTAATGCACACTACTGGAGATAGACAGTTTCTACCCCCAAAGTCGAATCTCCCTCAACGCACTTACGAGCGTTAGTTCGAGCTCCAGACCATACTGGTAACGAGGGATGGAGATAAAGTGCTGTTTGGAAGACAGAGAGTATCCGTTGGATAGTGGATGAATGTTTCGAAAAGAGAGCTTGATATTTCATGATTACTGGCTTGTAGGCGCCTTCACTAACTCGACAAGTTCTTCCATTGTCGTTGGTTTCTCTCCCCTCCCCTCCTTGTAACGGCTGAAATAAGATAGTGTTGGCTGGCAGTACACGAGCGAACTGCATGATGTATGATACGAAGATGACAATGGAGTAGCAGTGGGGAAAAAATAGAGCCTGCGTCGCAACAGAATATACGTACGCTCTGCGGCAGTCGGAGTCTGCAACTAGCTCCACAGTTTGGATTTGAACTCCAGTTACGGTGAATGGATTGGGAGGAGAATTATATCTTCTTAGTGGTTAATTACTTCTCTTTCCTCTCACGTAGATTTTCGTTGGTTTCGAGGAGCTCCTCTTTCAAAGAAACTGCGGGTAGAAATATTTTTGGAGGCTTAATTTAATAGTTACTATCCTGGACTTGCAATTGCTTAACGTCGATTTTAATCCCTTAAAGTTGGAATAAATAACAATTTAAGACCCGTTTGGAGTAATGGAATAAGATCAATTCAGCCTCGGAATCACGGCTGAGAAGACAAAAGGGCTAACATTTCACTTTTAGTCACCCGATGAGTATTTTTCATATCCGGTCCAGGCTAGTATCGCGATGGTACCTAGCTTATTGGCCACCTCTTCCTTCGCAAACCCATCAGCCAAAAAATACTGTATATACACCAGTTGAGACATCACATTTAAAACAGTTTATCTGCTGTCTTTATGCGGACGAGTCTGGTGACAACGATTTCTAAAGTCTCTTACATGAAGTAACAGATGTTATCTGTGTAGTTACATACGGTTGTTACACACTAAACAAACAGGTGTCTTTCTTAAATTAATTACTAATAACAATAATACTAACGCAGATGTCACTAAAAGTTGAGGAAACGTGGCAATAACCTCGGAGAAACAAAAATAATTTTCACTGTTGATTTATCCCACAAGCTACCTAGGCATGAAAAATGAGTGCAGTGATTTGAAGGGAAATATTTCACTACTAAATTTTAATGTACGACCAATTCAATAATGCAGGAAATATATAAGTTGTATATATACAAATTTATTTACGTCGCACACACACAAATAGGTCTTATGGTGACGATGGGATAGGAGTGGAAAAGAACCGGCCGTGGTCTTAATTAAGGTACAGCCTGGTGTGAAAGTGGGGAAACCACGGAAAAAACCTCTTCAGGTCTGCCGAAAGTGGAGTTCGAACCTACTATCTCCCGAACGCAAGCTCACAGCTGCGCGACCCTAACCGCACGGCTAACTCGCTCGGTGAAATACTGTGTATTATAGATTATTTCACGGCCCAGATTAATACACATGGTATCCTTTGGGTTTGTTACCGGATGAGAGAAATAAGCTGCGTAGAATCTTTATGTTTCGCGAATGCTTAGCTCCTCCTCAGAAGAGAAATTCGACCGACCACGCTGCGACTGATCTAACAACTGCTGACTTCTGTTGATAATAATAATGCTATTTGCTTTACATCCCACTTACTACTTTTACGGTTTTCGGAGACGTCGAGGTGCGGAAATTTATTCCCGCAGGAGTTCTTTTACGTGCCAGTAAATCTATCGATACGAGACTGAGGTATTTGAACACCTTCAAATACCACCGGACTGATCCAGAATCGAACCTGCCAAGTTGGGATCAGAAGGCCAGCGCCTCAACCGTCTGAGTCACTCAGCCCGGCGTTGTCTTCTGAAAGGAGAAGCAAAATCTTGACGAAGCGTGAAGATTTCCTGTGATTTGCCTCTTTCAGGTGGCAAAAAAAAAAAAAAAAAAAAAAAAAAACCACATATCACATCAATAACTCAAGAAATGTTAGTGGATTTCTTATTGAAGGCCTGTAGACTCAGTGTAGTGATCGTTTAAACAGAAAGGGGATAATACGAGTGTTATGAGAGGAAGTCTTTGTGATATGAATGAAGTAGTCTGTAAAAACGATCAGTAATAACAATAGTTATCAACGTATGCAAAAGGAAGAAGAAATTGGTGCCCTAATCCTTTATGGTATAGCAATAAAAAGTGCCAAATGTTGGACAGTTATAGAGGAGTCAGCGTTAGATCTAGTAGAAATAATATTAATAATAATATTCTTATTTGTTTAACATATCTTCAATTGTTGTCGATTTAAGGGATGACAAGGTGTTGGAATTTTGTCCCACAGGAGCTCCTTACCGTTTTGGAAGTCAACAAGGTGAAGTTGTCCGATTTAAATAGCCTCAAATGCCAGCCACCTTAGACAGGATAGAACTCACTAACTTGGGAACGAAAGGTCAGTGAGACCAAGGGAGTCGGCTGTGCGGTTCAGGTCACTTAGCTGTGAACTTGCGTTCGGGAAATGGTGGGTTCAAACCTCACCGTCGGCAGCCCTGAAAATGGTTTTCCGTGGTTTCCCATTTGCACATCAGGCAAATGATGGGGCTGTACCTTAATTATGGCCATGGGCGCAGAGCCAGTGCGACGTTAGCACACTAGCAAAAAAGAAAGGAAAATCACTTACCGACTGCACTGCTAAAGTTGACCGACTGCACTGCTAAAGTTGGCAATCAAAAGACATTAAGGGAATCAACCATTCACGATTAAAATCCCACGACCGAGCTGGGAATTGAACCGGAGACCCTAATTCCTAAATGCCAAGTCGCTGCCCAGAGAGCCACGGAGCCAGGAAAGAAACTGTAGAAAATACCATCAATATGTCATATATTTTCCATTTTATGACTTTAGACAACAAGGTTAAAGGGAGAGAATAATGCATTATGAGAGTGAAATTATTCTCATTATAAATATGAGAGTCAAAGAGAAAAGACTTGAACCGAAGACTTGACTACATGGTTCGGGTCGCGTAGCTGTGAGGTTGCATGCGGGAGATGGTGGGTTCGAATACCACCGTCAGCAGCCCCTGAATATGGTTTTCCAAGGTTTCACATTGTCACACCAGGCAAATGCTGGGGTTGCATCTTAATTAAAGCCACGGCCACTACCTTCCCAATCCTGGCGCATTCCCATCCTTGCATGTTAGACGTATTCGACGTGTTAGTGCGTTCTTAAATCACTAGCAAAGGAAAAAAAATGACTTGTTCCCTGATCTGAATTGCTTTGACAAATGTTTAACTTACAAATAAAACAAGGAATGCATCATTTTAAAATGGTAAACCATATAGGTACACGTATTGGAATAAATTTAAATTTATAAAATTGTATAATAATACGCAATGTAGAGTAGTGGAAGATGTGGCCGAAACAAAACGCATTCACAGAGAATACGGGGCAGTGAGAGATCGATGAATTGATGTAAATTAATATGAAGAATGAAAAGATGGTAAAATAATGTGCAGAAAATGATGATAGAACGGTAAGTGAAGAGATGTTCTCTTGACCTGTAATGACTATTAATAAATATCGTAATTAAGTTATGCTAAATTTACACACAGTTCTTTTCCTCCAAGTCAAGGATATTTAAGGTTAATCTTTCTAGGATATAATGCTGGCGGGAGAATAAAACTAACTTGTATCCGTTCCCTTCCTCATTTCAAAGTATTCTTGGTTTGGAAGGTCACCTGACGGGTGGAATTTCTAAGCGGAGGAGGAACCAGTGTAACTGCTTTGGCATTTTGCTACAACAGGGAGGGCGACAGGCTATCATTGGTATCAGTTGGAGGAAACTTACGTTATAAATGTAATGCTGTTTGCAGTTAATGGTGACATTGCGTGTAGCTAGACGTTCTAATAGCTCAAGCCCGTATGGATCTCATCGTTCAAATACTAGCCAAGTCCGACTGACTTGTTTGATGTTTTGAGGCTCACTTGGTACACGTTCTGTTTTCCCTCCATTTACGACTTACTGATGGCCTTATTCCCCAGTAATTGCCGTACTTGTATATCGTTAAGCTTGTACTAAATTTACTGAAGCACTACCACCTGAAAATTAACAAAACCAGGTGACAGTAATGCCTTTGAAAAAAGAAAAGTTCCTAGTCAGTTCATGGTGTGTCGCATGTATGTAGAAACATTTTATATGTACGTAGTACAGTTATTCACTTAAAGTTACTATTTGAATCTTGTTTCGTTTAGGAGCTTGGTTCTCTGTGGTCATCAGACTCGTCTACTAATTCTTGTCTTAAATTTGCAGTCATTTGGTGTTATAATTGGAGAGGAAGCCGCGCGAACGACATCTTCACGTTTATAATAAAGTTTACACGATGTAAACCACAGAAATCCAATCAAGCGGGCCTTAGATATAAATGAAAACTACCTATACCTTAGTTGGTATAAAATACATTTCCACTGTGAAACAGGTTCACAATTCACTACAAAGATAATCTGGTCCGAAGTGTCATGCTTTACAGGTTTCAGGCCTGAATGTGTGTTTCTTAGAGACTGTTAAAAAATTCTGGCGAAAAAAAAAAACCTTGTTGCTGAAAACCATTATTGTGGACTTTTTCTTGCCCACTCTAACAGTTTAAATCAAAAAGTACGTTATAATCTGAGCTGTTAAATTCGTAACTTTTGCAACTTTTCCTGTGTAAATTGTCTGGATTATTATTATTATTATTATTATTATTATTATTATTATTATTATTATTATTATTATTATTATGCTACTTGCTTTACGTCGCACCGACACAGATAGGTCTTATGGCGACAGTGGGACAGGAGAGGACTAGGAGTGGGAAGGAAGCGTCCGTGGCCTTAATTAAGGTGGTACGGCCCCAGCATTTGCTTGGTGTGAAAATTGGAAACCACGGAAAACCATCTTCAGGGCTGCCGACAGTGGGGTTCGAACCCACTATCTCCCGAATACTGTCTGGGATCTACTTTCAGATGAGACGTGCTGTAGGTAACGTCCAAATCAATCTGTAAATTGTAGATACAAAATTTAGACCAAATTAACTTGTTCTTCCTTTTTATAGGTTCTTTCAAACCTAACAAAGAAAACAGGACAATACATTTTCCAAAACGTGATGATAATAATAATAAGTGAAGAACGAGGATAGTATAGAAATGTTTGGAATTTTTCCATTGTCATCGTTTGGTTTTGGGGAGGAGAATTATTATCAGATATATCTTGTTAATCAAGATAGTACTTTTCTGTCCCACAGCATCGAACACAATGATAGACCTTCTCTTCATTGGCATTTTCGAACAAAATTTGTGAAATATATAATCACTTCTTAAGACATAGCTAAGAAACAAGCTTAGCAAAAAAGAACAAAAATGAAGTCCTGATGACAACGTCGATCACGAATGAAACCAGGGGGCCTTAGAATGAGCATCTTAGGGTTGTAGTTAACTATAACATTTGATTTGCACTCAAAAAGTATTGATTTCTCAATCTACCTTAAATAAGAAGCGATAAATTGCAATCAGTTTCGACCTGATCTTAGATGTTTACATCCTTATTTATCTTAATTGAAACCAAAGTAGAGGTTGACTCCCGACCAATGCATATGAGATTTATAGGATAGGAAAGCCATGTCCCCCCTGGTTTTGAGTCTAAAGCTATAGATTCCGCGGTTCGTGATGACATAATGTAATTGCATACTTGCTAGTTTTAGTTGCGATAAAATGGAGTATGACTATTAGTACCGGGAGGTGTCCGAGGACTTCGGCTCGCCAGGTACGGTCTTTTGATTTGACGGCCGCAGGCGACCTGCGCGTCGTGGTGGTGGTGAAGACGCCACATACACCCAGTACCCGTGCCAGTGGAATTAACTAACTATGGTTAAAATTGCCGGCCCTGCCGGGAATCGAACCCGGGATCCCTGTGACCAGAGGCCATCACGCTAACCATTTAGCCATGGAGCCGGACTTTAGTTGCGGTGAAATTGAGGAATACTACTACTACTACTACTACTAATAATAATAATAATAATGATAATAATAATAATAATAATAATAATAATAATAATAATAATAATAATAATAATAATAGTTATTGTGTAGTTGCTTTCGGGATGCTATGGAGAGTGTATAAAATATAATAATGTCCACACCATGCAGTAGACCTTGGATACATAAATGTAGTAGATGTCATCTGTCAGTTAACGCTGATAACGTGCCTGTTATGTTGCAATGAACTCCTAATTGTGACAACCTGTTACAAGTTTCTATTTCTGGACCATTTCTTAGTACAGTCTATTACTGGAGACTTCGAGTCGCATTCCTGTGTCTCTACCTGCACCCTCCTGTTTGTTCAGGTTGTGTGATTAGGAACTTCTACAAACTCACAGCTGCTTTTCCTCCCTCCCTAATGGAAGTTACAGTGCCCACTTGCGCGGGGTTTTCTGCTATTAGTCGAAACATATTATTGCCATCTACCTTCTAAGTATTTACGGCAGGAATTTCACGTGTTTCGGCGCGGTAATACACAACTGGGGTGATCTGTAAAGGAAATTATCAAATGTATGAAAATCTTATCTTTTCCTTTGTGAATTTAATTCCCGTCTTGGTAAAAATCGAAGTTAATTGAACTTATCAGAATCTCTATCCACCTTCCTGGTCATAGATCCAAGACACGAATCTCGCACTGCCAGTGGCTATTCTCAGTGTAGTTTCACTTGTGTCTTTTTTCCCATGTCTTCCAGAAAACATTGGGGTAGAAGTTTATTTCAAATTCCAGGGGATAGGTCCCAATCCTTTGCTTGAATAATTACAACTACAAACAAATAGCCTATCTATGATTGTATTGTTCTGGGTGTGTTATGTTCCATAGTGGATAGTTCATTTCCATTATATATTGAAAATCTGACCGATCGAGAGGTTTTTCGAAGTGTTAGGTCTATTAGCCAATGCAAACAAATTTAATCATTCACATATTATGCATTGGTTGAAGATGGAGACCGTCCACTTAACAAAATTAATTAGCCTTGCAACCATAGGGTAATTTATATGTATTTAAGTGCAGTAGTTACGAATAATCTCGGTTATGTGAGATAATATAGATGCGCGGTGGCATGATAGCTGAGAAACAGTCACTAGATTCCCTCAAGATCGGGCAAGTACGGGTGATGTTTTCGAATTAAGGAGTCACATTCCAGTGATTCGCATCCCATATAGGCATAAAACTTGTAGGCCTATCTCATAACTTAAGATATAAATGCATGGCATTTTTAACTTACACTTAATTTTGTAATCTGGAACGGATTGCTCCCTTGGATAAAACTTAAAGATGTGAACTATTTTCCCAATTATCAGGGTTCAGTTTTACGTAGATAAAGTTTTATTACAGTATAGTACAGTTTTACTCTCGTGAAGTGTTAATCATGTAGAGACATCCTTCTTGCTGGCGTAACCTCTTTAAACCGGAATATGATTATGATGATAATGCTTATTATTATTATTATTATTATTATTATTATTATTATTATTATTATTATTATTATTATTATTATTATTGTTGTTGTTGTTGTTTAACATCTAGGTCATCGACCCAGTGGAATAAATTTTACCACATTGTTTGTACTTGCCAACAGAAAGTTGACAATTTTGATGAGATGCTGGGCTGGAACCCAGTTGTAATGAACAGATAGAGACGTCAGTCGTTTCACACTTCCTGTAAATATTAAAAGAGGAAAGCAGAAGTATTCATATTGTTAGGTAAGACTCAGTAAGCATAGTTATGATAATCGTGTAGCTTTGGCCGTACTGAAAGACTTCTAAGTTTATGCTCGATTCCTGTGGAGCGGGAAGGTGGCAGAATCGAAATTCTTCTAGGGAGACGGGGTCGGTTAAAAGCTTGCAAACAATTGATGAGAAACATCTCATCCAAGAATTCAGGATATTCATTGATGGATGGTTTTAATGATGCTATGCTAATATTAGTTGGATATTTTGAGACTAAAACATAGAACATAAGAAGCTGTCTTCAAATATAAACTTACTTGACTCAGCTGGGTGAATAGGTCAAGCGGGAGAGCGCTGGCCGTCTGAGCCATCTTGGAAGGTTTAATCCTGGCTCAGTCCGGTGTTATTTAACGTACTCAAATACGTCAGCCCCGTGTCGGTAGATTTACTGGCACGTAAAAGAACTCCTGAGGAACAAAATTCCGGCTCATCTGCATCTCCGAAAACCATTAAAAACACAAAGACAGTAACATTATTTATTGCTTGGATCAAAATATTTTAAGCATAACCACTCGTAAAGTTAACTTTACAGTTTGCTTTCACCATCGATCACACAAGTAGAGGCAAAAGGTTGAATCGTTTGTAAAAAAAAAAAAAAAAAAAAAAAAAAAACACGGAGGTTTTGATGGATTACACTTTTCGCATCAGAAGATAAATTTTCTGTTCTTCCCAGTTGGATGTTTAAGGATAATTTTCTTGATTACTAAACATTTTTAAAAGTTTTAATAGCTTTTAGTTTACCAAATAAATAAAATGCTGAGCAATGGCAATTTTCTCAGTCGCTATTGTTATTTAAGGAGGGACTCTCAAACAGGTTAGGGTTGCCTAGCCAAGAGTTGCAGTAGGATCTGCGATCGGTAGTTCTGGTGGCAAATGACGAAACCATTTCCTTATCAGTTCGGCCCAATAATGAACTAGTCAAAATTCTAGGATTCGATCGAAACCCGATCACACGTCAATCATTCATAGTTAATTGGGTCGTCGTCTCCCTTAGTTCATAAGACGGGCTCAGAACCGGTCGTATACGGGCGGGCACAGGGTGAACGCTCGCCAGGTGTCCTTGACCTCCCGAACATTCCTAGACTGGTATGCAAAGTTAAGTTTACAGTGCACAGAATTCGGTTTTATGTTTCCTTCAGTAAGAAACAAGCTTTTCAAAGGTCCGTTGTTAAGATTACTATACAGCCAATAGCTTGGGTAGCTACTGTAGCTCCGAGAACGCAAACTGTAAAGAGAAATGGGTAGTCAATACGTTACATGTACTGTGAACGCTGTAGTGGCCTGGTACAGGAGTCAGGACGTGGATACAGACGCTAGAATACCTTCTAATGAACTTCAGCAATGGTAGAGAAACATAGAAAGAGTAGCTATGTAGAAACTGGACTGGTAACATCTCTTTTTACAAGAGTCAAGAAGCTGTCTATTGGAATTCTAAATCATCTGGTTCTGTAGAGGAAAAGGATATTCTCCCTGTATGTTTTGTCCTCAATCCTTATTGTTAATGCGTTTACATATTTTCATCGAAGATCAAAATATTAACAATTTACTTGTAAGTAAATAATAATAATAATAATAATAATAATAATAATAATAATAATAATAATAATAATAATAATAATAATAATAATTGGATAGGAAAGCTAATTTAGAAAGAGCCATCAAACTCCTGAAAGCATACCGAATAACGTGGAATCATTACAATGAAAGAGTGATGTCACGAAATGCAAAACTTCGGCATTACAAGAATGTTGTTCTTCCGGAAGCTTTGTATGCCTCAGAAACCACATCTCTAGGAGGCCATTCTAAAATTGATGAAATTGAAAAACAAGAACGAAAAATCCTTAGGAAAATATATGGCCCCGTTCATGTAAATGGTATATGGATCAAAAGAAAAACTGTAGATTTGTACAAAGCAATCAAGTTCACCGATACCGTACGCAGGAAACGATTGAAATTCTATGGCCACATGTGTAGAATGGACGATACTAGATATGAAAAAAAAACTGCTTGGTATAATTAATTCAAAGAAGGTCAAAATCAACTGGTTAGAGGAAATAAAGCAAGACTTGAAAGAAATGAACATCACAGAAGATACCATCAGGGATCGCAAGGCTTTTGGAACTCTGGTTGCAAATCACACGTTTACGGAAAAGGTTAAAAGAACCACAGGGAAACAATGGACGGGGGAATGCAAGAAACAACATAGCGAGTTCATGAAGAGATTTTGGGAGGAGAAGAAGAAAGGAAAACAATCATCAAGCTAACAAGTTCCAACGCGCTCTGTAAACGGGCATAACGTCTCTCTGATTATTGAAGTTTGATAACACTCGGATTTTTGCTTTTCATAGAAGTACTTCAAAATCCAACTTTTGAAAATGTTATTCAGTTGTTTTATCCTCATACTTGTAGGTATTTCTTTTACAACTGGTGTTAAAAATACATGGTAATTATTTAGCTCTACTTCCAGGTTGGACCATGTAGTATTAATAGATGGCCATGACTGATGCTCCATCTCATCGTACTCTAGAGAACTGCTCATTTAATTAGAGGTAGTTTCATAGGCTCTGAGTCAGTTTCTCCTTTTCGATCCACTGAATCCTACACCTGTCACCACCAAATTCCATACAAGTGTCTCTCGAAAACGATTGGTTACATGCAAAGGGCTTAATCGTTATCAATCTGAGTTTCATTTGTTGAAAGTCATTTATTATTATTTGATTTTCACATTGGGAAATTTGACACCATTTATTATCGTGACCGTATACGGTATGTTGAATAAGAATGAAGTGCTTCGTCAAACTGTCCATACGACGAGTAATATGCCTCATAGTTGTCGCCGTGTACTCCGACCGCTTTGCTCCATGACCTAGGTTCTATCATGGATGAACTACACAAACTCTGAGCGATAACACTGGAATTATATTTGCTCGTTATCAGTTACAGGCCATAGCCTACTACAAGATCCAGACAGTTATCAAAAAGGGAAAGGAATATGTTCGTAGAAACGATAAAATAGTTCTGGTGTAGCCATCTTAGTGTCATCTAAGTCAGGCGTCAAATGCACTACATTGCTTGCTTTTTTCTCTCATACCCCTCTTGTGCCCTGTGAGCTCACATATCGAATGCCGTCTTCTAATTCGTATAGGCATTCGTATACCATTGTGTATTATTACGAATTGAAAGGTAATTGCAGAGACCTGCTTGTCACCAAACTACGTGTGGCATTTTCTGAAAAATATTCATAATATAAAAATCCACGTTCCCACTGACCATTAAGGCCCTTGAATGAGTGAATAGTTGAGACATTCACCTTCTGCAACCTCATCATTAAGAGGGATTAGCTCAATGTCCGGCCGCCTTTGCCACCATGAATTGGCCTGGTACTTATCTTTCATTCCTCAGTCCCATGCAGGCCTATCTTTCCAAAGTGGAGATATTGTTTCTAAATTTTTCGATTTCTTGACAGAAAATCAAACCATCGTCTTTCTGAATGAACTAAGTACACATCCTTACAACCTCGGCTAGGCGACCGCCATTTGTAGTAATAAAATCCTAATATTATTAAACTTTGAAGAGAAACGAAAAGGAATATTTCTCAACGGCACATTGTGTTCCAGGCAGTCTTCCCTTCAGGTATTCACCACGTAACATGTCGCTTTGGTATTTTTATGAAAACTTCCACATAGGTGGGAGAGAGACGCAGGGTACTGACCCCATGCGTTTATTATTATTATTATTATTATTATTATTATTATTATTATTATTATTATTATTATTATTATTATTATTATTATTATTATTTAGCCTACCCGGTGGCCATATTCTTTATCTTGTGTACCGTGGTATGAGTCCTACTGGTGAAAAAAATCACCATCAACAACAAGGTAGGACGGAAGGTAGCATATCATTTCTAATCACTAGATTGCGGGCCAAAAGAGTGGGATCAATTGCAAAACCTCTCCGCAATGTTCATATGGAGTGGGGGCATGTGACTCTGATGATGGTGATGCGTTCATCATTTGGAGACGTTAAGCCTAGAACAGACCCCTCAATGTTATTCGACAAGTGTCTGTGCCGACACCGGGTTTCACCCCTTTTCTACCTCATCATCATCATCAGCAGCAGCATCATTACTCAGACGCGTAGGTCGCACCACATAACATGTCGCTTTGTTATTTTTATGAAAACTTCCACATAGGTGGGAGACAGATGCAAGAAGAAGAAGAAGAAGAAGAAGAAAAAATAATTGATTGATTGATTGATTGATTGATTGATTGATTGATTGATTGATTGATTGATCGACGCAGGTCGTTATATTCGACGTGCAGGCATTGGATTTGACGCTACCTAGGTTGTCGTCAATGTCGACGTTCTGTTTCACTCTACCAGACGATAGAGTAAACCAGATCTCTCTCAGGCGATAAATGGCTTAGTATTAATTCATTTTGTCGGTAAGCACCAACTGTGTCGCCAGAGATCTGTTACATCCCGACATCGTACGACATAGAGTGTTGAATGGACTTTATCCGCGCTTAAAAATCCGACTACCTTTGCTAACTTTGAACCCACGATTTTGGAATCTGAAGGCAGACACATTCACAGAGGGAGCTAGTCAGACAGTGAATACATGGGACGTTTGACAGGTCTGTACATAGCTGGATTACATCAAGCAACAGTAACATAGCGAATGTGATCAGAAGCATCGCACATGCCCTGGATGAAATCAGGTGTCATCCTTTTAAATATGCAATAAAGTGACACAAAACTCCATGGCTCTGACGATTAGATGCCGGCCTTTCATCGTTACATCCCGGATTGATGACAAAATTTTAGCCGGGCCAGGTTCTCTCTGGGTTCGCTGGATCCGTCTGGCAGTTTCATTCCGTCGTTGTTCATTTGCCATCGCACGGGAATTGTGTGATAGGTCTCAGCAGTCAGCACGTTCCTTTTTCATTCGGTCTATTTGGGATTTCGTCACCTGCTTCGTTACCTTTTCTTCCTTCTTGTGCATGAACGCTTGTTAATGTTTGCATTTGTTCCGTTTTTGTTCCAGGACTCGAATCCTGGACTGAAGGCTGAAACAGGGTTTAATCAGCCGTATGAGCTAAGTTGTGGAATGAAGGAACATGGTTGTTTGTTTATTTTATTCGTTAATTTGTATATTCTTAAAAAGGGTAACACTTTCGCGAAGTTTCGAAGTGAACAATTAGTTCTTTATTACAGAAAATTCCTCTAAAATATGTATTTGGAGATTGGCGGGTTTTTAATTTTATGAAATACTTCCTCTCGTGCAGAGGCTGCCTTGCGACAAAGTATGCTTTTACATTCATTTTTAGAAAATAAATAAATACAGCCTTGAAAAATTTAGATGGTAACTTAATATTGTAACAGTGATTTCTTAGAATGGATGAAGAACCTCTTAAGGCTATAATGGCAATTTCCCCTAACGTTGGCAGAGACATATGTTTCCAAAAATTGGCGGAAGAAACGAGAATTGTTCCCCTCGCTCCAATCATCAGACCCACTATGTCGAATTCCTCTATCTGGTTTTTCTTCCTGTAGTAAGGAATTTTTGGTAGGTAAATATTCCTCTTCGCGAGATTGACACCTGAGGGCTCTAAGTAGAAGAATCTTGCTTGCCAATTATAGATTACATTCATGAGAAGCACGATATTTTATTTCGTCTGTTTGGTAATAAATGTAATTTATTGCAGGTTCTTGAGGACACCTAGGAGCAAATTTGACACACAAAAAGAGGAAAAAGCATAGTCTTCTCTTTACCGGCCATGAAGACTTCGACGATCCGTAACCTCGGCCTTAATGTCCGGCCGCCTTTGTCCCCAAGAAATAGTCATGTGCCTCTCCAAAAGTTGAAAAAAAATCTAAATGTTTTCACTTCCTGACAGGAATCGAACCCACGTCCTTCTGGGCGAACTGAGAACTCCTTTACAGCCTTGGCTACGCAGCCCCTAACTGATCCGTAAGGCTTTTGTAATTTCAGAAAGTAGAGTAACGCACTTAGCCCTTAAAATAGTGGATTGCTGCTTGACATATAATGGAAAGTACTTAACTCGCAATGAATTTTCGGACATCATGAGAACGTGATATTTTTTACGCCGTTAAAAAGTGACTTCGTGTTCCTTTTTTCCCTTTTAGAGCAGACTGCAGCGGCGTGCAGTGGTGATGTAACGCAGCTTACGTACGACTGCAAAGAGAAGAAGAGGAAGGCAAATAAACGATTAATAGCCAGCAGGAACTACATTTAACTTGACTTCCGAAGGTCAACGCAAGCGCTGGAATAATTTCCGCTACTTGCTTGTGCTATAGCTGACCATTCAGCGGGAGATGGCACCGCGCATCTCTAATTCATCCATCGTACTCTTCATCTTCTTTTCATTTCTCCCGCTGTCTTCTTTACTCACACAGACTTGCAGTTCTCCACGTCACAGAAAGGATTGTCTTTCTTCCTAAAAACTATCCTAGCAACGATATTCAAGAATAACAACGCTGTGTCATGGAGCAATTTGGTTGTGATTTCTCTCTCTCTCTCTCTCTCTCTCTCTCTTCCTCAATAGGTTAACTTCCTTACAACCCCTCATTCTCTTTAATGAGAGGAGTAAATTCCATTCAATTACGATTATAATCGTAATGTCGACTTTTGGGAGTCAGGAACTTCATCCTCTACTTCTCATACCTTGAAATTTATATACAGGCGTAAGTCTGATGTCAGTCTCATAGAAGATATATGTTATTGTGTATATTGTCTGTGTATTTTGTATATTCCACTCGATAAGATCCGACGGGATTACAGGTGGAAAGTCAGCAAGTAAGCCATTATACTAGTATGAGACGAATAATCATACTCTGAAAGACTCGTCTACGGAGCCGCTCATTCTTAGTTCAGATTCTTCTTTTCCTGTCATGATAGGTAAGTAAATGAATCGTAATGTACCCCAGGGACACGGTAACCTCTCGGTTAGACTCTTTAAAACGACTTACAATTATTGTTCATAATCATTCTCATCGCGGTAATGATCTTTATCTACCCTAAAGTGGCCACTTTCCATATTAGCTAATAATATTGCTCCCATACCTCTAACTCACGGAATGTTAAAAAATTGCGTCTTCCGCAGACTGAGAGCCAGTCGGTACCTCTTGGGAGGAGGGAGGGTGTAAAAATTTCGAGACACCCTCTTGTAATTACTACAAACTGCGTGCGCCTATTTAGTAAATATTAATTAACAGAAGTAGTGTTCCGATGCTTATCGTCTGCTCAGGGTTGTCTCATTAAGCCGTTGTTGGGTGCTTCATCACTGTCACTCTTTGGATTATGAGCAGTTGCCTTCCATCTCGCTAGCCCTACTTGGACGGAACAACGGTCAGCGCCTGTGGATTGCCACCTTTCCAGGGATATCTTCTTCTGTGGTGTTCAATCCGAAGATTGGATTGTAGCGGCTTTCCATGAACTCCGGTCTGTGGCTAGTCTCTCCAAGTCCAAGTAATTATCACAACCCTTATCGTGAATGATTTTTTTATATATCCTAGCCATGGTCTACCTCTACAGTTCTTTCCTTCCACACTGCCCTCCAGTATCGTGTGCAGAAGTCTTTCTTGCCTCAAGATGTGTCCAATCCAATCGTCTCTTCGGTCAGTAAGCATATTCCATAAACATGGCTTCTCTCCAATTCTTTTCAGTGTTTCTTCATTAGTGATTTTGTACACCCAGGAATTTTCAGTATTTTCTGTAGCGCCATATTTCAAAGGCTACTATATGTTTCTTATCAGCCAAGCTAAGCGTCCAGGTTTCACTACCATACAACAGTACGCTCCACACATATATCTTCACAAAACGTTTGCTGAGGCTAATACTAGTATTTTTGCATGTTCTTTCTTAATCTGTTTACCCTCCAGGGTTGGTTTCTCCCTCGGACTCAGCGAGGGATCCTACCTCTATCGCCTCTAGAGATTTTGGGTTGGGGATACAACTGGGAAGGATGACCAATACCTCGCCCAGGCAGCCTCACCTTCTATGCTGAACAGGGGCTTTGTGGGGGATGAGAAGATTGGAAGGGATAGATAAGGAAGAGGGAAGGAAGCGGCCGTGTCTTTCTTTCTTTCTTTCTTTCTTTCTTTCTTGGGTCAGTTTACCGTTTCAGCAAGCACGCGTGTTTGAAAAGATATTTGAATTTGAAATAGTGAAGTAAAAATTTGCATTGAGGTATCCCGAGGCCGTTGCACCAACAAAACAGAATAACTCCGTCCTCAAATTGGAAAGGGAAAGAAAAATACTCGAAAAGAAACAATTTACGACAAGAAAAAGAAAATAATTGTGAACTTGGTGAGTGAAGACTTAATTTCCTGGTTTTTTGTTTTTTTTTTGCTGTTTTTTTTTTACCAGAATCGCTAACTATGTATTGGAAAAAGTCCCGTAATATTTTATTTTTTAAATTTTACTATTACTACGGTACCTCACTTCTGATATTTGAGAATACAACCAGCTTCCAGGCTAATGACTTCACAAACAAACAGTGCTGTTGCATCACACTATAGTAATCATTTACAAGGCAAAGAGACAACAACAACGATTTAACCTTTGTTAGCGTCGTTTATTTTCTAATTTATGTATTAACTAGCAAATGTACCCGTGCTTCGCTACGGTATTCTACATTGTATACGAATATCGACGTAAATACTGTGCGTGTAGTAAATGATATTGTTTTACAATTACATGTCTCTTAGCCTTATCCGAGAAATAGCATGGGGAGGTCTCCATACGCTGTTTCCAATGTAAAGTGAGGGTTGCGGAGTTGTGATGATAACGGCAGGCTCACTTGTCCACTGCCATTCACAATCGAGTTGGTAAGTTTACATTATAATTGCAGGCCCCATTGCCTACTGCGCGGTCACAATCGATTTGGGAAGTTTTAGTTACAATGGCAGACCCATTTCCTACTTTCAGACAGATTACAGTTGAGGAGTTTTTATTATAATAGCAGGCAACTTCCCTACCACCATTCAAAATTGAGTTGTGCAGTTATCATTATAATGACAGGCCCTTTTACTGCTGCCAGCCAGCTTACTGCCAGACACACAGAATTAGTGAGTTTCCATGAAAATAGCAGGCCACTATGCCTAATGCTAGTCAAATTTTAGATTGGAACATTTGTTTATAAAGGCGGGCACCCTGGTCTAGAGCCAAACACAATAGGGTAGGGGACATTTGAACAAAACTGCATGATCTCTTGCCTTCTGCAAGACAAATCGAGAAGTGAATTATTCATTAAAATGGTAGGCCCTCCTTACTAATGCCAGTTACACAGGAGTTGGAGAAGGACCCCATTCCTACTGCCAGCAGTCAAAGTCGGTGTAGGGAGTACTGATTACAATAGCAGACACACCCTTTCACGATCGCTGCAAATCGACATCAATGGATATATATAGATGGACATACGAAAGTATATGAATGTTTACAATATTGCAGACCTTCATTTACAGATTAACTGCTGCTAAACGGTACGTCATATTGACAAAGGATTGTACCGAAAGGCGCAGTATTTAGCGATCTAAATCGCTGGTCCTATGATATTTTCTCGCATCTCATCTATTCATGGGTCAGGTTGAGTCAGAAACGTTGATTATGTTGAAATTTGTGTAAGATTATCTTACACTGCATTACTTTTCGGATAATTATGTGACATAGCATTTGGCTCACATACGGGTTCTGGGTGGGCCAATGTTCGTGTAGAGTTTGATCATACTATCTTTACTGTAAGTGATTGAAAGTATGAATTATATACCGGTAGGTAAAGAGTCCAAATTTACTTAAAAGCGAGAAATAGAGACGAATCTATCGTATAAGCGATACAGATACGACAAAAAGTCATAAGACCAAGCTTGAAGATCACTCCTAATTCAACGAAGATTGTGCCATCTGTTATGTGATAGGACTTCCCGTTTATCCCACAAAATACCTCGAAACGAAGGTCTGCACCGTCATTAAATTGCTTCCATATTTCGATATTCTTCGGGGATAAAAAATGAAAAAAATAAAGATCTGTGAAGTTTTTCGTTCGTTACAGGCTGAAACGTATAATTTTGCCAAATTTTAATTTTCTTGTTGTCTGGCAGATTATGCTGCAATCTGGATTTTGGGTGAGTGGGTAAAAATTATGACTTTCAGGAAATTAAACCAAAAATATGCAGACGATCATTATTACCCCTCAAACGGGTATCTGTACGAACATTTCACCAAAATAGTTAATGTACAGGCACACACAGTCGTTACGATTTTATTTATATCGATAGATAGGGAATCTGCTCCATGTACGACACATTTTGGCTACGTCCGCTGGACTTTACCTGCAAGCTCCTAAACGGTACATCATACCAACAAACGGTTTGCACCCTCAGACGTCCCTTTTATCGCTCTACATGTTTGCTGTTAAGACATTTTCTCGTATCTCACATATTTATGGGTTCGATTGAGTTACAATATTTGAATGGGGTGAAATTTGGGTACATTTTCATCATTTTACATTATTTTTCACATACTTATGTGAAAGCTAGAATCATGAAATTGGGTTCGCATATAGCCATTGGTCGTGTCAGTGTGCGTGCCACATTCGATGACTCTACCTTTCCTATAAGTGTGTCAAACTAAGTAATACACGTGTAAAAAGCGCAACATTTACGAACCATCGAAATATATAGCCAAATCTACCCTATAAGGGAGAGAGAGAGAGAGAGAGACGACAAAATATCACAGGACCAAAGTTGTAGATCACTCGAAATTGAACGGAGATCGTGCATCCGTTTTGTGATAGGACTTACCGTTTAGCCGCGAAATACCTCGAAACGAAGGTCTGCACCGTCATTAAATTGCATATATTTCGATATTATTCGACATAAAAAGTGAAATCTTTAAAGATCTTGGAAGTTTTCCGTAGGTTACCGGCTAAAACGTATAAATTCGCTTAATTTCAATTTTTCAGCTCGTGTGGCAGATTGTGAGGCAATCTTGATTTTGGGCGAGGGGGGAGGGGGTAAAATTTAGGACTTCCAGGAAACTATAGCTAAAAATATGCAGGTGGTTATTATTACCCCTTAAACGGAAAGCTGTACGAAAATTTCGCAAAAATAGTCAATGCACAGACACACGGTCGTTACGATATGATATATCTAGATAGATAAGGAATCTGCTCCACGTATAACACCTTTTGGGCTATGTCCGCTAGACTTAGCCTGAAAACCGAAGTTACATGTTATCTCCCTTATTAATCCTCCAGTTGAAAAATGCATATGAGAAAAAGAAATTAGAATTGGATTTACAAACAATTTGATCGATTTCCAGTCAGGTTGGTCTTGTAGTTTATATATTGTGGGAGAGCAAAAATCACCATTTCGGTCCCCTATAAAACCCCAGTCCATTCCAGGAATTTAATTAATATATTTAATGCAGCCAAATAGCCATAACAGAGAATATAGGTTACATTGATGGGTTACATATTTGCATAATCACGTATAGACATTGTTCTTCTTGTACAGAATTCAATGTGGTACTGTTCACACGTTTTTCCACATAGTTTGCACTCACAGTCTATTCTTGGGTCATGGAAGTGTTTTGATTTGCAGAGTAGGTGATGAAAACCGTGAACTGCTAATCTTGTAATGACATGTCGTAATTCAAAATTAGCTTTTGTCCACGAGCGATCTATCATTGCCCCTGTGCCATAGAAGTCTGGTTGGACTTCTTCTCTCTTCTCCGTCAGATTTGCTAGCAGTTTCTTTGATGCACCGGTGTTCGGTAGTGGCATACTTGTCCTGAGATCTTCTATGAGAAATGATTCCCTTGCGAGGAGATATACAAGTCTAGATCGTGTCGTTTTTGATACACCTATCACCTTCTTTATATAGTTCGCTTTCACCTTTTCCAAGGTTGATAAGTTCCTCGTTGTTAAATGTGTCCAGATAATTTCAATGCCATAAGTCATTATTGGAAGAATTTTTACTCTGAATAGCAACATTGCTGTCTCCAGACTAAGTGATCTAATGTCTTTTATTTCATGCATTGCCATCATTGCTTGAGTTGCCTTTTCTGTGACATGTTTTGTGAAACAATATGCGCTCGATTGCAGGGTGATGCCTAAATATTTGAAGTCTGATACTATCTTTAATTTTTTATCCCGAATGAAGGTCTCTGCTGAGGCGGGTACTCTCCCTCCTTTCCTGAACACCATGGTGTCTGTTTTTGAGATGTTTATGAACAACTTGTTTTCGGAGCACCAGTTTTGGACGTCATTTACAGTTTCCTGTAATTTTGTTATGTCTCTTGAGCCAATTACAATATCATCGGCATACGCGCAAGAAAATACTCCCTCCTTTTGGGTAATTCTTAGGATATCTGCGGTTGCAACTATAAACAGCAAAGGACTCAGTGGGTCACCCTGTAGGACCCCGTTTGATTGAGCTATTGGATCTGATAGAGTGAGGTTATCCGAAACTCGTACTTCGTTCCATTGTAGTATTGATGTGATGAGATAGGTCCATATGTTGTTCGTGCCTAGCATCTCCTTAAGCTTGTCTATCACTAGCTTCCTGTTTATCAGGTCAAAAGCTTTAGTAAAATCTATGAAGATGGTGTAATATTTTCCGTTGTCTGCTAAGGCATCCCAGATTTGGTTTAACGGGAGTTCAATGGCGTTTAGGGTAGATCGTCCCTTCCTAAAACCAAATTGGTTCTCTGGCAGATGCTCATTTATTTCCTCATTTATTTTTCCTGTTATAATTTTGGTGAATATTTTGAAGGGGCAGTTTTCCAGTGCTATGCCTCTGTACTTATTGGGATCTCTTGGGTCTCCTTTGCCTTTATATAGAACTTTTACAATTGACTTTCTCCACTGGTCGGGAATGGAAGCAGTTTCTATACATTTGTTATATAATTTTGTCCATATCGGACAAAATGGTATGAAATGGTATAAACCTTAAAACCTACCCTTGGAGTGGTGGATGCTAAATATAAAGTTTGGTGGAAATATATCTAGTAGTTTTCAAGTTATAGAAAGATAAACAGACCAACAGACAAACAAACAAAGAAACAAACAAACTAACTAACTAACTAACTAACTAACAGACACCAAGGAAACCTACCCTTGGACAGATGGATACTATATATAAAGTTTGGTTCAAATATCTTCAGTAGTTTTCAAGTTGTAAGAAATACGCTTTACACGCACCCGCTCTTGGGTTAAGTCCGCTGGGATTTGTACCGAAAAAAGGTCCGTTAATGATATATCCCTTATTAAATCCTGTTATCGAAATGATGCACATGAGAAAAAAAGGTTTAGAAATTAATTTTCATTAAGGCAGGTAGATTTCCATTAAGTTCGGTTGTGTATACTTTGAGGGAGTGCAAAATCACGGTTTCTGTTTCGTAAAAATCCCCACTCAGTTCAGGGATTTAGAAACGATATTTGCGCTAAAACCTACCCAAGGACAGGTGGATTCTAAATATGAAGTTTGGTGGAAATATGTCCAGTAGTTTTCAAGTTATAGAAGGACAGACAAACAGACAAACAGACAGACAGACACCGAAGCTAAAAATGATGCAGATGGTCATTATTACACCTGAAACGGATAGCTGTACGGAAATTTCGCCAAAATAATCAATGTACAGACACTCGGTCGTTACGATTTTATTTATATAGATGTTATTGGTTTTACGTTCCACTAACTACTTTCACTGGACTGAGCTAGGATCGAACCCACCAACTTGGGCTTAAGAACGTCAGCGCTCTACCATCGGAGCCATTCATCTCTGGAATTTACAAATTAAATTGTATATCTGATTATCGAGATTCCTCTTATTTATAAATATTAATTTCACAATTGGAGAATATGATCTTTTTCCTTATAGTGTTCGGTAAGTTAGGGGCTGCCTGGCCGAGGCGGTAAAGGCGTGGTCGGTTCGCCCGGAAGGACGTAGTTTCGAATCCCCATCAGGAAGTGGTAAAATTTAAGAAATGAGATTTCCACTTCCAGAGGTGCACATGGCCCTGAGGTTCACTCATCCTACACCAAAAATGAGTACCAGGTTATTTCCTGGGGGGCAGAGGCGGCCGAGCGTAGAGCTAACCACTATACCCCATCAAGTGCCGAGGTTACGGATAGTGGAACCTTTACCTTCCACCCCTCCAAGGGCCTTCATGGCCTGTCCGGAGGTGACTTTGCTTTGCTTTGCTTTGCTTTGCTTTGCTTTGCTTTGCTTTGTTCGGTAAGTTACTTAAGTTGTAGTGGTGCTAACAGCTGAGATCCTGTTGTATAATCATATATTCTACTACACACGTGACGTTTATTCATCCAGTTAGCTTCTGTTGTGTCCTCTCACTTCTCTCTTTTCTACTACAATATGGTGCCCTAGAGGGAAAGTGTTTTCTTACGAACAAGGTCTAACCCACGTACGAAGAAAAGTAATAAGTTGATCGTGCAAGAGATATTACTCCGTGCATGCACACATTACTCGCCGTTCCTTGTCTCAACTCAAAAAGGCCATTAGAACGCAGGGCGGATCATGCTCTGTTTTTATCACCTGTTGCCTTTCAAGCACGCCACACAACGGACACCACATTGTTAGAATATCTCCCCCTCTTTACTAGAGCTGAATTGGGCAGGGTCTTACTCTAATATTTGTAGTCTCATTTCGAGATTGCGTTATACATGTATTCATTTGGACACTGAAAACTTCTAACATGATATAAAGAGCTCGTTCGATTGTTAGGATGGAAAGGTCGGGATTCTTTTTTAGATGGTTGTTTTAATACGATAATTTAACAGTTTGTAACTGCATGGGGTAGCCAAATTTTTTGGGTAGCATTTGTAAGATTATATCCTCAAGGAACAGTTAGTAAGCAGGAAAAGAATCCAACGTGTTCCTGTTCACTGCTCTTAACTCTTTCACCTGTGGCTTTACCGAACCCCGCACCCCACTCCCCGCATTAATAACCATATATTAACCTTCTTTGGTGAGCCTATTCACAATAGGACGGGGACGGTGTATACTTTTGTGGTCTGACCTTCGAATATCGGCGCTGACAGCGGCTATCCTCAAGTCATTTCTTAGGATTACTTGTCCTCATCCTAGTTCCAAACACTTAAGCAAAACGCTCTATCACTGATAGTACAGGTTACTAAGTAGCTTATCCAAATGCGCTGAACTGATGACTAAGTATTTTCCAAGTTTCTAAGATTATTCAAAACACCAAAGTCATCTTCATACTGCTGATGAAGGTCTCTGGCGGAGTGGAAAATAAAACCTTCCACTTGAAACTATAGAGTAGTTCTGTGTCTGGTCATCTTTACCCCAACCCGATATTTATGTTGCTGAGTCATGTATCTCCAAACTTGCGTCTGATGTTTCGACTTCTGGACAGGAAATCGAGTCAAAGTCCTTCCGGGAAAGCCAAGTACGTCAATACAATCTCAGATAGAATATCCTCCTAAAATGAATTAAAACCTTGAATATGCGCTGACTGTAAAATGAGTGTAGTGTACTAAGAAAGATTAATTTGAGTTGGCACAGCCATTGGCGAAAATAACGACCGAGAGAAATAGTCGCGCTGATCACGCGTCATTTCGAATCTCTGCAGACATTTGGACTGAACAGTGGTCGCTTATAGGCCAAGGCCCATCAGGGCTGTAGCACCATGATTTCAAGTCTCGAGATGTCGCCTTTCCTTATCTAAACCGAGCGAATTTTAACCCCACACTCTGCCCTGCAGAAGATGAGATATGAAACTCTTCATTTCCCTGAATGAGAAGAATGCCATGGAATTTATTCCTAGCCTTTTTGATCTGAAAAAATACCCGGGTTTGCGTAGCTCTGTGACCACTGAATCGTGGTAGTAAAAGGAAACAGCAGAGTGAACAAGTAGCGCTGCAGGTAGTTGTGCAAGTCATCACAGCGTGAATCACAGTGAAAGGTGTCTCGCCGAATTCAGTACGGGTATAGAGCTCATGATCGACTGCAGCCACTGCACGTTTTGCAAGACTTGTACTTGTCACGATGGCTGGCATTTTTTATTTTGGTTTGGGGTGGGGGGCGGTTGGATATCAGCGGTTCATCGACAGAATTTGTTTTAAACTTTAGGATGTGTGGTCCTCGCGTTTGTAAAAACAGTACCTTGGAGCTATTTTAAACATTAATTTATTGATACTGACGGATTACAGACGTGCACAAACCATTGGTCACAAAGGAGAAATTAGCTATAAAAAGAGCTATAGCTTAGATTTTCTGTCAAATTTGCCTTAACGTTTCGAACATTAAGTCGAACATTGATCGAAATACTGTAACAGAATTTCATGAAATGTCCAGTACGAGGGCTCCTGGAGGAGTAGAAGATTAAATATGAAATATTTAACAATTCGTAATCTTGGGCTAAGAGAGAGATCAGTTCTATACCTGCCTCCGCTATTACCCCAAAGAAATATTGAGGTGAAGTCTTTTCATTCGTTCTGCTGACTTTCCAATACCGGTAACGTCATTTTTCAGCATTGAGGTTAGAAAAAGCAAGATTGTTTTACTTGAGTGTCGATATCGTTATCATAGCTACGGCACGGGAATTCGAAGCGTGGCCACCTTTGTTAGAAGGTAGTGAAAATCCCACTACAGTGTACTTACGGTACTGTTAGCACAAATAACGTTATTAATACACAGCGAATTGTATCATAGTTCAGAAAACACCTTAGGTGATTAAAATTTATTGAATCATTTTACCTGTCCGACATCCCATGGTCTACTCTTCTTCTTGGACCACACAACAATATATTGGTGATATGAAGTTATTATGTAACAATCCGATCATCTGTGGAAGTTATGTTCGCCTTTTTGGTGATTTGAAATATGCAAATCTTACTACTACTCACCAGTATCACTTGTTTTAGAGAGCTTTTCTCCTTCCTGTCAATTTCTTCCCCTTAAATTCTGCACAAATAGAAAAATTTCAAATGTAGACAGGGAAGACATGTCCTATCGAGTTATTCCTAAATCCGTCCATCAGAACACATCAAATAGTTTTTGAAAGAGAACTATTTGATTGCAGAAGGTGCAAAAATTAATGTAAGAAGAGAAAACACCAACACATAATGCCATTTTTCTGATTTCTAGTTAGGTCTAAAATTTTCACCAAATAACTAAACAAGTTCAACGAAAATGCTTATTCATAAGTACCAAGAATAATTTAGAGCAAATATAATTGAATTGCTCTCCGCAGTTTTACATAAACATTGTCATTTGAGTAACCATTTCTGTTCCTTGTATTCAGGCAAGCTTACAGTGATCAATGAAATTATTCATGTTATTTCGATCCAGAAGACGGAATGTCAGACATGTCAGACTCCTCGCATCCTTGTTCAGGGCAGTATCAGACCCTCCTTATCCACCCTCCGATCCACAAAATGCAGAGGCACCTGAGGAAAAACCGGAGTAGATTTCGGACCATTACTCCCTTCACAGTCACAGATACGAACACTTGCAGGATCAGATCAGCGCAGATTTTCAAACACTTTTTACAATCACAGTGATTTCACTGATAGAACTGCAACGCACTCTAGATAAAAGCAACGGAAAATCAACGTTTTGCCACTGAAAATTCGCTACAGAACTTTGAACGATTCCATGAATATCTTCCCGATACCCCGCATTATCTCATCTGTTTTTGTAAGCTTACATTCAGAATATTAGGTACTCTAGTTGGTGTTAATACGTGATCCATTATTAGTAACATACCTGTCAATTGACTGTCTCAACTGGATTTAACCTTAGCACAAGCCTTAGTATGAAGTCTGTTATCAGCTCTAAAACCCTGCTCCCATTGGCTCTTCTTTGGTCGACATTGGCGCCTCGCTGGTCTGAGCTTCTTGGCGGGAGAAAAGTAAGATTTATCGTGCGATTGTGAGATCCATCATCAGACTGAACAGTAGGTCTGACAGGTGTCACTCCATTTCGTCAAACCAGAATACTTCCGATCTCTCTTTCATTTCTGTTTCACAGGCTTGGGCGTTCTCCTTGTTTCAGAAGCTCAAGTGGGGTTACCTTATTGTTATATGGTGGTGAAATTACCTTGCCTATTGGCTGCATAGGTAACGATCTTAATTAAGACATCTTCACACAAAGCGGATATAGTTGAACATAAAGACATTTTGTATTTTATCATCCCTCTAGATGAGACCACCAGTTCTACGAGGGATCTGAACTGCTCTTGGAAATCTCGTTTCTAAACGTTTTGAACTTTGTGATAAGAAACTGACCCCCGACCTTCCGAATGAAATGAGTACGCCTTTACCGTCTTAGCTAGACAGTACCTGATTAGGAAATGGAATAGAATTACCCACTCTTTGCCAACTTCGTAGCCCTCCAGAATGCTCAAGTACGCTGGCAAGGCAATTGTCGCGGCTGCCCGGTGTCCTGTGTTCATGGCTTGTCTGTGGTGTTAACCACTCATAAACTAGCCCTGTCACGATTCAAGGAACGGGTTGCCACTCAGGTCGGTCCGTCAAGTGCGTTTGACCCTTCTGGTACTTGAAAACATATCCCTCCATTCCCAGGTCCCCATGATACAGAATACCATAATGTGTCGTGGATCCTCCCACCCTAGGTCCCCATGTCACAGAATACCCTAATGTGCCATGGATCCTCCCTCCCAGGTCATCTAGCCATGACCTACTCCCTCTCACGGCTTCCATGGATGCGCCTCGGACGTGAAATCATGGCTTTCGTGTGAATGCTAGGCGGCTCACTCTCTTTCCCGCGGTACCTCGTTCGATTGGTTCGGCCGATGCGTCGCGATCGGATCACGGGCGGGATCCGCGCGGTCAGCTGTGGGACGCTCCCATCCCGGAACACCGTGCCCTCCAGAAGTCCCGACCCCCTATATTCTCCCCTTCAACTTAAAAGTCGTCCTAACCAAACAAAACCTCCCCCACCACCATCACCATAGGGATCGAGTAGCCGAGACCCTGTAGCCAAAAATTTCACTCCCAAATTCATTCAAGTTACCACCCCCACCCTCTCACTTCCAAACAACCACCAAAACGTCTCCTTCAGGCCAATGTTAAACACATCCTCAAACCTTGAAACACTAGAAAACAAGTGACCGAGGCAGGCGCACAATCAAACGCTGCTTATATAAAACGCTGCTTTCTAAATTATAAAAACCGCACACCCACATTAACGTAAACATATGTCTAAAACATGTGACATTCACTACGAAACACCACAGGTACAGTCCCGTTGCGTTGCCGAAACAACATTGAGCGTGGTCAGTACCTGGATGGGTGACCACCCAGAACTGCCACATACCGAAACGCATTGTTCGCTGTACCAGCCTGGTCACGAGTAGTGAACCGTCTCCTTCGGTGAACACTTCCTAAAAATGCACTTCACACATACGCTAAAACACATCATATTGTAAAAACACATACAAGTTTTAAAAAACGCATAAACCACATAAAAACCAACAGGAGCGCAATTAAACGCACCGGTATCGGTACCTCACACACCACCTATCTCTCCGGATATAGGTGACTTATACCGACAACCCTCCAGAATAAATCATACATTGTTTTCTAGTTGTACACTGAGTAGACCCTTGTATCACATTCTTTCGAGTGAATTAGGCGCGGTTTTAACGCAACATTACAGCTCCCCGTACAGTAACTAGTACAGAAAACAGAATACATGCCTTTTAAGTGTAAGAGAAATATGACAGTAAAATGGATGAAGCGAATCACAAATTAGATGGTGTGTGAGAGATGAGTGAAATCGTCATGACTTGTCGTCAAGGCTGCTGCGCTTTGAATTTGTCATTGAATATAAAATAATTTAAAATGAGAAGTCTCATCGCTGTGGTTCCTGTTCTAGACATGTAAAACTGCAAACTTGCTTGAATTACAAATTGAAATAAAGGGAACTGACAGCTATTTGTCGAAATTTCGCAGAAGAGGATACATCATCTAGACTTCTAGGACTAGCTCAATTAGTTTTCGAGGGGAATGTGTAGGGTAAAAGTAAAGGTGGAATAAGCCAGTCATGGAAATGATAACCAAGTTTTTAAAAATGTAGACTGCAATGCTTATGTATTACAATGTTAGCACAGGATAGGATAGCATGGAGAGCTGTATCAAACAAGATTAAGACACTTTACTGTATAAAACCTGCATGATAAGACAGATAAAATCCACAAAGGATATCTGGCCTAATACTATGGAAACTGCAAAGGTTCAGCCTAGTGATTAATCCATAAGGACAATAAGAAATTAAACTGCATTTAAAATGCAGTTTGATGCTTTGTTGGTAGCTTCCTACAGTAAAATAAACTTTTGTTCCTTTCATAGTCTTCCTCAAAATAACACGCACTTTATTCATCAAAAGGAGGGAGTAAACGAAAGGACGTGATTGACTTTTGTGCTAATGAAAGATGAAAACACCTTTTGTCACCTGCTGCACGAACTCCACAATAAATAAGAATATCCTCTTTTGCTATGTTATTCATTGAGATGAATATTCCAGGAAGATGGCCCACAGAGTATAGCATTATAGAGACTATTCCTTTATTGAATTTCCACAGCTTATCTGTTTGACTTTTGTTGAAAATTTGACGGCCTGATAACGCTGTTGTATGAATGGGCAACTAATTTATAACAAGTACGTGTTAGCCTTCAGGTTTAGTTTATCATCCATATCTGTGTCCGCCTCTGTGGTGTAGTGGTTAGCGTGATTAGCTGCCACCCCCGGAGGCCCGGGTTCGATTCCCGGCTCTGCCACGAAATTTGAAAAGTGGTATGAGGGCTGGAACGGGGTCCACTCAGCCTCGGGAGGTCAACTGAGTAGAGGTGGGTTTCGATTCCCACCTCAGCCATCCTGGAAGTGGTTTTCCGTGGTTTCCCACTTCTCCTCCAGGCGAATGCCGGGATGGTACCTAACATAAGGCCACGGCCGCTTCCTTCCCTCTTCCTTGCCTATCCCTTCCAATCTTCCCATCCCTCCACAAGGCCCCTGTTCAGCATAGCAGGTGAGGTACTGGTCATTCTCCCTGGTTGTATCCCCGACCAAGAGTCTGAAGCTCCAGGACACTGCCCTTGAGGCGGTAGAGGTGGGATCCCTCGCTGGAGGGTAAACAGATGATGATGATTATGATGATGATCCATATCTGTCGAAGCTAGATGGAAATGAAATGAACATTGTTTCCTAAGAATGAAGAATGAAGTTTGACTACACTCAAAGTATGTTTAAGAATAATCACGTTGTATTATTGCGATTTTTGTAACTTCATCTCGATTTTCACGGAGAATTTTGAGACTGCTTTTCACCGGGAGAATGCCTTTGATATCCCATTGTTCTCTGATTTCCGTAACTCGCTGAAGATTAATTAGAATTACTCTGAACTCAAGCTCACTGTTATAGTAAAAGAAAAGGTGGAACATGTTCTCTTGTGGTCAGCTGTCGAACCTCGAAGACTTTCGGTCGCCATCCTGGATGTGGTTTCCCACCTGCCAAGTTCACTGGCCTCATGGTCTCTCATGTTCTGTCAACATGTTGTTCATATTTCAGTTAACAATTGCCTTATTTATGTCATTCTTGTATTGAACCCTCTAAATTTGCAAAATCAGCTGAAATAGAGAAGGCTGTTGTTTCCTCCAGGTTGTGCAGAAAACTTCATTTACATTGGTAGCATTATCATGACACTTACGGCTCTGAAAATTGAGTATTTCTGTAGTAATTGGCTATTTAGTTGTGTGAGGAGACAATATAGTGTAGGTCGCTAAACCTCACATACTATTAGACTGATAATACAGTTGTCCTTTTCGAGATTCTTGAGAAAACCTAAGCAAGGGAACTAAAATTATAGCAAAATATCTCTTTCTGTATTAGACTGTATTTTATCCCTTAAAATATGCCTGAGATCTAGTCATTATTTTATTCAATCCATTAAATGCCACTAAATTCTAGTTCAACAAATTTAACAATATATGTTAAAAAATCGCAGAGGTTTCAGAAGTACAGGTACTGTATATAAATTTGGCAACTTTAAAAATTGGCGTGGTACAGTATCCAATTTCCGTAAGCAAATGTAACTCGTTAAATTTCCTTCTAAAACAATAATTTACCGGCACCACCGTGAATAAGTTCATTATGCCAACTCTAACAGAAATAAGATCAGAATTTCCCGCTAATTGTCGAGAGTTATATAATATTCGTACTGATGGAAATGCGACATCTGGCGTTGAGATTGGAAACTCGGACATACCAGAACAAGCTTTATTAATGTCTGTGATGACGTAGTAGGCCTACTTATTCGAATTGTAGATACGTATTTTGTTAAGTGATCTCGTGTAGTGCATTTCGTGGGATTTCGTCTTTGCATTCGGGTTGGACAATCTTTTTTCCATGCTAGATCTTGTGAGAAAGACCCTTTAATTAAGGCCAAGGACACTGTAGTACAAAATATGTTCCGTACAAAAAAGTCCGTACGCCTGTCCGTCTTAATGGCTTGTGCTGCTTGACTTGAAACTCGCCTTCTTCTTAATGAGCTTTAGGAACTGGCGGTATTTTATATGATGGGAAACTAGCGGAATGCCGTTAAACCCGATGCCAGCTCGTAGAATTTCCTCTTGAAAATAGCTTTGTTGTTTTTGATTCATGTTAAGGCTTTAGAGCAGTATGGTCAACACCCTCGTGTACTTATTCCCTGCAACATCGGTCTGATAACTTGTCTGCCCCGGTATACAGGGTGATTAAAAAGTGGTCAGAAACTGAAGTAGCCCACAGAGGGATCAAGATACAACAACTTTCGAAGAGGAACGTATTGTCTAGGACGAAATACTGCGTCAGGGCAAGCTTGGAAATGTCAAGAACAACATAGTGGAATTTTAAAATGTACTTTTCCAAAATAATGTTTATTCCTAAGCAATTCAGAAGTGACAATGAATGAAGTAGGCCTAATAGTCGCTTGTGCACAGAGTGATGTTAGACCGTGGACACTGTATGTTGTTCGAACTGTCACCCATCATATGTTTCCTGGTGTAAGTTGTTTTCTTTTTACAACATGCTCTGCGTCGCTAGGACTAGGAGTGGGAAGGAAGCGACCGTTAAGCCTTAATTAAGGTATGAAAATGGGAAACCACGGAGAACGATCTTCATGGCTGCAGACAATGGGGTTCGAACCCACTGTCTCGCGAATGCAAACTGACATCTACGTGACAAAAAAACCGCGCAGCCACTGGCTGCAGACTACACTATACTTTCCTATTCGAAAGTTGTATTTTAACCACTCTATGGGCAACTTCAGTTTTCCCGCAACCTTCTGAATCACCCTATATTTGATTGTGCCTAGGAATGGGTTGAAAGTGATCGTATTATTCGTATTAAGATTCATTCATAGAAATCAGATGACACTTCATTTGCACGAGTTCACAAGTATGTAAATGATCATAATTCATAACTGTTGTAGTGTTTAAGATTTTGAGAGCCGGGCTGAGTAGCACAAATGGTGGAGCGCTGGCATTCTGAGTCCAAGATGGCGGGTTCGGTCCCGGTTCAGTCCGGTGGTGTTTGAAGGTGCTCAAATATTCCAGCCATTAAATCTACCGATATATACCGCAACATCAGTGGACAAAATTTTGAATACTGTGGAACGTAAAACCAATAACATCATAATTTAAAAAAATGAAATGGCGTATGGCTTTTAGTGCCCGGAGTGTCCGAGGACAAGTTCGGCTCGCCAGATACAGGTCTTTTGATTTGACTCCCATAGGCGACCTGCGCGTCGTGATGAGGATGAAATGATGATGAAGACGACACATACACCCAGACCCAGTGGCAGCGAAATTAACCAGTGACGGTTAAAGTTCCCGACCCTGCCGGGAATCGAACCCGGGACCCCTGTGACCAAAGGCCAGCACGCTAACCATTTAGCCATGGAGCCGGACATCATAATTAAGATTTTGGGTAATTTGCATCTTCTTTACGCGGACGATACATCGTTCAGTTAGTCATAAATGTGTTTCAGAAGAGAAGAAGCTTAACTGAGTATCTTTGCCGAGACATTTTGTTACTTTCTTGTCGATTTCGTGGAATATGTTAGTTTCAAATTGTATGGCGTTTTTCCACAGAGGATGATTCTTTGTGTTTATTTCTTCCGTCAAAAGGTGTCTTACTTTTTTTTTTTTTTTTAGAAGACTTCAGTTTTACCCTTATTCGAAGAGACCAGGTAAAGACTACCTGTCTTCCCTTGCTAATATTGAGAGACAATAGACTTTTACTACTTACTTTAGTTCTGGGAAATTCCACATCTTGTCATTGGCTATAAACGTAACTTGGTAAGCTTACTCATTACCTGTACAGGTATGTATGTCTGGAGATAATCTGCAGGAATTTCCCTTCTCCTTGCACATTCCAATGCAGAAGTATGGTACTTATTGTTTATACTTTTCCCTTACTTAGAGAAATATAGTCTTGTAATAAAGTGTTCTCGTATATTTTTGTACATTAAAATCCTATCCCAAGCCGTATCGATATAAGTCTACAAACCATTTTTTTTTTTTTTTTTTGGCTAGTGGCTTTACGTCGCACTGACACAGATATGTCTTATAGCGACGGTAGGAGAGGAAAGGCCTAGGAGTTGGAAGGAAGTGGCCGTGGCCTTAATACAACCCCAGCATTTGCCTGGTGTGAAAATGGAAAACCATCTTCAGGGCTGCCGACAGTGGGATTCGAACCCACTATCTCCCGGATGCAAGATACAAACAATTGGTCTTATTCTGTTATATATTCGAATGTATACTTACGAGAAGAAATATGCGGAATATTGGAAAGATATTTCAGGACAACAGAATGTTGCTCTTCTTCATTTAGGGCCTAGGGATGTTGTAGTTAATTTCTTACAATTACTACGATCGTGTCTTAAAATCGGTGTTGATCTGTCCCTTCTGGTTTATATATTAGTGATTAAAGTTCATGATTGAAAAAAGGTTGCTTCTGGGCTAGAAATGAGATCGTATTTCAGCATTTGGCTGGAGTAAGTGACGAGAAATCATGATGGCTATCGAAATTCGATATTATGATATTGCACGCAGGATGTATCTACAGTTTTATGCATGTAATGTAAAGAAAGTAGATACTTACCACCGTAGGTACGAACATGTGGAAATAGTGGAAGGAAGGGACTCATAATGAAGAGATCATGTTTTGAATGGACGCGTGCGATAATGCATACTGTATATCTTGACTTACGACCAGTAATCTAGATCTTGTTTGTTAACGTCATCAGTTGATACAACTCTTCATGCTACTCTATTTTCTGCTACCCTTTATGCAAAACTACTACATTCTATATCTACTCTAATCTGTTTGCGATATTCATACCTTGGTCTACCATTAATGTTTTTACCGTCTATACTTCCCTCAAAAGCTAACGTAACAAGTCCTCGGTGTCTCATCAATCTATATCTTCTTCTGATTAAATTTCACCAAACCTCACCAACGCGATTCAGCATCTCTTCATTATTTTGTGACCTGACCCACCCATCTGACTTATGTAGATGGTAGGTCCCTTAAACATTCATCATCATATCTTTTTTTTTGCTAGGGGCTTTACGTCGCACCGACACAGATAGGTCTTATGGCGACGACGGGATAGGAAAGGCCTAGGAGTTGGAAGGAAGCGGCCGTGGCCTTAATTAAGGTACAGCCCCAGCATTTGCCTGGTGTGAAAATGGGAAACCACGGAAAACCATTTTCAGGGCTGCCGATAGTGGGATTCGAACCTACTATCTCCCGGATGCAAGCTCACAGCCGCGCGCCTCTACGCGCACGGCCAAGTCGCCCGGTCATCATCATATCTCGGCGTAAGGATAGTAAGATATGGACTCCACCATAGACAATAGACTTACCTCTATTACACAGGCTTCCGGGAAAATATAACTGTCTCTAGTAGAAATGTATGTTTATTATTTGGCCTTTACAGCTCGTCGCAGCATATTAAATAACGCGTTGGTTCCGTCATCCAGCCACCTTATACTACGCACGAGACAGCGGAGGGAGAAGGATGTGAGTGGGTATTCAGCTAGCTTCAGAGACAGCCAGGAATGTTTCTTACGAGCAATTCTCTCTCTCTCTGTGTCTCGCAAACTAAATGTTGTTATTGTGTCTGCGTGAATGGGCAGCAGGCTTCTTGCTGTTGGTGTACGATCACGCGCCCAGTTCAGGGTGGACGTGGAGGACCAAGGTCACTGTACGTGAACACATGAATTTAGAAGAGTGCAAAAACACCCCGGTCGGGTCCTTAAAACTATTATATTAAAGAGTGAAATGGAGCCGACGGTTTGAGAGCTGTTCGACGATCTCTCTCTTTTGCAAACGTGGTCCCTATGAACTTTTGATGGTAGGAATAGCAGTAGGCATTTCGGACATAAACTGAGTCTTGGCCCTCGTGCTCAGGCAGCTAACTATCCATCCGAGCGGTGGTTTCTAAACCTTTCGAGTGAAACATTGTCAGTAAGGCTAGCATTCTACTTCACAGACATTTACCGAGCATGCTGAGAACTTTTTAAGGAAGCCTTGGACCTGTAGAAGTGGCGGTTTCTTATGGCGACGGTAGTGCAGAAAAGGGCTAGGGATGGGAAGAAAGCGACCATAGCCTTAATTAAAGTATAGCCTATGTGAAATGGGAAACCACGGAAAACCATCATCAGCCTGCAAACAGTGAGGTTCGAACCCACTATCTCCCGAATGCAAGCTGATAGCTCCGTACCCATAGTGCCCAGTTGCTTGCTCGGTAAATGAAGATGTATATATGGCAGTATCTTAATAGTGGATATCTCAGGTGGATTCTTGATTTCTTTGTGTCTATTGCTGTTATGTTTAGTCCCTGGTTTGGGTTGCGAAAGGTATCAGTACCAACTGGGATATAAAATTCCCCATACCAAGAAGCAGATGATTTCTCTATTTTTCAATTGCGTGACGTATTTTTACTAAGTACGGGTGTATGTATCTCTTCCTTCAAGCAGACCTTCAATGCATGCGATCTACCGCTTGTGAAATTTTAGCCTACACATCTCTTTTATGTTACCAATTTTACATCCATGGCAGACGGGGCGAGTTTGCTACGCGGTTCGGATCACGTAGCTGTGAGCTTTCATTCAGGAGATGGTGGGTTCTCATCATCAGGAGGTCTGGTTTCCCCATTTTCACACCAGGAAAATGCTGGAATTGTACCTTAATTAAGACCAAGGATGTTTCCTTTCAAATCGTAGCCCTTCTCTGTCCCATCGTCGCTAGACGACTTAATCGACGTTGAAACACTTTTAAAAACAGAAATCTATGTCTATGAGTAAAAATTAAATGCTAAACCCTAAACCACATCGGTAGATGCAGGCGATTGTGCCTACCACATGCTGCAGTCTGTTAATCGTTGCTCTTCTGTTCGTTAGATAGGAGGTTCGATCCCGGTATAGGTCGATGGCCTTTAAGGGTGTTTGAATACGACTATTCCGTGTAGTTAACTTCTGACACATTGAAGAACTCCTGTGGTACAATACACCGATATCTCAGTGTCTCTTAAAATCAATCGTAATTGAAAGGTCATTAAACAAATACCACTACCGAGCTCGATAGCTGCAGTCGCTTAAGTGCGCCCAGTATCCAGTATCGGGAGGTAGTGGGTTCGAACCCCACTGTCGGCAGCCCTGAAGATGGTTTCCCGTGGTTTCCCATTTTCACACCAGGCAGATGCTGGGGCTGTACCTTAATTAAGGCCACGGATGCAAGCTCACAGCCGTGCGCCTCTACGCGCACGGCCAACTCGCCCGGTCATATAAGTCTCTGTTAAGACCCCAACTAGAGTATGGTTCTAGTGTATGGGACCTTTATCAGGATTACTTGACTCGAGAACTGGAAAAATGCAAAGAAAAGTAGCTCGATTTGTTCTGGGTGATTTCCGACAAAAGAGTAGCGTTACAAAAATGTTGCAAAGTTTGGGCTGAAAAGACTTGGAAGAGAGGAAACGAGCTGCTTGACTAAGTGGTATGTTCCGAGCTGTCAGTGGGAAGATGGCGTGGAATGCCATTAGTAGAAGAATAAGTTTGAATAGTGTGTTTAAAAGTAGGAAAGATCATAATATGAAGATAAAGTTGGAATTCAAGGGGACAAATTGGGGCAAATATTCGTTTATAGGAAGGGGAGTTAGAAATTGGAATAACCAAGGGAGATGTTTAGTAAATTTTCAATTTATTTGCAGTCATTTAAGAAACGGCTAGGAAGACAACAGATAGAGAATTTGCCACCTGGGCGACTGCCCTAAATGCAGATCAGTAGTGAATGATATTGATTGATTGATTGATTGATTGATTGATTGATTGATTGATTGATTGATTGATTGATTGATTGATTGATTGATTGATTGATTGATTGATTGATTGATTGATTGATTGATTGATTGATTGATTGATTGATTGATTGATAAGACCTATCTGAGTCGGCGCGATGTAAAACCATTTCAGAAGGAGAAAAAGGAAAGTGTGGTGGTGGTGGTGGTGGTGGTGGTGGTGTGGTGGTGGTGGTGGTTTTATTTTAAGAGGAACTGCAACTGCGCATGAGCATCCATCCTCTAAAAAGGAGTGGTACATGAACAATGTTTCTATGGACCATCCTGTTTCGCTGATAGCACGAACAAATAGAGGGAAAAAGCGCCGAAAATACACTGTCAGCGCTGTTAAAAAAAAGGAAGTATGTTTCATATTATCTACCATAACAATGCGGAAAATGGATAACATCCAATTACGGCTGAGAGGAGGAAAAATCATATTGAACTTATCGTCGACGTGTTCATGAACCACATTTTAGTCCTCTTAAAGGCTGACCAGTTGCGGAGTTATGTGATCGTGCAGCCTTAGCACAGGAAACGAGTACCTAATCAACTTCGTTACTCAGCCGGTAACAGCAAACCCATGGTGCTACAGCCCTTATGGGCCATAGCTTACCAAGCAATTGTTGCTGAGACTCAACCCGAAAGCCTGAAGATTACGAGGGGACGCATGGTCAGCGCCATGATTATCCTTCCTCTCGGCCGTTATTCTTGGCTTCCTAGACTGGGACCGCTATTTCACCGTCTGATAGCTCCTCAGTTGTTCTCACGTAGGCTGAGTGGACCTCGAACCAACCCTCAGCTGGACGGGAATCGAACCCGGGGCCCTTGGGTAACAGGCAGGTTCGCTGTTCCTAGTCCACTTCCAGTTAATGCACACTGTTTTAGATCTCGTAGGTCTCTGTAAAAATGAAAAGTTCTGGTTCTCAACAAATATCTTTGGTGTCATTGACTGCATTCTGCTGTGATGTCAAGTGATTCGGTTTGCAACACAGCGTTCTGTCGAGGTTCGTGAGCCGTCTTTGTGACTCAGCACTGCTGTAGCACGTCTTCTGCGTCCTCGCGGCAGTAGAAGAAATGACGATTGAGTAGCGAACTGCTTGAAGGGTCTTTTAGAGTCCTTAAAACTCGAGGATGGCTACCAAGCACATTTTACGCTCTTGTTGCTGCAATTGACCTCTTTTCATAAGTCTTTGCGCTGGGAAGAGTACATGCAAAAGAAAAATGTAGAAATAACTTCGTTTCAGTAGGAAACAAATGAAGGATGAAAACGTTAACAGGAATTGTTTCATATGAATAATTAGAGACAAGATGAGCAGGTTTTAAATCCAGTGGGATATGAAAAGTGACATTCCAAGTATAACTGGAGGTACCGGTGCTATGATCACATGGGCAGTTACTGTAATGATTAGTGAAAAGATTTCCGAAAATATAGCTATTTTCATACAGATAGGCCATTATATTTGGAGACATGAAATGAAGCGTAATAAACACAATTTTTTGCAACTTTTGCACCTTTAATTGTGGGATTACTACATATTGCCAATGTTGACACCTTTTCCGTTCTATTTCATGCTTCAGCACTTTCCCCCCCACTTTTCTCTGCGTTTTTAAAAGATTAGACAGAATCTTTCTTCTCTGTTTCAACGGATTTTCTTGGGCGGAGATTTTGATAAAATCAAATGCTTCATATGTGCCGTAGACTCAACGGACGCAGAAGCCATAAAGCAGGCCTGACAATTACTCTATGACAAGGACCTGGAGTTCGATATTTTTGCAGTGCATAACTACAAGTATTTGCCTGATGCGATTCAGAGTTTGGATGTTGATGAGTGTTAGGGAGAACCTTGATGGATTTGCTAAAGATAATTTCGAATTAAATTTGAAGAACAGTCCAGATGTGGAAACCTTTGCAGTTTTGACTGAACTACCTTTACGAATGCTGAAAATATAATGCTTCATTGGTTTCTGTAGTTGTCGAGTGGAGAGCGACTTACTGTCAAAAACATTGAAATGTGTGCAGTCCAATATAACAAGTTTATTAATTATTAGAACCCAGTAAATGGGATAAGGAAAATTCATGTAACTGGCTTAAAATTAATAACGCGATTTCATCAACACTTTTTACAACTTTTTTTGCACCATTTTGTATGTATTTTCTGAACTTTTGCCCATCTTCTGACCATACTTTCCACCTTAAAATCCGTCCTCTAATAACAATACTGGTTTAAATTTCCTACCAACAATTTGTATTGTTTACAGAGACGTAGAGTAGCCGGAATTTTGTCACGCTTGTAAATCCACCGACGTAAATTTCGTGTGGCTATATCTAGCCGAGTGCAGCTTTTGTAACGCAGACCGTCCGATGAGGGTGGGTGGCATCTGCCATGTGTAGGTAACTGCGTGTTATTGTGGTGGAGGATAGTGTTATGTGTGGTGTGTGAGTTACAGAAATGTTAGAGACAGCACAAATACCCAGGTTTAAATGCCCGACCCGGCCGGTAATCGAACCCGGGACCCTCTGAACCGAAGGCCAGTACGCTGACCATTCAGCCAACGAGTCGGACATCCACCGACATGAGGCTGGCGTATTCAAATACAGTATCACCGAAATGAGCCGGGATCAAACCCAACAACTTGTGCTCAGAAATCCTGCGCTCTGAGCCACTGGGGCTACTCAATAATAATAATAATAATAATAATAATAATAATAATAATAATAATATTAATAATGCAGTATGGAGGACATAGAAGAAGTCACAATCATAAACTGTATCTGCATATGGAGAAAATAACAGGCACTATTAGGAAAAAAAGGATTTCTTTCTATGCTCACTTAACACGGATAAGACCAGAAATATTGTCCATTGGAATCTTTCCCTACTTTCTGAACAGGGAAACTAAAGGGGTCTGGTTCACCAAGGTGGAAAAGGATTTACAAGAATTGGGGATCTTACGTGATGACATCTTGCAACGTGAAACTTGAAGGTCTACAGAGTTTTCGGACAAAACCTAAAATAAAGACAGGCAAGACGAGGGAGGAACGAAGAACGGAAGGAAGCTCACCGAAGAAGGATGCGGGAGTACTGGGCGAGTGTTAAAGCTCTAAACAGAAAACGTTTGAAATAGCGTGGTCCATAACTGGCCGAAATGAAACAAGAAGAAGCAGTATTTCTTCACCGTATAATTTATGGTTTGGGAACGTAAAAAAAGCTGTTCGGTTGCACGACACCGAAGGTTTCAGAATCCCTTATTATACGCCAGTCTGATTTTCTTTATATGGTTTAAATCTTACAAATGTAAAACAAACGTTTAAGAACAATACAGCTTATTCCACTGCATATTGTTGTAAAAAGTTCAGTGCTTTTTAATGCAGCGGGATTCGATTTTAGGACATCTGCCACATCGTGTATGGATCGAACTAGCAGAGGCTCCTGGAAAGTTGACACGTTGCCCGGTCAGTTGTAAACTTTAAATTGTTTTCATGTGTATGACATTGCTCCGAGGATCCCTGACCTGTATACCAATTATACGAACTAACTTCCTTGGAGTTGGCATGGCAACACTCTCGCCCCCCGCTCCCTCTAACACCTTACGTTCTTCGGCGAGGGAGGGGATTGATGCTCTGAGAGTTAACGGCCAACGAATCTTCGTTGCTCTTTGGCGTAATTTGTTGCCTTTTAGACAAAACAGTGAAAACAGCCTTTAGGATAATCTGATTGAAGAGTAAAAATTAGTGCGAGTAACAACAATGTTAAATGGCACTGGTTTCTCGAGGATTGAGGATATTATTCTAATGATAATTTAATGCGTGTGACTTAATTTCTATATAGGGCGTAAATTCCCACACTTCGGACTGCCAGCAGTACAGGCGCCATCAGATACCCATCACTGTAGCTCGAAAGCTTGATAAAGGTTCGAAATCCGACACTGACAGTGAACGGATAACCTGTTCCTTCAAACATTCCTTTTAGAAAGAAAAAACTTGTCATATGAAAACTCAATACCTTTTCTGTAAAGTAAAGAACTTTATAACATAGGACAAATTAGAGAGATAACAGAATGGGAAAGCTTGCCCTTGAGTAACACCCAGTTGGAAGAAGGACATTGGTCGGCCCGTGAAAATATTTGAATTCAGAGGTCGGCACAGACTTAATAGCCCATCTGTGAAGAGCACATAAGCGAGTACAGTGGCCAACCTATGCAACGTAGATTTTCCAGGTTTATTCGTGGTAAAATACTAAGATGGTACCTCAATGAAGTTATGGGTCACTGTTTCAATCACAGCCTTCGTTAAATTCAGAAATTGCCTCTAATAAATACACCACAATGAAAAGAAGAAGAAAGTCACCGAACAGCATTCACATACGTAAATGTATACTGCGAGAAGACTATAAATGGCATTAGTACCCAAATGAGAGGCCTACAAATCGTCATCGTTCGGAAACAAAGAGATGCATATCCATTATCAATATGAAGAGCGCTGTACGCCTGTTACAAACCTTCTGTCGTACTACAGTGTCACCCTACCGTGCTGAGAATGACAATAATGTTAGTAAAACATGTGCGAGTTGGCCGTCTAGTGAGAGGCACGCAGCATTCAGAAGATAGTGGGTTCGAACCCAACTGTCGGCAGAATCGAATCGCGTAAGCAGGTTATTACATTACGCTACCTACTATCCCCAAATTATTATAATGTCATTTAGTGGTCGTGAAAGTCTACGTATCGAAAATTCACTAAACAGCTGTCCGGCTCCATGGCTAAATGGTTAACGTGCTGGCCTTTTGTCACAGGGTTCTGAGTTCGATTCCCAGCAGGGCTAGGAATTGAAATCATAATTCTTTAATTTTGCTGACACGGGGCTGGATGTCTGTGTCGTCTTCGTCATCATTTCATCCTCATAAAGACGCGCAAGTCGCCTATGGGAGTCGAATCAAAAGACCTGCACCTGGCAAGCCGAACTTGTCCTCGGACACCCGGCACTAAAAGCCGTACGCCATTTCATTTTTTTTTACTAAACAGCTTTCAATGTCTTGTGAACAGACGTGGACATTTTATTTGGAGCATTTTCTTTTGTAATCTTAATTTTCTCCTCGTTGTGTTTCATGTGTATTTTATGACGCCGAATCGAACAAAATAATTTATGAATATATTTTATATTTCAACTCAAGTTCTAAATGGAATGCTGGCTCAGTTGGGACTCTGGGTGGAAGTGAGGCGCTGTGTAGTACCGAGAGAAAATCATTTCAAGTGTCTCTTGAGAGGTTCTCTCCACTCACAAGAATTTGAGCCCACCGATTCGGCTGTGTTTGATCGTGAACACAAGAAGATAAATGTGCCTTCTTTGTGTACTAAGCAGAAGAAATGTTTCGTAGTGGCTCATCAAACCTTAACCTGTTCTTGGAATGAATAAATAAGTAAATAACTGAAGAAGAGTTAAGCATAACATGTAAACATGGTGGAAGATATCTTGGTGTATTCACTTTAACGAGACTCTTGAAGCAAGTCGGTGTAGTCTTGCTATCACAATAGAAATATGTAGAACAAAACTGGAAGTAGTAATCTGGTTTGAAAATCTGTGCGTATCTGGTGGTTGGATCGGAAAGTGCTGCTACATGTAGAGCGGACCTCCAGGGTAGTCAAGTATTGTATTCTAATGAGAGCTGTCAGGGCCCCACTTCAATGCTTCCTTGCTTATACCACACCTGAAACTCTCCTACCAACTGCACATATGTGTAAAACAAGTCACGATTATTTAACGAAAAATTCGGTGCACATATTAACCATACTAACATGGATCCAGATGGAATAAAATAATCTTTCGAGGGAAGATAGACAGCGCTGAAAACATCCGCAGATACTTCTGAGTAGTGAACTGAAACATGTACGGTAACATATGTTAATGCCGCACTTGAAAATTCCATGGCTAACATTTACTTCTATAGTTAGTACCGGGTTTGACATGGCCATGGAACTTGAAATTATTAGCGAATAACTCTTGTCTTTGACATGTATTGTGATCTTGGGGTTTCTGCTTGAAGTACAGATTCAACGCTTCCACCTGTTTCTACCCGTTAGTGTCACTGATTCGTTTTAAGCTCTTGCGACACCTTTCGGTCATCTGCCCCGTGCACTTGTGGTATAACATTTGGTTATATAACTTTTAAGTAGATCACAGTCCAAAGGATGCATGTAGAGCATTGAATACAGACCGCAAGTAAGTTCAGAGTGGTCCAAGGAAATGCAAATTGATTATGGATTTATTTGTAAATCAACATTAAAGGTGAATTTAAGGACACAAGATCCAGTTAACTCGCGCCGTTAGTTGATTTTATAGACTAGTCTAGAACTAGTTCCCCCATCTCGTTAGGCAAGCATCATGTCACCGTTTGACTTCACAGCCCGTTGTTTAATGTTACGTTTTATTTATTATTCGCCGAATTTTGCTGCTGAATTCGTTCTTTTCGAGTCCCAAAGGCCGTTCAGCTTAGCAGCATGGGGTGGTAATCATTTAGGCCCTAGCTGAGTGCGGAAATCAAGCGTAATCTAATTACTGTAAAGTTGGTTTCTGAATCTCTGCTTAATAATAATGAAGTATATTTGATACCTTCCAGTGTTTCCAGGTCTTGTCCACGTTTACGGCCGTCGCATGTGGTGTTTGAACTAAGTTCTTCATGATCGGTGTAGAATTCGACCAACCGACTTTTCTTTCCTTCCTTTGTACCTACCCGATTTCTCCTACTACATTAACTTCTCTTCCTTGGCCTACAACTGCATTCCAGTCTCCCATCACAATTAGATTCTTGTCTCCTTTCACATAAGTATTAGGTCTTCTATCTCTTTATATATTTCTTCGATTTTTTCATCATCTGCTGAACTAATAGGCATATAGACCTGCACTGTTGTGGTGGGAATTGGTTTGGTATCTATCTTGGCAACGATAATCCATTCACTATGCTGGTCATAGTAGCTTACCCGTTGCCCTATTATTAATTATTAAACCAACTCCTGCGTTTCCTCTGTTTGATTTTGCGTTGATAATTCTGTAGTCCTGCTCCTACTGCCAAAATACTTCACTTATACCAACTACATCTAATTATAGGCTCTCCATTTCCCTCTTCAGAATCTCAACCTACCACAACGACTAAAACTTATAACATTCCATGCTCCGACATTGGTTTTACGTTCCACTAGCTGCTTAAATGATCGAGTGAGTTGGCTACGCAGTTTGGATTACGCGTAGCTTCCAGCTTGCGTTCGGGAGATAGTGGATTCGAATCCTACTGTTGGCATCCACGAAGATATTTTTCCATGGTTTCCCATTTTATACCAGGCAAATACTGGAGATGTACCTTCATTCAGGCCACAGTCACTTTTTCCCCAGCCCTTTCCTATCGCATCGTCAACTTAAGACCCGTGTCGGTGCCTCGTATAACAGATAGTAAAAGATACTACTTTAACATTTACTGGAGACGCCGAGGTGACATAATTTTTTTTCCACAGAAGTTCTTTTACGTGCTAGTAAATCTACCGACATATTGCCCAGCACCTTCAAATATAGTCTACTGGACTCAGCCGGGAAGAAACTAAGTGGCAAATTATTTGTATGAACACAAGGGAACGGGGGGTTTACAGGGGCTCTTATTGGTTTGTACAGAATCAGTGGTAAAGTACGAAACAAAAAACTGCAGCATTGAAGTGTAAGGCAAATTGGGAGAGAAAATATAAAAATAATATATTTATGGAATCGAGGGGTGAGGGATGTATTTAATTGCATTTAATAAATTTCCCCAGGTAACGCGAGGTACTACTGTGTTGTATCGCTCATAAAAACTATGGTAAACGTTAAATGCGGTCGTGAAAAAAGTGGTAAAATTAAAATGCGCTTAAGAAAGCAGCTAAATAACAAAACCAAGCAATAAAACACACGGCATTATTTTTAATCAGTACAAGTTATGCCATGGTCAGTGCTCGGTTTATATAGGTCACTGTTCCTTTCGACATTTTCTCTATTGGTATTGGTTATTCTCCGTTTAATCAGTTACCACTAATCTGTCGCCGAGGTGGTAGATTGTCTATCAATAGTTTGACTAGTATTTTCCTAACTGATCTCAAAGAAGTTCGAAATCTCCTTGATAAATCATTCCAATTCCTAATTTCTCTTCCTATAAACATATATTTGCCACAATTTGTCCTCTTAAATTCCAACTTTATCTTCATATTATTATGATCTTTCCTATTTGTAAAGACTTCATTGAAGCTTATTCGTCTACTAACGTCATTACCGGGCGAGTTGACCGTGCGGTTAGGGGCGCGCAGCTGTGAGCTTGCATTCGGGAGATAGTGGGTTGGAACCCCACTGTCGGCAGCCCTGACGATGGTTTTCCATGGTTTCGCATTTTCACACCAGGCAAGTGCTGGGACTGTACCTTAATTAAGGCCACGACCGCTCTCTTCCCATTCCTAGGCCTTTCCTATTCCGTCATCGCCATAAGACCTATCTGTGTCGGTACGACGTAAAACAAATAGAAAAAATCTAAGGTCATTCCACGCGGTCTCTCCTCTGGCAGCTCAGAACATACTGCTTAGTCGAGCAGCTTGTCTCGTTACTCCCAAGTCTTCCAAGCCCCAGGTTAGTAACATTTTCATAACACTATCCAAATCGTGCTGTTTTCCTTCGTATTTTTCAATTTTTGCATCAAGTAATCCTGGTGAGGGTCCCACACACTGGAACTATATTCTAATTGGGGGTCTTATCCGTGACTTGTATGCCCTCTCCTATGCGTCCTTGCTACAACCCTTAAATACCCTCATAACAAATCGGTAACCATTATTTATATCCTCGTTAATATGTTTACCCCGTTGAAGATATTTTCTTATATAAACGTCTAGGTATTTGTACTTTCACCCCATCAACACAGTAATTAAAAGAGGACTTTTCCTGTTGGTGAACCAACAAATATAAATGCATGGTATTTCCTATGAACATGCTTTGAAATGTTGATTCATAATTAGTGCACAGCTCACATTTTTCTCTGCTAATCAATGTATACACCTACAAACTGAACAGGCCTAACAGCTGAATATAGGATGATACGTTTATAGCAGTCGTCAACTCATATAACTTATTAATTCTGGAGGAAATATTCATTTTATGGTTAGATAGTTGCGTCATAATGATAGAGGGCGGTGAGCTGAATTGGGCAACACATAGTACGTTGTTGGCTCATAATAGAGAGACTTTTTATCAACAGCAGATAACATTCAGCATCCAGCAATAATAAAGTCAAATATGTCATTAAAAACTATCTCAAAGAAGTCAGTCTTAAATTTTGGAGATAATAATACTGCAAGCAGGCTTGTGGATTTACGATTCTGTTAATATCGTGATCGTAGCCTCCAGCTTCACGTGGAATCTGAGCCACAGGAACGTGAAATTTTTTATTTCAAAATTCTTACATGCCGTAGTCAGGATTCGGTCCGAGGCTGCCTTGGTGAGAAGTCAATGACCATGCCACTCGGCTGTCACGCCTCCCGAGTGTAATAAACTGCAATATACTAAGACTATACAGCCAAAATCCGTTTCTGTAATCATAATGTTATTTGCTTTACGTCGCACTAACTACTTTTTACGTTTTTTGGTGACGCCGAGGTGCCGGAATTTAGTCCCGCAGGAGTTCTTTTACGTGATAGTAAATCTACCGACACGAGGCTGACGTATTTGAGCACCTTCAAATATCACCGGACACAGTCAGGATCGAACCTACCAAGGTGGGGTCAGAAGGCCAGCGCCTCAACTGTCTGAGCCACTCAGTCTGGCAAATCCGTTTCTGCACTGGTCATGATAGCCTTCGAAGGAATGGAAGTCTTCTTAGTATCGGTACTAAGTTTCATATAGTGGATCGCTCTATGCTCGGCCGCATTTGCCTCTAGACATGATACTAATTTTTAATGCAGGCTGACTGAACCTCAGGCCTATGTGCTATCCAGAAGTGGAAATCTCATTTCTGAATTTTTCAACTTACTGACAGAAAATCGAAGTTGCGTCCTTCCGGTTGATCCGAACGTGCCTTTACCACTTCGGCTAGGCAGCTCCTACTATACCCCTTAATATTCGTATAATTATTTTTGTTTTTATCCATTTGGTTGGTGTGGTGTTAAATGAAAATAATTTTTCCGTGGAGTGGTGTGGGGCGAAGTAACTGTTTGATAAGTTTTTTTTTTTTTTTTTTTTCATTTCATATGACATTCCACCCCAACGAAGGCTGTTCGTGTAATGTCAATCGCTAGCTATGTATGGGGAGAGAGGGGCAATTGCTCGCATCTAAGGCAAAACACCTGTATAAGGTACTGTGCCGGATCCAAAATTTCTACAATACTCCAGTATGATAGGAAATATAGTTAGGAATACGGAGTGTGGAATACAAGTACGCAAGTAGTAAAGTTTCCGAGTCTTGTACCAAAATATAGAAATTGGTTTTGCGTACCATTACCCACCCATGTGGGGTAATGGCACTCTTGTACTTCTTTTACCACAGGAGAGACAAACATCGTTGGTGGTATTCCTCTGTGGCAACCCAGAAACCACTTCTTCCGTGTAATCATCATCATCATCATGTTGACAAAGTTCATCGTCACATATATCATCTGACGATCTGTTGTTTTCTTGAAAAGTACTTTCTCTTTCTTCTTCATTTTCTTGAATTTGCAACTCGAGTCTTCTTGACAATATGTATAATCGTTTTTTTCTCTTCTATTCCAACTCCTCTAATAAGTTACTATGTTTCTGGATGTGGCTGTCAAAATTTCATTATGCTGCTTAGGCCTAGATCTTTGTGTTTTCGCACAAAATGTTAATGCTCTGATAGGGATAGGAGAGGAATTGATATAAAAACAATTCCTTTTTCCATGCGGAAATTAAAGGAGGAAAGTGATGTGTGACTCGAAAAGAAGAGTTGGATTGTTCACTGATGATTGCGTGTGTGCAGCGAAATGCTTGAGCCACGTCAGGAACAAGTCCTCATTCATTTATCTTGACTTGGAGCACACGTAAATGCGCTCTGGAGGGCCTCCACGTGTTATTGCAGTGGACATCCTCACTCCAAGATATACACTATAAACATGGGTGATATATAAATTACCTGTAGGATTCATGGTGAAACATACAGTAAGCTGGTCGCTGTCCCAACTTGCTTTTGACATTTGCGGGCAATTGTTGGAGATAGCTTCTGGACGATCGAAATGTTGGTTTCGTCAACGTTATAAATACGTGACGTAGGAAACGTTTTTCACTGACAGTCAAGGGATTATGATAAAGTCTGTCAACTTCTGCTTTATTAAATGATAAAATTCTGCTTACGCTGGTTGCTACGTGTTTCCGCAGACTGAGTTCTGGGTTTCTTGTCAAGAAACCTTGCGGCCAGTCCTTGCCGGCCAGCTAATTTAGTAGTGTTGTTAAAATTGCTAGAAAGATTGTTCCTGTCCGCAAATTCATAGGCAACACGACGTAATTCAATCATCGTCATGCCGTAAAAAAAGAGCCTACCCAACTGAAGAAGGCGAGAACAGAACTGTACGCACTGAAGGGGCAATGAGACGCAGAGCGCGTACGATTACCCCTCTAGACACCTTCACACCTTCTGTCCTGCCATTTTATAACCGATGAAGGAAAAATGGAAATCACGTGTGTATCACAAGATTTCGCGTTTCACGTTAAGAAAACTGAAGACTTTCGAGAAAAAAGTGGAAAGTTTAGTACGTACATTAATATAAATTCAACTCGAATATTTCTGCACAGCACAAGAAACATACGCAACTGAGGCTGACATTCTTCTCACATCAACGTTATGGTGACTCCCCATTAATTGAAGCAGATTGCAGAATGCTTGCTACCCTCGGATTTAGAAGGGTGCGTCCCATTACCCCTCTCTCTCCTATTGATAGAGCGCAATATATATTTCGGGGCATGAAAGAAATTATCAAAACAAGAAGAAAACGATAATTTCCTTTTCCTCAAACTGCACTTTTACAATCCAGAAATCACTTACTGTAGTTGCGAACAGAATAAACGAAAAGAAAGAATTTTGAGCCAGCTCAAACACTGTCAGCAACACAATTTAAAAAGCGTTCTAACTTCATTTCACTTTAGCGGCGCGGCGTGCGAACAAAAGTTAAATTTGCCGCTGTGCGCGGTAGCAGCACGGAGGATTTAATAACCCCCGGCAGCTGACCACAGTCAACCAATTGCACTAGGATGTGCGTAAAATCAAGTTGTACGCTTCCACTCTCATCCCGGAAACATCGCTATTCACAAAGAAGTGAGACGGAGAGTGAGAGCCCATAGGAAACACGTGAATTACAATTTAATCTCTGTTGACATGCGAGTTGAGTTCAAACCTGAGAAGAATGTTTTCAGAAGAGTATTCCTACGCAGTATTGTTTCATTGTTCTGAAGCGGTGGTCTGAGTAAATGACCGTTCATTATTTCCTGTCATTGTGGGATAGATTTTAAATTATTTCCTATAATGGCTGGGATGGATCATCCGGGTCCTTGGCTGAATGCCAACCGTAACAGCCTTATGTTCCGAGGCCCGAATTCGATCCCCACCGAGCTCGTTAACTCCTCTGGCTCAGGGACTGGGCGTTTGTATTCGTCTTAATACACATATCTTCATTTACACCAACCTAACCGCCACCGACACATGCAATGGTGAATTTATCCCTCCGAATAAGATTGCTTCAGGAAGGACATCCGGCCGAAAAACTGCCCAAAGGCTAGGAATGAAAGAAAGAATTGCTATGATGATGATAATAATAATAATAATAATAATAATAATAATAATAATAATTAATGGCGTGTGCCCTCCGGAGAGCCGGTGCAGGTCTTGATTTGATGCCCGTAGGTGACCAGCGCGTCGTGATGAGGATGAAATGATGATGTAGATAGCACGTGCACCCAGTCCCTGTGCCATGGGAATTAACCAATTATGGTTAAAATTCCCGACCCTGCCGCGAGTCAAACCCGGGAACCCTGTAACCAAAGGCCAGCACACTAACCATTTAGCCATGGTGCCGTACAGAACGGCTATGAAGTAGCCTACAATCACTTTTTTCCCCCTCTGCTTAATGGCTATCTTTGCCTTTGCTGGTGAGACCTAGTGTTTTCACAGTGCACTATCTTCTGATATAGGCTAGAAAAATTGTATTTTATTGTCCTGTGTCAGTCACACCCTTGGCTTTGACAATATAAAAGTGTCTAAGGTATGAGCATGCTGTTCCTTATGCAGCCAGTCCGTGTTATGAATGGTGTGAAAATGTCGCTCATAGGGTCGGTTGGTGCAAGCATTTGAATGAGCTTGGCAGACTGATATCTAATAGCAACTTCTGGCTCAGTGACGAAAGCAGCGCGAAACTGCCTCACTCCTCATTTCCCTTTTACGCCTCTTTAGTGACGCGTAGGCCATCTATGAGAGCTGATGGTGGAACTGTTGAGGATCCATCCAGCCTTCGGGCTGAACACTTAACATACATACATACATACATACATACATACATACATACATACAACGACTATCTATAGTCTGTTATCTCTAGAGCCAGAATTTCCAAGCACAAGTAGGTTAGAATGCACACGTATTCGGCGAGTAGCAAATGGCGTCTAATCCACTTTATGTAATGGAGCATTGTATAAATTGTATGGATTATAATAGGTCGTAACCCTCATGTCAAATCCCATTGCAAATTCATCGTGCAAGTTTACAGAAACACATCCCAGCCTATTATTGCTTAAAAAATCGGAATTTACATCACTAAGCTGCTGAACTAGAGCATTATTCCAAGAAGGATCACTTGATAACATTTGAAAATTCAGTGTCTGAGTATATTTGCTTCGCTTTTCTCCGACGGTTGGCATAAAACCCTGAGGGTTCGTATCTTCTTATGTATCCTGTATGTGGGTATTTTCATTCTACACTGTTTCACGGATCAATTATCTTCACGTTTGGCTCCTTAAAACAGCTGTCAACACCATCGTCTATAGACTGTTATATCTTTCAAAGATCAGTCTGCAATCCTCTGTGAATTAACTAAGCCCCTTCACAATCCTTCATTTGCAGCTAGTTCTATGGTCGCGTTTAGTTCCAAACCTCTTATCCAGATTATTAAAAACTGGGTCTAACCATCGCCGCCTTGGTCTCCCTCTGTTTGTCTTACTCTCCATGACCAAATCCGTAATTCTTCTCTTCCATTCGCCTCACAAAATCTACCACCGAAGCCGGTTCATAAGCATGCCTCAATCCATCAACTTCATTCCTAATTTAGTCTTTTATCTCGTCATTCCGAGTACCCTCCTGCCATTGTTCCCTTATTTCTGTACCATAAATCATGTCGAAGCTGAGATATTCATTTCAGATTTGTGGCCGCTTTCAGTAGCTATCTGGAAGTGATTTTCTTGTCATTCTTTCTAACGCTCGCTCCAAGAAAACTTTCTTCAGCTTATCCTAGTTACTTATTTGGTCACTAGAACAACCTGGATTTGGACAAGGATGTTGATTTTTCAGGTGAAAATCCAACCGTGACCTAGTGGACTTCGAACTTCGGCCATCCAGGTGGGAAGCAGGCAGCTAAGTAACTGCGCTGATCACGTCGTTCTTACTCTCACTCCAAGAAATTTTGAGATAACACCACATTTTAAAAAATGTGACAGTTTTTCCAATTGCAGTTAGGTAATTCACTCTATAATCTATAACAACAGCATACAGTATTTCATAGTTTGTATACACGAGATAATATATACTGAAGAGGTTATGAGAATACATTATTATACAGAGCTAACCTGTCACCAGCAATTAGTATTTAGTATTTTTAGTTTAGTATTTCTAATAGAAAGTATGCTTGGCTTACGTTGTTTTATATTTAATTTACTGTTTATTCTCAAATTAGTAGAATTCACTGCAATCTAAAGTTGACGTACTGAGAAGGTTGTGGCGAGTCTCCGGAGATCTTAAGAACGTGAGAAGGTTGTGGCGAGTCTCCGGAGATCTTAAGAACGCTGGGGGTTGGTATCGCTATAGCTGCGGCCGGGGCTCACGCACTGGCGGTCGAGAATTACGCCTAGACTCGGTCCGTTCAAGTGAAACTACTGTCACTCCCAGCTTTACTATTTACTGTTTATCTTATTACTGTTTTAAGAAGGCTCATTGGAATAACTTCAGATAATTTCCCCCAAAATTACCAATTGCTCGCAAAAACACTATTTATTGTAACAACATTATTTTGTACACATAAACAATATTCGTGATGTAGGAAATACATTTCTGAGAGGTACACAGTTTTAGAACAAGAGCTAACGATAAAAGGTAAGTCGAATAACAGACAAAATAACAATATTTAATAATTACCATTCAAAATACTTCATGTTAAGACCGTATAATCTCAAAAAGTGTTCTGTCACCCCTACGCCACAGCCATATCCCGTTGGTCTTATGTTCTCTAGAGAGTGGGTTCGATGGCGGTGATCGGTGGCTTTTAAGGGTCCTACATGTTAATCTTCCGGGACTCCGACTTCTGTTAGAAGACAGCTAGCAGTTAGAAAGGACGTTGAATAATAATAATAATAATAATAATAATAATAATAATAATAATAATAATAATAATAATAATAATCTCTCTACCGAGTGAGTTGGCCATGTGTTCAGGGTCGCACAGCTGTGAGCTTGCGTTCGGAAGATAATGGGTTCGAATCCCACTGTCGGTACCCTGAAGATGGTTTACCTTCGTTTCCCATTTTCACACCAGGCAAATGCTGGGGCTGTACCTTAATTAAGGCCATGGACGATTCCTTCCCACCCTAGCCCTTTCCTGTCCATCGTCGCCGTAAGACTTATCTGTGTCGGTGCGACGTAAAGCAACCTGAAAAGAAAAAAAAAGAAATTTGAATTTGTTAATGAAATGAAATGGCGTATGGCTTTTAGTGCCGGGAGTGGCCGAGGACAAGTTCGACTCGCCAGATGCAAGTCTTTTGATTTGACACCCGTAGGTGACCTGCGCGTCGTGATGAGGATGAAATGATGATGACGAAGAAGACACATACTTCCAGCCCCCGTGCCAGCGGAATTAACCAACAATGGTTAAAATTCCCGACCCTGTCGGTAATCGAACCCGGAACCCCTGTGACCAAAGGCCAGCAGGCTAACCATTTAGCCATGGAGCCGGATAATTTGTTAATAGAACAGAGGAACGAAGTTGCTATTTTCGAAACAAATAAAGAGTTTTACTCGTAATACAATTCTAACGTAAGTGTTGTACCATGAGCCCTTATGTAACCAAGAGCATACTGCGGAACATTGTAATGCTAAGTTTTGGACACAAGATGATATGTATAACACAATCTCGTTCTTATCACTAATCAAGGAATCACATTGAATACATGAATAATACTGGAGCATTGTTTTTACTGTGTTTCCTCCGTCAGAGGTCATTTGCAACGTAGAATTTAAATGAAGCACGCTGTTGACTGGTTTTGTATTTTTGCGAATATGACTTGCGCCAGTTTGCTGACAAGGGATCGGTAACCTCTTATTGACAAGTTCAACTTTCCTTTTTTGTCATCCACCTTGTCTTATAGGACTACCGATTTAGCCTAGCATTACACACTCATTGGCAATTATAAGGTTAAATGCAGTCATATTGTGCCATAATACCGAATGCCAATAAAATTTGATTTATGCTCCCCCTCAGGTTAAGCAATAGCATAGTCAACGTTGACGGAAAGACAAGAGTTCGTTGCTAGCTTACATTGCTACTAGTAAAACCATTCTAAGATTTGGTGCAATTCCTGTCATAATGTCAAATCAGTACTGGAATAACCAGTACTGGAATAGTCCATGCTGTGAATAGTGTAGCATTGAATTATTTCAGATAACTTTCGATTATAAATATTAATAAGTGGGAGTTTGCTAGTTATCTTCACTGAATTCAAGTAAGGGTCTATAATTCACATAAAACAGATTAATAATAAAAATTAGACCTTTAATTTATTCGTAAAAGTTTGCCAGAGCTAAAGATATTCCTAGAAAGAAACAAGTAATTTTGATAATGAACAATGTAAACTTATGAAATATTTCATCCATTAATAGCATACTCTTAATAAGAATATCCCCAAGCGTTCGTCATATACTTCACAACTGTTTTACCAAGGAAGCAAAATCCTCCACACCATCCTTGTTTTCTTAACAGTGGGAGTATGCAAGATTGTACTTACATGAATTTTTATTAAGAGAAAAAACAGTTGAGTCTATAACTTCTAACTTGACGCTGTTTCATATCAGTAGTAGATTTTCGAGCCGGCCCACGGTCTAGGGGTAGCGTGCCTGCCTCTTACCCGAAGGCCTCGGGTTCGATTCCCAGCCAGATCGGGGAATTTTACCTGGATCTGAGGGCTGGTTCGAGCTCCACTCAGCCTACGTGATTAGAATTGAGGATGTAACTGACGGTGAGATAGCGGTCCCGATCTTAAAAGCCAAGAATTATAGCCGAGAGGATTCGTCGTGCCCCGACACCTCGTAATCTGGAGGCCTTCAGTCTCAACAACGGTCGCTTGGAAGGCCATGGCGCTTCCGGGCTGTTGCGTCTTGGGGTTTGGTTTTAGTAGTAGATTTTCAATGAAAACCGCTCATATATTTGCTTGTATTTGATAAGAAAGCACTGTATGATTCGGTCACGAAGGTATTTACTGTCTATGAAGGATTGCTGTTAGTCTTTCCCTTGTATTCATGTGTTTCTTCTCTTGCTTCATTTCACTTTTATCTGACTGAGTTTTCTTTGTTACAGGTAAACATGATATGCAAACTAGACAACTTAATATGTTGACCAGCGTACCCACATCTGTGTAAGTCATATCAATTTTTGTTTGTTAAATCATCTGATCTACATGTGATTTTGTCATAGAGACAATTTTAAACACAATTGCACGCACAAACCAGAAACAAACATCTTGAGATATTTTTTTCAAGTATTATATACAAGTAGGGGCTACCTTTACCGAGGCGGTAAAGGCGTGCTCGGTTCATCCGGAAGGACATAGGTTCGATTCCCCGTCGAAATGAGATTTCCACTTCCGGAGGTGCACATGGCTTGAAGTTCACTCACCCGATACCAAAAAATGAGTGCCGGGTTAATTCCTGGAGGCAAAGGCGGCCGGGAGAAGAGGTGACCACTCTACCCCACCAAATGCCGAGGTTATGGGTAGTGGAAGCTTTTACCTTCCACTCCTTCAAGGGCCTCCATGGCCTGTACGAAGATAAATGAAATGGTATATGGCTTTCAGTGCCGGGAGTGTCCGAGGACAAGTTCGGCTCGCCAGATGCAGGTCTTTTGATTTCACGCCCGTATGCGACCTGCGCATCGTGATGAGGGTGAAATGATGAAGACGACACATACACCCAGCCCCCGTGCCAGCGAAATTAAGCAATTAAGGTTAAAATTGTTGCATATTGTATAGATGGTTCTTCAAAATAGCCACCGAGTGTTTAATTAGCACTATTGTGATTTTTCTTGTATAATCTTCACTTTGCTGTTCGTCGCACACTAGTTTTTAAATATATTTTGGTATAGTACCACGAGCTCCTAGAAATAAACCAGTCGTAGTTATTCGCTTAAGACCATATGATTGAAGAAGGTGTGGTCTAGATGGTTCATAGATTTTTTCTTCTTCTCATATTCTTATCAACCTTATTCTGTAATCATTTGGTGTTTGCTTGTATGTGCTTGTATTCATGTAGTAAGTTTTTACTATATGTTTTAGAATACTCTTAATGCAAAGTAGAGCATATACTCTCATTTTTATGAATCATGTCCAAAATATGCCAACGGCCGTAGTCGTGTTGAAAAACCGGATCCCGTGAGATCTCCGAAGTTAAGCAACATTGGGCGTGGTCAGGAGTTGGATGGGTTGCCACACGCTGTTGGTGTGTGTGTGTGTGGAGGGGGGGTAAGGGAATGGAGGAGCGGAAAGGAACTGGCCACCCTACCGCACGTAAACTCCGGTTCAGGAACACCTCTGCGGAGGTTCGGACCTGCCTTCGGGCACAATTTAACCCTTACCTTACCTGTCCAAAATATGCGTAATATTCATCATGCTTTTCTTCCTGTGTAGTGATAAGCAATATAGCATCTAGCATGTTAATAGTTTTACTTTCCTTAGTTCGGATGTTTGAAATCATTCTTTACGCTTTCGAGATGATAGTCATTTGATTTTTTAGCTTGACGTTACTGGAAAATCGACAAAGGAAATTACGCCAGTCTGCTTGAAGTTATCAACTCTTTTTAATTCGAAATTATTGTAAGAACATTTTTATACTCTATACCGCTAGACGGGGGCTTCATTCATTCCATTCCTGACCCGGTTAAATAACTGGAAACAGGTTGTGGATTTTTCAGTAATATGAAGAATGTAGTGGGTTAAATAGATGTAGTTTCCTCCATTCGTTCTTTCTTTCTGACAGGCATTAGTCACGTTAGGAAAGATAATTAATCAATAAAAACTATTTGCTTTCACATGTGATTCTCACGATCCTAGCATAATGAATGTATCCTTTTTGAAACGTGAGAGATCTACTCCATCATACAGTAGATGTATTGTTTATGATACATCTGATTCTCAGTATTGCACAGTATCAGATACTCACAGTTCGTAAATTCAGTTACATATCATTTATTAAACAAATGATATTTCCATGGTATACAATTCAAATTTTTATAGGACATGCAATTTTCACCATCGTACATTCAGATACGTGTCGCATTTGAAACACGTGATCATGCCACCTCGGTATAAAATACCTATCGTTTATTAAACACGTGATCCTATGAAGTCGGTATCGGATACGTGGCAATTATTAAACACGTGATCCCACCAGCACGGTATCACACATAAATCACTAGTACTTATCGGATCTTGTTATAAGATTTCTACTACTTATTAATCCCGTGATCGTAGTATCATATGATGTGGGTGTGTCGTAATTCGCGAGTGGGGTCTTCTTTCATCCTTTGATCACGTGATCGTTTCCCTTGTTTTTCAGTAACCGATACCAAATTATACCTTATTTTTTATGCTGGTCAAAAATATACTTTAAAACACACCCACAGGACACCAAAATTAGCAGAGGAAAAAGAAATGTTATGATATTCCCCACATTTTCTAGATATGCTTGTTTTCATTACACTTAGTACCAATGCAACTGTTGGTCAGTGAAATTAAAAGGCCAGTAAGCATCTCATTTTTCCTGAAGATAATGTATACAGTAGTAAAGTAACACGTATCTAACAATATTTGCTTCATTGAAATTATTCCAGAAAACTCATCAGTAATTTGAAAGGTAAAATAGGGATATTAACACATGAATTGATATTTGGGGACATGAATGTAAATCACGTCTGTCTTACAGCGTCCGCACTTATAGTAATAATGTGAGTGCGGTGGACGCTGTTGCTGTAATAACATATAGATTTTCATAGGTAATTTAATGTAATTATTTTGTACAATAATTTATTATAATGTACAAGAGTTAGTTTTTAAGTATTTGTGTACAGGCAAAAAAACGTTTAAAAATATTATTTTTTGTAAAATATTTTGTTACTTGTTGGATAACCCTCGCAAGTTAAAAATTTTTGATTTCGTAAGAATTAAAATATGTGCTTGCGAAATAATATCAGTGAACTACATTCACCTTTTATTCTCTACTTAATTCTAAACTATATTCTTCTAATCAGGATACTGCTTAATGATGCATTTTGCCTCCCTTCGCAATAAGAATATTTCCTTGTCATACATGTCTTTACTTACCAGTTACTTTGGTTCGATAGTCGTAGATTGATAGGTTATGAGCAGTTTTTAAAAACCTGTTCACAGTTAGATGTAAATTTATGGTATGTATGTAATATATTACATGAGAATGTGTGGGACAAGTCAGGGGGCTTTATCGCTGGTCCAACATGGCCTCCGCAGGGGCGGGTGCAATAAACAGTTGATATATTCCATCCCTTCTCCACATCTTTACATCCCTGTATTTGGACTTTCTTAATGTGTGCTGTAACAATCTATCAGGTCAGAAAATACCAGTTCCGGAAAATGTCTTTGTGCTACATTGTATCTTTCTCCCTTGTTTAACAGGATCATTTACCCGGAGACCATAAATATTGAATGTAATGCAATTACGTTATCTCGCGGAACAGGACGCTCAAAATGAAGAATTACTCAAACAAAAGATCATTTTTATTGCCAGTAATTGGCTGTTTTTAAAACTGAGGCGTTGCCATGACAGAGCATTCAGAGTCACATCTCAGATGACATTTTTTGATGGCAACTCATTTTTTCTGAAGTTGTAGTGCTTTAAATATGACTAAGGTTTACTTTTCATTCAGCGTTAATACGCGAGTCAATTACTTACATACCTGTAGTTTCCTTCCAGCTTATGACCTGAAGTTGGTTGCTTTGAGCTTTGCTAGTAAAGGCGTTTTTCGATTGGTCTACAGATAAGAAAAGTAGCGTGCCCAGTTTATAACGATATCATCTATCTGCGCACTTACTCCAGTAGAAGGATTAGACAACAGGTTACATCATTTCCTGGCCAATATCGTTCAGATCTGTTTTTTTAATTAATAACACTAACACACGTCTGTCCTAAAATTACTGATTCCCCATGTTTCTTGCCATTGTTAAAATTCAGCTAATTATCTAATATTTGTTAACAAATCACTTCAGAGTAAATTTGTTTCGCTGTTCAGCTTACCCCTGGGTAAAATACAAGAACAGTTCCGTATTCTCTCAGGTAATGGGAACTCTCACATATCTTTCTAATGAAGCAATACCATTTCAAAAATTATTGTATTTAATCAGAAGGTAAATTAAGAGCGGAAAAGGTCAACATTGTAAACTGGTCATATGAAACAATGTTATATTTCAAGACCACATTTTTATCACAATTTTGTTCTTAGTAAGGCTCAGAAGCAAAGAGAATAGAACCTTTTGAAATGTGGTGTTACAGAAGAATGCTGAAGGTGAGATGGGTATATCGAATCACAAATGAAGAGATACTGAATCGAATTGGTGAGAGGAGATCGATGTGTCTAAATTTGACCAGAAATGATATAATGATAGGGCACATCTTAAGACACCCAGAACATGTACAGCCGATTTTTGAGGGAAGTGTAGGGTGGTGAGAACTGTAGGGGTAGACCAAGGTACGAATATGACAACCATATTAGAGCAGATATAGAATGTAGTAGGCCTATGTAGAGATGAAAAGGTTAGCACGGTATAGGGTGTTATGGACAGCTGCATCAAAAACCATTCTACGGACTGATGACTCAAACAACAACAACAACAACAGTAAGGCGTATCCCAATGTGTGTGCGTTTATACACACATCTAAATCACAAGAAACGAGTTAGTTTTGCTTGAATATAGGTTTCCTGTTTCCGTAAAACGTCCTATTTTCTTTGTTAGGATATACGAGTATTATATTGATTCCAAAGTGACTAAGCGTTTATCTGGAGAAAGTAAAATGAAAGTTAAAAATTACTGGCCTATACGGCGTTACATCTTGATATCATACCGTACTTATTCCTCTCAATTCAAGTTACTACTCCAGCACGTCTACTTTTGTTCGTTAGATACGATATGTTCATTCGTTCACTTGCTAAGAGCACCATCTCTCTCAGATAATGTAACATCCAGAGATATTAATGTTCCTTGGGCAAGGTTTATCAAGAGAGCTGTCAGTACCTAATTGAAACACCTAGCACCTGTGCCAGATATCCGGCGGAAATGTAAACCACCTGTACGGTTTACTCCCGAACCCAGACTACCACATGCTGATTCAGATATTTCACTAGTTGAGTACATGCATGAAGTAAACCATTTCAGTCATTACTGACCGCAGTAAATGAATGAAGATTCTCCCAGTAGACGTTATTAGCTTTTGCGTGGTCTGGAGTTTCCGGTACTTTAAAGAAACCAACTTTACTCTAGAGGATATCGGGTTTGGATCTCAAGTTTCTTCTTACTCGTTAGGGAAGCTGCTGGTGTCTGTCTCCGCTCCAACCAGCAATACTGAAAGATGTTTGCAGCCGCCCGCATTTCTGTGAAGGAACAATACCTATTCCCACCTAACACAAACCTTATTTACCCCCTTTTCAGAAAATCAACATCGATATTCTGGTGTAAAACTCAAACCCATCGTTCTTTTAACAACTAAAGCAGGGAGAATATTGGCTTCTCTTTAGACATTAAGGAAGGAGAAGAAAACGTTTGAGGGTAAGAAACGGCCATATCATGCTGTGTCAAGGTTCAGATGTCTCCATGGCCTGTGATGGAGTTGCTAATTAAAATATTACATTTCGCGACATCCATCGCTGTCCTACTTGCAGTAATATGTCTGCCTAGCCGGAGAATATTTGTTATTTCCCTATTGTTACGCAGTTATAGGATTACTCCTCACGCGTTTATAGCTTCCATTCGCGTCTACTTTTGTTATTCTCACTCAGCGGATGTAAACACAGGATCGAGGTTAAATGAGCGATATAATATTGCTTTCAAACTAACGCCGTGAAATTAAACTAATTACAATACGGTATGGAGACGATGCAAGGTAAAGACCTGTACGTTTAAACAGAATATTATCATTTCTTATCGTACAAATAAATACTTTTTTACTGTTTTCTATAATTTTACGGACATGAGGTATTGTGTTCAAATCTCCGTGTACTTAATGTGTGAAAGCTGTCTTATAGCTTGTGTTGTTGCGATGTTATCCTAGTGTATGCGTATTTTAGTGATGTATTGTTACTTGAATTGAGAAAGAAGTAACCGTGGCCAGTTTGTTGACTGCCATTCATGCAGTCACATGGAGCTGAAGTAGGATGGCTTCGAATAAGAAGAGGACCTACAGCATATGTATATACTCTTTATTTCTTATTTTTCCATTCAAAGTAGACTAGCTACTAGACCATTGTGATCCACTTCAAACTTGACACACTGTATAGGCCTTCAGTATACTATATGTTCGACTACTGCATGTTTATTTATTCAGATTCGCACACAGTAGATCAACAGTGTAGTACACAATGACGGTACACTTCTTCATTCTACTAACAAACTTATTATTATTATTATTATTATTATTATTATTATTATTATTATTATTATTATTATTATTATTATTATTATTATTATTAATATTTTTAAATTAACCAAATATGACGACGATAATCTCGCTTTACACTCGATCATTAACATTTAAAAATAACTTTGTAAATATTCCGTATCTGTGTTTATTAAAAGATAAGGTTTGATTTTGTTTCTCATATTCATCAGTTGTCTACAACTTGCACGGAACTACCGACCGACATTAACCAGAATGTTAGACTTTACATTATATGCTTTCAGTATAAAGTTTACTGAGGAACTTCTAGAAGTTCTAGAGGAGATATACGTACGACCTCACCTGCCTAGTTGTTAGTGTGGCATTCTGCCGTTCTATTGGTACCGGGATCGGCCCTTGTTCTAATAAACGTTAGAGACTGATTTGAGGGTGTGGAACGAGCGGCCTTCATTCGATTCCGTGAGAACATTGAAAGATGAACCTGATTTTAAAATAATTAAATTGGCGTCGAGGAAGTAAAATTCTTATACTGACTACCTGGCACTCGGTGCTTGCCCAAGAAGTGCAGCAGAAGGCCAAAACCTGTAGTAGCAAGGTGTGAGATAGTTTAATAAACAGTATGAAGTAGGATATTAATTCATGAATTAACTAATTATCAAGAACTAATTATTCATAAGATACGAGAAAAGATGAACAGTGGAAGATCTACCTTGAATGAAATCGATGAGTTTCCGGAGTGAACATACATACGTACATAATACATACATGCATACATACATACATACATACATACATACATACATACATACATACATACATACATACATACATACATACATACATACATACATACATACATACATACATACATACATACATACATACATACATCTTCATTATGAACTGTTATGCCATTCAGCGTTCAGTCTGCAAACCTCTGTGAGTTTACTAAATGCTGCCACAATCCTCCATTTGTAACTAGCTTTGCGACCTTCTTTTAGTTCTATACCTCTTATCTTATGCCTTTGCTGGCCGGACCTAGTGTTTACAGTGCACTGTCTTCTGGTATGGGCTAGAGCAATCTTGTTACTTTCATTGATCTGTCTCAGCTTTATTCTTGGCTTTGACAAAATGAAAGTGACTGAGGTATGAGCGATGCTAGTAATGCCATTCCTTCTGCAGCCAGGCCCTGCTATGAATGGTGTGAAAATATTGCTCATAGGGTCGGTTGGTGCATGCATTTCAGTGGGTTTGGCAGACTGATATGTAATAGCAACTTCTGGCTCAGTGAGGAAAGCAACGGGAAACTACCTCACTCCTCATTTCTTCAGTGATGCCTAGGCCATCTATGACAGCTGATGGCGGAGCTGTTGAGGATCCAACCAGCCTACGAGCTGAGGACTAAACATACACATACACCTCTTATCTTAAAAAAAAATAGAAATTGAGTCTAACCATCGTCGTTTTGGTTTTCCTCTGCTTCTCTTACCATCCATTGCTGAGCCAATTAGTTTGCTAGGTAACCTGTCCTCCTCCATTCGCCTCACATGACCCCACCACCGAAGACGGTTAATGCGCTCGGCAAGTCTGATACCTTGGAGCGAAACGAGACAGTCTCAACAATGACGCAGGCACTCCGAGGCGCCTGCATTGGTACTGGCCAACTTTCGGATTCTTCTGTGAGTGCAACATTTTAATACTTGAAAAAATGAAGCTAATAAGAGATATCGCGAATTGTTAAGGCCGAAATCTAGACGAGTGCAAGCAGAGTCCTTCAGGTTCTGATAATGTTGCCACTGATACTCCAGATGTGCTTTGAGGTCGATGAGCGGCGCAGTACAAAAACTATCAAGAATGGAGATAAGGAAGTGTAAACAAACTGCAAATTAAGATTATAGCCATACTGCTATTAAGTATTCTTTAGGAGTGTTACGCTAATCACTAAAGAAACAGAAATTTTGCAATGTAGGTTAGACTGTGCTTCCATATTGTGTATGTATGATACATAAACTCCTTAGTTTCAGATGGATAGTTGAATCATTTAATGTATGCGATCTAAGCATCAAACAAGAACTTATTCGTTAAACAACAGGTAATTCCTGTTGGCATTCGGTCCAGAACGGAAGATAAAGATTCCCATTATGAAATGAATTCGATCTTCTCATGAAACACTGAGTGCAAAATAAATATTATCTTATTGTTCCTAAATGCTATTGCAAGCCAGACAAGAATATCCAAAACTTGACAGATGTACTTAGATATAATTTAATCGACGAATAAAAATGAAATCCACCCGAAACAAATATGCTTTATACAAAAAAATAACAAAAAGCAAGCACACTGTCGGAGCGGAGCGCTAATTATACTAAAATATTGTACAGCCTTAATATGAACCCGAATATTTGGGATTTTTAGCAGAGAATACAATCAGTTCGGATACAGTGATTGATTAGTTGGTTTGGAAGCAAATTACCGACATCAACGGCTCTGTTAATTAAGAAGGTGACCCGAGTCTCCCCGAAGAATGACAGAATTGCGTGAAAGGAAACAGAAATGACATGGGAGGTGGTTAAAATGGAGGGTACCACAATCTACGAAACGGCAACGTGTCGCGACCGGAAGAAACAGCTGATGACTTCAAAATATTGAATGGTGAATAAAATGGTTGTTTAGCAATATTAGGCTCTGGATCTGCAAATGTTTGTGTGACTATCGGAAGTCCTCTACAAGCGAGTATCGATATTTTCTGTGCTTACGTACATCTGATTGTTGTAAGTTATATTTACATACTTAACATATTCCTTCACATTTCATATTTATGCATGTAATAGTCAACTATGAATTTCTGAAGGCATACTAGGTGTATGCGTAAGACTTTTCCGGTTTCACTAAGAGATGGCGCCAGCGAACAGTACGCAGCGTGACATATACGTCAGTTTGTTCATCTGACATAAACCTACCAACACACAAAAGTTGAGCCCGCCAAACACTAGCGTCTGCGTTGTATCGTTCAGTGATCATGTCGACGTTTGTACCTGAAAAAAGAAAGTTATATTACATATGTCAAGAATATACGTTCTAACCATAAAGGCCAACAGGCATTTTCTTCACAGAAAATAATGAGAAATATGAGGTAGTTTTATCTCCGGAGCATTTTCTTTGGAGTTATAGTAACATGTAAATTGCAGTATGCATTACGTTAGAAACATGTAGTGCAAGTGTGGGACTAGTTCGTCAGCTAAAATCTCTCGGTCATGTGTGAAGTCATTGCACTCGAAACTGTGCAATAAGAATCTTCCATTCAGCAGTTTTACATTCTGTGCTCTGCTTGCTCAGCCTTGTTTTCGTCTCTTCTTGCAGAGAACTTCCGTTTGAAACCAGATACAAGATTTCCGTGTACTCGTGCTGCTTACCACTACGGTGGATCAAGTAACGTTATCTGCGGTGTCTCTCCTTCGAGTCTGGGTGTACACATTACGTGTACTCCAGTTTTCTCACGTCCGGTACATTGCGGAAACTTGACCTTCTCCGAGGTTCATGACTTGGTGGACGTGTTCAATTGAGTAACCACCCTTCCGGCTGAACTGCTGTCCTCGGGAAGTAACGACCAATTAATTCCCAAACATCTCAGCGTTGTAATATAATTATTTCAGTTCTTATGGATAATAACTTTAATGAGATGGAGAGACATCATCACCGCAGACTAGAAAGAGAGGAGAATGATGTATGTGATCGAATGGAATGGAGGAGAATAATTCGCCACAGTGACTCTGCAACTTAGTAGGACTAGTAATATTGTTCCCAGGTTCTATAGTAAAAGGAATTTAACATTTCAAACTGGGGAAGTTAGAACATCTGCTTGTGAAAATTATCCTCCTCACAGACTGTGCACCATCTACTTCAGTGCAGTTGGTAAAAGTGGCTCATTGAACTTCAGCTTGAAAATATAAATCTTCATGATAGATTTCACAGCATCTAAAATAATTATCATTAAAAACACGTCATTCACTCATGATTTCCGAGCCACAAAATTGTTAATGACTGTACATTCCTACGCATTTCTCAAGTAATGTAGGTTATAGAACGTAAATTATTATTATTGTATAAGTATTGTATAAGTTGCTATTCTATTAGTTCGTCACTAACTTATGAAGTAAAGCGAAATTTAATTTTGCAATTTATGTAAAATTAGCTGTAAAACGTATTCATAATCATTCCTTGTTTTAATTATTAGTATTGCTATTTTAGTATATTATTATGAATGTAACATTTAATGATTAGTAGGCCTATTCTTAGTTTAGGCTTATGTAATATTGGTGTAAACTAAGAGCTACACACTGTATATGTGGTAAAGAAACCCTCTGGTATGTAATAAAAGTAAGGGTGAAGGAGAAGAAGAATCATTGTGCTTATTGAGAATATAAGCATTAGGAAAGTTATTCCGAGTAATGAGTATGACCCCTGGAGGAACACTTGAATGCCAGACGTGAATTATTTATCTGTTACGGTATTATTTTCTTGAGGAAGTTTTGTCATCTCCGTCTGGAGAATTTATAAAATGCTGTCACGGGTCTCTTGCATTGAAGTACTCTTAAATATCATTTGACTGTGCCGAGATACGATCTCGCAACCTTGAGCACTGGAGGCGATCATCTAACCAACTATGCTACCCAGCAACCAGTTTCAACCACTAGGCTGTCCCGACTGGATGTATAAATTTGTTGTGGTCAGCTTTATTTGAATCCATCTTTAACCAAGCTGTTGATGGTTCTTGACTTCAAAGTGCAAAGGTAGAAGTACAACGGAGGTATTGCTGCTCTAAAAACTAAAATGAACATCTTTTTTTATTCTTTTCAATTTGCTTTATATTGCTCCGACACAGATAGGTCTTATGGTGATATGAAAGGGCTAGGATTTGGAAGCGGTCTTGGCCTTAATTAAGGTACAGTCCCAACGTTAGCCTGGTGTGAAAATGGAAAATCACGGAAAAACATCTTCAGGGCTGCCGACAATGGGGTTCGAGCCACTATCTCCCGGATTCAAGCTCACAGCTGCGCGCCCGTAACCGCACGCCCAACTCGCCCGGTACGGTGAATCTCAAGAGAGGAGTTCGTTAGACATCAAAAAACAAAATAACTTCATGAATGTATAATTATGTCCAGTAGGAAGGACATGCGGAGGCTCAGTAGAAAACAATCACAAATTGAGCCCTTGGATTCTACTCCTTTGTTGTTGTTGTTGTTGTTGTTGTTGTTGTTGTTGAATGGGCAGTACCAGTGTTTGGTATTCGTATTGTCATGCCAAGTTGGTAGTACAGTAACTAACCTGACTTCGCAGATTGTTTCCGGGAGTTTTAACCTGACGATATTTCATAAACGCACCCTTTGATTGGTATTGAGCGGCAGCATGTTAGGTGAAACATAACTGCAGAAACAACGAGAAACCGATTCACGTAACTCACTGTACGGCCATCAACCTCTTCCGACAGGCACTAGTCACGAAACAGCTTTTTGGTGGGAGTAGCAGGTTCACCAGAAAGTTGACCGCGCGAAGGTCCGGAAGGCAGAAGTCAGTGGGCTAATCATACTACTATTAGAGTGAATGACACAAAATCGTAGCTTATCTCAACCGCATGTAAGTCAGTTTAGGCCTACATGCTAAACATGGTGTAACAGGCACGGTGACAACGATGAATGCTGCAATGCGGTGCTTTGAAAGACTAGCACATAATGGAGAATATTTGTGTGCAAAATATTAAGGCTATAAACAGCAATGCCGTCCTTGTCCCAAAATACTGTGCAAAATATTATTCAGTCTGGGCACAGATAGTGATAGAAGTTTAATCTGAATACGCCATTTTTATTATATAAAGAAATTAACATTGCATGTTTGTTTGCATATCTTGTAAGAAAGCTACCTACTATCTGCGTCTGACAAAAAATCGGGGCAGCTTGTAGGTACGGCACGAATAACAGATACTACACTCTTACCTACAAACATCAGTCGTGACAGACAAAGCGAGCTCTCTGAATCGTTGCATATACATGATCAAACTGTTCATTATGCTGTAAATGTGTAACTAAGGCACAATTGCACTACCACTTTGAAAGTTCACAACAACACCTCAGTTCGCAGGAGTGACCGCGGACGTAACAGATGTTTATTATCAGGCGTTGATACTTGAGATAGACGCATGCGCTGCAGCCATTCTTACCCCTCGCATCTCTTACCCCTCATCCACACGACTTCTCGTCAGACAACCCTAGTATATGCTGAACTTTAGAACTCATGTTCTGAATGGAACGGAGCAAGATAATTTATAGTTGTTCGACATCCACGGTACAGCAACCATAATATGGGAACAAAATAGAAAAATGCCGAGCTCGATAGCTGCAGTCGCTTAAGTGCGGCCAGTATCCAGTATTCGGGAGATAGTGGGTTCAAACCCCATTGTCGGCAGCTCTGAAGATGGTTTTCCGTGGTTGTACCTTAATTGAGGGCACGGTCGCTTCCTTCCCACTCCCAGACCTTCTCTGTCCCATCGTCGCCATAAGACCTATTTGTGTCGGTGCGACGTAAAGCAAGTTGTAAAATAATAGGCAAATAATACTTCATTATGGTCGTCAACATTCTATAAGGAGACGGCACAAGAAGAGGAAGAAGAATAAAACTTGCCTTACGACTGAACGACAGCGTAGTTCTTCTGTATTGTTGAAAATACTGAAGTAAACAATTTCGTATTTTAGACCTTCGATCATTAATTTAAGTCAGATGACCCGAAAACGTTACGATTTCGCTGAGGAAAGATAGGCTACAACCCTAAAACACACTACTTGGCTTGTTATAATATCCCCGTCTGTGCTGCAGGATACTTTGTCATTCAGAATGCATCTAATGTCCAAGGAACGGTTTATCAAGAGTAAGTCATCATCCAACTATTTAACAAAGCAACATAGACTGCATTATAAATATTAAATGACACATTTAAATTGTCGGTCAGTGATTCATTAACATCGATCTCACGATTGCCCTTCTTTCAATGATTGTTCAATAATGTACTGGTAATTGAAGTTTGAAAACTGGGATGATTAGTACCTGGCTTATACACCACGACCGCTTTCTTCCACTTAGTACAGGCATGACAACCACACAGGGTATCAAAGTACACGGGACTGTACTCCAGTATGCTTCTGCCCATAAAATGAAGCAGCAATAGCAATACAATTAAGCCAATCTCCCCGTGGCAAAAAGAAAATCAACAAAGCTAACATTGGTTAATGTAATTTTACGTATGTATTGTCTGTGATAGATACACGAGAGTGGAGATCTTACATAAATCTGCTGATATATACTTACTGATGTAAACATTTTTTATTGCACTTACTGAAGGCACTATTTGAGAAATTAATGTGTACAGCATTAGTCACATAGTCTTATGTATTATCGAAATGAATTGGCAAGATGGACATTTGCTTGAATGTAATGCACTCGTTGTATTGTGAATCTAAATTCCTCAATTTTACATCCTTGGAATCTTTCACAAAAGAAATTAAAAATATAAATGTTATAGGTTCCCTTTTTCTTCACAGACAATGTAATTGTTCTTTCCAACAACCAGCTTCATGAATTAGAGCTACAGTATTTACTTTTCTAAATTGTTCATTAATTTGTTTTGAAGGTTTGTGATTTATTGAAAAATACACGTTTGAATATCATAGCTTAACCGATCGACATAATATTATTTTGTTGAAAAAGCGTCTGAGAATGCAATTTTCTTCTCACATTTTTGGTTAATGCTTGATCGTATTTACTTAGTTCATTAAATCCGTCGTCAACATTTTGAGGTAAATTTCAGCTTCCTGCAATTTAACTAAAGTCTTTTAGCATATAATAGACTTTGAAACTTTCTTTTACAAGGAGGACGAATTTGCATTTGTCACTTTCGCGTAGTTTGTTGTGGTTCCGATGGGCGTTATTTTCTTCTTCCCCTGAAGAATCGCTGTTTACTGGCTCACTATCACTCTTAATGCTATTAAAATATCTATTTCTGAGTCATTTTCATCCTCTATCAAGAAAAAAAATGAGCGGAATTTTTCCTCTTCCTGTACAAAACATCTTAGTTATAGCGTTTGTTCATTCATTCATTTGTGATGCAAATGACGGTTCTTCTCGCCATTGCAGGATGGATTGAACAAATTGTGAATTGCTCTGCGTTTACCGAAGCATGAAAGGTGTTACAGGAATTATTTTATACATTACACTTCGTTCATTGGTTTGTTCCTTCCTTGGTTGGTTGGTTGGTTGGTTGCTTGCTTGCTTGCTTGCTTGATTGTTTGTTTGCATGTTTGCTTGTTTTTTGTTTGTTTGTTCGTTTGTTTGTTTATCGACGTTTTTAAAGCAGTTTGACTTTTTCACATGAGATTCATTGCCATTTACAGACCCTTAGTTGTATTCTTTCCCTATGTATCTTTAATCTTAAAGTCTATTTTTCCATCAGTTACAATGAATTTCAGAACTTCTTGCTTGCCTCTGAAGTTTGATATTGTTTTCTTGAGTTACCTGAGGATATAGCAAGAATTCAAAACGAAAGAATAGTGGTTGTTAGAAAAGTGTTGTTTGTTATTAAAGTATAGGAGCGATATTTTTATCTCATTTAGCTGGAAATTTATAATTATGTTGTTCGGATGAGGTAAGTTTTCGTTTTTCTAACAGACTTGTTCCAGATAATGTTGTGGTTTTTGCTTCATGTTAGAATTATCCTTGCCAGTACGAAACCACTTTCAAGTTATGTACAACTGCACCAGGTAACAGTCCGGCTCCATGGCTAAATGGTTAGCGTGCTGGCCGTTGGTCACAGGGGTCCCGGGTTCGATTCCCGGCAGGGTAGGGAATTTTAACCATAATTGGTTAATTTCGCTGGCACGGGGGCTGGGTGTATGTGTCGTTTTCATAATCATTTCATTCTCATCACGACGTGCAGGTCGCCTACGGGAGTCAAATCAAAAGACCTGCATCTGGCGAGTCGAACTTGTCCTCGGACACTCCCGGCACTAAAAGCCATACGCCATTTCCATTTCACCAGGTAACAGCGTAGTTTAGGGATGTTAGGATAAACTGCATAGTTTGATTGGCTGTGTTTTGAATGAGGCACTCAACGCCCAGGAAGCTATTATTAGTTAATATATACTTCATACACTTTTTGTTGTTATTTAACAAATATGTCCGACAGAGTTCACATTTAAAAGCAGCTTATAAAATGGCCCGTATCAGAGGTTACACAATAAATAAATGCGAAGTGCTAATTTTTAATGTACTCTTTATAATTTTGGGTGCGTATTTTTAACCAAGTTTATCGTCACCCATTAAACTCTAAACAGCTATGCTGAGTCAACTAGTACAACATAATCTCGTCTCAAAAAATACCACAACAGGATATAAATGGATCAGAGAAGTAAGAGAGAATCTGAAGGAAATAAGCCTTACAACAGAATACACTACAAATATGATAAAATTGAATACAAAACTTAAGAATACAAACCTCTGCTTTACCCTTATCCGAAACAAACCAACAATACGCATTATTTTCAACCGAGGAAAGGGCACGAAGATCGGAGCGTGTGAAGAAGTAGGCCTACTGGGAGGACGGCAAAGCCCGAACAATCCCTTCAAAGAGACCTGAACGATGGACTGAATAAAGTGATGCTATGCGGTCATAAAAGAAGAAGAATAGTTGACCTTTTGTTACCAAGATAGCGACTGAGGTCAGTGGCATTTAAGGGCATTTAAACGTGACAAATCCTTACCATTGGCTTGGAATATCTAAAAAAAAAAAAAAAAAACTCCTGAGGGCCAAACATCTAACATATTGGCGTGCGTTAGGTCCATTAACAGTTAGAACGGACATGAATAATGATAGTATTAGTATTGTTGTTTATCGTTCATCGGTATATGTAGAATAATAATTAATGGCATATGGCCTCCGGAGAAGCCCGATGCATTTGTTTCGAGTTGACATCGTATAGGCGAACTGCGCGTCTGTGACGATGGTGCCCTAAATAACATGAATTCTAATGCTGAAGACGGCACAAATTTAAAATCCTCGATCCGGCTAGGAATCGAACCCGGGACCTCTTGGACCAGTGGCCATGAAACCGGACATATGTACAGTGATGTGATGGAAGATCTTATGCAAGGAATTTCAAGTGTTCCACTGAATATACAATGGGGAAGCATTATAAACTATTTTTGTTTGGGAAGTTCCAGCGATGGTTCCCAATGATGTCCGCTTTCCAGCGATATATTGTTTTCTTAATTTCTGCCCCTTCCCCAACCTTTCCGACATGTTAGAAGTGATGGAGGCTAATCAATACTGTAGTTCATGAGTCCAGAAAAAGCTTGTATTCTATTGTTTATACAATAATATAACAATCTGAACTATAATGTTCCCTAAAATTATGTCTAGAGGGAGTGTGGTCGCCGAGTGCCACTGCCAAAGGTTTCGTAGTAAGGCAGGCGAAATCTTAATTCCAGCCTATACATGGAAGATTTCTTAAATGGAATCACATCACTGTGTTTCACGTTCTAGTAAAACTGGATGTCCGGTAGCTTTGACTGAGATGTTGTCAGTTTCTTAAAACTGTAAACTTACTTTGCTTTAAATTTGTAAAACGCATGGGAAAATGTAAAACCGGAAGGTTGAATAAAATACAATCCAATACGTTCATTTTCTTTACACTGTCTTGTAGACTTGTAGACTTTTGTTGGATTGTGACGGTGGACATTCCAAGTGAAGAAAGTTGACAACTCTTGCTTCTCGTTTGGTATAAAATAAAGAAACTAATGGTCATCTTCGGGAAATTTACGCGTAAGGCTTTAGCGATCCCTAAAGGCAGCCACTGTAGATATCCGTGAATTTTTCTAAAGCTTTTTACTTTACTTGACAAAAAATGTCAGAAATTCCAAAATCAGAATCATAGTTAATAATTACATTTAGCGTATCTCGTTGGGATCAAGTTAATTTTGATGAAAAAGTTCCATTGTTTTATTTTGGTTTTTTTTTAGTGACGCCGACCCAAATTTTAAAATTGAAGTGAGAATGATCGTCTTAAAAGGAAATATAGGGTGTCATCGTAAGTAAAACTCTACTGATTCATAGAATGGCTTCTTGCAGCAGGAAATGCCCGAGTTGCGCCACGGTACTCTGGTGGCTGGTATGATGTCATTCTCCAGCTGCCTGCCTTCTTGCCTCGTTGAGAGTGAGAGCAAGTTTCAGCCGTCTTAGCTTTGCCTTGCTGTGGTCGCTTCTGCGTAGTACTACAGCATATACAGTACCCCAGGTAGCCTTCCTGTGGCGGAAGAGAGCTAAGAAATATTGAGAAATGTCCAAGGGATGAGGGATTTCCCTCACAAGATTTTTTGCAGAAGTTGGCCATATCGACGACGCTACTCACTTTGTTTAATGTATTTATAATTCCTGCTGTTAGAATAGGTGGTGATCCATGGATTGATTAGTGCTTCATCGCTGTGAAAGAAAACAAAAGTTTGTGAACTGAATAATGCTACACAAAATCATGAAGCTATATGTAAATATGTAATGTTGCCTTTAACAATAATAATTATAATAATAGTAATATTAGTTTTACTTCCTACTACTACTACTTTCACGATTTGCATAGATGCGTCTGGCAGGACTTATTTTACATGTCTGTAAATCTACGACTGGCCTAAACCAAACCGTTGGGCCTAGAAAGCCAGTATTCTACGTCTCACTCAGTGGTTAAGGACCAGTTTATCCCAAAGTAAAGGAGATTAAAATGGTTTCCATGAGATTTGAGGGCCTCTTTCATGACTTCATTTACAGCCTAGGATACGGTCCTAAGAATAGACGTTTTTAGTTAGACGACTGTGAATTTTTTATCATTGTAGCGAACGATCCAGTTAATCGCTTGATCCAAAGTGGAAAAATACCACGAAATGAAACTGTCCTCAACGTGGTCACTCTTCATGGAAGATAAACTCTACGCTTCATTCTCAGTCTGGTTCTTACAACACTAGTCGAACTTAATGGTTCTCTTTGTCTGCATTATTTAGTCGGGGATAATTAATATTTCATGTTGTACCTACATCTGTTTCTCGAGTTCATTTCCGATCAGAGTAATTTTCCAATGATGTATTTTTTGACGTATGTTTATTTCGGAAATGTTGAGTAATTTGTTCAAAACATTTCATATTATACGAAGAAAGCTGCTTTAATTTTTATTCAAATACTGTTATGGAAGAGTTCGGGAGACTCAGAAGTGTATAATAATAATAATAATAATAATAATAATAATAATAATAATAATATTAACAATAATAGAATTCGAATCATCTAAGACCTGGTTTCATGAAGTCAGAGAACTCTTAAAAAATCTTCATATCACCCAAAAATGTTCGTACTTTAATAAAACATGGCTGTTAACATTTTTGTCATCCAACTAATGTATATTATAAAACATTTTCTCTTAATTTCTAAATATACCTCTACTGTAGTTATGATGACATTCTTAAATACTTACAAGAGAACTTAGCCGCTCTAGCCCTGCGCCTTGAAAATTAGTATGCATAGATACAGATTCATGTACTTTCCAAATGTATCTGCCATAAGTTGAATGGTAATTTTTAAAAGGGAAGGGCTAGGAGTGGGAAGGAAACGGCCGTGGCCTAATTAAGGTACAGCCCCAGCATTTGCCTGATGTGAAGATGGGAAACCACGGAAAACCCTTTTCAGGGCTGCCGACAGTGGGGTTCGAACCTACTATCTCCCGAATACTGGATACTGGCCGCACTTAAGCGACTGCAGCTATCGAGCTCGGTAGTGTTAGTAAAGGACCGAAGTCGTGTATATACTTTCTTCAGAGAGAAGTTGTTCCAAAAATTGCCAAGATAGTAGCAAAGGGAAAATACACCCGTTAAGTTCTTCGATTAAAACAGAAAGACGACTGCAGTGCGTGCGTAGGTATTTTGGATATTACGAGCGTCGTCTTTAGTATGTACGTCGTCCTCATTTATCACATCCTTTTTCATCCTCTTCCCAGAAGAGATAACGAATATGCAGTTGAGAATTCTTCTTCATGAAGTAATGCGAAGGTCGTCTTTAGTAAAAGGATCCAAGTTTTAAATTTATGCTGAGACAAAATGAAACAGAGAGCGAGTGAAAGACAGAGATGGGGAATGTTTGGAAGAGGGGAAAGAGAGGTTGGAAAACTCTGCAGTGTTCTCTTGTCTCTTGGTATAGAACTGTGGAAGTTATTCTGAATGACTCACGGTGACGAAGTGGAGAAGGGAAGGAGAGCTGTACCAGCTGGGCGGCGATGGAGAGGGACAAAGACGGAGATAGACAGTGCGTTATGTAAGGGGGGGGGGGGGGGGGGGAGAGAAGGCGAAATAAAAATATGTGTGTGTGAGTGTGTGTGTGTGTGCGAGAGAGAAAGAGAGAGTGAGAGAAAGCTCCGCCCACCAGCGTGGTCTCATCAACAAGTCCTTGTGCTCCAGAACTTGCTTTTATAGGAAACACCAAACACTGGGTCATAAGAGGCAAGATCTCCTCTTTGCTGCTACCGGAACTGGTTTGATTGCAATGAAAGAGTATTTATGTATAGGCTAACGTATAAAATAAAATACGCTATGTGTGTGTGTGTGTGGGGGGGGGAGAGTTCTGATATGGGAAAATAAAATACTCTATAACAAGCCGTAAAACATTAATTTTGGTGAAATCTTTAAAAATAAAAACGTTTCTCTTGCAACCTGCGATGTGATTTAACTCTTGAAAGAGTAAGCATGGGCTCATGTGGCTTTTGAATCAGTTCGGTTCCTTTTGACCTATTGTCCTGTTGTACGGGAATGAGGAATATTTGACAATAAAATGGTGATTGCACCTCATGCAGGCCTGTGCGATATTTGATTAATTCTTTCTTTTCTTGCTTTCTCAATCCGTTTACCGCTCAGGGTTGCTTTTTCCCTCGGTCTCAGCGAGGGATCCAACCTCTACCGGCTCAAGTGTCGTGGAGTGTGAAACATTGGGTCGGGGGATACAAGTGGGTAGGAGGACCTCGCCTAGGTGGCCTCACCTGCTACGCTGAACAGGGGCCTTGTGGGGGGATGGGATGTTTGGAAGGGATCGAGGAGGTCAGGTACCATTCCGGCATTTGCCTGGAGGAGAAGTGGGAAACCACGGAAAACTTCTTCGAAGATGGCTGAGGTGGGAATCGAACGCCGCTCTACTCATTTGACCTCCCGAGACTGAGTGGACCCCGTTCCAGCCCTCGTACCACTTTTCAAATTTCGTGGCAGAGTCGGGAATCGAACCCGGGCCTCCGGGGGTGGCAGCTAATCACACTAACCACTTTCTTGTAGTAATAATTATTATTTTTAGCTTCCTTTAGGAAGTGAATAGTACCCCTGTTTTTCTTAACCGAATTGTACTTATTAAATCGAGCAAGTGGCTGCGCTGTTTGGGTCACGTAGCTGTCAGCTTGCATTCGGAAGATAGTGGGTTCGAACCCCAATGTCGGCAGCCGTGAAGATGGTTTTCCGTGATTTCCCATTTTGAAAACATGCACCATTCAAACACTCACGATAGAAGTAGATGAAGACGAGAAGAGTCAAGAATTCTTCATTACTGACACCTCAGGCTTGGAACTGAATCGCTGTACCCTGTTAAAACTCGGATAACCGGGCGAGTTGGCAGTGCGGTTAGGGGCACGCGGCTGTGAGCTTGCATCTGGGAGATAGTGGGTTCGAATCCCACTGTCAGCAGCCCTGAAGATGGTTTTTCGTGGTTTCCAATTTTCACACCAGACAAATGCTGGGTCTGTTTCTTAATTAAGACTACGGTCGCTTCCTTCCAACTCCTAGGCCTTTCCTATCCCATCGTCGCCATAAGACCTATCTGTGTCGGTGGGAGGTAAAGCCACTAGCAAAAAAAAAAAAAAGAAAACTGAAAAACTCGGATAATAGAGAGTTTGCTGCATAAATATGAAGAAGGAATTATATTCTAATATTTAACGTGTATTTTAACTTTATCACCTGTTTAAACTAGGGACCTCTCGTCTAACGGACAACAGCCACTGTCATCGCATGACCGCAGAATCTTTGAACTGTGACGTACGACCTAACCGATGCAATTTTAATACACGGCAGCCAACAATTAAAATTTAATGTATTTATAATTATTGGTATACTATAATTCGACATCTTGTTATGGTTGTTAGTTGCCTTTAATAATGACCCCTAATTATTTCCTAATGTATGCGAATACGACACCACAGGAGGAAGAGTTCGTTAGAGCATTTAAAGGGAGGTAATCATACGAAGAAGCAAGTCGTGTTGTTTCTTGGTATTTTGGCACAACGAAGCTTAAACGATGTGCTGAAATATTATGTGGTTAGAATCATAGGCTTTCTTGACGGTCTCGACAACCAAATAAATTTAATTATTTGTAAAAATGTGTCTCACAAAGGATATTCTGAGATTTTAACACAACTAGAACATATATGCTGGCCCCACGGTATAGGGGTAGCGTGCCTGCCTCTTACCGGGAGGATCCTAGGTCAATTCCCGCCCAGGTCAGGGATTTTTACTTTCATCTCAGGGCTGGTTCGAGGTCCACTCAGCCTACGTGATTACAATTGAGGAGCTATCTGACGGTGAGATGGCGGCTCCGGTCTAGAAAGCCAAGAATAACCGCTGAGAGGTTTAGTCTTGCTAACCACACGACACCTCGTAATCTGTAGGCCTTCAGGCTGAGCAGCAGTCGCTTGGTAGGCCATGGCCATTCGGGGCTGTTGCGCCATGGGATGGGGGGGGGGGGGATAATATATACTCTGATACAAAAATAGAAACTCCTGGTCCAATTTGAGGTGCTTTGAGCATCGTTGACAGAGGAGAAAGATATAAACATATCTCCAAGAACATGGGTGAAGATCACTGATAAAAATTAAAGGCGTGACATAGAAAGAATTTCCTTTAATGTGTACGGTAGCAGATCTAGTCCAATAGATTAAAAGGAATGATCCAGTATATTTTCTTCGATTGTGGACATCGCAGTGGACATCTAGGACTGTTTGGAACACTTGCAAGAGTATTCTTTCATTTATTTCAAGGATTTTAAGACCGATTTATCTTTATCCGATGATCTCACTGCCAGAAAAATTGGTTTGTTGACCATTTTAAATCATAATTTTTCATCTCTTTGAACGTCCGGCTCCATGGCTAAATGGTTAGCCTGCTGTCCTTTGGTCCAGAAGGTCCCGAGTTCCATTCCCGGCCGGGTCAGAGATTTAAACCTTAAATGGTTAATTCCCTTGGCTCGGGGACTGGGTGTTTGTGCTGTCTCCAACATCTCTGCCACTCACACACCACACATAACACTATCCTCCACCACAATAACACGCAGTTACCTACACATGGCAGATGCCGCTCACCCTTATCGGAGGGTCTGCCTTACAAGGGCTGCACCCGGTTAGAAATAGCCACACGAAATTATTATTATTATTATTACCTCTTTGAACCAGTAACGGATGTGAAATGTGGTCCGTTTCCATTCTTTACATATTACTGAAACAATGTACTTGATGTACTAGATCACAGATTCTAGGTACTGTGAGGCTCAAAGCTCCTATTGTCTTCTGTATGAAGCAGCTAATTTGTTTCACGTTTTCATACTTACCATATAATTACCCAGTCCACTAAAATATGGATTGGAATTGCACAACGGCACTTGATAACTCGTCACGTATGGAAGGTTTAATATTACATAGTATACATCGGCACAAATGGATAAAATCCTGAGGTAGATGCATAGCCAAATAAGAAATTGTGGAAATTATGATCAAATTATGGAGTTATTGTTCTAATCTGCTCAAAACGACAGTACTTATGCTTTAGCCTCACATTGTGGTGATTTTCGTATGCCCTTTTAAGTATTTTATGGCTTTGTTCCCTCAGGAGCCTTTCTACATCCTACAAACGAGCCCACATGCTTGCGCCAGGACACACACACTTTTCATTAAGATTTAAGAAGCGAAAAAATTTGCACAAAGCAAGAAATATGGGAAAATATTCTAATCTGTAACCTAATAGCTAAGGATGAATGATCAATGCATGCCGATGACATATGACATATCTTTCATGAGAATTTAGATTCCACTGCACTTCTTGGCGTACTAGTCAACATAGTGGAGTACAAGACTTCCTAATAATAATGCCATTTGCTTTACGTCCCACTAACTACTCTTTTACGGTTTTCGGAGACGCCGAGGTTCACAAGACTTCCTGAACTCTTGAAACGCATTGTAATACGCTTGGAAAATTTACCAACTCTGCTCGGAGAGAATTCTATTCTTAGATATAAATATAAATTCTGTTTCTCTTCTGCAAGGGAAGTTTAGGTTTGTCTGTATATAGTGGAATGATGGAGGCAATTTGGCTTACAGACCCCTTTTGCCCAAACTTGGAAATGTTACACTGCCTTCTAAATTAACTGCATCTTGGTGCCTGGCAGTAGAACACGGAATGAGTTAGATAAAGCTGGTTTGGTTTACGATGGGTAGGGCTCGGCGTCATGGTGCATTGTATGCCGGCGCCGAGATCACAGCACCCGGAGCGATATGGTGTGTGAGTCGCGGACGAAAATAAACTCCGTTGAGGGGGGGCCACAAGGCGCGCGTGAGTCTCGTCTCCGCTGCTGTTCTGGTGGCTCGACGCCATGTGATGTAATACTGACATTATACTCGAGGAATGGCTCTATATCGGGCTGGTTCTCGCAACTTGCCTTACATTTCTCGAAGCTTATTATAGTTTCTTAATGATTGTTATCCTGACTGAATTTTGATCAGTTTAGTTTTTCTTTCTTGAACACATTTCAGCAGCAAAATGAAATTTCCGTCTAGGAAAACTAAATGGTCACGCCACAAAGTCTTCTTGCATCTGGACTTCTCTCTTCGCGAATACCGGAAGCCACTTGGTTGATTATGGACCCCATTTCCTTTCCAGCGAATCTGACACAGTTTATCTCTTGTCCGGCTCCATGGTTAAATGGTTAGCGTGCTGGCCTTTGGTCACAGGGGTCCAGGGTTCGATTTCCGGGAGGGTCGGGAATTTTAACCAGCATTGGTTAATTTCCCTGGCGCGAGGACTGGGTGTATGTGTCGTCTTCATCATCATTTCATCCTCGTCACGACGCCTAGGTCGCCTACCGGAGTCAAATCAAAAGACCTGCACTTGGCGAGCCGAACATGTCCTCGGACACTCCCGCCACTAAAAGCCATACGCCATTTCATTTTTTCTTAAACGTTAGGGGGAGTTTGGTTGTTTCTAACCTTGCAATTGAGCTGTGGCACCAGAACTTTCTTCTTTCCAGTCGTGGGCCTATCTCATGATCGTTGGCACAAATGGTTCCACTCAGGCATACAGTACAATACAGAGGTGTGTACTTTCATGATTCACGCGCACTAAACCCACGGAAGATGGCTGCATGCGTGGCTTGACTAATTGTACGTCAGAATACAATAGACCTTCAGATACACAGTATTATTTATACAGACTTAATTGCAAATGAAGGTCTCGTTCGAAAGTGTTGATGACACACTTGTTTAGATGAAGATAATAGTTTAATTAATTATATAAATTAATAAGTGGTTGGCACATACATTGGAAAAAAACATCGAAAGTCTATGTTAAAAAAGTTCAATCTCTTCCAAGGACGCATTGGTGATTGAACGGAGACATCTCCAGTAAGTACGACGTAAGTACTGGAAGTCCCTGTCCCCATCGAGTTGGTGCAGCTCTCTTACGGCAATCACCCCCCCCCCCTCCGTCCTCCTCCCCGGCTCACTCCCATCAGGAGGTGAGTTGAATGAAGCTGCGTGTACCTATTTAACCATACTAGTTCTCCTGCCAATCTTAAATTCCTGGCACAGTTACGGGATTCGAAGTTCCGATATTCGAACGGTAAAGTTTTTGAGTGCCATTGAAGTCCTCGACGGAGAGGGGTAGGCTACGTTAAGAAAGCATCTCGAAGCACATGCAGACGCCGTTCTCAACGTCTAGTTGGAAAGCCAGCTGCTATGCCACTACATTATTCACGTAACAAATAGCCTGTAATTTGTTTGATAGAGGTTATAATTGCATCGATATCTACTGTTTTTATAATAAAACCAAAACCAAACCCCATGGCGCAAGAGTCCCGAAGGGCCATGGTCCATGGCCTACCAAACAAACCGCTGCTCAGCCCGAAGACCTACAGATTACTAGGTGTCGTGTGGCCGGCACGACGAATCTTCTCGGCCGTAATTCTTGGCTTTCTTGACCGGGGCCGCTATCTCACACCGTCAGGCAACTCCTCAATTGTAATCACGTGGACCTCAAACCAGCCCTCAGATCCATGTAAAGGTCCCTGACCTGGCTGGGAATTGAACCCAAGGCCTCCGAGTAAGAGGCAGGCACGCCACCCCTACACTGCGGGACCGGCACTATTTTTATAATACTGATAATAAACTAATAATAATAATAATAATAATAATAATGTTATTTGCTTTACGTCCCACTAACTACTTTTACGGTCTTCGGAGACGCCGAGGTGCCGGAATTTAGTCCCGCAGGAGTTCTTTTACGTGCCGGTAAATCTACCGACACGAAGCTGTCGTATTTGAGCACCTTCAAATACCACCGGACTGAGCCAGGATCGAACCTGCCAAGTTGGGATTAGAAGGCCAGCGCCTCAACCGTCTGAGCCACTCAGCCCGGCTTCTGATAATAAACTGAGCAGGATTTTGCTGTACTGTATTTATCGTAGTTTTGGAATTCTAAGTTTGGCAAGAAAGTGCAACGCAAAGAAACCTGTAGTCACCTTTAAAAACAAAAGAAACCACACGTCTGGAGAATGACGTTTCATTGATTACGTTAATAGTACGAATGAAAAGATAATGAGAATTTTCTTTTTTACTGCTGGCAGTGTGAAGGTTGGAGAGAAAGAAACTCGGTGATAGAGTCGGCTTGAAGAAGGGAACGTGAACGAGGAGAACCTACATTTATGTAGCTGAGCGGTAAAGGAGGGAGAGGGGAGGGATAAACAAGCACGTAGCAGACGTGGGAGGAGAATCCAGGAAGAAGGCAGTGCAGTTATGTGATGAATTCTTGTTGAGGACCGAGTACTCTCTGAAATAAAATTTAAGTACAAATTGCATCGCCATATCTCTCCTCAGTACAACTTCAGTATATTTCTCAGGAAGGAGAAACGAGTCAACTTAATTATTATTATTATTATTATTATTATTATTATTATTATTATTATTATTATTAATTGCGTATAAGTTCAGGAAAATGTATAACGTACATGAATCCATCACTTGATGGGTAATCTGCTGACCTTCATCTTTAACTTCCCTCTTACTCTATTCGTTGATTGACGTTCCCAGAATGCGGTATTGCAATCGTGACTGTTCTGGGAGGAAAGATGAGGAAAAGTGAGCTCCGAGTGTAGCTCCATTCCACGTTAAAGTATAAGATAGCTATCGTAATCGGTCCATTATAACGCTGTGTGTCTGGCAGAAAGCAGTTCCGTCTTAGCGTGCTGTTTGCTTCTCCTTATACCTCCCGTCTGCTTTCTTGAAGCGCGCACACTTGTCGCTGCGTGCTAGGGAATAATAGAGGTAGTTTTTTACCCGTCGGAAGTTTTCCACTAGTGGTTTGTGGACGGAGATAATCACTAGTTTGCTCATTATATAACCTTTAGCCTTCATGTCTGTGTATGTCCGTAAATTTTTCCAGCTGGTGGATTCACTCTAGCTACTGATGTTGTATCGTCTTGCACACTAGGAATTCTCAAAACTAAGACTTTGAAGACTTTTCTTGTACTGTCAGGACTAACCACAGATGTCATAGTTTCCCTTTTGTGCCAATTTAGGTAGGTATCTTGGGCATTTGGTATAGGTTTCAACGGTTTGTGGACGAGGAAACAGTTGAGTTGTCCACCGTAGCTCAAGGGAGCAGACCTGTATCTGACGAGATAGGCGTCCGAGTAAATTCTGCCTGACTTTAGAACCGTGGTCCACTGAAATTAGAACATAGTGGCTTTTGTCACGGTTATCTTCATGACTATGGTTATTGTTAGCCCGGAGCAGCCGCTGTAAGGCAGGCCCTCCGACGAGGGTGGGAAACTTTGGTTGTGTATTGGAAATTGCATGTTAATAATAATAATAATAATAATAATAAGAAGAAGAAGAAGAAGAAGAAGAAGAAGAAGAAGTTACAATAAAAATCAGTATCCCGGAAAGTAAAACTTAAACGCTATAATGAAACCTGAAGCGTGGTATGCTTCAGAAACCTTAATCATTGGTGGCGGGTCTCTAACCAAAGACATAGAGAAACAGGAAAGGAAAATTTTAAGAAACATTTTCGGCCCAGTTTGTATAGGGGGAATATGGAGGAAAAAATCGTCCCAGGAAATATATTGTCATTCTGAAAAAGAATCTCACACTTTTTGGAAAAGACGACTGAAATTTTATGGACACATTATCAGAATGAACAGCAACAAACTAACTAAAAGAATTCTCAACCTGGCCCTTTCATCCAAAACCAAGAACAGCCTGGCTTCGTGAAATTGAAACAGATCTCCTCGAAAGCAACATCTCGGAAGACATTGTACAGGACAGATGTAAATTCAGAACAAAAATTGACAATCACCAATTTGAAGACAAACCCAACACCAGAGCCACTATTACTTGGACAGAGGCTGTGAGCTTGCATCCGGGAGATAGTAGGTTCGAATCCCACTATCGGCAGCCCTGAAAATGGTTTTCCGTGGTTTCCCATTTTCACACCAGGCAAATGCTGGGGCTGTACCTTAATTAAGGCCACGGCCGCTTCCTTCCAACACCTAGGCCTTCCCTATCCCATCGTCGCCATAAGTCCTATCTCTGTCGGTGCGACGTAAAGCCCCTAGCAAAAAAAAAAAAAAAAAAAAAAAAGAACTTGGACAGAAGAACGAAGGCAGAAGCTCAGCGGGAGGATGAAGAGATTTTGGGAGGAGAAGATGGCCAACACATCAGCTAAGCTGGTTCAGTCGAGCTCCTAAGTAGGGCATAACGATGTAAATAATAATAATAATAATAATAATAATAATAGTCGTAATTACAATTTAACGGTAATAACAGTCACAATTAAATGGGAAGTAAATATTTCTTATGCTAGTTTGAGAATGACGGGCCCGTCATGACATTATTGGTTTTACGGTATTTGAAGACGCCGAGCAGCCAGAATTTTACCACGCTGGAGTTCTTTTGCGTGCTACTAAATATGACACGAGTATGTTGTATTTGTGCATTTTAAAATACCACCGGACTGAGTTAGATTTGAACCCACCAATATGAGCTCAGAAGGTCAACTACTCAGCCCGGCCTGCATGGAGGAAGGTAGCATTATGTGTAAGTTACAGGAATATTCAGAACAACACAAATGCACAGTCACAGAGCCATGGGTATTAACCGTTCACGATTAATGTTGATGCAGTGAGTCGATGCCGTTCTTAAAAACCAGTTTGGTTGTTACCCAGAAGCCAATTTGGAAAGCGAAATTTTATGCTTTGGAAGCTTATTCGAAAACACTGAATAACACAATTGAGAAGTGGCTTGCTGTAGTTAACCACTTCAAATACAGTCGTATGCTGGGGTGGGAGATAACCCAAACCTAGTCGACTAACACAAATAGGTGTTTGTTCAGCGGCGTTGGAATGGAAACGGACTAGATCTGGAGAACTAGCGGCCGCGATTGTAATTTAACGTGCAGCCACAATATTTATCTGGTGTGAAGTTGAAAAATGATGGAGATCAATTGACAGTCGAGCTCGTAGCCTCAGTTACAAAAGACACCTTAACTACTTTGCTTATATCTATACATATTAAAAATCATATGTACCCCAGAACTTTTGTGTGTATTATTTTCCATGTCATATAAAGATCTTGGAGACCACCACTCCAAATTATGTATGTAATGATGTATGTGTGTATGTAGCCTATATATGTTTGTTTGTTTGTTTGTGTATTTTTTTATTTGTTTGCTCGAGAGCCACAAGAAAACGGTGAAGCATATTTTTACGTAATTCGACATATACCTATTTTAGATTGTGTTGACTTAAATGCTTAAAGGGTTGCTAAAAGGGGGTAGGGATGAAAAGGTTTCTTTCTAATATTTTGAAGCCATTCGGCTATGTTTATAAATATTTCGAACAAAACTTATTTTAATTTTGAACATTTTGTGTTACGACAACATTTTAATACAATATTATAAAATTGCGAGTAACCTACGAAATAATGTAAAATCCTTCACGTAATGTTTCTTGGATTATGCCAACACTATACATAAAATAATTATACTGCTGTACTTTCATCCTTTTGCAGGAAAAATATTTTGAATATTTTATCGCGTGAGCAAAGAAGGTTTAGTATTCCTTTGCTATTAGATATAGTGCTAACGTTCATCAATCTAAAAAACTTTCATTTGTAGAATTGTAATTAAAATATTTCATCGTTACTTGGAATAATATTTTATAATTGATTAGCTGTGAAGTCCATGTTCATTCGTCTTCCACTATAATTACACCTCTGCTTGTTGTTAAATATGATCGAAATGTTGACCTGTGGCCTCATAATGCTTCTCCTCGTTCATCTCTCCCATCTCTTCATTATAAACACTCCAGCATCCCTCACAGCCTTATGTCTTAAGTAATTTTGTGTTTCTCAGTTCATCTAGTTAGGCTATGCGTGTACGATATTCTACCTAGAATTTCCTTTCCATATATTTGTTTAAATTAGTCTAATCGAAGTCGTTAGATAAGAATTATCCTTTGCGTGCCTCAGTACCTTCACCTGTTATGAAAGTCTTCGCTTGTGCTTGATTTAGGCTCGTCCGATGGAAATTAACTCTGTGTAAGGTCGATGTGTGTGTTGTATGTTGATAGATGAGGTTCATTGGAATTTCATACAAGGCTTCATCTTCGCATTTGCCAGAGCAAACTTTCTTGAAAAATTCGCACCCAGGACGTGGTCCGACTCGACTTTGACTTCCGAGTCTAAAGCAAATTATCGTTGTCGGTAGATTCTTCCTCATTGCGCTTTAAAATACAGTTTCATTGATGAATGACGAACATATGAAATCATCTCTCCTTCTGAGGTATTCATCATTAGTGTTAGAGAGTTGACCACGGGACCCCTACATGGGTACCAAAACTGGCACTCCGTTGCATTAGTCTCTTGGCTTCCATCTCTCCTGTTCATCATCTTATATTACCTTTCGATCCTCTCGAAATTAAAAGAATTGATGTTGTCTTTCATTTTCCTGCTTTTCATGAGACACGTATTTTGTTTGAGGGACAAAAACGTTTCCTCTTTTTCCTATGGATAACGCGCGGCTTCAGATATTTCTACGTGGTCACTCACTACATGTCGTAAGAGCAACGGAGGATGAATGGTATCTGCAGCAATCAGCTTTGCGATTATTATTATTATTATTATTATTATTATTATTATTATTATTATTATTTCGTTTGGCTATTTCTAGCCTGGTGCAACCTTGCAAGGCTGAGAAAGGGTGACATCTGCCGAGTATAGGAGACCGAGTGTTATTGTATTGGATGGTGTTGTGTGTGAGTTGCAGGGATGTTGAGGACAGTAAAAATTCCCAGTCCCCGAGCCAAGGGAATCAACTATTTTAAAGTTAAAATCTACAACCTGGCCTGGAATCGAACCCGGGGTCCTCTGAACCAAGAACACTACGCTAACAATTCAGCCAAGGAGCCGGACTTTCTGGTAATAATAAATCGTGTACTCTCACTGTCGCTCCCACCTGGTAACCTAAGAAAATTGCTAACCTCATAGTATTTCTGAACTAGGTCAATTTTCTCTTCCTTTCTTCGTGACCCACACAGTCTTTGAGAAATACGCTCGAACTTAAAAGTCCAGTATTTTTTGTCATTGTTATTTATGCTTTATTTCTAATAACGTCTTATTTTCTGAATTCCAAACAATTTAATGGACTCATTATATTATAACTCAATGTTATTTTTTCAAATGTTCTCGTAATTTTCTGTTAAGTTAACACAACTTTCTGTAATAAAAGTGTTAATATCACCTTAAATACACGATGTTTCAAACACTATATGAAATATTGAAAAACTTCGTACTGTGCTTTCTTTAACCGAATTATGAAGGCCATTTCCCGACTACACTTTCTTCCATTGTGTCTTTGGAAGAACACGTTTGCAAATTTCGCACGGTGCTTTTAAATATTAGCACTGTCCCTCCCTTGGAAGAGTCGCCAGTTAACCACATCATTGTCCGCCTCCATAGCCTAACGGTAAGCGCTATTAGCTGCTGTCCTTGGAGGCCCGGGTTCAATCCTCGATACTGCCAGACTAAAGATTTAAGAATAGCAGCAATACTTGTATGTGGTTAAAATGGTCCATGCAGCTCACCTCCATTAGGGGTGTGCCTGAAACTATCTGCACCACCTCAAGGAATACGAGGGCACGAATTTACTTTTTACCGCGTCATTATCACCAGAGAGCGATGTCCGGCCCCATGGCTAAATGGTTAGCGTGCTGGCCTTTGGTCACAGGGGTCCCGGGTTCGATTCACGGCAGGGTCGGGAATTTTAAGCATCATTAGTTAATTTCCCCGGCCCGGAGCCTGGGTTTATGTGTTGTCTTCATCATCGTTTCATCTTCATCACGACGCGCAGGTCGCCTACGGGTGTCAAATCAAAAGACCTGCACCTGGCGAGCCGAAACCGTCCTGGGATTTCCCGGCACTAGAAGCCATACGCCATTTCATGTTTACCAGAGATCAATGGTTTCTGTCCCTTCAACGATCATCATGACTGTCGTCATCGCGGGGAAATAATCCAGTCATCTTTCTTATTGCCGTTAGTTGACAGCAATTGTGTCTACTCATCTATGTATCATACGTCGTTCAGCTAGGATAAGTCCTCGTAAGTTTCACGCTTCTCCACGGTCGTCTTTCTCATGCTATTTTTCCTTTTATTTTCAATGGACCTTCTACCTTTGACTGTCTTCCCAATTTTGAGGACGATTTACAATATTGGGCGTAGTTCCTCAATCGCAGTGTTATTAGAGCATTAAAGCATTATTTAGGAAATGGTAGTCTTTCATATTACCCATGATCTTAAATTGTTATGCGTGCTTCCTCACTTGGGTTTATTAGATGTGATAATACGATATTTTAATTTCCTGTACTGTCGTGTGTTATTTCGTGCTGCACTATGGAAAAGAATGCAAAGTAATGAATGGGAGAATGAATCAGCATATAGGAGAACATTGTTTACTACATTCAGCACCGGAAATAAACCTACCACTAGCTGACGCGCTAGAAACTTAATATGAGTTTCATCGATGCCGGCTGATTATTTACGGCGCTGAATTCTTGTCGACAGTTTCCGGTTTCGCTATTCAGTAATTTGTTGCCTAGGTCTCAGAATATGACACTACTACCTGTCGATTATGATGTGAATTGGACTTCAGTACAAAGAAATTGCAAGTTCCGTGCTTCCTCTGAGGGGTTTACAGGAAGAAGAGCAGTAATATAGCAGAGAACTGAAAACTGTTGCCTCACCTAGGACTTTCGACCGATTACTGTTCTACTGCATGGAATATCGAAATCCCTCAACATCTTCTTTCTAACTGACATAGTAACCTTTTTTTTTCTTCATACAGAAGTAGAAATCTGAAAATCTGAGCTTAACGATGATTTGACTCGGCTCTTGCCACAGCTGCGCCTTAGCCTTCTATTGCTCCGCAAAAAAGTGTGGTTCTGAAAGTGAGTTAGTTCTATTCGATGTGGGAACCTTTCAGCAATTAAGAATAATTTTGTACGTGTCACTTGAAGTCACTTGATCCAATAATAGATTAGTATTTTCTATTCCTGTAAGGGAGAGCTACAAACGTTCCTCTTCTTATCTTCTCTCATTTATTGACAGTTTTTAACAATGTTCCTTACAGTTCTGTTTAAAAAAGTTTGACAATTTAAAAGTCCTGATAAATCGACATCTAAATAAATTAGCTTGCAGTTCTACGTGGCTATTGATATAATTATAGCCATGAAAATCGAAATCTGTTTTATGATTTATCTTAATATGATTCATCTGGTATTTTATAGAAGTTACTCTCAAAATTCTCTGTCTGTCATTCAAAGTGTATCCATGAGTCTTTACCCATCTCTTACGCCATCAAAGGTATTTGTTCTCGTCACTGGATTCTTGCACATCCTCTTTTGCGTGACGCATCCACTTAATCACAACTATTTGCTTTGAAGTACCACGTCAGTGCATGTAACCCTTTATGAAGGTATCCTTTTAGCTCATAGTTCGTGTTTATTTTTTTGTCTGCTTGGATTAGTTACGGAAAAGTTTGTCACTGACGTAGTAAGAGGCAGTATTAAATATGTTAGAAGTTAGCATTGGGCCAGTATGTCAAGGCAAGTTTGTTGTACATGGCTTATAGTTGTCAACAAATTGGTGAATTTTTCATCCAGACTTCGCGAAAAACTACAGCGAGCAAATTACTGCTGAATTCACATACGTCTGTTGGGTAGGTCAGTGATGGTAAGCTCGATAACTTTAAGAAATAACATTCAAGAATATGCTTGTAAAGAACTGAACAAGAGGGGGAGGGGGGTGGCTTCTGTAAATATTGGGATGTAGAGGGATATACGTACGGGTATAGGAAGTCGGTTTGTAAACCCTGTGGAGCAACGAAGACAAACATTTCATAAGTGAATAAAAGATAGTCACCAAATCTCTGTCCGACTCGTTGGCTGAACGGTCAGCGTACTGGCCTTCGGTTCAGATGGTCCCGGGTTCGATTCACGGCCGGGTCGGGGATTTTAACCTTAATTGGTTAATTGGCACGGGGGCTGGGTGTATGTGTTGTCTTCATCATCATCATCACCACCACCACCACCACCACCACCACCACGACGCGCAGGTCACCTACGGGTGTCATATAGAAAGACCTGCACCTGGCGAGCCGAACCCGTCCTGGGATATCCCGGCACTAAAAGCCGTACGACATTTCATTTCATACCAAATCTCTCTCTCTCTACTTTAAATGTTAATAGTGTGTTTAATGTCATTGGACTATCTTTTATATAAACATAACAGCAGTAGTTGTCAAAGCATCAACACTTCCAACTTCTCGCTCTCCTTGCAAGGATTACGAGTCCACTGTCGTGATCTTTTCGTAACAATGACCTCTAACTAGAATGCTATTGCCTGATTTGAAAATGGGAAACCACGGAAACTCGTCTTGAGTGTTACCAACAGTGGGGTTCGAACCTACTATCTCCCGAATGCAAGCTGATAGCAACATGGCATAAGGCGCGCAGCCACTTGATGGGTATGATCAGAAAATGAGACATATGTGAAAAAGAGGCATCTTAGGCAAACTTATAAACAAATTCGTGTCGTATCCCGTTCCACCTCTGTCCAGAATTAAAATCCCTGGACTGTCCACGATTCGAACCCGAGGCTTTCGGGTAATAGGTATGCACGCTGCCTTTTGCGCGAGGTTCCCCCTATTTTTATAAATGCGGTTAATATATATCTTCCAAGATGACATCAGTTAACAAATATTGTGAGTGTTCACCAGGCCTTCGATTCAAGGGTCCTCGGTTCTATTTAATTCGTATGATTAATTCTTCTGGCTCGGGGACTGGGTTTTTGTGTTTGTCCCAACACTCTCCTCTTCATATTCAGAAAATACACCACACTATCAACCACCAGAGATATGCAATAATGATTACATTCCTCCTTGTAGGGTTGGCGTCAGGAAGCGCATTCGGCCGAAAAGCAGGGTCAAATCCACAACTGCGATACAATTCACACCCTAGTCCCCACAGGTGTGGGAAAAGCGGTATTGAAAAAGAAGAAGAAAATCTAGGAAAGTGCATATATTCTTCATATGAATGGTTTTAATATTTTACGAATAATTTCAGAACATATGAATTATTCTAATAAATGGCTTATCTCAGTACCATTGTATGGGATGAGAGCAGTAGGGAGCCAAAATTAACGGTTCAAGTCCCCTTCGGTCACGGTCAATTTTGGCGGCTATCCTTTTGATATGTCTAAAACTGTAGCTCGATTCTTCTCCAGACTTAATGCAAGCTGATGTCGCATGGATTGACCAGAATTAAGACCACAACCATTGCGGTTGACAGTAGCAACAATACCTGAGCTATCCCACTTGTTTTGAAATGGGCATACATGGGTTATGAAGGCATATTTGTAGTCCAAAATATGACTCCTGATAACTTTTTGACTCATTTTTATATTTCGAGGAAATTTATGGTCGCATAGATAGTTTCAAGACAAATCTGAAATAAATCTGGAAACTAAACAGCTGTCTCCAAATGTGTCATTTCTTTTTAGAGAATAACAGTCGGGGAAAATTCCGGTCCCGCACTCAAGCGGCTACACGCCGTATCATGATGGTCCCTCACTTCGACGACTGACGTTTTTAGATAAGATTTTGTGATAGTCTTCTTCTTTGAAATCTTATAATTTTGATGGGCTCTTGTTTACTGAAGACCTACACCCCAACAGACAGGAGACGAACTCATGCTCTTCACTATGATTGCATTTCTTCCAGAGCTTGCCTCCTTGTTAGGCTTCTCTGTAGAACTAACCAGCAAGATTGCTACTCTTCTTCGAATCCTCTTGCCAAGTGACTGATTTCGGTAATAGGACTGTGAATGATTACTTGCTGCTTATTACAACATTATCAGTAGTTCTTTGACTTCTCCTGGGAACAGAGCAGTGAAGAACAAATTCTATGTAGGTAGTTGAGTAATTGTCACTGTAAATGGTTATCACACCATACTTCACTCGTAAGGTCCCTCAACGTGATGAACACATTACAGACGTGGTGAACATATTACAAGATGTGATGAACACATTAAGTGCAACTTCAGTACTTAAAACTTCGAGAACGTAGGCAGCTCCCCATTGCTCTACTTACGCATAGAATCTTGTATACTAAGATCCCATACTTTCTCTGTAACCTATTCCGATTAATGAACACCATCCATGACATAAATAACCGATACACAATATCTACACTTCAGGTTCCCATACATCGTACTGTAAAATACAATAGATCTTTCCTCTGCACAGCATCACGGTTTTTAAATTATTTTAATCTTCATCGAGTAGCGCCATTATGTGAGGAACACCATAGGTCTGCGTTGCCTGTGCTAAGCACATTACCTTTGATTAGCACCAGTTTGTGAGGAACACCGTGAGTCTACGTTACTTGTGATTAGTGCCGCTACATGACGAAAACCATGGTTCTACCAGCGATTAGTACCATTATGAGGGGCCGGTGGCCTGGATTATCATCGATTTAGGATTTTGCTTTGGAAGCAGTCCCTTGTTCAGTTATTTTATGGAATGTTGTGGCATTGTGGGTCGGATCCACTGATTGTTTTACGTTCATAATCATTGTTCAGCATCTTCGTTTTTGGATTCGTCAGTGGATGTATTTTGGAATTATTTTAACTAACAGTATTGCGAATTAGTCCTGATAATTGCACTCACTCCTTGTTAATCATCAGCGTAGTCTGGCTCCATGGCTAAATGCATGCTGGCCTTTGGTCACAGGGGTCCCGGGTTCGATTCCCGGCAGGGTCGGGAATTTTAACCATAATTGGTTAATTTCCCTGGCACGGGGACTGGGGTATGTGTCATCCTCATCACCATTTCATCCTCATAACGACGCACAGTTAGCCTACGGGTGTCAAATCAAAAGACCTGCACCAGGCGAGCCGAAGTCCTCGGACACATCCCGGCACTAAAAGCCATAATCCATTTCATTTCATCAGAATAGCTTATGTTTCGTAGTTTATAATGTTGAAATGTATGTTCTTCACTTTTTCAAACTTAGATTATAGTTTAATTTCCTCCCTGTTTTCTTTTTCTGTAATAATTGTCCTGTGTATTGTTTTCAATGTAGATGCTATATAGAGGGTTTCATTTGCTTCAGTGGCAAATTCTAACCAATAAATTCAGTTCAATTTAAACATTAATCGAAGAGAAAAGAAAGATGACTATCGTCTCGTCAGGTCTACCACTTACGTCAACGTAATCTCTCGTTTATTTGAATTGTTGTTAACTTCAATACTCGTTGATCCTGAAGAGCCAAACTACATTACTTTTACGAGTTTCAGTTAATTAATTGTATATTGTAATATTTATTTTGTTCGTGGCTTCATACCACGGAAGTCGTACAATTCCAGATACACGGTGCGAATCAACATTCCAACTATCACCGTTCTGTGTTCACTTTGCATATTGGAATATCTACGTACATCTGGATTTCTGTTCGATCGAACATAAGTAGTAGGTATTGTATTCGATAAAAGGATGAAATTTTATTGTTCCTGTAACGACATTTAGAGGGATATTTCCAGGAAATGAGCTGTCTAATTAAGGCGCTCTATTTACATAGACCGGCAACGAAGTGCATGGACCGCTGGTGTTCAACATAGTGCCGGAAAAGGACGTACGGGCCAGATAATCTGTTGATATATTGATGTTGCTTTCAATTAGACCGTACTAAAAGAATACATTGTTGAAGATTACTTTTAGAGAAAACTTTCTACTCTAAATTTGTTCGAAATCACATCTCTGACTGCATTATTTTTCTGGAAAAAAGTCAGAAATGCATTGTCTCTTCCATTGAAGATTTTTGCAAACATGTGAGGTTCTTTTAATTTAAATAGTATGGTGAGAGAATTTTTATTTTATTCTGTTGCTTGTGGTTTAACGCCGAACTAACAAGTGGAATGTTTTCGGTGACGCTGGGATGAGAAAGGGTGGATTGGGAAGGTAGCGGCTTTGGCCTTAATTAAGGTAGAGCCCCAGCATTTGCGTGGGGGGAAATGCAAAACCACGGAAAATCATCTTCAAGGCCGTCGACGGTGGAATTCGAATCGAGTATCTCCCAAATTTAAGAAAAAACTGCATGATACGAACCGCGCAGCCGACTAGCTCGGTAGAGTATGTTAAAGAAAACATTATTATTTGAAGGGTTTGAATCAAATCATTGATGAGATGAGAGGAAGAGCATAGTAAGAATATGTACCTGGCTACGCTTGCATTCAGCATTCGATGAAGAAAGGATCTTCTGTTTCCAAGTACTGACAACTGCATATTGTGGCCAGTTGGCCACGTCTAAGCAGTTGAAAAGATTCAGACTTGAGTCCTGAAGACTTTTGACTATTTCGAACTTATTCCGACGTAAACAGGTTTTCCTCTGTTACCGTCAGCACGGTGTACGCTTGTACGACAGACTTCACAGCCTCTTCCTGCTCCCCCACGACTCTGTCTAGTGCCTTAGTTACACAACCATTTCGAATATTTTAAGCAACATCGTTAAGTAAGACTACAATATTTTGATTGCGTATATATAGGTATCTCTAATTTATGTGAAAATGATGAACCTGATCTCTGAAGCGCTATGACTCGGGCTTAGGAGAGATTGAGCTGAATGAATGGCAGTTTTGTCACCGTAAACATATCGGATATGAAGAGTAGTGACTTAAAATGTGTATGGACTGGGTGAGCAACTCTTTTTCGTGCCTCTAACAAAACAAGAAGCGAACACTGAATCAACTAGAGCTTCACTGTTGATGTAAGAGTTAGAATAGTCGAAAGGAACCAGCCATCCTACAGAGCATAAACTTCAGCTCAGAGACGCCCGTGCAGTCGTCCCCAGTGACTTAAGTCTAGTAATCAAAAGTATGGTATATCTGATTGACTCGGGGTCTGGTATATTTCGTGCATAAATTAATTGTCCTGGAATTGGATATCATTTTGCATTTGGGTGCTAGTGGTACGTAGGCCTACGCATGTTTCTGAGGAGCTGTTGCATCTGTTGACGAGATGAACTGCTGAACTTCTTCACATGGGCGTATGGGTGACGTGGCTTTATCACATTTGTGAAGACACTGTAGCAATTTCCCGTGGATGGAAGAAAGTGTGTTTAGGATGAATTAGGGGAGTATGTTGATGTGTTGTCGCCAGTAAACATCTGGGGGAAAAATATATTTATGTTTATGAAAATCTATCTTTTCCCCCTTCCTATTCTCATATAAACGGTTGTTTATTGTTGTAAAGTGAAATGTCCATACATTGTGTTGATTCAGTCTCCTCCTCCTTAGTGTTCGGCATGAGAAGAAATAAACTGTGCACATATTTGGTCGTGTTTACATCATTATAGTCAACGTTTCTGCTGAGGAACAATGAAATGCACTGCACTAAGGCAGAACATTAGTTATGTCTCCACATAGCACATTAGACGATAATGAAAGCACTCCACTGCAGTTGTTATTGCAACTTGTTTGTGCTGCCTGCTGGAGGAACTGACCTCCAGGCTGTTTTGTCGCTAGCGAGACACACTGCAGTAGAATCCGAACCGCAGTTCATTCTAATATTTTCACGTAGAGATAGCAAATTTTAGTAAACATTGAATTGTGGAAAGTGAGAATGAATTAATCTTGAAAAGTTAAATGTTAAATACCTTAAAACTTGTAGTAGCATCTTAGCAACCACGGACGCTAACCTAACCTCATTGGGTTAGGATAGGGACCGAGGTTTTTGGTTTTTGGGAGGGTGGAGAGGGTCCTCTCCTCCTTCCCTCGGGGCTACTAGTCATTTAGAAAATCAGTCACCTTCAAGTTCTTTTGTCTCGTGTCTTCAGAGTTTATCTAATACTAGCTGCACTACCAGTCACTGGCGGATTATTGAAATTTTCATGCCTTTAGAACTCGCCGTTAATGGACTTGGCAATAAAAATGTAAGTTCCTTAATATCTCCATTATTATAGCTTATCAGGGAAGAATGTTTAGGACATAAAATATTGGAAATTGCATTTCGTACAACATTTCTTATTTTTAGGTATTAGATAGAACTTATATTTGTTAGGTTCCTGACTGAATGATCAGCGTACTGGCCTTCGGTTCGGGTTTGATTCCCGGTCGGAGCGAGGATTTTAACTGAATTTGGGACTGGGTGCTTGTTTTCGTCACAATACATTTGTCTTCCTTTACATACAACACACCACACTACTAACCACCACAGAAACACGCAATAGGAAATGCATCCCTTCAGATAGGTTTGGCGTCTCGAAGAGCATCCTGTCATGAAACTGGATCAAATACACATCAAGTGCCGACCTCATTTCAGAAAGAAGCTAGGAATAAGTAGAAAATAGGCCTGATATTTGGATGTTTGTGAAAATGTAATATTCGCGATTATCACCGTTGTTATTGCTCATACCCCGAAACGCATGAAACATAAAAACTCGGTATATTACAATTTTCACAAATGTATTAATGCACATTTTCTTCGATAGAGCCAGTGTTAACGGAGAATTCTTTTCATTTCCTGTTTTGGCACCCCATAATACTGATACACAACTGTATACTAATCAAATATAGCCCAGTGCACAACCCTGAACTTAGGGCACCAGTGTCACCTGGTTGTACCAGCGATCATTGTCGCTACTTTCATGTCTGTTACTTCTAACTCATGAATAAGATACAGGCCGATGTACAGGTAGTTTCGTCCGGCAGACGACTTCTTTCTTAAAGAATAGGCCTACTGTTGATAGCGACTACTCACTGTGTTAGTTTTGTTGCATCTTGATTCAGTGTCACTTATATCCTGCCATCCTCGGAAAATAAAAATGAAAATCGACAGCCTGTTTCCAGTCATTCGACCGGCTAAGGAATGGAATGAATGAAGCCCCCATCTAGCGGCGAGGATATCCTGGGAAAATACACATCCTAAATAGTTGAAATAATCCACCTGTTTCAGTTTTGTATTCTCAACCTGACATTCAGTTCTCGTAGGTTTCTTTCCTATTGATATCATTTCAGTCTTGGAAATGATAATTTTCATATTAGCCTATACTCATTGAAGCTATTATCTAGTTCCAAGATATTGGATTGCAGGCTTTCAGCACAATCTGCCCTTAGACCAAGTTGTCGGCATAGACCAAACAGCTTTATACCTTTCGGTATTAAGTAGAGTTTCAAGAAATTCTGATAAACTGTCTTTCCGTGATGTTGTAACAGACAGAGAGAAAAAAATTACCACACTTTCAATTATTGTACATCTAATCCGAGATGAAAACAAAGCATGGGCCAATATATTAAAAAGTGCTGACAAAATTTTAATTTTATTTTAATTTTTATTTTTGTAGATGACCATTACATATATAAACATATGAGAATATTTTGTTATCCTTTATTAGGAATTTGGGCAGAATCGAATATTCGCAACATAAACTTCACTCTAATTATAAACAAGATTGTCCAGTCATAGTCACATGAACGACTTCTCATTGATACGTGAACTCTACAAGGACGAATGTCTATGAAGTAGCCTACATGAGGAGGACGGTAGTAGGTTTACTGGCAAACCAGTAATGGAGCGAATAATTATTTTACTTGCGCATAGTTTCTGTGATCAAGCTACCATACTAGTTCGTTTGGTAGAACTCCTGATTATGAATACGCCACAAACACCCAGCCCCCGAGCCATTGGAATTAACCAATTAAGGGTAAAATCCCCGACCCGGCCGGGAATCGAACCCGAGACTCTCTGAACCGAAGGCTAGTACGCTGACCATTCAGTCAACGAGTCGGACATGGTAGATGGTAGAGAGAAACGATAGATGAAAGATGCGCAACTGAAATTTCGATCTTGCTTATTAAAGCTAAAGCTTATAGCCTAATTTTACTAGCAGTTTTACAATTATTGTTGAAGTATATTTGAAATAGAAGAAGAAGAAGAAGAAGAAGAAGAAGAAGAAGAAGAAGAAGAAGAAGAAGAAGAAGAAGAAGAAAGCCTATGCTTCATCGAAGTTAAACAGGATATAGCTGAGATGGATATCACAAGAAACGAGATATTAAATAGAGCCATTTGAAAAAAAAAACGAGTGAGGAGTTTGATGGTTTCGAGGAGAAGAAGCAAAGGAAATCTGTCTGGACGGAGGAAAGAAGGAGAGAACATAGTGAAAGAACGAAAAAAGGAAAGGCAGGAAGGCAAGGAGAGGAAGAAAATCATGAAGTTACTTCACGTGGTTACAGCTGGCCAAAATCGAAGAGGTAATAATAATAATAATAATAATAATAGTCATGATCACGTGGTTCACAGCTGGCCAAAATCGAAGAGGTAATAATAATAATAATAATAATAATAATAATAATAATAATAATAATAATAATAATAACAGTCATCATCATCGTAAAGACACTGGTTCTACAGCTCACTAAAAACCTTTACGGGTCTCGGAGACGCCGAGATGTCGGAATGTTGTACCTCTGGAGTTATTTTATTTCTTTATTTTCTTTCTTTCTTAATCCGTTTACCGTCTAGGATTGGTTTTTCCTCGGACTCAGCGAGGGATCCGACCTCTACCGCCTCAAGGCAGTGTCCTGGAGCTTGAGACTTTGGGTCGGGGGATACAGATGGTGAGGAGAACCATTACCTCGCCCAGGCGACCTCACCTGCTATGCTGAACAGGGTCCTGGTACGGGGTGGAGAGATGGAAATGGTTAGACAAGGAAGATGAAGGAAGCGATCTTGGCCTGAAGTTAGGAGAAGTGGTAAACCACGGAAAACCATTTCGAGGATGGCTTAGGTGGGAATCGAACCCACCCTACTCAGTTGACCTCCCTAGGCTGATCGGAGCCCGCTCCAGCCCTCTTACCACTTTTCATAACAGAAAAACGCAATAGTGAATACATTCCTACGTGAAGTGTTGTCATCGGGCATCTAACCGTAAACCTGAGCTGAATCCATACATAGTGCCGAGCCCAAATAATTGGCATAAGGCCAAGAAGAAGAAGTTCACTGCATCTTCTCTTCAAGAAGGAAGATAAAATAATTATTGCTGTGGTGGTTGTTCAAGAGTCATCCTTTTGGCATCTCCTCTGGCGGACTTTTAATCTCTTCAGCCATAAATGTCCTCATTCTTATGTTCTGTTCAATATCAGCTTCAGTGTCAATTATCTCAAAAACTGCATTTCTACAGTTTATATTTCCTTCATATTTCCTTGTCTCCAAACCCAAATCCCATCGTAGTAAAATGAAATTGGTTATAAGACGGTATTGTAAAGTCGTTGCGTTCCCAGGTACGTTTTAATACAACCAATGCACTTCCTACTATCATGTTATAAACGTCGATCAGTTTTGCATTTCAACATTTCACTTTCTAGGGATTTCAGACGGTTGACCTCTTCTGTTATGGTGTCGTTCATTTCCTTGCGTTGTAATTTTTTTTTTTTTTTTTTTTTTGCATAAATGATTGTTATAGGCCTACCTCATTTAATATCATATCTTTCAGCTTGCAAACATTTAATTGAACGATTGAAAAAAAAAAAGAAAGAGTAAGACAGGCTGGTCTCTGCAAGCGTTCGTATGAAAGCTTGCCGTCATGAGAACCCTTGTGCATGGCGCGAGCCGATTCCTGGCTGACTTGCTTGTCACGCGCTTGAGGAATAGAACAACACAGCAGGCCTAAACAGCGCCCACACGATACGTGTTTTCCGGGTGAAAATCTTCGCACCTAACTTGCTTATCATCATTGTTTCCAAGTGAAGTCTGGTTGAACAGTTGTCTAAAGGCCAGCGGCTATTGTTCATCCAGTATTTCTTGGCCAGAGTTGTTTATTCAAAGCACCTGCTGTCTAAAGTTCGTCGTAATTCTGGAAAGGAAGTGATCGTCCAAACAAAATTTCACTTAAGGTATAATTGCGATCATGATCGTACAGATTTCCTAAGACATATTATCGTTTAAAAAGCCAATGCTGTATAATATTATAGCCAGGAATGTTATTCTTAACAGTGGAACTACTGCAGTTATACTTTCACAGCACTTTAAGCAACAACCTATATAACGTTTCGTTTTCACATTGTCGTTGATAACCTCTAAACCTGACCTCCCTATAGAAATCTGGTACCCCCGTAATCATGATTGCGCATTTTCTGTATCACTGGACAGAATGTAGGTCTGGTATTAAGTAGCTCTTTCTATCATACGAATTGAAGAAAGATTAGAAACACGTTGTAAGTTGTAGCTAAAGAAATTACACAAGGCATTCCAGATTTCCTCTGTAGAGGTAAGAGCTCAGTTCTTTTGAGACATCCAATTCTCACATCTTATCTACGGATGGCTCACGTGGCTTTTCATGGCTACCATGCAGTTGGATGCTGGTTGTGTAGACGTGAAGTGATTAATTATCTCTGTAAAATTTTAACCTAGGATCGTTAGAAAAGTGTGAGCTACGATTGTTAAGTACTTATTTTAAATGTCCATTAAACATTTCTAATGTCTAAAAAAATTTGCCCATTTATATTTAAGGACTAAGTGAACATGATAAAATCGTAGTATTTCATGAGAAATACATAGCAGAATAGCTGTTTTAGAATTTGATCTGTTTCGGCTCTTAAAGGAAATGCAACTTTGAAGTTCAGGAAGAGAATATTTTCAAGGAATATGATTTGAATATTGATCAATATGTAGACACCTTTTCTGACTTTTCAAGCCATTTTAAAATATGTAGAATACTATTTGAACGCCGTATTTCCCATTCAAATAAAATTTAGGCAGTTCGTGCTCCGCTCTTTTCTGTGGTTGTTTTTAGATGGTCACTGGGAAAGACGTACCTTCGTCAGTATGTGCCATTGCACCTAACATAATGTCTAAACGGGGGGGGGGGGGGGAAGGGCGCAATTTGTGTGCTGCAAGCGATAAAAGGAATTATGCTGTCTATGGGTGTAGCCGGCTTGAGACTGAATATGAAGCACAGATATTAACTTCGGAGGGAATGTTCTGTTATGACAGTCGATGATACTTGTCCACCTGACTAAAATCTCTTTGTCTTGCCTTAAAAGTTAAAAATATTAATTAAATAAGTAAATAGATAGTAAGTTGGTGCCGTGGCTCCGGCGGCGCCAGTAGCTTAAAGTCACGTGGCTTGCTACTCAAGACGGGCTAACACATGGTAAATAAACAATCGCTGTGTGTGCCTACCGCTTGAAAGAGCGCGTGTCAACTGTTTGAGCGAGTGTTCCGCTTTAATTCAGCCGACTTTGCCGGCGAGCCGAACAGTCGGAAGCAAGGAAAAGTTTTTGGCTGCCTGGCCACACTGCACATGCGCCCAACCTTGACCTTGAAGTGCCTGTACTTTTGACAGCGCTACCTCTCTCTCTCTCTCTCTCACACACACACACACACACACACACACACACACACACACACCCCTTCCTGTAGAGTGTAGACCACTAGAGAGGACAGCAAGTGGCCATGACATCTCGTGTGGTCGTTCTCAATATTATAGATAAGGGGTGGCACGGTCACTAATTTTGTCAGTATCTCGGGAATATGCCGTAGGATTATCGAGTATTTCCATTAATTTAGTGTGTTCCTGTATGTGAATTTTTAATGTCTATATTATTTAGTTTTCTGTTGGTAAAACTGACCTTTAGAGTCCAGAAATTAATCCGTAGTTTATGGTTAGAAAACATTTAAGATTGTAATTTTCAACTTGTTTAAAAATTGCTTTTGAATCAGGGTGCGTATTCTGGCAGTTTTGCTGTAAGCTAAACTGTTGGATGCTTGCCTTGAAATCTCCATAGATTATTTTTCTCTGCTGTATACTGAGGCGTTGCTGTCTACGGAGACGGAGGTGGCTGTGTACTGTATTGCAGAAATAGTATAATACAGAGTCAGAAGTTGATACGGAGATACTTTTAAAAGAAAAGACTATATAGAGTAGTGAGAAAGTAGCCTTACACTAGAAACAACGCTGGAAATACGGAATAATTCCAGACGAAGAATGAACAAGGTAAGACGAAGAGGAAAATTTAAGAAGTTAGAACAGAAACTTGATACAGCTTTCACGGTATTCCTTTCTAATATTTTGTTATACAAAGCCAAAGTAGCCCTGCAAGAATATAACAAAATAACTTAGCTTCATATGTTCCACTTACACTGGTACGTAAAGACATATTGCCTTGAAATTAGTTTCAACTTCCATTCTTGTTGTTAGTAAAAATAGTTCTGTAGCGAGGCATTTACTTGGGCCGGTACTCACCACTACTCAGTCGAAAAAAAAGTTTTATATGAGTACCTGAAGTTTCCATACATGTTAGAAAATGTTCGTACTCTCCGATACTCATGAATATCCTACTGATAAATATTTGGTTTTTCTCCTTAATTTTATTGGTTCATATTTTCTCTCCTGGACACCCCTGTCATTTTGCGATTCCCATTTAAGTAGTATTTTTCCCTGAGTCGGGCAGGCTCACATTTCAGCAAAAAAGAAATCCCCTTTGCAACCAGTCAACACTATTGCAGTATCCACCGCAGATGTGTGTTGAATGAGCCTTCATCTCAATGAATGAAATTGGGACATACTTTAGAAGTGATCTTTTAGTGATACACACCCACACTTCAGCACTACCATGAGTGAAGACTTGGTTGTCATTTGGAAGACGTTCATCAGACGACCCCAAGTCCAGGGGAAAAAAAATAACTCAGCCGCTATAAATCCATGTAGAAAATGCTGAAACGTTAGGCGAGGACCAGTAGTACATATTTTCCAACGAAAGGCCTGTTCCGTAGCGTTAATGTTTAATAATGAAGCAATCAGTTCCTAATTCTGAACGAAGTTTAGAACAGTAAAGTGATCGATAATATACGTTTCGAAGCTCGTTAGCAACTGAAAAGCATGTTAACAAAGGCAATAATTACTTATGAGCAAAAAATTTGTCTTAATTGTTTTATCCGCGAACTTACAAATTTTGAGCAGCCTGGCTTTCACACCGCGCTCTTTAGCTTATTTTGTACCGGTAGTATAAAATAATAAAATACTAAGGCTTACCTGTCCTTTTATCCAACATTTCGATGGCTTTCTTTTGCATAATGGACCTTGCCATACCGTATTGTAGGGATGTTGTTTGCATGGCGAATTTACGCACTCCTACTTTATAATGTATTTAAGCGTCATTTTCCTTTACACGTTAACATAGGAAAATGAACACAACGAAAATTGTTCTGATGGACTGCATATAAATATGTGGCTGAGAGGCGTGACCAGTCTTAAGGAATATAATCGGTAAGAAGAGCATTGGGACATACGAGGTTTTAAAAGAAAGCCATCGATTAGTTTTGAGCAGTTTAAATCTGAGAATCCCACACCAACAGATTTGTCGTCATCGACTCTCTCTTTCTCTCTCTCACTCACAAACACATATTCATTCACTCATTCATTCATTTAAAATATCACTTAAAAATCTCTTTTTCTGTCGCATGTCATGTTGTCTTCATATTGCATTGTTACGTTACTTTATTTTTGGTCACTTTTATTTTGGTTGTGAACGATGTGGCAACAGCAGTCACAGCAATTGAAGTGGCATTTGCACCTCGTCTTATGCTCTTAGAAATCGATTTTGTTTTCCGTATCGATTGTGGTCTTTTTATTGCTAAGTATAAGGCGGTTAACGACCATGCAAAGTAATGTAGTAATGTGCCGTGTTAACTGTTATTGCCTCGTATATGTCGCCGGTTGGTGTTGATCCCGTAATGGCTTCACCTCACCGATCGTTCCCACACTGGAGAGCTCATGGTCATCAGCACTATTTATCCAGAGTGTCTATCATGTTAGAATTAATTCCCGGTAACGTTGTAGTGAATGTAGGCTTGGATTCGTATGGGTTCACTTCAGAACAGATGTCTAGCCATAGTAATGAAGGTACAAGGTAGTTGGGGAAAGGAAGGATAATTTGAAAATAAAATAATAACGAAGTTGCTATTAAAGCTTTCCTGACTCTCAGCAATAGAATATGCAAGTTACCGCTGCTCAGCTCAAAGTCCTGCAGATTACGAGGTGACCCGTGATCATTGCGACGAATCCTCTCAGCGTTCAAGACCGGGGTAGCTATCTCACTGTCAGATTGCTTTTCAGTATTGTTCTCACGAAGGTTGAGTGGACCTTGGACCAGCGCTTAGATCCAGGTAAAAATCCCTGACCTAGCCGGAAATCGAACCCGGGGTCTCCCAGTAAGAAACAGGCTCATTAACCCCAGATCGCGAGGCCAGCTGTTTTTATGCAGACTCGTAACGGTTTTAATCTTTACTTAAACACCTGAATAAGTCGTTGAATGAGTGAATTTCATTAGTAGCAGCCCATCACCATGGCATCAATTAGCCAGTTGATGAGACTGCTTTAATATCATCTGATAAGAGACTATATTCCGGGTTATTGATTACTCAGCTTAAGAATCAGTAACTCCAAGGTCATCAGTGTAAGATATTGAACCCATGACCTTTGGCCCAAGGGTTCAATATATTTTTCTGTTCTTCATTTAAAAGGCCATCTTCTTAAAACAGAAAGAGAAACTTCTATGTAATACCCGTTTCCCGACACTTCGTTAAATAACTAGGTGTCTTACATAGGGTAAATTTCCACATCCAGCGGTGCACATGGCCATGAGATTCACTCAGCCTACACCAAAAACGAGTATCAGGATAATTCTTGGGGGAAAAGGCGGCCAGGCGTAGAGCTACCATTCTACCCCATCAAGTGCCGAGGTTACGGATAGCGGAAGCCTTTACCTTCCACCCCTCCAATGGCCTGCATGGCCTGTACGTAGATAACTTTGTTTTTTGCTTTATGTAGGATATACCGTTTCAGGAAGAGCCTCCGTAGCTCAGGCCGCAGCGCGCCGGCCTCTCACCGCTGGGTTCTGTGGTTCAAATCACGGACAGTCCATGTGAGATTTGTGCTGGACAAAGCGGAGGTGCGACAGGTACTCCGGTTTTCTCTGTCATATTTCATTCCAGCAACACTCTCCAATATCATTTCATTTTACTGCCATTCATTAGTCATTGCCCCAGAGGAGTGCGACAAGCTTCGGCAGCCGGCACAATTCCTATCCTCGCCACTAGATGGGGGCTTCATTCCATTCCCGACCCGGTCGAATGACCGGAAACAGGCTGTGGATTTTCATTCGTACCGTTTCAGGCATGTGTTCCATAGACATCGTCAACGTACGTACGTAGCTCTGACAGTATGGGTTAACGAGTGTTGTCATTACGTTATCATAAATTTTCTCCAATAATTAATCGAGGAATCACAGGAGGCACAGCTCAAGGCCAGTGAATAGTACTGTGAAGATGGGCGCTCTGTATAGGCCTACTGTTGTCTGACGCAAAGAGAAGAGGACAATGTCCGTGTCAAATTAGATCAGCACATTTCATGTAGGCTCAACATAAAATGCATACCATGTGTCCATAATTCATCGTAACGACAACATTGCGGAAATGGTGAATGAAGGTTCGGCTGGAAAATGTGTTGGCTTCCTACCACGCAGTTGACGGCAGATATCCTACAGTAATTAATGTTTCTATGTTCCTACCACGCAGTTGACGGCAGATATCTTACAGTAATTAATGTTTCTGTGTTCATAACTGTAAGACTGTCGTACTCTAGAATAAGGAAAAACGTACTTATTCCTTAACCAGAGTTTAATTATTCTTGAATGACCAGTACAATTTGCACTCTAGGTAGCCAACAGAATTGATACAGTACATCTGGCCAACCCTTATTTGCCGGGATGAGTGGCTCGGACGGTTGAGGCGCTGGCCTCCTGACCCCAACTTGGCAGGTTCGATCCTGGCTCAGTCCGGTGGTATTTGAAGGTGTTCAGATACGTCAGCCTCGCGTCCGTAGATTTACTGGCACGTAAAAGAACTCCTATGGGACTAAATTCCGGTACCTCGGCGTATCCGAAAACAGTAAAAGTAGTTAGTGGGACGTTAAACAAATAACATTATTATTAACAATCCTTGTTATTCAAGTATTTTGACTGACACATTGCCCCCAGTCGCTTGATTATTATTATTATTATTATTATTATTATTATTATTATTATTATTATTATTATTATTATTATTATTATTTTGTGGCATGATAGCCGAGTGGCTTAATCACTTAATCCTCACCAAGGCGACCGTAGTTCGAGTCCCGGCTAATCCATGTCGGATTTTTGAAATGAGAAGTCATGTGTTTGTGGTTCGAATTTGACGTGAAACTGGAGGTCCCGTGGCAGTGACCACGATATCAACAGTCACGTAAAACTACAAGCTTGCTTGCTTTTTAATAATAATAATAATAATAATAATAATAATAATAATAACTGAATCTACTACTGTAGCCAAGTACCACACAGGTTTGACTTCGCATGCTGTTCGATAAGGGTGCCGAAATATGCAGTGAGCATGAAGGTCGAAATGTCACGGTCCGGTTTAGTTGCTGAGTGCAATGCCACCTCACGGTCACTAAACGTTAAGTTGGTCAGCTAATTTTTCATTCTAAATTGAACATCTTTAATGAGTTGTCTTCCTACTCGTAAATAAATAGCTATCGGAATCGTTCCCAGAACGCATTGGTTTGGTGGCAGCTCACATTAGGCGGTGCCAGAACTGACGCGGACCGTGACACATGACCAGGCAGGCGCTACAGCTGATGATAAACGTAAACAGAGTGCTCTCCTTTATTTCCGCTCCCACTCCTATTGGCTGCCACTTTCCCGCGCATGCCGGATGGCGGGAAGAACACGTGACCGCCATTGGCAACTTAAACAAAAACACTGTCGTTTGTTTCCCTAGCTCTAATCTTAGCGGTTATTAGACGATATTAAGAACGCCTGAAGTGAATGAAATTTGAGTGATTAATAGACTATTCTTTGGTTAATTTGTTCGATTTGAAACTAGATAGATCTTCTCCACAGCTAGAAGGCAAATGAAAACTTTCATTGTCGAATAATAATAATAATAATAATAATAATAATAATAATAATAATAATAATAATAATAATAATAATAATAATAATAGCCGGGCTGAGTGGCTCAGACATTCCAAGCGCTGGTCTTCTGACTCCAAATTGGTAGGTTCGATCCTGGCACTGTCCGGTGGTATTTGAATGTGCTCAAATACATTACCCTCGTGTCGTAGATTTACTGGCACGTAAAAGAACTGCGAAACAAACTTCCGGCACCTCGGCGTCTCCGAAAAGCGTAAAAGTAGTCAGTGGAATGTAAAGAAAATAATAATAATAATAATAATAATAATAATAATAATAATAATAATAATAATAATAATAATAATAATAATAATAATAATAATAATTGCATTACCTTTATGTTCAACTAACTACTTTTACGGTTTTCGGACACGCCTAGGTGCGGGTATTTTGCCCCGCAGATGTTCTTTAACGTGCCAGTAAATAAATCGACACAAGGCTGACGTATTTGAGGACCTATAAGTACTACCGGACTGAGCCGGGTTCGAACCCGCCGATTTGAGCTCAGAGGGCAAGCGCTCTACCGCCTGAACTACCCAGCCCGGTAAGAAAGGAAATAAATATTAATGTGGATGATTCGTAAAATTAACTTGTGATAACATTGTTGTCAAAGTAACTCTTGATCAAAATTGACATTAAATCATAAAATAAATTCCTGTTTTTAAATCGGACACTGCTGAGAATATAAAAATAGAAAATAGATTAGAATGATAAATATTGCCATATTATATCTCATTATATACCCCCGGTCCAGGGGTAGCGTGCCTACTTGTCACCCGGAGGCCCTGGTTTGATTCCTGTCGAGGTCAGGGATTTTTACCTGGGCCTGGGGATTGGTTCGAGGTCCACTCAGCCTACGTGATTAAAATTGAGGAGGTATCTGACGGTGGAATGGCGACTACGGTCTAAAAAACTAAGGATAACGTCCGAGAGGATTCGTCGCACTGATCAATTATCACCTCGTAACGTGCAGGCCTTCAACCTGAGTAGCGGTCGCTCAGTAGGCTAACGGCCGTCAGAGCTGTACTGGCATGAGGTTTATTTCGGTGTATCGTAAAGATTAGGTGAAATATTAGGAAAGTTGTGTGTTGCTTGTTTAATGTGTTTAAAAGTTTTAATGTTCCTCAATCATTATAAATAAGCTGTTTGAAGGAACTTTCCCACACGCTCATTTTTAGTCGCTTCGATGAGAACCAGAAATTGGGAGAAGGAAATTAAAATCACCGGTTATGAAGATTATAATATTGTAAATTTCGAAACTTTTTAAATCTTTTAATTGTAAATCAAAATCAAAAGACATTAAAATCTAAAATTATTTTTTATCTTTATATAAGAATAAAGTTTCAATCCATATAACTCTATTTGGAGTATATTATGAATTTCTAGACAGCTAAAATGAAAATTAGGACTTGGAACATCTCTTTTAAATGCCTTATGATTCCTTAATAACATTTCCATTGAAAGGGAGACGTATTTTATTTTCAGAGAACTATAGGGAATTTCGAGTACATCTTAGTGCCCTCCTAATTCTCACTTGCGCGCGCATTGGCCTGAATTCGAAACGAAGCTACAGCATTCCCAACCAAATCGCTGGTCCGACTCCATGGTTTAGCGTGCTGGCCTTTGGTTCAAGCACCACGGGTTTGATTCCCGGTCGAGTCGGGGACTTTTACCTTAGTTGGTAATTCCTGTGGCTCGGGGAATGGGTGTGTGTGTCGTCTCTAACATTAAAATTGTATTTGTTTCAAATTTATAAGTTAACTTCATCATGTTAATTCACAGTTAGTAGGAACATTGCATATAGTAGTGAATATCATATAAACATTGCCTACGGGAGTCAAATCGAAAGACCTGCATCTGGCGAGCCGAACTTGTCCTCGGACACTCCCATTTCCGTTACCCATTAGCAAGTACAGTATACGAAAATACAATAGAGGTAATGGTCAAACGAGACCGAAATCTAAAGAAAGGAAAACATAACAGTCACCGAATCTGACTTTTACAAGGCCCATCGCTTCCTCCGAAAATTCATTTTAACCGGGTGAGTTGGCTGTGCGGTTAGGGGCGCGCAGCTGTGAGCTTGCATCCGGGAGATAGAGGGTTCGAACCCTACTGTCTACAGCCCTGAAGATGGTTTTCCGTGGTTTCCCATTTTCACACAACGCAAATCTGTACCTTAATTAAGGCCACGGCCACTTCCTTCCCACTCCTAGGTCTTTCCTATCCCATCGTCGCCATAAGACCTATCTGTGTCGGTGTGACGTAAAACAAATTGTAAAAAAAATCATTAGGACTGTATCTGATCTATGAACCGATCATACCTTATTATAAAGATAAATTTGGATTGAAAGACATTTAAGTGATATGATTGGTAGGAGCTCGAGGGACTATTCCTCAGTACAGTTTTGGAAAAGTTTTAATTTTTAATCTTTCTAGAATTGCTAACTGTATTATTGTTAGATATGACATAATTATTGTACTTTAACGACGTTATAAGAATAATGCAATCAACAAAATTATAATTGTAAGTCGAAATTATAAATTTCATTGGGTCGTTATGTATTGGCCATTGCAGCAACCTTCAAATGCGGGTAGTTTTTTGTAAATAAAACCTACAGATTCGTTCTGCGGTCACATCACATTCCAATGGCAATCTAGAGCGTGATTTTCCTATTGTCTTATTCGTATATATACACGAAAAATTCCAACAGGGCTGCATCGGAGTCACGGCCGAAGGTTTAACGTAGAATACGTACAGCATGATAGGTATTCTCGAAATAAAGTGCCTAGTTAATAATAGTTAATAATAGTTAATAATTTCAAAGTCATTTATTGTCCATATACCACAACATTTGTGGAAAAAAAAAGGATTTTTTCTCACTTCTTCGTACCATTATTTTCTGCAATGTTCACTGTTTGTTATATTTGCACATACTTGTAGAAATGACTGGACAAATCAAGTGACACCTCACACGACGTGTTCCAGGCCTACTCTAAGTGTTAGACGCGTAGCATGGTGATTTTAGTACCTCAAGACAGCGGCGTTATTGCATCACCTGTGGTGTCATTCACAGCTAAGATTCCAGTTAGTAGGTACAGTGGTCATTCTTCTTTAAAAGTGCACACTGTCGTCGCATCTATAAATTATTTCGATTTTGAAACCTTCACGGCGCCTCCGTGGCTCAAACGACAGCGCCCCGGCCTCTCGCCCTGGGTTCCGTGGTTGAAATCCCGGTCACTCCGTGTGAGAGTTGTGCTGGACAAAGCGGAGGCGGGACAGGTTTTTCTTCGGGTACTCCGGCTTTCCCTGTCGTCTTTCATTCCAGCAACACTCTTCAATATCATTTCATTTCATCAGTCATTGCCCCGGAGGAGTGCGACAGGTTTTCGGCAGCCGGAAAAATTCCTATCTTCGCAGCTAGATAGGGGCTTCATTCATTCCTGACGCGGTCGAATGACTAGATACAGACTGGGGAATTTCATTTTTTCAACTTTCGTATTTTTGTAATGCTCGCCGTTCCATCTTCTGTTTCGAAACTGTGAACGAATTCGACATCAAAATATGCTGGATTGATTCTTATTTCAAGCCCTAGTATCCCCGATAAAAGCCCATCTCTAAGTAATTGTAGATTGCTATAGATAACTAAGTGTACCTTTCCTCGATATGATTCAGTAGAAAGCTTGGTTTTACGTTAATTGATGATCGTATGGTTATGTGACGCGATACAGGTAGTGCGGTGGGTGGATGAAGGTTGCCAAGCACCGTACTCAAGCCAAGCTCCAAGGTTAGTGCCATCTTCACTCTCCGCAGGTTGATGACCTCTAAGAGTACAGTACTGTACTTCCTCCTAAAAGAGAAGCAAAGCTGTTTGTTCCTACAAGTACGAAACAAGTCGTATTTTAAGTTATCTTGACTTTTAAGACGAAAAGAGTGGCCAAGCGTTTGCTTGTTTTCCTTTGTCTCACAAAGAATCCGGTTACAGGTAACTTCTACTGCCGTACGTTACGTTGACTAGGAAGTCGGGGTAGAGAGTTTAGTTGCTATTTCTTGCTAAGTTTCCTCACGCCTCGACGTTGTCGAACTTAAATTTACGATTTATACGAGTGTTATCACTTCCTCTAAGAATGCATTTGAATCCTATACTACTGCCGTTTGCTCTGAAAAGCACAGGGTTTCAGTGCGGACTAAAGCGTACGTGTTAATGCCGTGTCAGTACTTGAGGAACGTTCGATCCATAGACTTCAGTTATTTAGTCCTAATGGCTCTGATGGCGCACCGATGGAGCAGCCTTCCGACGTTGACTTGAATTCGTGCATGCGCTCTGCGTCGGACTTGCCCAGTTCGTTCTATTGGCCTAGTTGTTGCTGCTTTTGATGACATTAATTTTTGTGTCTTTTATTTATGGGAGCCATATTGCTGATGCAACAGACGATCTTGGCGACGTTTCTCAAAAATGTTCGGATTTTTTTACCCAAAGGATTATTGATGAAAGAATGTCCTGAGACCTTTAATTTAAGCTCTATCTCGTATATCTATTATTTCCGCTTTAGAATCGCGTCAAAGTTTCGGACTATCGATTTTCGTAGTTTAACGTGATGACGTTACAACTACAAATATTAATTCGACGGAAAAAATTGCGACGCAGTTGCTGTGTGGAGCGCTGTTTAGAATCGGATGTAAACGAAGGGAGCTATAACCAAAATTTGCCTCTATTTTCGTAGAACTGCTAGTGTCGATGTTGGGGGGAAGTGGGGGATGGGTCTATAGGTGAATGTTTTGAATGACAGTAATATGTCAAAAAATAGGTTCGATGAAGAGCCTAAGATTAATTGATTCCTTCGAAAGCCACATTTCCATTCTGTGGATTGCCACAATGTGATTTTTTGAGAAGAATGTCAACCGCCTTTGATACAGGCAACTTCTAAGGCTCCAGTGTAATGAAGTGTTAAGCAAAGTAAAATATTGTAGGCATGATATAAATAGGCTTTTGGGCTTATGGCGTGTCAAGTAAGCAAGGCGAAACTCTTTACGTTCCGCAGAAAACAGTCGAGATTTTCTTCTGAAGACGCGCAGCAAAGTTCTCTGCGAAACGTATATCATGTCTCCATCATGTCTACAAGTACGGACGTGAAAGCATCAGTGTTAAACTAAAATATTCATCATCACAATGTTTAGTGTGTAACACGTAGTGAATACTCCCAAAGGAATGCCCATGATATTGAGCAAGTGACTTCCATGAGAGTAACCTAAGACGTAACCTGTTAATGATGCTGATTCAGTTTATGGAGCGTTAAGATTTATATAACTCATGAAAGAAGAACGATTCCGACCTCTTGTAGAATAAAGGTATTGTATAAGGGAAGAGAAGGACAAGAAAAATATGCGTACTAGTTAATTCTGTGTCTGTACTTGAGTACATAGGCTTGACAAGTCCAATAACAGGCAGAATCAGAAAATGACCAAAGAAGGTGAGAAGGAAAAGATACTACGAGTAAATGAAGTGAAATGGAGTATGGCTTTTAGTGCCGGGAGTGTCCGAGGACATGTTCGGCTCGCCAGGTGCAGTTCTTTCTATTTGACTCCCGTAGGCGACCTGCGCGTCGTGATGAGGATGAAATGATGATGAAGACAACACATACACCCAGCTCCGTGCCAGCGAAATTAACCAATGATGGTTAAAATTCCCGACCCTGCTTGGAATCGAACCCGGGACTCCTGTGACCAAAGGCCAGCCCGCAAACCGTTTAGCCATGGAGGTGGACATACTACGAGTAATCTCGTTGAAGAGTGGAAAGTAATGAAAGGTTCAGACGGGGCTGCGTAGTCGTCAAACATATCTCTCAAGCTGTGAGACAATGAATTGTGAAACATATTTCAGTTTTATTAATACGGTACTCTCAGCGTGGTAGAATATTGCATTATCTTCGACTTGTATGTATGACTGTTTACAGACCATTCGTAAAGTACCACAGGAAACGTGGAACAACGGGTGATAGGTGTTAGTGACCCTTAAATGAGACGCCTCTAAAAATGTTTACTACTAAACCGAGCAACGCATGATAGTGCATTCCTATAGAAATCTGTATCTTGAATGGCGTCTCATGCCACGTTCTTCATACCCTGTTATGTAGGCAACGCCATGCTACCCACTACTGAAGCACTTACATATTCACCCCCCATCTCCTGGTGTTCGTACTTTAGGAGTTCTTGGCTTCACGCACGATGGCTTGGCAGCACGTGATATGATCTGTCTCTCTGGTGATAATTGTCAGACAACAGAGTGTTGTATTTAGTAGTCTCCAGTCAGCTGCAAACATATTGTACATACCAAACGAGATTCGAAAGTGATGTCCAAAACTTGATTTGTACGAAGCTTATTAGCAGTACCAGTAGACATGTTTCTTACGAACCATGAGTGTTAAACATCGTTCGGGTAGCAATCCAGCGATCCTCAAAATTCACTAATGCAGACTGAAGTCCACTGAATATAAATTTGATTCATATATTTCTTCCGTTTTTACGTTATGTTATTATTTGTGCCCCTCCCCTGTCCGAATTCCTTTCATGCAGTTTATGTACCGTAGTATCTTATTTCTCATTCACTGCCATTACTGCGATACAATGCCTTTGCACAGATGTCATTTCAATGGTTTATTTGCCGTAATTCTGATAACAGAAATTAGAAGGCCTAGTGAAAATACGTGAGTCTCCCAAATATATCAGAATGTTTCATAGGCCAAGCTTGTAGAACATTATTCACAACATTGAGATGTTAGGTTAATTAATTAATGACATAATTGATGGACAAAATATACATGTAAATGCAATTTCTCATTGCTTGTTCATGTTCTCAGTCACCCGTTGACTAACCATAGATCCATCCATCAATCCTAAGCATCCATTTATTCACTCTTGCCAGGCTCAGTGGTTCAGACGGTAGAAGCACTGGCCTTCTGAGTCTAAGTGGGCAGGGTTCAATCTCGGATGAATCTGGTGATTTTTGGAGGTGCTCAAATACGCTAACCTCTGATAGGTACAACATTTTGGCACCTCGGTGTTCCAGAAAATCGTTAAATAAGTTAGCGAGACTTGTAGTTGTAGTTGTAGTAGTAGTATAATTCACTCATTCGTGACTCATGTATTTCCCTTCATGAAATGATTCTGCTAGTTTCCATTTCGGGTGTAAGTCTCAAATGCGGCTCTGATTTGTCGTGTTCCAGCGCGTTCAAGATTGCGGAATGGCACCCTGGCGTTTGTTAAGGCAACTGACAGTTAGAACATTCTAATTGTTTTTTTTTAAACAACGGCTGGACAGGAAGAAAAAGGAAAAGCATTTAAAAATAAATCTTGGGGCTACATATCACACAACAAATTTCTAATAAATATTTTCAAAGGCGAAGTATTAGGTAAGAAAAGTAAAGGAAAACCTCGAAAAGAAAGTAGTAGACTGCAGGATGCCAGAATTACCAAGAAATTAAAGGGATATGGGAGCACAAAGAGGAGAAAAAGGGTTGAAGCGACAAGGCAGTATCTTAAGACGACAACGGCGATGATGATGATGATGATGATGATGATGATGATGATGATGATGACAAAGAATTGAACTCAAGTTGACGTATCCCTATAAACATTTACAAAAGTATCCCTTTCTTTTGACGCAAAATGTCTTCGGAAATTAGCTCCCTAAGAGCTTGTATCCTCTCCTGAGTTACCATGTATAAAGTAGGTGTCAGTATTCGTAGTACTCGCAGACAATTCAGCGATAGTTAGCTTGGTTGCCGAAACTGCTGCTCAAGACTCGTGTACTGCGGGCATTGCCTGTCTCCGCGGGGCTAAAGAAGAGGAAAGAGAGAGAGGACAAGGAAGATGAAATTATAGGGGAGCTGCTAACCATATTGATTATGGTAGAAAAAAAGAACGTACAAGAACCACTTGAGGTGCAGATACAAAACAAAGAGTAAGACTTTGATTGAAGAGAGAGACGCTTGTATACAGGAGGAGAATTTTACATTTCATAACCACTTTCAGTTTCATCCATGATTCCTCTAATTCGTTTGCAAGCTACAAATAAACTATCAATGTGAATTTCACCTCATATTTACGGCAATAACTTCATCATTAAACGTGTCATCTTTCCCGATTTGCGACTACATTGTTCGAAACCTTTGCAGCATCTGCACATATCTGTTACACAACTCATAGAAAGTAATCCCATTGTCCACTGACAAATTATTATTTATCCTGCTAAAAAAATAAAAAATAAATAAATAAAATAAAGAAAGAAAAACGCTGTTGAATACGATTATTTCCTTACAACATAAATTATAAATATGCGAACTACAATATTGGACTTATATCTTAGGTTCCTACCTTAAACTAGTTTTTTTTTTTTTTTGCTATGGGCTTTACGTCGCACCGACACAGAAAGGTCTTATGGCGACGATGGGATAGGAAAGGCCTAGGAGTTGGAAGGAAGCGGCCGTGGCCTTAATTAAGGTACAGCCCCAGCATTTGCCTGGTGTGAAAATGGGAAACCACGGAAAACCATTTTCAGGGCTGCCGATAGTGGGATTCGAACCTACTATCTCCCGGATGCAAGCTCACAGCCGCGCGCCTCTACGCGCACGGCCAACTCGCCCGGTCCTTAAACTAGTATCCAAATATTATGATGCCTTTATGTATGTTGACGATCCTAGCAGAAGATAATTCGTATTCGATTCCCCTTTTGTCGTATAGTCTACATTTCGACGCCTTATTAGCTATTTTTGAGCCGTTGTCTTGTCCACCATCAAGGACAAATTGAAAATTTATCTCCTCTTCTTCGCGATGTTACATATTGCGTACTAGCTTTTCTTATTTTTATTATGATGATGATCATCATCGTCTTCATCTTCTTCCTAAAATTATGACAGAAGTTGAAAAAGTTCATGTCCAATTTTATAGAGGAACCTACTCCTTGGAGAGTCGTTCGAATCGTCGCCCAGTTCGTATTTTGCCTGATCGAGCAAGTAGCTGCACGGTTTGAGTCAACGTAGCTGTCAGCTTGCATTCAGGAGATAGTGTGTTCGAACCCCACTGTCAGCAGCTTTGAAGATTGTTTTCCGTGGTTTCCCATTTTCATACCAGGCAAATGACAGGGTTTTGCCTCAATTAATTAAGGCCACGGTCGCTTCCTTCCCGTTTCCAGCCTTTTCCTACTCCGCCGTCACTCATTAAGACCTTCCTGTGTCGGTGCGATATAAATCAAAGTGTATTTTGTACGATATGTGAAACGTTTCGCAAGACTGAAAAAGGTGGGGGGGGGGGGCACTACTGTCATCCTTGTCCGTTGAAGTTTAAATAGAGGAAGGGTGTTGTCTTCGCTCAAATTCACTGGGAGTGAATGCGTTCAGTGCGTGTGAGAATAACATACATCCTTATATAACTATTGCCTGTGAGAAAATGATGAAGTGTATATTCTTTTTGAGTAGCCTACATGCACATTTTCCCTCTATTTATTCAAAAGGGCGTGATCGCCGAGAGACATCCTAACTGTACGGATTTTGAATTTTGAATTTTGAAATTAAAACCTTCGGCCCTGTAGTTTGGAATCCTCGTAAAACTTGAGATCCCGTGGCTATGTTCACCTTACCAACAGTAAAACTACAGGCTTGGTGCTTCTTGTTATTGTACGTAGATACGGAATATCGTGAAAACCATCCCCTTGATGTTACTGCATGCCTAAAATCGGCCTGGTAGTCTGAATTTTTTTTTCATTTATCAGTTGATCTATTTTTATAATTATTAATGAGACTAATATTTGGAAAATTTGAGCTCTTTCAGAATTTAAGTGGAATTGAAAAGGGTAATTAGGGCATTTCTTTTTGAAACGGTGGAATTCGAACCCAGATACGTAACAAGTTAGATAGATAGAATTATTTACCTCCAACAGGCTATTACCAATTATAGATGGTTTACTACACCTTTAATCTATTTCCTACAATTTACTTACAAATAATCACAAACTATAATGTTCAAAAATTAACATCTTAAAATCCTCCATAGAGATTTATTATTTGCCATATGTAATAGTGCCTTTCTAATTGTCTTTATATCAGAACAGAAGCAATCCACAGATTCCCCAACACTGTTCAGTGTCCGCCACGAACTCCTGTGGTGTTCAGTTCTCCACTTGATCTCATGAAAGGTGACTCTTATGTCTTGTGTTTCGAGTTTAATAATAATAATGTTATTTGTTTTACGTCCCACTAACTACTTTTTAAGGTCTTCGGAGACGCCGAGGTGCCGGAATTTAGTCCCGCAGGAGTTCTTTTACGTGCCAGTAAATCTACCGACACGGGGCTGTCGTATTTGAGCACCTTCAAATACCACCGGACTGAGCCAGGATCGAACCTGCCAAGTTGGGGTTAGAAGGCCAGCGCCTTAACCGTCTGAGCCACTCAGCCCGGCTGTGTTTCGAGTTTGGGTGGTGCACTGAGACTAGTGCCGTAACGTATTTCATTGTCGTGATCAGTTTCTGTCAGTAGAGCTGCAGTGTATAGAACTCCAGTACTGCGTATCTTGGAAGCACAGATTTTCCAGTAAGTTGCTAAGTGCATAGTATTTTACAGACCGTATTGCCATCTTCAGTTTCGTCCAGGTCTCACATGATTTAGAATATTTTAACACCTGTATATTATTTTGACAAAAGCCGACGAATTAGCCTTCAAACTTTCCCTGGGTGAAGGTGCCGTAGTTTGTAATTATCCATCATGGTGATATTATTATTATTATTATTATTATTATTATTATTATTATTATTATTATTATTATTATTATTATTATTATTATTATTATTTAGTTACAATGGGGTCCGGAGGGCTGAAATTCGAATGCCAATCGATCTCGGGTTGGAATTTTCACCTGGAAAACACGTGGCATCAAGAAGGGTACCCAGCCTCATGACCCCAGCCAAAACTAACCTGAGCGGGTTGTATCCATCGACCCCAGGAATACCTGGGATAAGCTGAAGAAAATATTTCAAACATCTTTGGTTACTATCGGTCTTGAGCCGGGCTGAGTGGATCAGACGATTGAGGCACTGGCTGGCATTCTGACCCCACCTTGGCGGTTAGTTTCTGGCTCAGTGGATTATTTGAAGGTGCTCAAATACGCCAGCCCCGTGTCGGTGGATTTACTGGCACGTAAAAGAACTCTTACAGGACTAAATTCCGGCACCTCAGCGTCTCCAAAACCGGTAAAAGTAGTTAGTAGGACGTAAATCAAATGACATTATTATTATCGGTCTTGAAAGACAGGGATGCCTTAATGCCGAAATTTGGCCTTGAAAAGTGTATCTTCACAATGTCAACAAGTGTATTAATATGGATCTCTCGCATTTATCACGCTTAAATCCTAACAGTTCTGAGATTCGATCCCGCAACCTTTAACACCAGCTGCACCATTCAACCGGCCTATGTATTCTAAAAAAACAAAAACCAAAAAAAAAACCTCTTAGTTTAGTCATTATTTAGGATTGCCTTTCTATGCAACTAATTTTCATTGCCTAACCACAGTTCAAAAGCATTTTTACATTTTTATAAAATTCCACAACTTAGCCTACGTTTAGAGAAGCTAAGTCATTTACGGTTGAAAGTATCATAATTCTTCGAAGACTGGAATGTATTTCGTGATTATCAAGTGCTTTTTTGTGGGTATTATCTGTACAGTTTAATATATTCATTCACTAAATTTGGGTTCGAGTTGGATGTTATGTTAAAACATGCACATATCGTTCGTGAATATGTATAAGTATTTAGGGGATCCTTTTCCATCATGCGATTAACCTGTATCTCAGCTAAATACTCACATTTGAAAATTGCTACCTGGGCCGATGTACCATAAACTTGTAAGTTTATTTCCTTTTAAATATGTTGATGATGAAATGGATTTATGTTGATTGCTGTTGAAATATCCAGACATAGCCTTTAACAATAATAATAATAATAATAATAATAATAATAATAATAATAATAATAATGTAATTCATTCGACATCACCAGTGTGTGTAATGGTAAATGAGTTACCGGTACCCTGTTAAAGCGCTGCGCGGCCATAAACTTCCATTCGAAATATGGTGAGTTGGAACTCGGCTGTTAAGATGGTTCTCCGTGGGTTCCCATCTTCATACCAGGTGAATGCCAGGACTGTACTTAATTAAGATCACGCTGCTATCTTCACAGTCCTTTTCCATCCCTACGTTGCCGAAAACATGCACGCATTCGTGCGACGTTACAGAATCACGAAAGAAAAAGGAGATGTCAAACCAAGGAATCGAATTATTCTTTTTTACAAACTACTGATATTCTTATTCAGAATAACATTTGTACATCTGTCGCTGTTGTTCCAATGTGTGGATTTGGGACATTGCGGTCATCATTCATGTGTATTCTATCAGATATTTGCGTAGCTTTGGCGCTGTTCTGGTAGACATTGTCCTGACAAATGTAGTTTATCAGACGAACATTGTGATGGAGTTGAAATGGAAAGTCACCAAAAATACATGGGATGGGATGAAAGCCCATCTGTCTATGGATATTCACAGCGCTCTCATTGGATCAGTGGTCGGCCTCCGGATCCCAAGACAAACCTGTCGGAGGTAGTCAGAATTTTGAAGAACGGGAGAAAGTCCATTGGACGCTCCAGGTCGTTCGGTGTCGACGTATAAAAATCTCTGGTGACATATTTCATGTTTATCCGACAAAGGGCATTTTTACTCTGTTGCCAGATAAAATAAAACAGAAATTTTGAAATTGACACACAGGCAGCCTAAATAGCGCCAAATTGAAATGCCTGAATACGGTAGCTAAAACCGTATTATTATTATTATTATTATTATTATTATTATTATTATTATTATTATTTCAAATACTAGTTCTCTCTTTTGGAATATTGGTCAGTATAAGAAATTTACCTCTAGTTCTTGAATGATCAACTGAACATAGTGTTTCTGGTTTTCAGACTTGAACCTAAACCTTTCTTTCCACAGACGTCTTAATTTAAAAATATATATTCCCTTCGATCGCGTAATAGCAGGGAAACCCCTCTGTGGTAAACTATCATCGGTGAAGAAACCAAATCTCGTATGTCACAATTCTCATTCTATCCATTATGTTCCTTAAGACTTGTAACACCTCCCAGCCACATAGGTATATGCAGTCCATCAGAACACTGTTCGTTGTGATCGTTTTTTCTTATGCAAAGGCGTAAAGGTTAATGAACCACGAATGCGTTATACTATAGGAGTGCGTAAATACTTCACGCAAACGTACATTCCGACAGTACGGTACGGTAAGGTTCATTTTCCTTTCCACTTCACCATAGAAAAATGAGCGCAATGAAAACCGTCCTGTTGGACTGCATATACATATCGTTGCTAGCCACTGAAAACCTCGGAATTCCACTCACGAGAAAAACACATTTCTCCACCTGTCTTGTGAAAGCTTGCTGCGTTACCTGAGAAGAGAACAGAAGGCTTTAATTGTCGAATAATTGGGCACTAAAAATGGCAGGAAAAGTTCTACCACTGCTCACCGCTCACTTTTGGGCTTCATCCGTAAATTTTACCCCGACGGAGTTAAGAGGTTTTCTTTGCCCAGCGGCGATATATGGCTGGGAGGCGTGACCAGTCTTAAAGAAAATAATGCATAGGAAGAGCATTTTGACATACGAGGTTTTGTTTCTTCAACGACGATATGATTTTTACACCTATGGGGTCGAAGGGTGCAAACTGTGTCGCTCATGTTGATTTGGTCCTGTTTTACGGCCAGAGGCCCCTCCTGAAGCCAACCGTATGTGGAGGGATGTAATTACTATTGATTCCGTGTTTCTGTGCTGCTTGGTAGAGTGCTGTGTTGTCTGAATATGAAGAGATATATATGGGCTAAGAGTAGAAATAGGGTATCATAGCATTATTAATAAAATAATAATGTAATTTGCTTTACGTCCCACTAACTACTTTAACGGTTCTCGCAGACGCCAAGGTGCCGGAATTTCGTCCCGCGGGAGTTCTTTTACGTGCCAGTAAATCTACCGACACGAGGCTGACGTGTTTAAGCACCTTCAAATACCACCGGACTGAGCCAGGATCGAACCTGTCAAGTTGGGGTCAGAAGGCCATCGCCTTAACCGTCTGAGCCACTCAGCCCGGCCATATCGCATTATTTCCCAATACAGAGTACCATTGAGTAGACTTGGGGAAAAGAGCACTGCGGTGGCTACTCCTGGATCAACAGTTACTGCAACTGAGAAATTTTAGTGTTTGTGAAAATGGAATGTTAATATCCGGTGGTTGATTGCAGATTTATAAATGCATTTTTTGTATACTGACGAGCGTCCGTCTTCAAAACCCATGTAGGCTAAGTAGTTCCGTTGAAATGTTACTGCCACTTTAGGGTGAGCGGTAAACAAAATGCCACAGCTGTTCCCCACTTTACAGTCACACTCTTTAATCAAGTTTGTTAGGTCAGCCGGCCAACAATTCCCAGCGAGTATCGATCCCGGCTCCCTTGACAAGTGCGTTTATTATTATACAAAAACCCGACCTCACTCAAGCAGGCTTTGGTTCGAAACTCGTGCGTTCACTAACGATCGTCCTCCGAGGGATGGCGGTGAGGTGGGGAAATAACATACACACACACACACACACACACACACACACACACACACACAGTTTGCATTATACCCCGGAAATTGTATATTGTGACAAATTTAATTTCCTCATTGACTGCACAGTGTTGGATCACAGAACCCTTCTCTTCCCCAGCCCGTGGGCCATATCGCACGCAGCCAATATGGCCGCTATATTTCACCCCCATGCCCTGAACCAATTGCGTGCCGGCTTGCATCCTCTCCCCACTTATGCAGGGATCGGGAGGGGAGTTAATACAATAGAGAATTTGATGACTGCCATTAAAATAAAAACTATTACTTGTAAAGCCAAGTTCATTTCCCAAACACAAAATGTCATGCCCCAAATTCGGATACAATTTCCTCTTTCAGTTTTCAGTAACTACTCTTAATTATTACATTACTCAAGAAAACTTGAGGCTCGGTTATATATAGTATAGATTTCTTTCAGGTTGTATATTCAACTTCAACCATCTGCGATGATCGGGACAAGTATTTAATGCTTTTTACGACATTGTGTTTATGTTCTTGAATTATTCCTTCTTTCTTAATTTATTTAACCTCCAGGGTTGGCTTTTCCCTCGGACTCAGAGTGGGATCCCACATCTACCGTCTCAAGGTCAGTGTCCTGGAGCGCGAGACATTGGGTCGGGGATACAGCAGGGGAGGAGGACCAGTACCTCGCCCACGTGGCCTCACCTGCTATGCCAAACAGGGGCCTTGCGGGGGGGGGGGAGGGATGGGAAGATAGGAAGGGATAGACAAGGAAGATGTAAGGAAGCGGCGTGGCCTGAAGTTAGGTACCATCCCGGAATTTGCCTGGAGGAGAAGTCGGAAACCACGGATGACTTCGAGGATGGCTGAGGAGGGAATCGAACCCCCCTCTACTCAGTTGACCTCCCGAGGATGAGTGGACCCCGTTCCAGCCCTCGTACCACTTTTCATTTTGGCAGCTAATCACACTAACCACTAAACCACAGAAGCGGACATCATTCTTTCTTAATTTCTGTAATTTGACAGTGCCATCGACAGTAAAATTAAACCTCCTCGCTGAAAAGGTAATGATGAGATGAGATTATTTTAAAATGTAGTTCAATTTTTTTTAGTGCTTGAAAAGGGGCCGATGACCTTAGATGCTTGACCCCCTTTAAACAACAAGCATCATCAGAGTTAGAAGAAACGAATGCATAGTAAAGAAAAAAATGCATACCTCGACTTTAATGGAGGGATGAATAAATAATATCTTAATGGATAGAATTCTTATTCATTCTTAGAGTGATGAGAGAAAGTGATGAGAATCACATCCTTTGAGTGATTTGTTATTTTTGGAAGTGTTAGCGGTATATTTCAACATTATGCTTCATGTCCTAAAGCGAGAGTTTCATGTGCGAACAAGTCTCCGATAGACCCTAGGCTCCGGACTCTCAGAGACTTCCAGAGAGAACTTTGAGAGGCATAACAATACTGTATAAAATGAAAATACATGTACATGTGCACTTATAGTATGTACACTCGTTCGAATGAGCGCATGGTACACTCTTCTCAGAACCAGTTGAACTTACGTTTGTTGTGGGTAGCCGCATGGTAATTATCTACGTGAGAGGTAAATTATATTTTGATAAACATTCTGGTAAAAGAATAACTGCGAGGAACGTCAAATACGATGTACTCATTCCTTTTTTTTTTTTTTTTTTTTGAGTGACTATACATTCTGTACTTGCCTCTTTTGAGTTCTCCTTTCCGAGGACGAACAAGAGGCGCTTGAATTATTTTAACGCTGCCGTCCGCAGAGTCAGAATACTGGGTTAAGTAACTCTTTCATCGACAAATGAATCTACAAGAAATACTGGAACTTGTCATTTGCTACTTCGTTCTCTAAACGTTGATTTCATTTTTATCAATAGCTTCCGGAACACACTCAGGGACCGGAAATTCTCCAGGAGGAGGACAAGGGGAACAGAAGTGGCAGAATGAGTTCGTCTGAAGGGCCCACTCCCTGCTAGCATGTTGGAGAGCAGTATTGTGCTATAATTGGTTGTATGTTAACTGTTATTTAATCTCGAAAAACGATTAATTTAAAAGAACATTATAATGTTTAAAGTGACTCTGATAGAAGACATCACTTGCTCTTCGACGATGTAAAATTGTAGGATAGCATTCAACTTGGAATTACATGCCCACAGGATTGTGAGCGTCAATAAACCTACAGTGAGAGAAGTGCAGCTAAAGGTTGATTTAGTTCTGGATTCCACGTCACAATCTCTCCGCCTCCGTAGCGTAAAGGTTAACACTACTATATCTCGGGTTCGATTCCCGGTACTACCAGAAATTTAATAATGTCAAGAGGTTTGGTTTGTGAATAAAACGGTACATGCAGCTCATCTCCTTCCCCATTGGGTACCACCGTGGTAAGACGACTCATTAAAATAATAATAATAATAATAATAATAATAATAATAATAATAATAATAATAATAATTATTATTATTATTATTATTATTATTATTATTATTACAGCCAATTTTAAATCTATAGTGCCGGAGTACTGCAACTTTTTGAAGTAGTTCCGAACTATGATTATCTCCTCATGCATGCTTAGTTAATGCAGCCTGGAACACCTCCTCCTCCTCCTCAAAAAACATAATCTTTCCACGTAATTTTTCTGCATCCTGCTGTAAAGCTTTAATGCCCACGTCCAGTTTGAATTATGGAAAAAGCTTGAAAGCCATTAAGAGTTGTGTCGTTGGGTTATAGCCCAGATAGTGTGGCGGGGCCGGTCTGGTCCAGTGGGCAGAGCGTCTAATTAGAGGTCTGCTTGGCCACGACGTGGACCGTAACGAAATACTAGCCATAATAAGAATTACCAATAATGAGAGGGCAGTAATAATAATGCTCAATCAATTTATTAGCCGTGCATAGTGTTGGAGTTTTTTGAACCTACCTCACATTGATTTTTCCTTACTTTGACGCTAGGCGAGCTACTGTGCTGCCTATCTCATAGGAGTTAAAACAAAAGGTTCTATTATTGTTAGAATACCATTATTGTCCCACCGCAGTGGCTGTCTTATTCGCTTTCTGGTTTGGAGATGCGTCTTCGATTCTGGTTCTTGGTTTGATTTTGGCGTAGAATACGTCTATCGTTTCGTTCCACGACTAAGTAAACATCCGTGTGTCCCAAAGAAGTGTACACAAGACTTACTTCACTAGTTTGAAAACTAAAGAAGGTACCAAAACTATAAAATCTGATTTGAAAAGAGGAAGATCCGAAGAGTCTATCCGAACAGCTTTCAAGGTTAGATGGCATAATAGTGAGCGGCGCGCGCATCCGAAATTGTGGTGAAGTCGAAGCTCAGCGCAGGTGTTTAAAATTAGTGTAACTCTGGACAGCTAAGTGATACCACGTACCGCGATTTACCGTTCGTTTTGTCTACGCGAGATGTATAGATATGTAATAATATTTCTGAGAATACTTGACTAGGGCCGGGATGAGTAGCTCGGACGGTAGAGCCCAACTTGGTAGATTCGATCAGGCTCAGTCCGGTGGTGTTTGAAGGTGCTCAAATACGTCATCCTCGTGTCAGTATATTTACTGGCACATTAAATAACTCCTACGGAACAAAACTCCGGCAGCACAGCGTCACCTAAAACCATAAAAGTAGTTACTGGGACGTAAAAACCAATACATTATTATTATTATTATTATTATTATTATTATTATTATTATTATTATTATTATTATTATTATTATTATTATTATTATTATTATTTTACTAGTGAAACATTGTGGAGAGAACCTATTACTAAATGATCATTGTCTCATCGCAGTGGCTGTGTGATAGCCGAGTGGCTTTATCACCGCCTTCTCACCAAGGCGGCCGCGGTTCAAATCACGGCCAATGCGAGTGGGAGTTTTGAAACGATATCCAGATAATCATGCTACAATCGTGTACTGTGATATTGCAATGGCATGCGTATTATCCGATAAAACGTAATTTCGAAATTGAAATGTAATTTGTGTTTATAAATCGCTTTGCGATTAAGTCTTTAACTGATCCAAATTTGATTTCCCAATGAATTATATAGCTCTTTCCAGAACGACTCCGATTTTCTATTTTGATCCTTCTTTGTCAACGTGTATGAACGCTTCGAACTTGTAAAACAACCTGGTTGAAAATAGTCCGTGTTTCTCGTTATGTTCTTGCATGCATTTGATATCTAGATAGCCTATATAATTTGATAAGCCGTTTTTCGAGAATGCGAGAATCGTGAGAAAACGACCATACAGATTTCTGTGAGCGACTCCTCATTTTAAAGTATACGGTCTGAAGTCCACGGAAAAATAAATAGTAGTTTTTCGGCATTTTGGATTTTTCAATGTAATTTTCTTATTTTGTTTAAGTGGTTCTAACGTCTTCCGCTAGATGCCGTGGCGCACAGCTATGTATCGTGGGCAGCTGGCGTAGTTCCAAAGTCATCCACGATGAGCCATTTCGCAGCTGGATGTCGCTACTAGCGACATTGCGCGAGAATGACTATAGTTTCAAGCAGTAGCGTGTTAAAACATACTGTTAAGATAAGAGCGTGAAGTTCCTATGAACTATGGCTTGATAGTTTTTAATTACGAACTAATGAATTTTCCTTCACTGTATAAAATTTAATATAGGCCTACAAATCAGTGCCGTATCAGTTCGGCGGCGCTCGTGGAGACGCGCTCGATACTATACAGACCCATTCGAGAGAAATGGAGCCCAGAGAATTTCAACGGCATCAACTAGATAGCAAAGATTGACTACATTTTATTTTTCTCTTTTTTATATTGCTGTTCAAGCCGCTAGTACGTTCTCATTAGTTATGATTAGGGTCCCGGATGTTTAGCCTATGACATGTCATATTATTTCTTTACATTCTTTCCATGGAAAATACAAGTTAAGCTTGATTTTATCGACGGTGAATAAAATTATTCAATTTTAGCGGGTCATATAAAGTCATATTTTGGCTCTTTTAACGTATTTTTGTCGTCTCCTGGTCATTTTTCATATTGTGGTCATATTTCCCCGTGAATGTTCGTGCTTTTTTCATATTTTTATCTTTTTATTCCATTTTCGCATATCTGCTTTCAGTCGTCTCAGGTACGGATTTTTTACATCTCCTCATTGCCTCTAATTTCTTACATTATCTTTCTTAGAAATATATATTTATGTGAATTAGAAGGGAAGCTGTATAGAAAGAGACAGATGATGAATATAACTCGACAGAAAGGTGAGCCTCAATTGAACTAATGATTTCACGCATTTCAAATATGGCCCAATAACATCCTTAAATGTTGAGCGTCTTTTTCCCGTTACAAGTCAATGTTGCGTGAAAATAGAAAATCGTTCCTATTTAAAAACTTCAACATATATGTAATTTGTTATTATAATTCTTTCTGATCGCCCATCAAAATGTGACATTTATTTCATTCTGTGCAGAGTCTTTCGAATGAGTAATTAAATAAATTCAAAATATAATAATAAAATTAATATTATTAATTATCTATTATTATTGAATGTTCTAGATGTTAAAAGTATATTTTCAATATAATGTTAATTTAAACAACGGCAATTTTTTTTTGAAGATTTCGAAAATGTGACCAAATATTTTAAAGTAATTTTATTTGTTATATTTTAATACATTTTTAGGTCATAAATGCTTGCATATTTCTAACTTTTTTTGGGTCATAAACATCCTGGCTCCAGTCATGACCATATCTCGTCATTGTAATATAGGTATTTCATGTCTGTCAACCTACATACGGCAGGCAATCTCAAATTCTACACGACCGCACTTTCAGATTCCTTGTGCGTGATAGTTCGTTCACGTTTCTCGCAGGAAGATAGATTACACGCTATTTGCTACTTGTAGATGGGTTGCATATACTGGAACTGATTTGGGCTATATTGTTTGGATGTCTAATGCCGAAATATGCTTTTCCTTGTTTGTCGTGTATTCGTGAAAATTTTTCCCTGTCATATAATTAAAACGAACATTTAAGCTCTAGCAATAAGCACGTCTAGATATCATAGTTTCAACTCCTCAGTACGGTACCCTAGCAGTTAACTTCCGGGAGGATCTAGCAATTTTTTTTACTGAGTTTTAAATGCATATCAAGATTGTAAGGTACTGAGGAATGGAATTGCTGGACTGAGTAACTAAGACGGTCTAGCGCCGACCTTCTGAGCTCAGTTGGCGGGCTCGATCCCGGCTCAATCGCGTAGTGTTAGAAGGTACTCAAATACATCAGCCTCGTGTCAATAGATTTACTGGCATATAAAAGAACTCCTATTGGACAAAATTCTGGGAACTCGGCGTTTCCAAAATACCGTAAAAGTTTGACGTTAAACCAATAAAATTATTATTATTATTATTATTATTATTATTATTATTATTATTATTATTATTATTATTATTATTATTATTATTATTATTATTATTATTATTATTATTATTGGAATGGAATTTTTTCTAACATTTATTAAGGTTGACAACCTGAAAGTATCCCTTTTTATTCGAACAGAACCTAGCCATTGGACCCATTGTCCATTTTAAGCACCTGCGTCGTAAATGTAGAAATTGAGAATGTGTTGTTGATCATTGATCAAAAAGTTCCCTACTTTATTTCATTTAACAATAACATACTTCTTTTAGGCTACACATTTTCCATTTTATGTTAGTTTTATAAACAACCATTACAATTTTAGTTTTCTTCTTATGAAATATTTTATGCTCTATTTATTTAGGAGTAATCCTCAATTGATATGACAGTCTTCTATGAAATTGTATCACATTTCCTTTTCAATGTCAGCTCGTCTTAATCAGCGGATCGCACAGCGTGCAACAGGTAGAAACACCAAATTTCTATGCACTCCGCTCGTAAGCGCCTACAGGTTATCTTAACATTCTCTTTTCGCTAATGTTATGGAACTGACCTCAGTTGATAATTTCATTAAACTTCTGTAGTGGTACTACAAATTGTACAGAATTCCTCCTCAGGTTATGTAACACTGAACAGCTGATATTTTGTGTAGCACCTAATTATAAAAACAAATATTCCTTTCAATCTTTAATAGATTTATATCCCTGATTAATGAGGCGCTTTATGCAATTGGCTAAATCAAGTGTTTGTATCACACTAGAGATCTTTGCAAGATACTACAAGAGTTGAATCAGTGGTTTAGCGATATTGATGTGCTAGATAGATCCTGTGATATTTCTGAAGTTAAACAACATCGGACATGGCCAAGTATGTGGAAGGAGAACCTCATGCAGGAGATCTATGAGTAGGTAGGATGTCAGTCCTGTCGTTTAACACATTAATCAAGCATCGGCTTTCAGGTTAACCAACGAAAAAATATAATAATAATAATAATAATAATAATAATCATCATCATGACAATAAATCATATACATGCATAGATACTGTACATACGTTTTCATTATAAACATTTAAGTGGATTCACAGTCTACACTCCTCTGTTTGCAACTACTGTAAGCTCTATGGCCTAGTTTAGTTCCAAACCTTAGCATTAAACACCAATAATAATAATAATAATAATAATAATAATAATAATAATAATAATATAGGATACGTGTTCTATGTTACAAGTAATAATACATTGCATGTGAACTAATGGTAAAATTAGAGACTAAGTTGTGTTGAAATGCTCACAGCTTTATAAAGTAGCTAAATATTTTAATGGACTGTTAAAATGTATAGGCCTATAACATGGTTCGGAAACAAACGTAACTTAGGTCTATATGTATTTTTCCGAATCAGTGAAGTTTTTGGGAGAATAATCACTAAGTGCAATTGTTCATCCATGTGTTTGAAACCTAATTTGTAAAACAGTGTACTCGGCTGTTGTTTGCAATGAAGCGTGAAACACACGGCTAGGGCAGAGCAGTCGGTATTTGTACAAACCGAGGTCGAATTGAGTTTATTTCTGCCTGCCCGCTCATTTTTTGTCACAAAATATGTATCCCCTTACAAGGCTACAGTAGCCTCTCATGATGTATTCAGTTGTGCAACTTAGTGGCAGTGTAGACTTTAGCAGAACTCTTCCTTTATCGCTTCCTGTTCTGCGGTTGACCAGTTTTTATGTCCAAAACAATGTACACAGGTGAATCTTGCGGCTTACGGATGTAGAAGTTCTGACTGTAGTAATCAAGGTGAAGTAGGAGGGGAGTTCGAGACTTCCCCTACCAGAACACATTTTTCTTTTTTTAAACCTTATTCCTTTCAACAGCTCAGACTCATTTCCAAAGATTTGTTCCGAATACGTATTTTAATGTGATTTCGTGATGCCAACCTATAAGAAGACGTACGATATGCTGTAGTATTCTACTTTTTGGGTAGTAAATTTTCTGCATTAGTTAACATTACGTTATTACCTAATCGTGTTGTCACATTGGGCCACTGACGGGGAAGTCGAGACTGGCAAGGATTTAAATGTCTTGATGTGGTCTAGTCTGCCAATTTCAGCCTCGTGAGTCCAGTGAGATTCTGCCTGGTGAGTGGTAGTTTCCTTACTGGAGGTTATTTTTGACATGGGATGTGTGTCCATTGTTCATTGGACCTCACTTTAATAATAATTAATGTTATTGACTTTATGCCCCACTAACTACTTTTATGGTTTTCGGAGACGTCAAGGTGCCGGAATTCAGTCCCGCAGGAGTCCTTTTACGTGCCAGTAAATCTTCCGACACGAGGCTGACGTACTTGAGCACCTTCAAATACCACCAGACTAAGCCAGGATCGAACGTGCCAAGTTGGGGTCAGAAGACCAGCGCCTCAACCGCCTGAGCCACTCAGCCCGGCGAACCTCACTTTTACTTCGATGCTATTCATATATTCTATACCATCAGTTGATTAATGGCACAAAAACGATCAGAAACTATGACCCTTGAATGAGTGCTTCTTGTTGTTTTAGTTTTTTAAACTAGAAATATATTTTCACAAACAAGGCTATTTGATTTTATCGAAATATTTAGAATGAATTTCTCTGTAGTAAAGGGGTCACGCACTCTTCAAGAGCGAAGGTAGCTCTGACGAGATAGGCCTAATAATTGTCCTTGGTAATAGGGGTCATATATTCCATCTCAGCTTACGACTCTGCCTTTCAATCGATCCTTATCATTTCTACAATTTATTAGCGACCATATCATTCCTCTGTCATTCTTTGACATGAAGAGGCCGGTAGTCAAAAGGTGTCTTGTTATTATTGGAAGAAGATTAACAATTCAATGCAATTGCAAATTTCTATGCAATGCAGTCAATTGATTTCACACATAAAACATAGAGCAGCATTTAACATGATTTTTAATAAAATATTTCCCTTCCGGCTTGGTTTCTTTATTTTGAATATCTAACGTTCATTTTCTGTACTTGATTCTAAAGAAAGGAGAAAATAAACATATGCACCGTATTTAATCCCAGTAAACAAAGGAAGTAATCAGAAAGACTTAAAAAAATTTTCTGCTTGAAGGCTTGATAAGGACCTGTGGTTATTACCATGTGGTACTTGTTTTACGGCGATTTCTTTATTTCTGCGGTTGACTTAATATTAAGATATTACACAAGCAGCGGCCTACAGATTGTAAAGCTTCAGTAAAATGCAATATATGCTTACACTCGCCTCATTCATTTATTTTAAATGTACCCATGTAACATTTGAAGCCTTAGTGTAACAATCAGAGGCAATGTGCTATTGTATGTATTGAGAAGAATTACATTTCATAGATTAAGATTTTGTGGGAGAGTGACTGAAGGAAGCTTAAGAGGAACAGACACCTTGGAGATAGTTCTTTCATAAAACGGTTTAAAATTATACTTTGTGGTTGAATAAACCAGTCGATATTCTTGGTGAAATGTAAAGTGCCTAATTACAGTTTAGATTGTTGGTCAAAAGAAGCGTTTAAAGAAGTAAGAAGATTCAAAATAAAGAAGGAAGGCCTATCATATAGTCTATTTCACATGTTTTCTTTACTTTCCTGGAACCCCGTAATTTTATGCCTATTCAGAATATTATATTTCTATATATATAATGTAATCTTATTCCAAAGCCAGTTTTGTTATTACCTGGTTTCAGGGAGATTAGGGAGGAGATATATAATGATTATTGATGTAGCAATAATGATCTGGAGGACGCGCATAATTCTCTATTTCCGTAACAAAACCACAGAGATATTGTTGCTCTGATAGCTGCCATTCTTTTTCTCATGGATGCATATTCTTTACTAGTGATATTTATACGCACCTAATATGAGTATATATGCTGGATATATGGTGCAGTTATTTGTACCTAAGAATCCAGGATCGAGTCGTTAAATAATAATAATAATTTCGTGTAACTATTTCTAGCCGAATGCAGCCCTTGTAAGGCAGACCCTCCGATGAGGGCGGGCGGCATCTGCCATGTGTAGGTAACTGCGTGTTATTGTGGTGGAGGAAAGTGTTATGTGTGGTGCATGAGTTGCAGGAATGTTGGGGACAGCACAAACACCCAGCCTCCGGGCCATTGGAATTAACCAATGAAGGCTAAAACCCCTGACCAGGTCGCGAATCGAGTCGTTGAGCATATCGTCGCTGCCGGGACAAAACCTCCTATGTGAAATATTTTAGCTCAGAACTTTGGCCGATAAGGTTCTGTCATCTAAGGTGCAATATTGTGTGAATGTTGTCAAGGCATTCTCGCTCTTCATAATGTATGTGCTGCGGGTCAGTATATCTCCAAAAATTTTATCACATAGGAGGTTTTGTCCCGGTAACGACGATATAATAGTAGTCTATTTACATATGTATTATTATTATTATTATTATTATTATTATTATTATTATTATTATTATTATTATTATTATTATATGCATTTAACTGATCATATCTACTGACTCACATAGATTATAGAGATGGATCAATAATATATTTTCTTCTTTTTGAAGATACCAATTAACAAAATGTCGTTGTAAAGTGAAGAGATCGGGTAGAAAATTCACGATTTTTAGAGGTGACTAAATAACATTTCATCAGTATTATTCTTTCTGTCTTTCGTGTCCGGTAGGTATTTGTTATTTTTCCCTTATATTAATTTTATGTTGGTTTTCTAGAATATTTAAAGCAAAAAAAGAAAACCACCGGTGTAATGCAACTTTCCTTGACGTATTTCCTCTAAGAATTATTATCATAAACTTTAGTTTTCACATGCTTTAAGAACAGGTAAGGATAAAATTAATATTTTATCTAGGGAATAGAGAAACAAAACAATAACACGAAGGTTAAGAAAATATAATATTAGACTATAATCTGAATCAATGCCAGATATTATTTGATTTAGATATCTCTGATTCTTATTACACACTTCCAGAAATTTTTATTGATTTTAATTTGAGTTGCTAATATTTTAACAGACGTCCCTTAGAATGGGAATACTCTTCGAATACCGGGTAGGCTACTTACCGCTGCCTCCATTTCTACTGCCCTTACGTAATGCAGTATACTGCAGCTCGTGGATGGGAATCATGCCAGTTGTTCGTCCCTCGAAAAGGCGGGTATCCACGCAGTAAGTTGGAAAGAAAAAGAGACATGTCATCAGTCAAAACAAGAGACTGTGTGTCAGAATGAAGTCAATGGTGACCTAATGATCTAATGGTGGGGACAGACAACCAATCAGAGGACAGTAAACAGGATAGGAATTACGACACTCACTTAGTAGGTGGCAGGGAGAGCCCGTTCTATTCTCATGTTCGTATGACGTCATCGTACACTTGCTGAGAGCGTACAGAGATCATTACTTTTTAACCTTTTTTTACTATGACTGTTTTGTTTTTCCCGGATAAAGTGAGAATGCATTCGATTGCGCTGGAAGTGGGCACGAGTGCATTCAAGGCCGCAGGTAAGAGGAGGAGGAAAAGAAGAAGAAAAAATGTTCGCCCCTTATTCTAACCCCACCACTCTACTCAAGGTGATTTCATTATTTACTTCACTAATAAAAGTTACCTTTCCGCGTGGCGCACCAACAGTAACTTTGAAAAGGCGGAACTTGGATTATATTTTCCTCCTAGCCTGGGCGCAGCGATTTGTTTGTTGACAAAGGTGAAGTCATGTTGTTCTGTAGACGAGAAAGTATTTATTGCTGCTTCATTTCAGACTCTTACATGACATGTTTCTCTTACCCGTTGCACCAGGGAGAAACATTTAAAAACCAGAAACATCAATGTCATATATGTTAACTTTGTTGGGGTTGCTGAAGGGAAACAACAAATTATTTCCATTAACAGACAGGGTCTTACTTTTTTTTTTTTTGCTAGGGGCTTTACGTCGCACCGACACAGATAGGTCTTATGGCGACGATGGGATAGGAAAGGCCTAGGAGTTGGAAGGAAGCGGCTGTGGCCTTAATTAAGGTACAGCCCCAGCATTTGCCTGGTGTGAAAATGGGAAACCACGGAAAACCATCTTCAGGGCTGCCGATAGTGGGATTCGAACCTACTATCTCCCGGATGCAAGCTCACAGCCGCGCGCCTCTATGCGCACGGCCAACTCGCCCGGTAGGGTCTTACTTATACGTTTAAATGTATATACTCGTATATACACTATTAATGCAGGTAATACATAAGTATTATAACATATACATTTAGGCCTATGTCTTGAAACTATGTAAAAACGAGAATTTAAATAGCTATGCTTCAAATACCCATACACACATCCTAAAGAAAGGGAGAATCATTTAGGAGCAAGCTAATTTTAACTCAAATGTTAGAACGCTGTCATATATATACAAAGAAATTTTTATGATGTGCATCAAACATATTACAAGGGAATTTTAGAAATACATATTCAAAAATGTGCAAATTTGAAAGAATTTATTGTAGAATATCCAAGTTTTCTAATTAGAAACGTGCAAAATAAAATATAACTGTCATTAAAGAACTATGGTTTAATAATTATAATAATGTTATTTGTTTTACGTCCCACTAACTACTATTTTACGGTTTTCGGAGACACCCAGGTGCTGAAATTTAGTCCCACATGACTTCTTTTACGTGCCTGTAAATCTACCGACACGAGGCTGACTTATTTGAGCATCTTCAAATACCACCGGACTGAGCCAGTATCGAACCTGCCAAGTTGGGGTCAGAAGGCCAGCGCCTTAACCATCTGAGCCACTCAGCCCGGCTGAACTAAGGTTTCATGATCGCATTAATACGAGTAAGGACGAAGTGTAGACATTATTACAATTTGCTGATTATCTCTACAGCAGAACACTCCCACTAACTGCTCTAAAGAAAATTATAGAAACTCTTAAAATTACTGCTACTGGCACTTACCTGGATAGTGCAATGCTGCAGCAACCAAGCATTTACATTTCTCACAAGTAGAATATAGCAGCGGAGTTAATAACAAAATGCTCCTAATAGTGAATCAACAGTCAAATTTTCTGGGATATTTTTGCAGTGCATGCTTTTAGTAGTAATTGTAGGGAAATTCCTGTAAAAGATCGGGTACGGGAGATTTAAGACATTTTTCTCCGGAAATCTGAACATGAAGCAGATTGATAAAGGCTGGGCATTATTAGACTTGACAGAGAAATTAGTAATAAGCGAGCCTTAGATTGGATTTTCGCCCACAGCTGCCGTTCTGATTCATAACGTAGAGTCTTTTCATTTTTGAGTGAAACATTAATCCGTCTGATTTTTTTGAAATATCCACTTTGTAAATAAATATATTGTTTGGTGTTCTGACATTGCTATACCCTCAATTTCCAGTAGGTAGGATACTATTAGCTCAGCTGTCCGGAATTATAATTATACTGTCAACTCTTTCCTTCATCGCTAAAGGTTTGGCAACCCATCAGTACCTCAATCTGTTGTCCTCCAGTCCTCTCGCTCTTCCTCTGCCTTAACGATTCAAGCGTATCATTTTCCTTGAATTTGTCTAGCCAGCGTTTAGTTTAGGCTAAATTCCTTATATCTCCTCCCGTCAATTTAATCTAAAAGAATCAACTTTTCAATGCTGTCGCATAATCTTTTCGTGATGTGTCCGAAGAACTGGAGAAGCTCGTAGATGACAGTCTTTCTCGCACTTTTAGTCCATGAATAATTTCTGTATTTGACTGTTTTTCTCACAGGATGTCCGTAATATTCTTCGATATATCTACATTTCACGTGCGTCAATCCTTCCAATGTCTACAGTTTTCTTTGTCCCAGTACCATACATCAGGACTGGGAAGGTGCGACTCCTCACAAATTTGAGCTTCATGGCTTTATTTGTTGATTGATTATTCCAAACCTTTGTTAGTTTTATTGTTGTATCTCTCGTCATATCCTTGATCAAGGAAAGTAAAATACCACTTTTAAAAATCGAAACATCCTCAAAGGAGGATGCCTCTGCACTGCATGTTGGAGTCTAAATCAGCAAGGCCGATCACCGCGGGCATAATTTCTAGAATATAATTCACTAAAGATTTATTTTGAACACAGGGCCTACAAACAGTCCGACTCCTTGACGGAATGGTCAGCGAAATGGCCTTTCGATTCAGGGTGCCGCGGGTTCGATTCTCGGCCGGACGAGGATTTTAAATGCACATAACTAATCCATTTGGTTCGGGGACTGGTAGTTTGTGCGTGTCTTAACACACATCTTCATCTGCATACAACACATCTCACTACAAACCACCACAGAAACACGCAATAGTACGTAAATAGTCCTACCTCCCCCCCCCCCACACACACACATACAGTGGACGTCAAGAAAGGCATCTGGCCGTAAAACCGGGCTGAATCCATACATAATGCGACCCCAGGTAACTGAGAAAAGATGAAGTAAAAGAGGAAGAAGAATAAGAAAATAATTAGAATGCCGCAGGGAGCCTCTCGTCACTGTGAGCAGTATGTAATGAATAAGCTGCGAAAATGGTAATTAACATTGCATTGAGTCTTTCAATTTTCACTCGTTTCGTCTGGTTGTTGCAGACCAGGAGATTCCGGTTGATACAGTACAAAAAACTGACTTCAATGCTTTGTTTTCCTCCTGCCATTTTACCGTGAAGGAGAAGCTAATAACATTCACGTCGAAACGTTGAAATGAACTGCACCAAGCATAGCTGCCGAAAACTACCGTGGCCTGGGATTGAACTAATCAACTTTTATCGGTGACCTACTCCTCTTAGGATAAATCTGTTAGCATACACTACATTGGAGTAGAGTACTTCGTAGCAGTCAATTCTCTTGAAGCTATCTTTTCTAGACTATTTCAGTACTTCCATGTACAGCAGACGTTATCTCTTGTAACCGACCAATGTTGATTTAACATATCGTCGTAGAAGGAACAAAACCTCGTATCTCACAATGCTGTTCCTATCCATTTGTGTAAAGGAAAATTAACTTTTTCGTACCGTACTGTAGAAACCTTCGTTTGCGTGACATATTTACGCACTCCTACAGTATACTCTATTGAAGGTTCATTTTCCTTCACACATACGCATAGGAAAGTGAACACAACGAACAGTATTCTGATGGACTGCATATCGATATGTAGCTGGGAGGCGTGACCAGTCTTAAGAAGAAGAATGGATAGGAAGAGCATTGTGACATAAGACGTATTACTTCTTCACCGACGACATTTGGTGTCTTATGTGAACTGTTCTGATTTCATCTGGCGGAAGGCTTACTTCTATTGCCAAGTCCCGAGGTTATCTACCCTTTTGTTGCAGTTTCTCTTTCTAGAAATGTTTATACATGATACTGTATTAAGCGTGTCTACGAAATACTGGGCTGGGTAACTCAGACGCTCAGCCCCCTGGCCTTCTGAGCTCAGGTTGGTGGATTCAAACCTGGCTCAGTCTGATGGTATGCGAAGGTGCTCAAATGTGTCAACCTCGTGTCGGTAGCTCTGCTGGCACGTAAAATAACTCCTGTGGAACAAATCTTGCGGTTTCTCGGCGTCTCCGAAAACCGTAAAAGTAGCCTAGTTATTGGAACGTAAAACCAAATATACAGTGACCATCAAACACGAGTTTATGACAAAGTCAAGGGAGGTGCGCATATTGAGCCGACGAGGACAGGCTGTATCCTCCACTGAAGGGACGAGAAAGGAGCTATCTGGCGGGATACAACAGCTTCTTTGTCCCATCCTCTGTTCTGTAAGGCTCGGTCACTAGTAGAGCTCTGTAATTGTGCTAGTGAGACGCGTGATTTATTTAACGCGCTCAGTGATTATTAAGCGCAGATTAACAATTATCCATTGTAGTTAAGTACGCCATTGAGCAACGAGTGGCAAATGAAATAACAGAAGAGGAATTAAGTGCGTGTCACAGAATTTCCTTCGAAGACGCCAGGTCTGCATAAAACAATTTTCAGCAACCTGCAGTGATATTAAGGCAAGACAAGGGAATGCATTATTTTAATTTCTTTTCCGTTTAAAAAATAATGACAATGAGGTTCTTTCTTAATCCCTTCTTGTTGAAGAGAACAGCGGCTGTCTGCAGCGGGGAGGATTGGTGGGGTTCTGGGGAACGCAGCCTTGCCCTTCCTGTCAGCTCACTTGAGTTTGCCGTGCTCAGCGTTTGGTGCTCACTGTATTATTACATATCCACCGAATCTTCATCGTTGTTTTGGTTTGTAACAAAATTTCTTTAAAATTACTCTAATATTTTGAAACATAATTTAAATATCCCTTAAGCGCCACTAAATACCAAATTAATCGACGTGTATAATCATAATAGACTAATAATTCGAACTTCCGCAGGTAAATTAATTTCATTGCCTTGAAAAAAGAGGATTGAATTGAAGAGCGTTACTGAAACTAAAGTACGGTAGAAATGTTGTCTGGGAGCTCCGCTTTAATTTGGAGTAGCGCTTGCTTTACCGCTCACACGCAATCGCAGAACAGAGGCTACTTCATTCATTCATTCATTCATACATTCATAGCCACTGTCAGCCAATCAAATACCAGCTTTATGTTGATGCAGTCTTTCTTTTTCACATTCCGACTCACATTTTCTCTCTCTTTTTTTTTTTTAACACAGTGACAGAACGTTACTAGAATTCGTTTAACTCCACATTTTTTGAAACAAGGAGGAGACTGTCACTGAGTAGTAGAGGTGCTTTAATACACACATTGCTAAAGAGAAGTAGGCTACATCATTTTCATGGATCTTAATCAACCTTCTATTTAAATTACTTGCACTTTCGGTACGTCAATACAGTAAGTAAGACGCCCCAATTCATTGATTGGCTAACTGAATAATAATAATAATAATAATAATAATAATAATAATAATAATAATAATAATAATAATAAGCAAAAACTACGAAAATAAAACACTTGTCTGTACATTTAAATGAAAAACGTATACCGTAAAACTACAGTTTTCATACGCTAGCGACTAGATCGTATACCACGAGTTATATGATGAAAGGGGGAAATGTTATGGTGCATTTCTTTCGGCAAAGCGAGCATCTTCTATATTTACATCCTTATATGGTGTTCAGTTATCTAATCTGTTAAATGTTATAAAAGAGTAGTTGTGGGGCTGATTGGCACAGATGGTAGAGCGCTGGCTTTCTGAGCTCAAATTGGCGGTGTAGATCCCGGCTAATCCCGGCGGTATTTGAAGGTATTCAAATACCCCAACCTTGTGTAGATAGATTTATCGTCACGTAAAAGAACCTCCGAGGAATAAAATTTCAGCACCTTAACATCTCCGCAAACTGTAAATATAGCCCACGGGACGCAAACCGAATACCATCTGAATAGTGTTATCAGAGGCTGAGCGTAACTTGTTCGAATTTCTCTCAAATTCATGGCACAGCACGTAATCGAACTCAGGCCAGCTTCATAGTAATCGCAATGATCTCGGTCTCCAACAATTAAGCAAACACCTGAAGGTTTATTATTCCATTTTCTTCATCGAAAATAAATTATTCTCATAAGCACACTCTGTGGATTAGAGGGCGAGTTGGCCGTGCGCGTAGAGGCGCGCGGCTGTGAGCTTGCATTCGGGAGATAGTAGGTTCGAATCCCACTATCGGCAGCCCTGAAGATGGTTTTCCGTGGTTTCCCATTTTCACACCAGGCAAATGCTGGGGCTGTACCTTAATTAAGGCCACGGCCGCTTCCTTCCAACTCCTAGGCCTTTCCTATCCCATCGTCGCCATAAGACCTATCTGTGTCGGTGCGACGTAAAGCCCCTAGCAAAAAAAAAAAGAGGTAAATTATCGTCCTCTGGATTACAAGAACGTGGATTCAAACCCAGCAGAAGTTTTATTCGTCCTAGACACGATTACAATAATAATAATAATAATAATAATAATCCCGTGGGGGTTTTGCCTGTTCCCCTATCGGGCGCGTCCCAGGTGGCGGATCGGGGGGCTCGCCGGACTTGTCCGGAGGGCTTGAGGGAAATAAAATACCTCTCGCGGACCAAAAACAGGCACAGCCAGAAAACATCTTGAGGCAACCTCTGAGGCTCAATACCTTAGTTGTAACTATGAGATTGACAAAGATCAATCTCCCCATTATCTTCAACTTACTAGCATGATGGCAACGTCAGTTAATGATACTACTACCCCAGGCCCTAGTATTCATACTAGGTTTTCTCGGTCATCGGATTCTGGGGGACCGAGAACATCATGCGGGAATGTATCGGAGCTTCCCAAATCTCTTCGCCCAAAGGAAAAACATTTTATTGGCACTTTAAACATCAACACGCTTCGCAAAATTGGAAAGTTGAAGCACTTAACAGACATATTAGACCAACTCAACATCCAAATTCTGGCACTCCAAGAAACTAGGTACAGTGACGAAAATCATTTTGAATCAGGAAACTATAGAATTTATAAAGGTAAACCAGCTACCCTCCTCCCTAACAAAATATTACAATTTGGCACTGGTTTTGCAGTGAGAAAAAATATCACAAATTCGGTATTATACTTTGCATCTCCTTCTGAAAGAATTTCGCTAATGACAATCAAATCAGGAAACAAAGCTTATACACTAATCAATGCACATGCACCTACAAACAATTACAATCAAAAAGACCCACAGAAGGTAGATGACTTCTGGGAATTACTAGAAGAAACTACAGCCAAAGTTCCAAAACATCATGTCATAATTCTGCTGGGGGACTTCAATGCACAAATTGGCAAAGAGAAGAAATTTAGGACCACTGTAGGACTTTACCCTGCTCACAAAAGAACCAATAAAAATGGAGAACGTTTAATTGGCTTCTGCGAGAATTTCGATCTAAAATTGATGTCAACTCATTTCCTGGCACTTCCACAAAAGAAAATGACATGGAGATCCCCGAACATGCATTTAGGAGAATTTCAACTAGACCATGTGGCTATTTCCAAGAAAAACCAAAAAGAAATTATGAACGTTAAAGTCAAAAAGGGAACTATTGACTCCGACCACCACCTATCTCTTGTTAAAGTAAAGTTTCAACCCAACAGGAAGAAAACCAAAACAATCAGAAACCCAAGAATCGACCCTGAATTTCTGAGACAGAACTCAGACAATTTCCTTGCGAATATCTCCAACGATGCTCCTTCAAACTGGCTAGAACTCAAGGACACACTCTTGAAAGCTTCACAAAACATCAGCAATCCCCCAAGGAAACGCAAACACAGGTGGTGGAATGACACCTGTGACAAGGCCATAGAAGTCAGAATTAGGTCCTGGCTAAACTGGAGTTCCCATAAAACTGATCAAAATCGTGATGAATTCTTCAAAACACAGAAACAAACCTCAAAAATCATCAGATCTGAAAAACGAAAATATGATCAAAACAGACTGGTAGAAATAGAAGAAGATTTCAAGAAAAACAATACACGGAACTTCTACAGAACATTCAGAGAAGAATTATCCAATTACCAGGCACCTAGTCTCTGTTTCAAACGTACAGATGGGACTTTAGAAACAAGTAATAAGGGAAATTGTGAACTCCTAGCAAACCATTTCATGGACCTTTTAAACTGTGAATCTCCAAAGGAACAATTCACCTATGAAAAACCAACACCTAATCCAGATTCAGAACCCCCCACATTACAAGAAGTCAAACAAATAATCAAAGATTTAAAAGACAACAAAGCACCAGGAGAAGATGGAATAATCGCTGAAATGTTGAAAATTGGTGGTGACAAACTGGCCCAGAGTATTCAAAAAATCTTACAGGACATTTGGTTTTCTGAAGAAATTCCGGAGGATTGGAAATGTGCATTGATTCACCCACTTCACAAGAAAGGAGACAAATCAGATATTAATAACTACAGAGGAATTTCTCTCCTCTCACTCGTATATAAAATCTTCTCTAAAGCTCTACTTAATAGATTAGAGAAACAAACAGACCACCTGATCGGAGATTATCAGGCTGGATTCCGAAAAGGGAGATCCTGCGCAGAACAAATCCTAAACCTAAAAACCATACTACAGATTCGCAAAACCAAACAAACAGTAATCACCTTTGTTGACTTCAAAAAAGCGTATGATTCCATAGATCGGCAGACCCTGTTCAACATACTAGAGGAATTTCAAGTCGACAGGAAAACGAGGGAATTGATTAAACAAACTCTGACCAACACAACATCAAAAGTTAAGTTCTTGGGAGAAATTTCTGAACCGTTCGAAATCAGAACTGGCGTCCGACAGGGAGATGGACTATCCCCACTACTATTCAATTTAGTTTTGGAAAAAGTGATTCGTGAATGGAGAAAAGAAACTAAAGGTATAAACATTGGCAGACTTCTTAAAGACAAAATTCACCTTGACTGCTTAGCTTTCGCAGATGACCTTGCGATCCTTTCGAACAACAGACAAGAAGCAATCCAATCCATAGAAAAATTGAATGGAATAGCCGCAAAAACCGGACTTCAAATTTCATTTGAAAAGACGCAGTTTATGGAAGGAACTAAATCAAGATTCGACAATCAACCATTAATCACCAATTGTGGAATAATTTCCCAAGTAGACAAATTCAAGTATCTAGGTGAAATTATTCAGCCAGCAGGGTTAAATCAGGAAGCTAACAAAGAAAGAACTGCTAAACTGCAAAGGGCTTACAAAATCACATGGAACAGATACAACAAAAGATGTATATCAAAAAATGCAAAATTACGACATTACAATACAGTCATCAAACCAGAGGCACTTTATGCATCTGAAACACTGATCATTGGCGGCAGGTCACAAATGAAAAGCATTGAGAAACAAGAGAGGAAAATTCTCAGAAAAATCCTAGGACCAAAGTTCGAAAATGGAATTTGGATGAAAAAGAAACCACACGAAATTTTTCAATTCACAGAAAAAATCACAGATACCATCAGAAAGAGACGACTAAAATTCTACGGACACCTACACAGAATGGATAACAACAGGCTGACAAAGAAAATTCTAAACCTAGCTCTAACCCTGAAAATCCGCAACAATTGGTTAGCAGAAATACATGAAGATCTACAAGAAATGGGTATCGAGGACGAAACCATTCAAGATAGAATGAAATTTAGAAGCTTAGTAAACAAACATAAATTTGCAGAGAAACCAACAAGAAAAAATACAGGCTGGACAGAAACACGCAGAAAGGAACACAGTGAAAAAATGAAGAGATATTGGGAAGAAAAGAAGAAGAAACATTGTGCAAAATAAGTTCAAACGCGCTCCACAGCTGGGCACAACGAATCAAAAAAAAATAATAATAATAATAATAATCCACATGAGGTCCGTTAAATCTGTCGACACAAAAATGAATTTGAGCACCTTCCAAGTACCACCTATCAGAGCCGGGATCGAACCCACTGATTTGGACTCAGAAATGTTGTGCTCTACCGTGAATCACTTAGCCCGGCGAAAAGAGAAAATGATTATTGATGTGTGTTAGAGAAATAAGATGTTGTAATGTTAAGTCTGATAAGAATTTCTGGCATTCGTGAAAACTGTTTTGTGTATTCTCTTACCCTATTGTCGAAATGGCCCGTCTCGGTGTACGGTTCCGATAGCAGCAAATTTGAGTTTTGAAATTGTGTGCACCTCCAAGAAGCCTCCCAGAAAAAAAAAAGAAAAAAAATCTTCCTTGACGGTGTTGCCAAGTCGTGAAACGTGGTGCTTTCCAAGAATAGTCAGCTATTGTATTAGCAAACTAGGAGTAAGTGGCAACGAGGTCAGAGGAAATTTATGGGCGGTATTCGCAAGGGAAAACATCTTTTTGTAGCCGTTTGTATGGGAGAGGGAGTGGGACCTTATCACCGAAGGAAAAACACGCCCTTGAGAAATGTGAACAGTCAGGTCGTGTTCTTAATCTGCACATGCGCAAAACATGCACATTTATACTTCTTATTTCCAAAAAATCTATTCCTTGTTATTAGAGTGGGTTAGTTAAGAACAGAGTTCAGGCCTGATTTAATACCTTCAGAATTCACGTTTGGTGTACTGTTATAATATTCAGTAAATCATAGATTAATAATAATAATAATACGGCCTAATAATTATAAATAGTAATAATAAGAAAAGGCATTACAATTTAAGTGGCAATTGTTCAGACGATAAAAAACAATTCCGTGTGTTTATTGCATTCTGATTTTCAGCAATGATTTGAGGTTTTCTCATTTCCTTGAATGGAGAAGTAGTAGAGATATATAAAACCCATTTTTCTGAGAAGAGGAAAAAAAATGTTATTCATGGAAATGAAACCTTTTTTAAAAGAAACATTCCACAGTTTGACCAGTGCCAGTGTCCTATATGATTAATTACACATTGAACAGGGTAAATTAATAGTTGTTCAATTTAAAAGCACTCGCAAATTTTCGTACAAACAAATTCTTGGTACAAACATACTGTCAGTCAGGTCTCGCTGAGGAATAACATGCGGCTTATATTCTTCTTGTAAATGCCCACTTTTCTCTCATCTTTCGGCCTATCTTGAAATAGCCTACCTGGTAATATAGGTAATGTCCATTATTGAACAGATATATACCTAAAAGTAATTACTTCTCAATTAATGGTAAAATCACGCACAGTGCTTTCTTTAAAATTATAGACAACTTTAAAGAGTTCTACCTTAACTGAACTACGCGTTATTTGCAGTAGTTACTTTGACAGGGAGGTTTTGTCATTTAGGCCTATTATTTCTTGTGAAAATATCATTATTTAGCATTTTCATCGAAGTCTTAAATTCTACCTATTTCATGCAAGAACATAATGTTTTACATTACTATTGGCTATTCTGCTGAGCACTGTCGTTACAAACCCCAATATTTTATATCTGCTTTTGCAGGGAACATTTTAAAGACACAGATGTGTTATTAGTATTAATCAGTACCATTAGAGAAAATTTTACGTACTAAATAAATACTCAACCAAGTTTTCGACTAATATTTCATCTACATAGATTCACCCTTAAAATGCTCATTAACTGAAATTTCCGTAAGTTACCCAGCATTTTGTAGCACAATGATCATGAATGACTCCAAAAAATTACGAATGTGTAAAATTTCTTTAACACATTCGCAGTTATTACTGTAGGCCTATATCGTAGCCCCGAGTGATTTCAGTCGAAATATTTTGTAAATATGCTTGTTGCTTTCAAATGCCCATTTCAAGCCGGCAAATGCTCATCTTTTGAAAGTAAGGCCCTGCGGGTTTTAGAAAGCACGTACATATTTAATTTCGTGTTCTTGTGCGTTACGTTAATAATGATTCGTCGTAGCTTTCGTTCTCTGTGTTCCTCCAGTCTTGAATACAGGCTGTTTTGAAAGACTTTTTAAATATATTTAATTAGAATAGTTTGCAGCTGGCTGTAGGCGTGGCTATTGTTGAGGAGGGGACCTCCCGCGTGACCAGAACATGTGTTAGGACTCGCAGAGGCGGAGCTTATACCTGCAGGCGGTGCTTAAGCTTAGAGGGGTAGCTTGGAGGCGGAGTCTAGCTCGTGACCTGTTGTGGGGCTGCACTTGCTTTCCCTGCTTGCAACTCTTCATCCACATGTACCAAGCGATCTCTCTCTCTCTCTCTCTCTCTCTCTCTCTCTCTCTCTCTCTCCCACCATCAATATTATTTGGCTCATAACATCATGACTTAACTGCACGCATGCACTGGTATTTACGCGTATATTAGTACAGTACATAGTTTACGAAGAAAAGTTTTCTTTCGAATTGTTAGCTGACTGACGATTAAAATTGCTCCGGTAAGTTAAACCATTGTCTTTGTAATGTTTTCCTTCAAAATCTTGTGGTAAATTAACGTGGCACACTTTTCTTTTATTAATTAATTTTAATTTATTTATTTATTTATTTATTTATTTATTTATTTATTTATTTATTTATTTATTTATTTATTTATTTATTTATCAGTGGTAAAGTTAGGCCTTGGGGCCCTCTCTTACATTTAACCACATAGATTGTAATATAATACAGGAATGATAAGTTTGAGATGCAGTATTTACTATAAATTACTCCAATTCAGGAATCTGCTCCCACTTTATTCAAAGTCATCCTCAGGCCACAAATGCAACATAACATACGTACAGACTCCAACAGGCTATCTAGTATTACAAACCAAGGCACACTGATATATTAAAACAATAATAACAAATAATTGTAAAACATAATTGAATTAAGTTTTGACCTCTGGTGTTTTGTCTCTTAGAGCGGTTCATCTGGCACTTCAGCCAGATCAAGAAACTTTAGAGCTATTTTCCCTTATGTTAATGTTAAATCTGATACTGCAAGATCTTTATACTGTAGTATTTTCCTTAGTTCTTTCATTTTTATATCATATCGGTCCTGACCAATTTTTATTGGCAGTACTGTAGTTTATTTATTATACTTCTTTTTGTTCATAATGAATGAAATTCTTAGTGATGTGGACACAGTTTAAAGACTACACAGTAGCATTTCCTCCGACTCCAGGCGACATCAAACATAGAGCACAGTTCCACACTCGCATAGTATTTGTTTGTGTACAAACGAATATACTGGGCTAACGGCCAAAGCAACGCTTAGCCACTAAAAGAATCAACAATTTTATGTTAGTAAGTAGGCTATATGTCGCGGGAATCGGACACATACTTTATTAATATTTAAACTTTCTTTTTGTTCTTTTTAACGTGTGATATTGAACAATTTTGATGTCAGTTTGTATGGAACCATACATTCAGAAACGATTCTAGTAATGTGGGTAATGTTATTGTTGCTGCTGAGTTCTTCAAAAGAGGAACGTGTCTGATAATTTCTGTTATTTTTAGTATTGTTAGTACGTTTCGGCTTACGTTTATTTACCGTACCATTAAAAGGATCTGGAATTGAGGCGAGAATGCCGAAACTTCGAATAGTAATAGCACATCAGTTCAGTGGTGTAAAATGAAATGAAATGGCGTATGGCTTTTAGTGCCGGGAGTGTCCGAGGACATGTTCGGCTCGCCAGGTGCAGGTCTTTCGATTTGACACCCGTAGGTGACCTGCGCGTCGTGATGAGGATGAAGTGATGATGAAGACGACACATACACCCAGCCCCAGTGCCAGCGAAATTAACCAATTATGGTTAAAATTCCCGACCCTGCCGGGAATCGAACCCAGGACCCCTGTGACCAAAGGCCAGCACGCTAACCATTTAGCCATGGATCAGTGGTGTAAATATGCACACATAAAATAGCTGCTAGCTGTGACGTCAAACCAGTCAACATTAGCTTTCAATTGCTCTCGTAGGAGCCTGTTGGAAGTAAGTTCTAAATAGAAGGAAAAAGAACGAAATATAATGTACAGTTGAGTCAGAATAAGCAGAACAAAATATAGGAAAATAAGTCATTGCAATAATGCATGTTATATGTGCCACCACATCTGCTGACGCATCCTTCGATTTTAAACGTCTTCAACTACCGACCGGCGAAGATGGAATTCAGTCCTGTAATTTTTAGCTCTGGAGATGACCGCTTAACGAAACACATTATTCGACCAATTTGTAATATCCAGAGTGGCCTTATACGATAAACAGATAAATTCAGAGTTAAGCACTGTCTGGAATAAAGATAAGCCAGTGCTTGCTTTCTTCATTGACTGATAGATTGAATAGGCTTCCTTGAATTTAACTAGTTTGGACGTAAGTCCACACGCAGTATACTGATCCCCTTGTATTGTTTCCCATCAGCCAGTCGTAGGCCTACATATTATTATAGTAGCCTACGTGTGCAAAATTTAACTGGCACTCCTTAAGTTATTGCAAGGTCGATTGCAGTACTAGATTCAGTTAAGAAAAACAATTACTGTATAAGCTAGTAGAATCAATCAGCAAGTCGTTCTTAAATGTAAAATTCGGTCAATTCGGGATAAGAATTCGAGAGAGCTATGCGATTAATAATTTCTTATTTTCTGTAATAAGTTGAAGTTGAGTTACTGACCACATAATCTCAATTACGAAATTTTAGTTTCCCATTTTCACAACAGGCAAATGCTGGGGCTGCACTTTAATTAAGGCCACGGCCGGCTCCTTCCCACTCGTAGTGTTTTCCGACTCCATCGTCGCCATAAGACCTGTCTGTGTCTGAGCGACGTAAAGCAAATTGAAAAAAAGATATTGTAACTTGTCTACCCGAATTCGAATTGTAAACCTACTTGGAAAGTGCAACACTTGAGAACACGTTTCTCTTTCCGAGTAAGTCCCCAGATAGTATTTTTGTAGCTTATGTAAACTAAAACCTCACTGAAAGAAATACCACTGGGGCTCAGAGTTTGTGTGACATGCATGAAAAATCTGGCATTAACTTTGCTTACCTTCCTGTTCGACCTCCCTTGATCAACTCTAGTCCATGTACGGTCCGCGAGATATAGCAAGTCTTCCTTTTCCTTTCTTTTTTTCTTTCATCGTCTTATCCGGTAGGCTGTTCTTTATTTCCCCACCATAGGGGATGGCCTAGAACTCAATCTCTCTTCATCTAAATCAACCCTTAAAAAGAAGGGAAAGACAAGATACTTGAACAGGCAAAAGGCTGGAAGGAGTGATCAAAAGAGGCAATAACATAATGGACAGGAAGTTTTCATTTTCTGGCAGGATTGCCCACATAAACAGAGAGTTTTCTGTTCAGAATTTTATCTTAATGAATGCCACTGCCATATCCTCACACACTAGGGTTTTCCATTTTCAGAGTCACTAAAAACCTCACGTTAAACCGCTAAAAGAATGTTAAACTGCATGTAGGAAAATTGAATCCAAACGCTTGTAACGTGGTCCGCTTTACAGCAAAGATGATGGTTGTTGGTTTCCTAACTTCGCCTACATTTGACACCTTCTCCTTAATTAGCGTTTTATCACCCATTGGAGTATTTTATTTCCCTCAAAATTGACTTCCTTGGTAGGTATCCATATCTTCTAAGGAGTTTTGTTTTCCAAATGCTCTCCTAAAGCTAAGACCTCTCCCTTTCTTACCACTCAGGTCAGGGCATGAAATTTGAAGCCAGAAGGCAGCGCCCTACCTAAATAATTTCGTCGCGACTAAGATTGTTCCTCACAAATATATAATGATGCATACATTCATTATAGCCTATGTAGACTGTTATGCCTTTCAGCGTTCAGTCTGCAATCCTCTATAATTTTACTAAACTCCGCCACAATCCTCTATTTGTAACTATCTCTGTGGCCCAGTTTCATTCTATAGGCCTACCTCTTATCTTTAAATCATTAGAAATTGAGTCTGACCGTCGTCGTCTTGGATAATCGACATTATAAAATATTATTTCCCTCTCTTATTTTAGTTTATTCTATGCAGAAATATATTAATGGAATGCTAAAATATAAAATAAACATCTTAAAATTCGCAAACGGGCATTGTTGTATAAATATCAAAACTTGGTCGCCTATTTCAAATTCTTAGAGGTCTTACAGTTATCGTCGTTGTTTGGGTTATCAGTGCACAGAGTAACTTGAACAACCCTCCTCTCCACAGGATACTGTAGTACATTTTAAATTTAATTACTAAATCATACATCGGCTCTAACTTGTTTGTCACATTAATGCATTGGTCTGTTACTATTCTTACCACACCCCCTCTCAAATCCCCCACCCCGTATTTCTCTAAAAAATATCTGAGCAAGTCCTGGATGTCTCAAAATATCCTATCAATCTATCTCTTCTTTTGGTCAGATATCGCTAAATCCTTTCCCTCTCTCCAAATTCATTCTCTCTTCATTTGTAATCTGAGCTGCTATCTCGCATTCAGCATATTTCTGTTACATCGAAAGCTTCTACACTATTTTTCTTTCTGTGCAAGTTATTGTCCATGTTTCATTTCCATAAAGCCATGCTCCACACATAAATCTTCGTAAATATATTTCTACTGTGTATATTTATGTCTGACGTGGGGAGATTTTGTTTCAGAGGTCTTCCTTGCTTGTGCTCTTTATGTCCTCCTTACTTCTGTCATCGTTTTATTATTCTTCTACCTAAGCAACAATATTAATTTACCTCCCTTGGGACTTAATTTCCTAATCTCATAAGTTACTTCGCGTATCACCAGAATTTATTCGCATGCACTCCATTGTTGATGTTATTTTCATCTTGTACCTTCTACAGATTCAGATAAAATAGCAATATCATGGGTAAATCTCAGAATTCGATTTCCCTTCTTTGAACTGTGATTCTCTTCATAATTCAGAGAAACCCTTTCCTTCATTTCGCATCCGGTATTTCAGCTCCATCCGACGGTAGAGTCTGGGGAGCCGCAATTCTTAAGCTCGTATTGGAATTTGAAAAAGCGTAGAAGTTCTTTATTAGTCAGGAATCCATCTATCTACCTGTGCATTTCGTGCAGAACAAGTTGTGATGTTCGGAACTTCTACCTGCCTTGGCAAGCCCTCCCTACAGAGCCCTCAGTGTATTGTATTTACCAGGTTGCCACGTCATCGTCATCCTCAAAGGTCAACAAATTCCTTCTAGTCTCTTCCAAACTTTTCTCACTAAATTGAACGGCAGAGAGGGACGAGACTCAGCAGGTAGTTGGCCTCGTGCCGCGATTCGTAATGGTTTCCTTCTGTTTTACAGATTAGTGCTTGCCCAGAATTCCTTGGATAATAAGTGTTGGACCTAACCTTGCGGCTATAATTTACTGTTTGGCAACGATTTAGAAAGGCACAAGAGGTGCAGTGGGCGAAGATAACTTTGTCTATTACCGAAACATTGCACATCGTCTTGTGTTTAGGCCAAGTAGGATAAAGCATTGTTAGTAAACATTCTCACGTAATTTGAATTTCTATGGGGTTTTTTTGGGGGGGGGGGGAGAGTTCTTTCTGGAATTAGTGTGGAAGAAATATTGACGTTCTTGGTTCTCCGAGCATACTTGCATCACGACGATGTAATAAACACATTTTGATAGTTTGTACTTCAGATTTGTTGTTAATTCTAATCAGTGGTCACAAAAACACTGATGTTCCGTATATTTTTATTGCCACGAATTTCAATCATATTCGGTCATTTTCATGCCCTTGCCTTATCGCTTTCCTTTGATCTGTGTACTGCACCACGTTAAACCAGGCACTTCAGTCTACATCTGCTATTATTCCGCATTCTAATCTTCCTTACAGTTCTTATACGGAATATTTTCAGAACAGAGGGGCAACAAGGAATTCACAAGTTCGCATAGGGAAAAAGGAGTGTCAAATCATTGCCGGTACCAAGACATGCAACAGTTTCACAGAGTAGAAATATAGCAGTGAAGTGTGAATAAATCATATGTTAAGAACACAATGATCAAATTTAGTAATAATAATAATAATAATAATAATAATAATAATAATAATAATAATAATAATAATAATAATAATAATAATAATCATCATCATCATCATCATCACAATCGTATGACCTCAGCCACCTTGAGCAGGTATTTTAATTTGATACTATTTAGGCTCGCTGTGCGTCAGTTTCAAAGTTCCGGTTTACTCGCACGACGGAGTGTCGAATGAATTTTTTCCATCCTTCAGAAATCCAGTTACCTCTGTCGGGCTTCAATCCGCGACATTGTAATTCAGAGGCGGACATTCTACCATTGATCCATTGAGGGAGCGAGTAATTAAGTAAAATGCTATTAATAGCAAAGTCTGCACAGGTACGCCCAGATTGAACCATTGTAATGATTTCTTAATGTGATCCCTATTTATTTATTTATTTATTTATTTATTTATTTATTTATTTATTTATTTATTTAACTACATACATTGTTGGGAAATTATTGGCACAGTATTAAGTAAAGCTTGCTTAAAATGTAAAATTTTGTGGAGGAATAGGCAGTTGTGTTTATGTTTCGTAGATCTAGAGAAAACATATGACAGGGTACCGAGGGAAAAGATGTTCGCCATACTGAGGGACTATGGAATTAAAGGTAGATTATTAAAATCAATCAAAGGCATTTATGTTGACAATTGGCCTTCAGTGAGAATTGATAGTAGAATGAGTTCTTGGTTCAGGGTACTTACAGGGGTTAGGCAAGGCTGCAGTTTTACACCTTTGCTGTTCGTAGTTTACATGGATCATCTGCTGAAAGGTATAAAGCGGCAGGGAGGTATTCAGTTACGTGGAAATGTAAGAAGCAGTCTGGCCTATGCTGACGACTTGGTCTTAATGGCAGATTGCGCCGAAAGCTTGCAGTCTAATATCTTGGAACTTGAAAATAGGTGCAGTGAGTATGGTATGAAAATTAGCTTTTCGAAGACGAAATTGATGTCAGTAGGTAAGAAATTCAACAGAATTGAATGTCAGATTGGTGATACAAAGCTAGCACAGGTAGATAATTTCAAGTATTTAGATTATGTGTTCTCCCAGGATGGTAATATAGTGAGATTGAATCAAGGTGTAGTAAAGCTAATGCAGTGAGCTCGCAGTTACGATCAACAGTATTCTGTAAGAAGGAAGTCAGCTCCCAGACGAAACTATCTTTACATCGGTCTGTTGTCAGACCAACTTTGTTTTACGGGAGCGAAAGCTGGGTGGACTCAGAGTATCTTATTCATAAGTTAGAAGTAACAGACATGAAAGTAGCAAGAATGTTTGCTGGTACAAACAGGTGGGAACAATGGCAGGAGGGTACTCGGAATGAGGAGATAAAGGCTAATTTAGGAATGAACTCGATGGATGAAGCTATACTCATAAACCGACTTCGGTGATGGGGTCATGTGAGGCGAATGGAAGAGGATAGGTTACCAAGGAGAATAATGGACTCTTATGGAGGGTAAGAGAAGTAGAGGGAGAGCAAGACGACGATGGTTAGACTTAGTTTCTAACGATTTAAATATAAGAGGTATAGAACTAAATGAGGCCACAACACTAGTTGCAAATAGAGGATTGTGGCGAAATTGAGTAAATTCACAGAGGCTTGCAGACTGAACGCTGGAAGGCATAGCGGTCTATAATGATAATGTATGTATTAAGTAAATGGAATTTCTGTCATTTTATTAAGGTCTCGAAACTTCTGGTCAGTACTGTAGTCTAAAATTTATGTTCGTCTTGCTTTTAATCATGCAGGAGTGTTAAATCAACAATAAAGTACAAAATAATAATGTATCGTGGTAATATTACGTAGTGGAGTAACACTAACATGTGACCTCCCGGACTCATCTTCTCTCGCGCACTGGCCGTCGGCCACCAGGTCAAACATCACTCGGGTTACTGCCCCGTCCCCGTCCCCGAACCCCCCCCCCCCTCCCGCAGTCTTTAAGCAGAGACAGGTAGAGAGAGAGAGAGAGAGAGAGAGAGAAAGAGCAGTCGACCGCCTGACGAAGTGTAACAGGGACAAAACAACGTTTTTTTTTTTTTCAACTCCACCAAAGTTTGCATTAAAGGGAATGATACTAATGAAAATGGCATTTACCGAAACACTAGTTTCCTGTATATAGTACGGTGAAGGGAAACTAGTTTAAAAAGGATTACGCAGTGTGACTGCCTAGCCGAGGCAGTAAAGGCGCGCTCAGTTCACTCGAAAATACGTGGGTTCGATTCCACATCGGGAAATCGAAACATCTAGGAACGATTCTTTCATTTCAGGAGAGGCACATGGAGCAGAGCTTCACTCAGGGGCTGATGAATTCACAGCCTCAACCTTTAAAATAGCAATCGACACAAGCACCACAATCACTCAAAGATACTGACCTCCCAAGACTTCAGATGATTTTAGAGACCATGGTGTCGCGTGATTCAGGAGTTTGATGGGTCCTCATTATACACTATTTTAGAAATCCGTTTTTTTTTTTACGATGACTATGACTAACGACTATAATTGCTTTTAACGAGAATAACTGCGTGATTATCGATCTCTTGTGGTATGAAACGATGTCGAGGTTCATTGATCATAGAACCGGGAGAATTGCCGCGTCGGCAGCCCTGAAGATGGTTTTCCGTAGTTTTCCATTTTTTACACCAGGCAAATGCTGAGGCTGTACCTTAATTAAGGTCACGGTCGTTTCCTTCACACTCCTAGTCCTTTCCTGTTCCATCGTCGCCATAAGACCTATCTGTGTCGGTGCGACGTAAAACAAATGGTAAAAAGTAAAATTTAGAAAAATGATCTTAGATTCAAAATCTAGGGAAAAGAAATGTCCTTCCAACTCAAGAAGAATGAATGACTGGCAACTGGCAAGAGAGGAAGCATATTTTTGACAGTTTACTGGAAACGAAGTGGCAAATCAAAAATAATTACTGAACAAATTAGTTATAAGTGTCTATAAGTATGATCTTATTCGTCTCTGCATGCACCAATGTGTTGAGATGAATTGCAACTAAACTTACTTGCTCTTTATTTCCCTCCTTACAACAGGGAGTGGATTTAAGTTCTAGGATCTAAAAGCAGGAATAGCTTCGTCATTCTTTAGGTACTACCATCTTTTTAAATTATCAACATAGAATCTTATTTTGCTTAATGCGTTAGTTTAGATGGTAGAGCGCTGACCTTCTGAGCTCAAGTAGGTGGGTTCGATCCCGACTTTGTTCGGTGGTATTTGAAGGTGCTCAGATACGACAGCGTCGAGTTGGTAGATTTACTGGCACGTTGTAAACTTCCGCGGGTACACAATTCGAACACCTCGGCGTTTCTGGAAAGCGTAAAAGTAGTCAGTGGGTCAAAAAAAACTAATAACTATCTTATTATTAAGTTCAGAAAGAACAAATGTATATTTCGTTGTTTCTTCGCGCATTTGTTGCCTTCCATCCAAATGGCCATATAGTGTAGGATGTAGAACTAAGTTGTGTTTGTGTTGTTTCAGGCGGGGGTTTCCACCAGCCCGTGCCCGCCATGCTCGGCACGTCCCCTGGCTCTCCATTCCGCTCTAACTCGGGGTCTGGGTCGGGGTCGGCGTCTGGACATCGGGCTCCCTGGCCGCCGCCTTCGCCATCGCACCATAGTGCACCAGCACCAGACGGTGAGTTTTAGTTTAAGTGAAGTAATTTATTTTATAAGAAAAATGTCTTATTGCTTTGCTGTAGTACAAAGTGTACCGAGGAGGCCTTTTTACATCTCGGCTAGGCAGTCATACTGCGTCCTTAAAAAAAAGCCTCCGAGTACCAGTACGACCAAAGAAAGAGGCACATTGCCATAAACATTTCTTGGCTAGTTTTCTTCGTCCATCCATTCTGCCACCCGGCATCGGGTCTGCCAGCGACTTTCTATAGGAGAGACCGCGGGTTGTTGTCACATAGGGCAAGCTGTTATATTGCAATTTGAAATCAGTCACCAGCAGTGTATCCCACTTCTTTCTCCAGATGGTAGCACTTGTTTGTCCGGCTATCCCTTCAACCCCACCACTCGTAGTATTCAGTTACGCAGCGTTGGTGCGAGCAAATGTGTATTTTGTGTTTCAGAGTAATTTCTTGTTAACTGAATATTGTTTCGTGGCTATTAGCCATCGAGATAATTGGTTTCAATAATTCTATCATTAATTCGTATTCAACATTTATAATCTGTGACATGTTGATACGAGGGTCGAGTCATAAGTCATGTCAACTATTTTTTTTTCTCGCGAACAGGAGACAACACGGAAAATCTAAGATATGCATGTACTTATGCATAGTGCCGGAAGACAAATTCTGACTTCAGGAGATTATCGTAGGAAAGTGACAGAACACAGGCCATTGGTAAACATTGTTTTATTATGGTATAGACAGCAAATACACAAGACTACGTACAAAGAACAGGTCTCCACTGGTTACAGACCTTCGAAATAATCACCCAAGTTTTCCACTGTGCGTTGCCAGCGGTACATCTTTGTCCATGGACACTGGACGGCCTGGGCTAGGCAAATCGGCAGTTGATACTCTACCCCGTTTGAACGTCTCCACCCACCTCGCCACTGTTCTATAGGGCATGGCATGCACACCTAATGCTTCCCGCAGCTCTTGATGGCATTGTCGTGCATTTCTGCCGCGGAGAACTGGTATTTTAATATACGGTCCTTGCTCCTGCTTGTTGACTTCCATTTTGTGACGCTCTCACTCACACACTGAACTTGGGGGCATGCTTAGACCCACACTGTTGTTTACATACACCATCTAGGGGCATCATACGCAAGTACATACCGTACGTTTCCAAATGCATATCTTAGATTTTCCGTGTTGTCTCCTGTTCGCGAGAAAAAAATAGTTGCCATGGCTTATGACTCGACCTAGGTATAAACTGTGAAACAAAATAGCGTCATAGGCTGCTAGTTGTAATAGTAATTCTGCGGGCAAAAGAATACAGTACTGTTTTTCATTTCAGGATGACCCAATAAATGCGCGCACGCGCACGCACACACACACACACACACACATGTATATATACTCACACAATTCTATTCAACCAGAATGATGACCACACTCACTATTTGCTGCCATGTTCAGGTTTCTCCCAGCAGGACTCCAGCCGGACAGTCTTTACCTGAAGGAGGCTATAATCCTTATTGACAGGTCCGCCTTAGTTCCACGTTTGCTCCTGCAAGCTCAGTCCCTTCACACGCACAGCCGCCCGCAGTGATTTGAACTCAGGGGCTGCTGATCGCCCCATACACGACTGTTGCTTGGTTCGACTCCAGTAATTCACACAGCCGAACACAGTGAATTGCTTAACACTAACAACTAAACAGCAACAGCTCAACAGTGCTAAACAACAGGACAATGCCCGTCACAACAATGACCATTAACACTAATAATAGGCCTTTTAAAAATTATTATTATTATTATTATTATTATTATTATTTTATTATTATTATTAACACTGTTCCAATTACACACACGGCAACTACTCCATACGCTGACTCCACGGCAGTCCACAATCCACTGTAATACACACACAGTACTTCAAGGCAGTATACAGCTAGTACCCTGCTCAGTACGAGAAGAAATGTGTGCATTGAGTATGCAGGACCACCAACGAAATGGCTTCAGCGTACTCGATGCCACAAATAGGCACATGACCATCGTTCCAAGCTTAACAAGGCATTTTCCGTGTTGTCTCCTGTTCGCGAGAGAAAAAAATAGTTGCCATGACTTATGACTCGACCCTCGTATCAACATGTCACAGATTATAAATGTTGAATACGAATTAATGATACAATTATTGAAACCAATTATCTCGATGGCTAATAGCCACGAAACAATATTCAGTTAACAAGAAATTACTCCGAAACACAAAATACGCATTTGCTCGCACCAACGCTGCTTAACTGAATACTGCGAGTGGTGGGGTTGAAGGGATAGCCGGACAAACAAGAGCTACCATCTAGAGAAAGAAGTGGGGTACACTCCTGGCGACTGATTTCAAATTGCAATATAACAGCTTGCCCCATGTGACAACAACCCGCGGTCTCTCCTATAGAAAGTCGCTGGCACACCCGATGTCGGGTGGCAGAATGGATGGACGAAGAAAACTAGCCAAGAAATGTTTATGGCAATGTGACTCTGACTCGGGCAGGGTACAGACGACAACGAGCACTTCTACCGTCAAGCTCCAAACTCTCACTCCACGTCGGTAAACGTACAGTACAGTACTCCAAGGCAAGTACGCACACCGTACTCCGCTCAGATAGTCTGACACCGGTGGTACGTTGACGGCAACCAACTTTACTGTCGCCCCAGTCCAACTACCGAACTCCAACACTGACTGGTGGAACACCCACCACACACTCGACCCTCCAACACTACAGTTAACACTCGTTCATAGGCGTCTTGTATTTATGTCTGGATGAATGGGTTACTAGAATATTCAGGGTTCAGCTAAAGACGGAACATTTTCGCTGAACCTCCATGAAGGTGCAGGGTATAAACAGACGATGAGAACAATACATGGAAAAGCTGGCCACATCCTCGGGCTGGGAGCTTCTAATTGACTCACTAGCCCTTTCCAGGAAGCAACCGAAGGGGGCCACGACAGGCCTGGCACGTAACAGTATCGAGTATGTAGGATGCGTGTAGCTTAAACTGCCTTTTACGGGCGATATGGGGAATTATACAAGGAATAGAGAGAGGCAGTACGCCAGAGGAGTTATATGGACGCGTGTTTGAGGGAGAGTGCTATTTTGACGGATGCCCGGTAAAAGCAGCATTAGAAGCGGAGGCAGGAAAATGTGAAAAATCCAGCAAACGACGTAACTTGTTCACAGAGGGGCAATATAAATCTGCGACGTGTGGTAAGAAAATGAAGAAAACTGAACAAGAACAGAATCGTAATGTGTGTATTGAGTATGCAGGACCACCAACGAAATGGCTTCAGCGTACTCGATGCCACAAATAGGCACATGACCGTCGTTCCAAGCTTGACAAGGCATTTGTGTGAACTGCAACTCCGGTAACGTCTTCGGGAATGACTCATCATCAGATTAGCAGAGAATAATGAAAAACGACATCAAAATACAGTATAAGTAATTTGATCATAAAATTAATAATGTCACATTAATAATATGGCGTAAAATCAGTCAAATGATCATATCACCGATGTGACGATAGTAAAGTTGTTAATAAATGCTCAGATGTGTGCTTTTCCAGCCTGTGTAACGACGAGCTCTAAGTAGTGTAACAGTATGCCCCAGTGCGGGGTAATTTGTATCATACATATTGACAAATAACTGCAAAACATGTAAACATATTCGAGAGAATGACAGTAACTAAATTGTGTCATTAAACCAGAAGGCAGTAGTAAGTCATTATATCCGTATACACACGCCATGCGTGGCATAGGCTATGAGGAATTTAAACAAATGTGACAACCAACCCCATTCTCTTCTACTCATTCCTGTTCCAGGTGAGTTGCCAGACGCGCTGCAGAGTTTTGCCCTTCCTCGCTGGCACCTCCCCGACGTACTCGATCCTTTCCTTCCTGGAGCGTCTTCTTCTTCTTCTTCTTCTTCTTCTTCTTCTTCTTCTTCTTCTTCTTCTTCTTCTTTGAGATCCCACCCGATTATTGCATTTCGTACTCTGTCTCTTCTGGTCTCATTTGGCTGTCTTGGAGATTTAACTACACTTCGCCAATAAAAGAGCTTTTCTCTGCTTTCAGCTCGATCTCATTAATATTTGCTAAAACATGTCCTGCACGATGCTTATTACTTTCCTAACTTAATTTGTAATAATTAAGTTTATTGGCAAAGTATGTGTTGGACAGATGTGCATTAAAGATTAAGACAAGTAATATTTTATTTTGAGGGGCCATAGTACGAGACGAAATTTGACGCTGGTTCTTCCTTACGAGGTTCGCTCGGTTTTTGTGTCAGAGGGTGAACATGAACTTTCCTAACACGAATTGGTTTCTGCGCAGTTTTATTTCTATCTTATCAGATAATAATTGAGTTCTCTTAGGACTGTCTTTACAATTGATGATATGAGGACACTCAAGTTTTTTTTTTTTTTTTTTTTTTTTGCTAGTGGCTTTACTTTGCACCGACACAGATAGGTCTTATGGCGACGATAGGATAGGGAAGGCCTAGAAGTTGGAAGGAAGCGGCCGTGGCCTTAACTAAGGTACAGCCCCAGCATTTGCCTGGTGTGAAAATGGGAAACCACGGAAAACCGTCTTCAGGGCTGCCGACAGTGGGATCGAACCCACATCTTCCGAATGCAAGCTCACAGCCGCGCGCCCCTGACCGCACGGCTAACTCGCCCGGTACATCATTTATTCTTGTTTTTCCTGATTATTTTCAAACATAGACGTTCGCTCTCTTGTATTCTCTCGGTGAGATACGCTGAGTTGGGCAATTAGTTCGGTGCTTGCTGAAGGTTTAGAGGTCGAATCCCAGCACAGTTCGTTGGCATTTCAAAGTGATTCAATTCATGTGATCCCTGTCAGTAGATTTACCAGCACGATCCTTTTTTCCTCGAATTATTCTGGAAGTCGGGCATGTAAACTGTAGAGGTTGAAGATGAAGTATCTACTTCCTACAACAATGGCAAACTTCTCACTCCTCATCTTGCCTAGTACGCCTCACTTTGGCACCGCCATTGGTTTTTGCGGTTTCCCTGTAACTGCATAACCTTTGATGGTGTTATTTGAGGATCCATCCAGCCTCTGGGCTGATGACCTAATAGGCAGTCAGCCTCGCAGTTATCGAGACATGTGTGGTGACCATAATACTCGAGTAATACTTCCGTATACTTGTCTCAGGTTTTCTAATTTCTTTTTAACTCTAGTCTCCTTTATTCAGCTCTTATTTCGTCCGACTCGTTAGCTGAACGGTCAGCGTACTGGCCTTCGGTTCAGACGGTCCCGGGTTCGATTCCCGGCCGGGTCGGGGATTTTAACCTTAATTGGTTAATTCCAATGGCACGGGGGCTGGGTGTATGTGTTGTCTTCATCATCATTTCATCCTCATCACGACGCGCAGGTCACCTACGGGTGTCAAATAGAAAGACCTGCACCTGGCGAGCCGAACCCTTCCTGGGATATCCCGGCACTAAAAGCCATACGACATTTCATTAGCTCTTATTTCGTCCAAGTCGGAATCCTTGGGATACCACGACTCTTGCCTTTCATTTCGTTACTTCCTTTCTTCATTTTCCAGACTTGAAATTGATTATCAATTTGATTTACTCTTTCTCTTCATATATATGCAACAAATCACCCTACCAGCCACCACAAAAACACACAATAGTCAATTAATTCCCTCCACATCGTGGTGACGTTAGGAAAGGCATCCAGCCATAAAACGGGGCCAAGTCCACATGTGTGACACTGCTCGCACCCACGAAACACCGAAATATAGGAAGACCGGAATAATAAGAATAATAAGAGGAAAAACCCTCCTTGTTCCTGAAATATCATCATCAGTCATCGCTCGCCTGTCTCTATCAACAGAGCATTTTCGATGTTGCTCCCTCCCTGATAAATCACCCAACACTAAACTCAAGATTCCTTGGGAATTGGGAGGTCTGACTCTTCATCAGTTATCACTTTTTTAGAATATTATTGTTCTGTGGGAAATCTATGCTTTCGCTTTAACATTCTGTAGAGTTATTCATTCCTTCATCTGTGGTCCCCTCATGTGCTTTACTTGCGTCATCCTCGATTACTACCCCCAATTTTAGCCTCCATAAAGCGATAAGAATCATAAACATTATCAGGAAATAGATTTTTATGAATTCATTGTAACTTTGTTAAAAATAAAAGAGGAAAATTAAAAAGCCCGTAGCCGTTCTACAGAACAGTTTGCCCTTGTCATGACGTAATTCTTCCTGTTACAATTTAGTGCATATTACATTAGCGCTACTGTAACGGTGGTCATTTGCTTTACGTCGCACCGACACAGATAGGTCTTATGGCGACGATGGGACAGGAAAAGTCTAGGAGTGGGAAGGAAGCTGCCGTGGCATTAATAATTAAGGTACAGCCCCAACATTTGCCTGGTGTGAAAATGAGAAACCACGGAAAACCATCTTCAGGGCTGCCGACAGTGGGGTTCGAATCCACTATCTCCCGAGTGCAAGCTCACAGCCACTTGCCCCTAACCGCACGGTCAACTCGCCCGGTATAATCTAACTTACAGTTATATAAGAACTCTCTCCTTAATCATCATCACCATAATAATTGTATTGATTTGTCTTAATTTTAGCAGTGCCCAGTCGACGAATAGTCACGAGACTCAAGAATAGCGGAAAAAAGTCCATTCGACACTCCATGTCGTACGATGTCGGCATGTAAAAAATATCTGGTGATACATTTGGTATTTACCCGACAAAATTAATTAAATCTCAGCCATAGACGCTCAAGAGAGATCCGGTTTACTCTGTTTGCCATCTAGTGGGCCTAGAGTAAAACGGAACGTCGAAATTGACGAGCAGACAGCCAGATGGCGTCAAATTGAAATGTCTGCACACGGTAGCTGAGGCCATACGCTTATTATTATTATTATTATTATTATTATTATTATTATTATTATTATTATTATTATTATTATTATTATTAGCTTTATCACACACTTATTACCAGGTTTTCTAGTCCATATTCCAATGGCTTGACCATGTTGAAGTTCCGGATTCCGTAAGAAGTTAAATAAATTGGACATGGTCGGTATTTAAAATAATCACCGTATCCTGCTGGCTATCAGAGTAATGGGAAGGAATTTCTCACCAAATTGTAAATGAACCTGCCGCATTAAGAAAGTAGCTATATTAAAATACTGGTTATGGTATTCCCACTTCGATCCACCCCCTTGTATCCCTTGAAAGTGACAAGTATGGTTGACGTAAATTTCAATAGGGCAGAACTAAAGGAAATGCTTATAGAACACTCGATGGGTGAACTTAAAAAACAACATGTAACGATATTTCCGAAACCAACTAGGCCTATTGTTATAAATTTTAATCATCGTCATTATCTACTAAGTCAAACACGCCTCTAATTATATGGAAGAGTTTGGGTTATTTTCTACAGATGAAACTGGGAATTCAAAACAAAAAAACAAAAAATAGAAACAAAGAAAAGGAATTGGCGAGAGAAAAACTTGAAAACATAGAAGTCAATTCAGTTACTGACAATTCTTGGGACAAATTCCACTGCCCTCATTTATTTCGGATGGTTCTTCGAGTACTTCTGCGAATATGCTCCTGCTTTGATATCAGTTCAAGTTTAGTAACAACCATCCCGGCGCTCATTTTTTTAAATTTAATGAGTTAGGAACTGGTTTATTGCATTGCCTACGGCAGATAATTCTCAACATTTCTTATTTCAGAAATTGCTTGTCTAATGCACTTTGCCGGTATATTTCGTGATTCTTTTCACGTGGAGCTCGGTCAAGCGATGAATTGCCGTGATCAAGGCTCACACCGGTTTCCAGTCTCAGTGATCTACTGGCTGTCTCGTAAATAAGCTAAACTACGTGTGCCGTGGATAGCTGAGTAGGATATGTGATACCATTCTTGTGGAAAGATACGTTTCTGGTATCCTATGGTTGCTGCTTCAGGATCATCACTCGATTTGTTTTAGCTGATCTAATAGGAGTCATACCTATTTGACCAACGTCTTGATCGGTGCTATCGACCCTTGAGAGCATGGCCGCCGTTGGAATTATTTGCAGGGGGTTGTAATTACTGGCGGTTAGGGGAAGTGAATTATGCCGGATTTGGAGAAATGTTAATAATTCGAAATCAGAATGATGTGTTTTTAAGGCATTTCATCATTCTTTTCACGTCAGTTAATTTCACATCATCTCTGCAATTTTTACTTAGCTTATTTACTGTTTGTAAATCTGAAGTAGAAACAGGTTTACAAAAACGGTTTAGCGAAGTAACAAGGGCTATTTTTCTTAGAGTATGGTTAAAGGTGGTTTTGATGTTAATGGTAGGTATTAAAGATGAATTCAAATAAGCGACAGTTATGGATAACGTAAATTTCAGTAGGGCAGAACTAAAGGAAAGTAAAGACAGTAAAAGAGACAGGATGGAGGTTTTGCCAAACGCCACTGCGGAAACAGGGAATGGCAATGTAATGCATTTCGCATTTTTCAACTTATGTCAGTCTTATGTCAGTGTTCTTCCCTGAAAAGAGCTTTCTAACGTGCCAGTACATCTACTTCCACGGATCTCTCATAGCTAAGCACAAGTGCCAACTGATTATGCGTAACTCGATTCCGAATCCATGAGTCCCTGAGACGAGCGCTTAAGAGCACATATTTATTATATTTATGTATTCCACACAAAATAGGAAAGGGATAAATCTACACTGGAACTAGATTATAATCAAATGGATATCGAACTTACACTAGTTCAATACTTATTGTTTCACATCCTGTTTTCTATTAACTGACGACATCTAAAAAATTCCACAAAAAATCCACACACGAAAATCCTGCCTTTGAATTAATGACTTGGGATTAGTGACATGCTTACACCACGCAAAAGAAAACTAGAATATATTATGGTACAACACAACGACGATAAATTATACAGATTATTCATTTCGTCCGACCGCAGTGACACACTTCTTTAGTCTTCGTCCTTTTGTTCCTAGAGAGTAGATTCATTTCTGGATGAGTTCGATAGTATTTGAAGATATTTAAATTCGAAAACTCCGTGTAGTCTATCATTATTATTATTATTATTATTATTATTATTATTATTATTATTATTATTATTATTATTATTTATTTATTTATTTATTTATTTATTTATTTATTTATTTATTTATTTATTTATTTATTTATTTTACTTAATGGTGGTGTATAATTTGAATAATGGCGATTGAATATTTACATTGTATGAATTGATCAAAAGGATAGGCTATTGATGCGATGAATTTCTATAAAGACAAAAAGCATTACGTTCAGAACTAGAAGTAGTAGCCTGTACTGTGCCGGAGATTGAGAAACATCTGTTGGAGGCCTACCATTTCCGCTTCCGTATTTACATCCTCCTTCCTTCGTTTGACCCTCGCTGCTACAGTCAGTATAACGCTGTGAGAAAGTTGATATTCCACTGAGAAATACTAGCCTGTTTTTAAATAGAAATCCCTCGACCCCTGTATGTTTAACTTCTATTTGCATAATAATATATTCGGGAGATGGTGGGTTCAATTCTTGAAGATGGTTTTTCCATATTTTTCCGTTTGCACATCAGCCAAATATCAGTGCTGTACCTTACCCAAATCAAGGCCATGGTCGCTACCTTCTAAGTCTAGCCCTTTTCTATCCCAGCGTTGCCGAAAACCTATATGTGGTAGTGCGATGTAAACCTCAAGGAGCAGGGAGGGTTATAAGGTCATTTTCGCATTCCTCCTAAATCTAAACAGACCGTGGTTCAACCGTGCCATCCTAATGCTCTCCTGAGGCTGAATAGAAAACTACTGAAAATCACTTCCAAAATGATGGAGAGTGGAATTCCAGACTATTTTACTTCTCAGTATGTGTCCTGAGGCTGAGTGTGCTCCGTCCATGTCACTCAAAAAAGTCTTAATTTTGTGGCATAGTCGTTGATCGAACCCGGTCCAACCGGGTGTTAAACTAATGGTAAGGTAGTTGAGTGTTAGACGTTTTCTTCCGGTATCTCGGAGAAAGACATTGATTGGTTGGTAGCCAGCAGAATGGAGCGGGGTTATGGCTCCTGATATCAATCGCATTGTTTGATTTAGGCTAACTAGAGACCAAACTTGTTTACATGACACCTGTTAATTCTTGTTGATGCACATTATTGGGCAACGAAGTACCTTATACAAGATCGAGAATTCAGGTATGCTCCTTCTTGTGTGGTGGTTGTCAGCTTTTGTGGAATGTTGTTTTGGTTGGTTATTGTAATGGTGCTGAGTGCCTTTGAAATGTATCGAAATTTCTCTGTTTTCCAGTGTGTTACTGTTTCGTCATATTCCTAAACAAATCATTTTCCACTGTTTCTCTCACACCCTAATGAGGTCGTGTGTGTGACCTGTGTAGCAGTTCTGTGTGGCCTGTGTTGTACGGCCGGATACTCTTCCCGACGTCAACTTTATGTGGAGGGCTATAGCCTATTGACTGTTGCATGGTTCTGTGGTGGTTGTGTGGGTATGAGGAGGAGTGTATTGCGTCAGACTAAAACATCTAGTCCCCTAATCAGTGGAGTTATCCAGACTCATTTAAAATCCTCGACCAGGATGGAAATCGAACCCAGAACCCTCTGCATCGAGAACTCCGATGCTGACGCTTCAGCCAAGGAACTGGACCACATTCCTAAATAAATATTATGCATAATTTCTCAGGTTAGATGTTTGCAGTCAATCATCAATCAAGCATCATTGATCTGCATTTAGGGTTGTCGTCTAGGTGGTAGATTCCCTATCGAGTGTTAACCTAGCCTCTTTTTAAATGATTTCAGAGGACTTGAAGTTTTGATAAATTATTCCATTCCCTAATTCATCTTTCTGTACATTAATAGGGTTTATTTGCCCCAATTTTTCCTGTTGAATTCCAACTTTATCTTCATATTATTGATCTTTCCTACCTTTAAAAGCTCCAGTCATTTTATTCGCTTACTAATGTCATTCCACGTCATATCTCATCTTGAAAGCTCCGAACCTCCCGTTTAGTCCTCCCAGGCCTAAGTTCACAATATTTTCATAACGTAAATCGTCCAGAACAAATCATACTGCTTCCCTTTGAATCTTTTCCAGATCTCGTAGCAAGTAATCCTGGTTTGTGTTCCATACACAGGAACCATACTCTAAGAGGGGGTCTTACCAGAGATTTACTCACCCTCTCCTTTGCAGCCTTACTACAACCCCTAAGTACTCACATAACCATATTTTCCTTGCAGCATTCGGGCGATATGGCGTCACGGGTGGTCTGTACTCCTTGTTTCCAGGCGGAACGGAAACAAGTGCTGCCATCTACTCGCAAGCAACCAGTACTTCAACGAGATTCGCCCATTCCGCCAACACCTACCATAGTTTCATCGGCTCTCATAAAGGTAGGTATCGCAGTGAAAAGGTTACGACTTAAACGCCATTTAAATGTTGAAGTGTTTAGAAAATCTACTTTATTATTGCATCAGTAGCAACTATTCATTTAATTTAGTACTAGTGTTATACAGAACGCTGTAACCTCATTAACTACAGACGGGACTTTTTAATCAACAGAAAGAATTAAAGACTATCTCGACAGAGTGGTGCCTGTTCCGTGATTGATATTTTTCTGTTTTACTTGGGATCTCCAAATTCACATTTCGCATCGGACACTAACAGACAAACTGAATTCGGAAAAGGCTAGCTGTTTCAGGAACTTGGCAATACGACGGATAATATTTTTTTAAAGCCATAATGCAATATTTTGAGTGATATGTTAAAAATAATTATAGTATGCAGCTTTATTCAGCACACAAGCACTCGTTGAACCGAAGCAGTGATGAATGGGGACGTTCCTTGGGTATTGTTTTGTGCTATATCGTACCAAACGTTTATAAAACTCAGGATAATATTTCAAGCGCTGCCAGATATTCTTCTTCGTGGTAATCAGTTTCATCAGTATTTTACGCTTACCAGTATTAAACGTATTCAACACTTACTCTTCCTGTGGCACATGATGTCAAGTGAGGTGAAGTGCTTAGCAATAGAAGTATTGCTAAAGAACTCAGTCAGAAAGGATGAACCATGAAAGTCAAGTAATAAACAAGTAGTAAGCATTTAACATAAGTTCAGTAGGCATATAATTTGTATTAAGGACTTCTGTCGTGTAAAGGGTCGATCATTTCTATTGATGTCTGCTCTGTTCGATTCCTGCCGTGGCAAAAAATAAAGATTAGTGAGTGAACTGGGGCAGAATTGGACAACTTTATGAAGACGATTCGAAACTTCTCTGATTTGAAGGTTAAGACCAAGATTAAAATGACTCAGAGAAGCGAGGAAGGCTGCAGATCGTCAGTTTTTCTCTCGTGGAGCAGAAGAAAGACCGACTAAGAAGTAGGGCAGGAGATAAAACATGTATTTCAGACAACAATATTCTGACTCTATTATAATTCATGAGCTTGATTCTATTTTCCCTTTTATTATTAAGGATAATTATATTTGAATATAAACTGTGAAACCATCTTTGAGATGCCAGTGGTTAATGAGTTTACCGCAATCTGTTTATCTTTGTTTAAATTATTATTATTATTATTATTATTATTATTATTATTATTATTATTATTATTATTATTATTATTATTATTATTATTATTATTATTTTATTTCCAGTCTCCGATTCCCTCTTCTCCTCTGGATATTCGTTCGGAGGGCCGACGCCTCCTCCACCGCAAGCTCCAGGGCCGCCGTTTTCGCCAGCAGCGCCTTTGGTGGAGAGAGGCATCACTCAGCTGGAGATGATGGCTAAGGGATTCAACAATAATAATAATAATAATAATAACAACAACAATAATAATATAAACAACAATATGAGCAATGAGAACCGTGTGAATCCTCCCGTGGTCAAGAAGCTGGAGAACAAGCGAAGAGATTGCGAGATGTTCCAGGAACCTATGGAACGAAGGCAAGTGAGCAGTAAACAACGTCGTTGGGAGCAAGCGACGGCTGCGCCTCCCGTGGTGAAGAATGAGATTACCAGTCGACCAAGCTGCGGCTGTCGCAGGACGAATGTCAACACTAGTGAGTACTTGAGACATTTGCTAGAGGTTTAAGTCAGATTAGTGTTGGGGAAAGTGTCAAAAAGTTTTGAGTGGGGTGGAGATGAATATTGTCTTGGGTGTGATTAAATGAATGGTCCCTTATAAGAGTTCTCCAGCACATGTGCTGTTCTATTCCATATTTCTTCCTCCATCTTTCAAGATCACCTATCTTATTTTTCTTAAACCCAGTTTTTTAGAAGAGTATAATTTTAGAGCAGGCCTATATGAGAACACCAAAATAGAAATAATGGATGTTAGCAAGGAAGTGGGTATAGTCTAATATAAAAATACATTTTAAGTTCCTCCAATTACTTGTTGTCTTAGTGCCACATTTGCCTTAAGTTTTTGTGTTAAACTTGATGTCATGTTTGAGATATTATTATTATTATTATTATTATTATTATTATTATTATTATTATTATTATTATTATTATTATTATTATTATTATTACCCACTGAGATGGTACAGACTACGCAGCTGAAAACTTGCATTCGTGAGATTGTGGGTTCGAACCCCATATAGGCCTAATTAACTCCGTGTCTGTCTCCTTTGCGTTTGAGAAACAAGTCTGTACTTTGGCTGAGTGATCGGTTGTGTAGCATAGCTTATTCTAAGAAATCAGAGACATGGCCGAGTTGTGGGACTGTCCAGAACGCTATATCCAGACGCTATAACCGCTAGACCAGGGCATCAGCCAAATGGTCATGATTCTATGATAGTGTCAGAAACTGTGGAGCAGATCATTGGTCAACTAGTGGTGTTTCTACTACAGTTTCGGAAGAACTTCTATACTAGAGCATTAGTTAAATAGTGATGATTATATGACAGTTTCGGAAGAACTTCTAGACCAGAGAATTGGTCATACAGTGATGATTCTGCGACGGTGTTGGGAGAACCTCTGGAACAGAGTATCGGTCAAGTAGTGATGATTTTACGACAGTTTCGGAGGAACCTGTAGTAGAGTATCTGTCAGATAGTGATGATTCTACGGCATTTCGGAAGAACCTATAGAGTATCTGTCAAATAGTGATGACTTTACGACAGTTCCGGAAGAACCTATAGAGTAGAGTATCTGTGAATTAGTGATGAATCTACGGCATTTCGGAAGAACCTCTAGACCAGAATGTCGGTCAATTAAAGCTAGTTTACGTTAGGCTGGTATCAAGGGTAGTCACTGCGTCTAGTTGCTAGCCTGTTACTATAAAAATAATAAAATAATAATAATGTTATTGGCTTTACGTCCTACTAACTACTTTCACGGTTTTCGGAAACGCCGAAGTGCCGGAATTTAGTTCCGCAGGAGTTCTTTTACGTGCCAGCAAATCTACCGGCACGAGGCTGACGTATTTGAGCACCTTCAAATACCACCGGACTGGGCCAGGATAGAACCTGAAAAGGTGGGGTCGGAAGGCCAGGGCCTCAACCGTCTGAGCCACTCAGCCCGACATACAAAAAGAAAAGAACAGCAGCTTTTTACACTCAGTGAACATAGCATCATGTGAAACAGCTTGTCTAGCGACGATTATGAAGCCATTTGTGCGTCGTGATCGTAACGTCTCACGAAAACAGAGTAAAATGTTGAAGAAAAAATGATATGTTTTTCGTGTGCGCAGAGCTCCGTGGACCGAACTAAGCGCTATGATCGGGGAAGAAATGTGCTTACCGAAAGGCATTGGATTAACAGCAGGCTTAGAAGGAGAGGAAATCTGCTTCTTAAAGATTTGTTGAAGACCCAAGCGAATGCAGAATGTTTTTGAGACATTCTGAGAATTTTGAAATCTTGTTCCAGCTGGTTTCTGCAGCCTGACAGCGTCAGGACATAGTCTATTAGCCCGTAATACTCTCTACCTCCCGATCACATTGGGCTGACACGTAAGAAAGTGCAGAGCACAGTGCAAATGTGATGTCGGTAGATGCAGAGTGGGTCTCGGCCGGTAAGTGGCCACGGCTGGTCCGTGGTCCAACAACTCTGCACTCTGACCGGCTACCCGAGCAGAAGAGGGTTGGCCACGGCTCTATCGTGGCTCTACGCCTTTGCATTCGGGAGATGGGACAGGGCTAGACCTCACGGCTGACCCCAGCCATCGGCTGTCCTGAGAATGGTTTTCCGGGGTTTTCCATTCTCCTGCTTTAAGGCGAACGCCGGACAGTTCCTAGTATAAGCCACGGCCGTCAACCCCTTCAGCTTCTCCGAGTATCTCCTTCACCGTAACAAATCTCCCGACCTGAGAGACGGCGTCACCGTTTAAGAGACCCGCCTCCATCTTCAGGGGAGGAATGAAAACATTTTAGTAGTCGTAGAATGTGATGGTGGAAGTAGCACAGTGGGGTCTGCGTCTAATACTGTCCCAGTTATTTACATAGAGATATTCGAACTGCTGACTTTCCGTGCGAGAATTCAGCTAAATGAGGGGATTACCTCGCTCCGTAGATCCCTGTATTATTATTGTCGCAATATTGCTTAGATCCTCACGTGTTTCCTCAGCTACTCTTGGTAATTATCCGCATATTCTTTTTTCTATGATTGGGTTTTTCCACTACCATAGAGATGACGCGTGGTCCTCGCTCACGTGGATCTGTCTGTTGTAAAGAATTCCTCCCTCTTCGGACCGAGAATTTTTTATTTTCATTTCAATCTCGCTTTGTGTCCTGCTATGATTGCAGTCTGGCTTTGTTGCTGTCATCTCTAAACTCTTATAGACCTTATACTTCTGCAGTGTTGGTGAAACGTGACGTAACATTTCACCGGTTCTGACGAGCATCTTCTTTCATAGGCTAGACTGGGAATAGAAATAAAATTTACTTCGTATATGTTTCTGATTCTCAACGAAACACGTGAAGTGTTTGTTACACTTTCGTTGAGAGGATTGTGTTATGGTTCGTAGTTGGTTTTTAGTGCATTTTGTATGGTCAGAAACAATATACAACAGCATTGTCGAACGGGCGATGAAGGGCCACAACTAGCTTCGTTTGCAATACTCATACTTCGTACAATAAAAAAAGAAGCAAACTGCAAAACGTTATCCGTATCTATCTCATTTTCTTCTAGTGACACTGGAATGTGCTGTTGGTGATCCAGTCAGCCATCGGGCTGAGAAATCAATATCGACGTTCTGAAGGGCAAGTTTATCGTAGCATTGGAACGACATATGTACGGAAATATTTTCAGAGAGTGACTTTTTCAGCAAAGTTATTTTCATCCAGGCGTGAAGCATTTGCCTATACTGAAGTAAAAGTTTCCTTTCTAACTTTCTTGACAATCTTCAACTTCTGGGTGAATCGACCATGACATTCCCACGTATTCCTTTAATATTAATATTTTAATATTATTTTATCTTTACCGCCTGTTGCTATTTCTTGATGGATGCATTACTTTCGCCTCTCTTTGCACAGATCAGAACAGAATGTATCTTCCACCGAAACCCCAGTCTCAGCCATGTCTGTGATAATTCCTACTACGTTTACATGGGGTCTGAAATCCGTTTGATTATACTTACCGTACGGAATACGATCCCCGTATTGAATCCGGCAAGCAAAATCGACATAAATAAGCGACACAGAAACGCGGTAATATCGATAGCGTATTCTTTAATCAATTTTTTTACAATTTGCTTTACGTCGCACCGACACAGATAGGTCTTATGGTGACGATGAGATAAGAAAGGGCTAGGAGTGGGAAGGAAGCGGCCGTGGCCTTAAATAAGGTACAGCCCCGGCATTTGCCTGGTGTGAAAAAGGGAAACCACGGAAAACCATCTTCAGGGCTGCCAACAGTGGGGTTCGAACCCACTATCTCCCTGATGTAAGCTCACAGCTGTGCGGCCCTAACCGCACGGCCAACTCGCTCGGTTATTCTTTAATCAATATAACCTTTTGCAACGCGGTCGATTGTAAGGTCTCTATTTCCATACGTGCTTTTTAAATAGCCTAGCGAAGTGTAGTAGACTAGTAAGATATATTTTAGATTTATGAGAAGAACTTCCATGGATGATAATTAGTCATTTTCTTGCGATTCTGTTGCCCGTAAATATTCAGTTGGCTATCGATTACGAATTAAGATGAATAGCACAGATTCGATTATGAAATTATTTTCGACAAAACAAGCATATAGTGTACGCGAGGTCGTTTTCAATACGACCTCATTACGATCCGCATTTACTTGGAACTCAATTCGAACTGAGTACGATACGATTCTAGATTTTACCATATCGACATTGAGACTCAATCCTGACTGAGTTCCTATTTACATGGAGTTTCCTGTACAGAAAGTGAACTCAAATCTATTTGAATTCTGCATGTAAACGTATGGAAGCTACTGAGGTGAGGTGTGGGTGGTGCTGAGTAATGACATTCAGAACACTACTTGTGCTTCTGAGTGTTATGAAATGTGTTATTCACAGGGCTGTTCATGCTGCAATAACACTTTCTGTTTCAGTGAGGAAAGCAATGGCAAACCCCATTCCCCATGTTGCCTACTAATCTTCGTTTTGGCACTGCCATTGCTTTTTTGTTTTTTTTGCTCATAATCACATAACTTATGGTCGTGCTTTTTGACGATCGAACCAGTCTCTTGGCTGTGATGACCTAACAGACAGGCAGATGCTCACTTCCGGTGTCTTAAGTTGCGGATTGGAACCCCGACGCGGCTAATCGGCCTTTAAGAATGTTGATTGAGACCTGTGTCGTTAGATTGGTTCGCATACTAATCTTGGTAGGGTACTCCAATATCTTTTAGGAACATCGAAAATGAAAGGGATATAAAACAACAACAACAACAGTAGCAAGAAAAACAACAACTACTTCTACTACTACTACTACTACTACTCTTTTTGCCATTGCTTTCCTCACTGAAACATCAGCATAGGCTCAGAAAGCCTGTACTCGACGGTCTGAGTCCCTCAGCCCAGCTAAGCCATTATTATTATTATTATTATTATTATTATTATTATTATTATTATTATTATTATTATTATTATTATTATTATTATTTTTACAAGTTGGAATTAGGTTAAAGTACATATAAACTGAGCCGTCAGTTTCAAACTATGCATGATTTATTTTTTCCATAGGTTCTCCTGCACCCCTCTCAGGGCGAGAACACACACATCATGGTAACATGACGTCTTTTCCCGATGTGAACTCGTCACCTCAGTCTCACCATCAGCAGCAGCAGCAGCAGCAACAACAGCAACAGCAGCAGCAACAACAACAACAACAACAACAGCAGCAGCAGCAGCACCACCACCATCATAACCACCACCAGCAGCAGCATCAGCAGCAACAGCAAACCCAACCTCCGCCTCAGCAACAGCAGCACCAGCAATCGCTGCAGCAAAACCATAAAAAGTTGGAGGGTGGTTGTAGCCGTACGAACCCAGTGGCGCTCCGCAGTGGGGGTGAATGGCAGCTGCAAACTATAAAGAAAGAGCCGGGGGCCACTCCGTGCCAGGTGGCGGAGGTGACCACCAGTGTCAGTCCCTTAGCCGCTGTCGTCAAATTGGAGGCGGTCGGATCGGCATCACCTTGCTCCAAGAAAGACCTCGTGCAGACTCAACATGCGGCTGTCAATACTGGTGAGTGAATTTCTGTACTCATTATTGTTCATAAGTTGTTGGCCTTCATCATTCACACCAATATTTCAGAAGAAAACGGACCACATTTTTTCTATGACAAATCTTATGGACTGCGAGTTTTAATATTCACACCACAGCATACAAATATAACGTTTTAAAAGAATAAATTACATTATTTTACCTACTCTACTGTATCTTACATATTTAATCGTTCGCTAATGATTGGCACGTATCCCTACTTCGACTTCGTTCATAAATCGTAAACAACTTCACTTTATTAAAACTCTACCTAAAAATTCACCAATTGATTTCAGTGATTCTGTCAAAGATCTCGGCGTTATCATTGAGGGGTTGCTGTTGTCGTCCCGTTCGCTAAAAAAGTCACCACCTGGATATTTTAGTGACTGCTGACCAGTGAGTATAATTATTGGCGCTTTCAAAAGCCCTAGTGAATATGTAGTACACCAAATATTTTCCAACTGCTTGATAACATACGATATTCTTGACGAGCACCAGTATGGTTTTCGATGCAACCATAGCACTAGTACCGCACTACTTAAGGTTAGAAACGATATTCGCAAAAGGTGGACAAAAGGCAAGTTACAATCCTAGCTCTTCTTGACTTCTCTAAGGCTTTTGATTCAGTTGACACAGGCATAGTTTCCAAACTATTTAAGCTCAATTTTTCAATAAACAGTCTCCAGTGAACTCATACTTACGTGGTCGTCAGCAGTGTGTAATAAAATAACTATAATGAATATTCATCCTGGAGATCCGTAGAGGTTGGTGTCCCACAGGGGTCCGCTCTCGGACCGCTTTTATTTTCTGTCATAATCAATGACAGTACGTCATGTCCGACTCGTTGGCTGAACGGTCAGCGTACTGGCCTTCGGTTCAGAGGGTCCCGGGTTCGATTCCCGGCCAGGTCGGAGATTTTAACCTTAATTGGTTAATTCCAGTGACACGGGGACTGGGTGTATGTGTTGTCTTCATCATCATTTCATCCTCATCACGACGCGCAGGTCGCCTACGAGAGTCAAATAGAAAGACATGCACCTGGCGAGCCGAACCCGTCCTGGGATATCCCGGCACTAAAAGCCATACGACATTTCATTTCATAGTACGTCATCGGTTAACTGCTGCAGACACCGCATGCACGCTGACGATATGCAGTTACTGTATATCTGAACTGTGGACCGGAAAGACTAACTGACGAAATTAAAAATGTTAATAGAGAATAAGGACTTTGTAACTGGACTGAGACGCACGGACCAACGTAGAATCCCAAGCTATGTGTAATTTCTTACCTATGACTTCGTTCAAGAATCGTAAACAATTTCTTTATCAGACTCTACCTCCACCTAAAAATTATTGACGAACATCGTTCATGGAAACAGGAGATTATCAGCGTTTCCAGAAAAGTATTTGCGTCCCTTCACTAACTTTAAAAGATTCTGCAACATATTTTCCAGTGTAGTAAAGGAATGCCTCATTTGCATTTTGGTGGTATTACCTCATATCGATTACTGTGACGCCTTGAACAACGATATGACTGCTACCCTTAATGAAAAATTGAAACATGCGCAAAACGCGTGTGTTCGTTATATTAGTAATCTACATTACTATGACCATGTTACACCTGCCTACAATGATCTTGGTTGACTAAAACTCATAATTTAATTTAATGTTATTTTGCTTTACGTCCCACTAACTACTATTTAAGGTTTTCGAAGACGCCGCGGTGCCGGAATTTAGTCCCGCAGGAGTTCTTTTACGTGCCACTAAAGCTACCGACAAGAGGCTGACATATTTGAGCACCTTCAAATACCACCGAACTGAGCCAGGATCGAACCTGCCAAGTTCGGGCCAGAAGGCCAACGCCTCAACCACCTGAGCCAATCAGCCCGGTGGCTAAAACTCAAACAGTGCCATAATTATCATGCCTCATCTAATATTCTTCCTCGTGCTCACTGCCTTACTTCCACTGTCAAGTTTCACCACCTTTTATCCAATACAGTTTTGGAACACGGTCAAAAACTAATACCCTCTTATCGATATCACCTCATCGCACCTTAAGATACAGAAACTCATTTGTCATTTCTTCTGCACAACAGGGGGATTCACTACTTATCTCTGTCAGAGGGGCCTCACCTGCTATTTTCAGGTAACATTTTCACCAGTCTCTTCTGTGTAATATCTGAAGGTCTGGATTGCTGTTCATGTGTTTTATTAATGTTGTAGATTAACCTTCCGTTGTTGTTAAGGATCATAGAAATTACATAAGTTAACATTTTGTGTTATAGTAGTGTACATTCATTTTTTTAATATGTTTCTCTTAATTCTGCACATGTAAATATTGTATTTTCTGATTAGATAGAAGAGAGACAAAATAAATCTACTCTATTCTATTCTAGATGGCACTCATGTTAAAATGATATGTATTTGCTTAGAAGAAGGTAAAGTCATTTGTTACTAGAGCACACTGGAGGCAAGTTAACAGGAACAACACAGTGAGACTGTTATAGCCGTATAGTACTCAGAATATTACAACTGCAAAACATGAGCAAGTCGAAGAGAGAATCATTTCGCATGATGTCCATCATCATAAGGTGAACATTTTGTAGGACGCTTTCTAAAGTACATGCAGGTCTCGTATGCACAGACCAAATATCAGCCACCTGAATTACTTGTAGGATAAAGTACTGTACAATTTAACTTAGGGCTTGAGTATCAAGGACACCTTTCCTAAAAGTTTTGCCTAACAATGTACTGAAGTGCATTACAAACAGTGAAAATACCATCAAACAACAATAAAGTAAAATTTAAACACACGAGGAAGGCAGTTGGGTAAATGCACTATAGAACCAATCCTGAGGGGTTAGACATGCTTTGAAAATTTCCTGAACAAATCAAGAAACAAAAACGTATCCTTCTCTCTATTATCTATTCCAGAAAAAATCCTATATTTTCTGTTCACGATTCAGTTTCGGACTTCTCGATCCTTTCGGCACGGTGATTGGTGGGATAGCTGGAGTAAACTTCCCTGTGCGCTTATGTAGTTTCCGGACGCTAATGTGGTAATTGTACATGCTTGGGATGGTGCCCGTAGCTCAACAATGCCCTGACTAAACCGGAAATTAAAATTCAATTATCGATTATCCCTTGGCGATTCATCGATCTTCTCCATTGTCTCTGGTGACATCAGAAGGGGATTAGAGAGTAAATTCTGTTTGTCACAGTGAAATTGTCCTTGTTGATGTAGAGACATTTGATTCCAATTTTTTTTATGACTCTAGGAAGAGTCCATTAATCTTTAAAGAGAGTGAATGTTTTGAAAACCCGCGAAATGCTTCGCAGAATGTAGCATTTTTGTTCTGCTACTTGTTGCCGAAGTTCGTTGACTCGAAAATTACAGCTTGTTGCCTTGAGGATCTTAGTTCATTTGAAAGGCTTCTTCCTTTTCCCTTTATTGAATTACTTTTGATTCAATAATCTCCTGGAGCTAAGCACAATTCAGTTTGTGTTTCCATACTGGTCTATTGCATAATGTCGACGAGCTTTTTCTGGCTGCGGAATAAATGGCTGTGGCGATGCTTACATTGCTAACATCTTATTCGTATCTTTTTATGAAATAAGTAAGATATTTTTACTTTTGTAAAGAGTGTGTAAAAGGATTACCGGTTTAGTCATAATATTATCATAATGAATAGGGAAATAAGGTTAGGAGCTTTGTAAATGCCAAAGCACTACAGTAATTGGTGGCACAAAAACTGTAGTCATTTGTTTTGAAAATGGCCTTTAGATGCCTCATATTTGTAGAAATCAGAATAAATCTCAGATATTTATATCTTGAATGAACTATTTTGAATATTTTTCAATTATCACTCGTGCCGCATTTTCTAGGTTGTTTGCATTCTTCTGTATGTCAAATCCTTCAACTTACAATTTTAAAATAAGAACTGAAGTTGTCTGTCGGAATTCAAAGACGGGGTTTAAAAGCGAGTTGTCCATTAGAAACAAGATTTGGTTTCATTTAATATCAAGACTAACGATTACCTGTCATCCCCAAACTATAGGCTGTATTGTCGTGCTATCAGAATCGTAGCGATATGACCTTTCAATTTTGTAAACCTCCCGTCCATTGACGGAAATTCGAATGGGACAATTAGCGACAGTGTCAGTGAGAGATTCTGTCGAGCCTATCCCTTGATCTATAAATATTTTCCATCTAATGGTCAGTTAGCTTCTGAACAGTATTGGAGTCTGGTTGAGGCTAACATCTTCAGATATAAATTTCACGTCCTTCTTTCGAGAACCGAGTATCTGAGTTGCCACTGTTCTATTGCAGCACCTACCATTCCGGTGGGCATCGCTGTAGCCCGCCAGCGGCAGCAGGATCACTCTGGGGGCAAGTCGTTATCCCTGGAGCCTCTCTCTCTGACGCCACATAAAGCCCTGTCTGCCCCGGGGCCCGACCCACCCTGCGCCCCGGAGCTTGCCGCCGCCCCCGCGCCTGGACTCTCTGCCATGGGTGAGTACTATCCCTACTTATAGCTTTGTACGACTCGTGGAGCTTAGAAAATTCATCTCCTTGTCGAAATAATTTTGAACTAGCTCTTTATTTCCTGCTAAATGATCGGCATTACCATAAATTTTCAGCGTTGTCAACTGCTTTTCAGTTACTCCCACTAAATACATCCTTTCAGATCAGCTATTTTCAAGCAAATAAATAAAATATTATGCAGATTCGATCGAATTTTCAAATTTAATTCCTTAGTTTCCATCGCGTCGGTAGTTTCAAACTTAAAATTTCGAAATTAATTTGGAATCGTGGACAATCTCATCGGAACGGAAAAGAGAAGGGAACGCAACTATATTTAACAATTACTGTATGAATGTTATCTCAAGCTGGTTCCATTTTAAATAAACTACGAAAGCACGGGGAAAATAATAGAAAATCTGCGAGGTCAGGGCGTTAGTCGCACAGTGGATTAGCTCAGACAACCCAGATTCGAATCCCGGCCAATGTAATTTTCACCTGAAAAATCCTCTAGGCGTCAGCAAGGATACCAGATCATAAACTAAAATGATGAGTTGTTCCAGAAACCTCAGAAATAGTGTGATAAGCTGATGAAAGGTTTACAGAATAAGAAATATAGAAAAGAGAAGAAGAATGTAGTTGGGCTTTATGATGGATATTCCAACCCACTGTATGTCAATTTCATCATGATTTTTAATTGAAAAAAATTGTTAACAAGCACTGTGTACAATCGTGTCTTCATGTGTCTGATGTTTTTATATTATTATTATGTATTTTACTGAGGATGGCTTTATGTTGCGTTGAAACATGTCTGGTTGAAAGCTCATCTTAACGAGATATACAGTATATTATGTATTGACTAGGAGGATAATTAAACACAATATGACAGTTCGTAAGAAATTGCGGATCAAACATGAGATTTATAGTCTGTAATACTGTATACAATGTGATAATAATGTCATTGGTTTTGAGTCTCACTCACTGTTTCTACAGTTTTCGATGACGCCAAGCGGTCTCGGTCACTTTAGTCCCAACAAACGTATCCGTTTAGTCCAACATGCCTACAACAGCCCCTTTGCGGCGAGGTGTGCTGCGTGGCCTCCCAAAAATATTGTTTCCTCTGAATGTTTAAAAGTCAAAAGTCAAAAGAGTGTCCGTATTTAAGTGGGAAAAAAATTATAACACACAGCTTTTTTTAAACTGCAGCCGTTATAGTTCATGTCTATCGAGTTGGGTCATTTTGCTTTGCAAAAAGTATCATTTATCCAACGATTTATTTAGACTTGAACAAGGTCTGCTCCTCAGCTGTATGTATGTTTCTGTATATCATTCAAAAGCTCGATGAAATGGTATATGTTTCGGTGTGCGTTTGTTGCCAGTGAGTGAAAAGATTTGAGCTGTTTTTCAATTGATGCAAACTGCTTGAATATTGTGCCCAAAATATGGGGAAAACGTTGCTGTGGGACTTATGTAGGTTTCTAATATGCAGTCGCAAAATCCCGTAAGCTTTTCGTTTCCTGCAGGAATTATCGTCATCAAGTCATCTGTACAATAATTGTCGTCCACTTCCTCAGAAAAATAATATCAGGAGATTGAAACTTGAAATATGAATTTACCAAACTCCCAAGGAAGGCAATCTCAAGATGAAAACGGCATCCAAGATTTTTGCTTCACTCCATACTAATACTGCAGCAGTGTGTATGACACCTCAAAGTCGACAAATATTCTCGTTGTTAAACATTGAAAACCCGGGCTTAGTGGCTCAGACGGTTGAGCCTTCTGATCCCAACTTGGCAGGTTCGATCCCGGCTCAGTCCGGTGGTGTCTGAAGGTGTTCAGATACGTCAACCTCGTGTCGGTAGATTTACTGACACTTAACAGAACTCCTGCGAGACTAAATTCCGGCACCTCAGCGTCTCCGAAAACAGTAAAAGTAGTTAGTGGGAAGTAAAGCCGATAAATGATTATTATTAAATATTGAAAACCTCACTGAGAGCAGTGATTGTTGAGATGTTCGAATTCTGATATGTAGCTATGGACAGATTTACTTGGCGAAATAAATAAATACTAGTGGAATATAAACGTCATAATGCAGCTCATGAATAGTTAGAAAGAAGTTGTGTAAAATGGGGTGGAAAGTACACTGATCTTTACACAGTGTTTTGAGCTTTTTAAAATTTTTAAATATTTCTGATGTCGCTACTTGTCGAAATAAAGAAATACTAGTGAATATAAACGTCATAATGCAGCTTATGAATAGTTAGAAAGAAGTTGTGTAAAATGGGGTGGAAAGTACACTGATCTTTACACAGTGTTTTGAGCTTTTTTAAATTTTAAAATATTTCTGATGTCATTAACAATAAAAAATATCCGGTTTTGAGTATTATTTCCACTTTCCTCAATTACTTAATTATTCGCAGCTTTATATTTTGGGAGAGGGGGATGTAACTTAGCCCGAGCTCGATGAATTTAAAACCCCAGTTGCCGAATACGCGAGGTCACCTTCTCGAAAAGCACGATGTTTATGTTTTGATGGCCAGGTGGAAATATCAAGTGTAGCTTTACGTTTTAAAGAATTGCTCAACTGTTGTCTCCTCAGGCTTCATCCATCTGACTTATCGTGATTGTGGGTGGTTTGGTTTTTAACAATACGGTATGTTTTGTATCACTCTTTGTTATAGGTATGTTATAGTGTTAGTGTTACAATTAGTGTTTTAGACAAACTGAAAAGCTTTTAAGTTACATTAACTAAGTCAATACTGGAAAATATGGCTTCCTTCCTTCTTAACAAACCTTAGAATTATGAATGACTTAAAGCTTTTAGCACAACACATCCACCTTTGATTGTCCATTAGCAATAGATTTACAGTAATGAAATTAAAACCCTCGATCATGTACAATGTTTTGTTACCTTTCCCAATAAATATTAGTTCCATGTTATAGTCAGTAGGTCGTGCAGTGCACAGGCGAGAGTGAATGGGGGTGTTAGCATTCAGGCCATTTAAAGTTATGTTCTGTTGTGCTAGATCACATACCGTATTTGCACATTTATAGAGCCTCGTGCGTGTATTGGCCGCAACCCTTTTTCCAAGGTGGTAAATTCGAAAAATAATATTTTTCTTGAAATTACACGTTACATGAAAGTCGAAATAGATGTATCGAGAAATATGTCAACATTGTGAATTCCTAAGCTCGCTATATAACCGAGGACGTCCGACTCGTTGGCTTAATGGTCAGCGTACTGGCCTTAGGTTCAGAGGGTCCCGGGTTCGATTCCCGGCCGCGTCGGGTATTTTAACCTTCATTGGTTAATTCCAATGGCTCGAAGGCTGGGTGTTTGTTCTGTCCCCAACATCCCTGCAACTCACACACCACACATAACACTATCCTCCACCACAATAACACGCAGTTACCTACACATGGCAGATGCCGCCCACCCTCATTGGAGGGTCTGCCTTACAAGGGCTGCACTCGGCTAGAAATAACCACAAGAAATTATATATATTATACCGAGGACAAGGTACCTAAGTTTAACAGTCTTTTTTCATCTATATTTGAGTTAATTGGTCGCTGTCAGTGAAACATGCGGCGTCGAAGAGAGAGGTATAATTTTAAGTTAAAGTCACAAATTACGCGTTATGCACAAGAAAAATGACTCAGCAGCAGCGATCTTGTCGCATTTGGGAAGAAACTCTGCTGGGCGATTGAGGAAGCTTTCGCTGTCGCAAATGTGATGCAGGGCTGAGGCTGTTTGGAACCTCATATCAGAAGAAATAGTCTCCAAAATCTTGAAAAGTCACTTCCAACTCAATGGACGGAACTATGGCTTACATAATTTGAGAGTGACGAGTAAAGCGATGGATAGCAAATGTCATCAGTACGCTTATTACATATTGTACAAGATATGAAAGGGTTCATCTTTTAATATCCAATCTACTTTATAGTGATTTCGAATGTAAGCCGCACCTCTTTTTGCCCCCAATTTTAGGTAAAAAATAAAAAGAGTGCGTCTTATACACACGTTCATACGGTAACTGTGTGCACTACATTCTATTCAAAGAGTTTGTTGTTAATGTTTGGATAATACTGACCAAGTAAGACAGTAACAAGCGGAGTGGTCGCACGTTAATGCACTACGGCTATGGAGTCAAGCTCTGCGTTCGGGAGACGAGTAGGTTCGAAACCCACCATGGGCTGTCCTGAAAATGTTTTTCTGTGGTTTCCCATATTTACTTCCAGGCAAATGCCGGGACAGTTCCTTGTCATGGGCAATAACTTAATTTCTTCCACTTCCTTACTCAGTTTAATGTCCGACTCGTTGGCTGAACGGTCAGCGTACTGGCCTTCGGTTCAGAGGGTCCCGGGTTCGATTCCCGGTCGGGTCAGGGATTTTAACCTTAATTGGTTAATTCCAATGGCACGGGGGCTGGGTGTCTGTGTTGTCTTCATCATCATTTCATCCTCATCACGACGCGCAGGTCACCTACGGGTGTCAAATAGAAAGACCTGCACCTGGCGAGCCGAACCCGTCCTGGGATATCCCGGCACTAAAAGCCACACGACATTTTTTCACTCAGTTTAATTTTTTATCATTAAGTTCATCTTTATTAGCTCTTCAACTGACGTTGGCGACTGGAAAGTCATCCAGCCGTAAAACATGCCATATAATTTCATCTCACTTCATCCCCGATCACGTATCAATAAATGGCACATATAGTACGAATGAGTAAGTCCAGCTCATTATAAATACCAAAGATAAGCACAGGTAAAGAAGACATGGGACTAAACTGATACACGTGGTTGTAAGGTCAATCAGATTACGGATCAAACTGACAGCAACCAATGTCAATATCCCTGAATGTTGTCTCACAGGAATTCTTTTACGTGCCTGAAAATCTACCGAGACAAGGCTAAGATATCTGAGCATCTTCAAATAACACCAAGCAGAGGCGAAATCAAATCCACCAACTTGGGCTCAGAAGACCAGTGCTGTACCGTCTTAGCTGTCAGTAAACAGTACCCTTCGGAGCATTTCGAGTTCTGAATGACGATCACTGCCATGGGATTTGTACAGTTCAGAAATCTGGATACTCTCTCAGAAGAAGGAAATGTCTTCAAGAACTTGATTCTCATAACAAGGGAAGAGGAATAGAAAATCACGATCCGAAGGAAAACAGAAATCCTTTCTCCAGAAGAAGACTAAATGATATTCTAAAATCAAACGTACCGAGCAAGTGGCCGTGCGGTTAGAGTCGCACAGCTTTGAGCTTGCATTCAGGTGATAGTGGGTTCGAACCCCATTGTTGGCAGCCCTGAAGATGGTTTTCCGTGGTTTCCCATTTTCACACCAGGCAAATGCCGGGGATGTACCTTAATTAAAGCCACGACTGCTTCCTTCTCACTCCTAGCCCTTTCCTATCCCATCGTCACCATAAGACCATCAACGTACTGGGTAGTATTAACCATACCAAAGTCGATGCAACGTAAACCAAATTGTAAAATCAAAGGTATTTTAATAATAAAATATGAGTGAAATTGTTCACTGAATGTAATCTCAGGTTTAAATAATATTGTGTTATCAAATTAATTAAATAAAATGCCGTTTCCTTTTGCCGCTGATTTAACGTTATTCGTATTGAGGTTTTCGGTGGCTGTTGAATGTAAAATTGTCAGGACTGTGAAGTTAGCAGCTGTGGCCTTATTAAAGATATTACCTCGAGATTTGTCTGCCGTAAAATTGGGAAACCAACTACCTTTAGGGCTGCGACTGACGAATACACTATCTTCCGAATGCAGACTTAATAGTTATACGACTCGTAACATGTAGCCAGGTCATTCTGTATTCTCTAATATTAATTTTCACCAACGTAAGTAGTCGGCAGGGAAATTGTATAATTTTGTGAGAATCCAGTGTGTGAATTTCAAAAATAACATTAAATTCCTTGTGTTGGAAGAGAATATGAAATATATTGGAATATATTGGAGCCATTTACATGTTCTTAAATTAACGTTCTTGATGGTTTGTAGTTCCTTTTCTAATTTAAACGAAATATCTTCAATATATATACCGCCTTGGTTGATCATCAATTTATTTATCAGTAACCATTTTCTGAACGGTTATCGTCGAAGAAAGAATAATATTCGCTAGCATGTTTTCTGACAGTAGAAAGCCAGTGAGCTGCTCCGCCGAAACAGGTAAGTCATCGTAGTTTAGAGTACATTTTATTTATTTATTTATTTATTTATTTATTTATTTATTTATTTATTTATTTATTTATTTATTTATTTTGCTACTTGTTTGACGTCGCACTAACACATCAAAAATTTTCGGTGACGGAAGGATGGGAAAGGTCTAGGATTGGGGAAGGTAGCGGCCGTGGACTTAATTGGATCGGTTATTTATAAAACCCCTTAAGTCTGTCATTTCCTAATTGTCATGTTATGTGAGGAAATGCAGCCTGCAACATACGAGCATCATTCTATGCAGAAATTCCGTAAGTATGATGAATAGAATAGATGTGAGAACACTGGAAACTTTGTGTATGGTTTTGAAACTCTGTAAATCATTGATTTGTGGGGTTTCTAAACGTAACTGTTCAAGAAGTCTGTACTGTCCATTGAATCCCATGGGAAGAGAGAGCCTCGGGATATGAAAGTAAAGTTTCTGGTGTCACAGTATAACTATTTCGTGTATTCTAGGGACCACTTGGGTATGGTTAATACTACCCAGTACGTTGATGTTCTCATACGCTAAAACCTCAGGCTTCTTAACAATACACCCAGTGCCAATGCGATGCCAGAAAAAAGAGAGTGCAAACAGAATCTTCCAATTAATATACAGAAAATGGAGGATTTGAAAAAATTGGAAGGATGCATATCGAATGAAAGGGAAATTCAAAGATTCTGGAAAACCGTGTATGACTGAGATATCACTAACAGACAGGTTGTTCATTTCAAAATCATTTATACGGTGTGTACATTCAAAAAAACGCAATTTTCCTACGGTTTTTTTTTTTTTTTTTTTTTTTTTTTTGCTAGGGGCTTTACGTCGCTTCTACGTTTTTACTGACATGGAAATTATTTTCTAGATGAATATTGTAATTCAACAACATTTAAACCAGTCTTGCAACACTTGTAATATTTATAGAAGCAAATTACGTATCTCCATGGCACGCTGAATCAAGATTTAAATTTTAGAAGTAATAAGGCGTTTACAAATTCTCTACGCAATTAATTATTCAGTTTTTCTTAGTTTCACACAAATGTATAATTCTTGACGTACGGGGTTTTAAAAATAACCGTTTCAATTAAGGTACAGCTCCAGCATTTGCCTGGTGTAAAAATGGGAAACCACGCAAAACCATCTTCAGCGCTGCCGACGATGGAATTCGAACCCACTATTTCCCGAATAGAAGTTCACAGCTGCGCGATCCTAACTGAACGGCCAACTCACTCAGTCCTAGAATCCCATGTAGATAGATGATGACAAAAATTGTACTTGTTTACAAAGTAGAGTGAATCGATCTTAAATGTTAGTGTATTTTCCCAAAGTTTCGTGCTGCAGTACAGCCAGGCCCACTAAAGCTAGTAAAACTTTGCCTCCATTTTTATAGTGGTATATGAAGACACTATTCTTATCTAAAAGAACTGTTTCGGTATGAGTTGAGAATGGAAATATTCTGATATTTGTAACACTTAATGTTTGTTTAAGAGAATATAATTATAATATTTATTAATAAACTTACCCTCTTGTTGCTGAATTTAATAGTGTTATAGAGACTTATTTTATATTGGTTATACCGAATGACTTTAGAAACTGAAGGCGTTTCGTATCTCGAAGTTGCGTCAGAGGCCCAGCCCTTACGATACCGTGTCTTGAGCTCGAAGAAGGCTGTGCAGGATTTCCAAGATATTGATTCCTCTCCCGTGAGCCCCAGTACGGCTGCATGCCATTGTTGCTGGGGCCAGCCAGCGGTTAGGTTCTGCCTGGTTTTTGGTATTACTTCCTTATTGCAGGGATGTTCCTGCTGGTTTCTAACTGGGTATGTCCAAAACTAGCTCAGTACGAACATTTTGAAAAACATGTTAACTTGATCATCACTTTTCAAACGCTCGTGCAAATATCCTAACGTGAAAGAATAGTAGAATTTCCGCCCAGTGAAGTGTTAGCTGTAAGGCTTAGTGTTGAAGGTTATCTCAGTATCCCTTTGGGTGACTTCATATTTCTCCCAGAGAAGGAAGAAAAGCGTAGTACGAATTCGTTGTGTTGAAAATACCCTACTTGGTCAAAAGTATCCGGACACCTATCTGAAATTGCACTTAGACTTTACCCGTGTTACGTTCCCTATTATTGGACGTTAATATGGGGTGGATGCACCTTCACCTTTATGACACGTTTAACCCGATTCTGAATGAGTCATTTTTTGTTGATGAACATTTCAAGCTTTAAAGTTCAACTTGTGTTCAGTGTCTTAGATTTACCAACAATATTCTAGGTAAGGTAGTGATGTTGGACGCTGGGGTATGGAGCGAAGACGACGTTCCAGCTCATCCCGAATATGTTATATTGGATTCAGGTCGGGACTCTGGGTAGGCCAATCCATTTCAGGAATGTTATTGTCCACAAACCATTGCCTCTCAGATGAAGCTTCATGACAGGGTGCATTGTCATGCTGATTCAAACATTCATCGTCTCCGAACTGGTCCTCTACTGTACGTCGTACACAATGGTTTAAAATGTATTCACATCCTTCCGTATTTAGAGTTTTCTTAAGCGGAATAATGGGAACACGCCCTAACCACGAAAACCACTCCAGAACCATAACACTACCTCCTCCATACTTCACTTTTTGCACAACACATAATAGCAGGTAAAGTTCTCCAGGCATTCGCCAAACCCAAACCCTTCCATCAGATTGGCACACCGTGTAGTGTGATTCATCACTCCAAATTACCCGTTTCTAGTCATCCACTGTCCACTGTTGAGTGGCGTGGCTCTTTACACCACCTCAAGCGTCATTTAGCATTGGCTATGGGAATTTTTGGCTTATGAGCATCAGATCGACCATTGTACCCCATTCTATTTAACTCCCGGCGCAGTCATTTGCTGGCTGGACTGCTGATAACGCTTTGGATGTCACGAGTGATTTCTTTCGCTGATTTCTTACGATTTTTTACAACCACCCTCCGCAATGCTTGACTGCCCCTGTCTGTCATTAAATGAGGTCTGCAGTTGTTCCTTCGCGTTTCCACTTCGCAGTCACGTCACCAACAGTCGACTTGGACAGCTCTGGAAGAGTTATATACCTGATGGATTTGTTACTCACGAGACATCCAATGACTAGTCCACGTTCGAAGTCACTGAGCTCTCCTGACCGATCCATTCTGGTATTGCTGTTCCTTTACTGACAACATAATACTCCCCGACTCCTTTTATTCTGGCGGGTCCGCTTCTAGTGATATCTAGGGTTGAATTCCACATTATATACGGGTGTCCGGAAACTTTTGATCAGGCAGCGTATGTTAAAAAGCCAACCGAATACCATTATTAAGGCTAGACGAATCGATAGTAGCAATAAGCCTCTTTGCACTGGATTTCATTGTTAGCTCCGTACGTAGAAATAACGCTGACTGGTGGCAGAATGAGACATATAAATAACACCACACTAAATGTTACAGCTTTCATAATGAACTATTTTTTTTTGCTAGTTGCTTTACGTCGCACCGACACAGATAGGTCTTATGGCGACGATGGGACAGGAAAGGGCTAGGAGTGGGAAGGAAGCGGCCGTGGCCGTAATTAAGGTACAGCCCCAGCATTTGCCTGGTGTGAAAATGGGAAACCACGGAAAACCATTTTCAGGGCTGCCGACAGTGGGGTTCGAACCTACTATCTCCCGAATACTGGATACTTAATAAACTACTGGTTACGTTTGAAGAATACTTCGAAGGCTTGCATAAAACATTCTGAGCGTGCTTGGTAGATATTCGTGAAGTAGGGTGATGACCTTACATACAGTCACAGTGAGAATTTCTCCTCTGAGTCTTTAGAGACCTCCGATTAATTGTATAATCGTAGCCACCGTCAGGTCTCAGAATGTGTCTGAGATGCCAACTCCTATCCCATACCAGCAGGCATGCTAATTCTCAGTCTACTCGGCTGTTTTCCACGGTTCACGAACTAGTACGTGATTGCAGTAAACCACACCATGAACTACAGATAGTGAATCAATCTGAACATAGTCCTTAGCAAATAATATATTTACCTGCTGCATCTGTTGTTGTTACGTTCTTTTTCCTTTTCTTTGGCATCAGTTTCAATTGTATTCATGGTTTTACTCCATAGAAACCCCATGTTAAGATCATGCAATTATGATGGAGAACATATTTAAACCTTTGTCGGAAAAAAATAGATACTGTAATTTTACTCATCATGCACGACCGTGGCGGCATTTGCATGGTATGAAAATGGGAAACCACAGAAAACGGTATTCAGAGATGTCAACCGTGGTGTTTGAACCCATCGCCCAAATACAATCCCACAACTACGTGACTCAAACGGCACTGCCAACTTACTCGTTAAAAAAATAGTAAATCACGGTTATACTCGAAAAGACATTACAGAAGATCGTAAAATTAGGTGAATTCCCACATGGTCAACGAAGTTACTGAAATGTCCAATTTAAAATTACAGCTAATTATTAAAACACTTATGATATGTTATATATTACTAGCAAGATACCCATGCTTTACTACGGTTTTAAACTTAAAGATATCTTTCAGAATTTAACATTTTGATGAGTTATATGTCGACTGAGCCTGTAAAATACACTCTCAGTTCGTACGTCAAATGGTTTTGGAAGAATGATTCTTTATTTTCGGATCTTACACTCATTTAAACCCCATATAATTGTAATGTTTTAAAACCCTATTATATTTATATCTAGGACGTAGAAAGGAACAACCTCTGAAAGTTCGACTTCGTGCATGGAACCCTTCGTTTCAGTGAGTCTCGGGTTCGAAATCCGTCCGGATCGGAGATTTCAGTCGCGTATGGTTAATTCCTCTGGCTCGGGGACTAGATGTTCGTGTTTGTCCCAATACCCACCTCTTTATACATTCACAGTTACCACACTGCCAACCGACGCAGAAACGCGCAGAAAAACCCTCCACTTAGGGTTAGCGTTAGGCCGTTAAACATGGCCAAGTTCACATGTGTGACAAAGTTGGCACCGTTGATCCCACTAGGATGTGGGGAAAACCAATATAATAATAATAATAATAATAATAATAATAATAATAATAATAATAATAATAATGTTTTATGTTTATAAAACCTAATATCGACATTCAGAGGTGCCGGAACGTAGGGATTTGGCTCTAGAAAGAGATTCATTAACGTGACAGTAAATCTATTGCCTATGAATCTTCCCGCCTTTTAACTCTCTTACTGTAAATGTTGATTAACTGTTTCGGGATTCTATGTCGCAACCTTGATAAAAGGAGCTGAGTGCCTAACCAACTACGCTACGCAGCTGATTCGCAAATAACTAGCTTTCGTGGTGCCAGAATTGTTTCTTGCAACAAGGGAACTAAGTGTTTAAGAAAGAGAGCAAGCTCGTAGTTGTACGTGACTCTTGATACAACCTGTGACAATGTTCGGCGAATGAAGTCAGAACTGTCGATCCGGCAACACTGGCGACACACAACGCCGCACCTGCGTAGCAGCAGGTTTTGACCATCTGCTCCCAACGTTGTTCAGTTGAGCATCGTGCGTGTGCCGTGTAAGACCTGTTTGATGCAGTGCGTGTTTAGTGCGTTGGTTCTGAACTGCGAACAACAGGAACACGAACGACCAAAAGATCAATGTACAGTTTTGTTTTAAGCTTGGAAAGACACTGGATGAAACGTATGCGATTCTGGTATATGTTTATGAAGATCAAGCACTGCCCTTGAAGTGTGTGTACGAGTGGTTCGCCCATTTTCGAGGAGGCCGGGAAAGTGTTTCTGACAACCCACGTAGCGGAAGACCGGCGACCGCCGTCAGTGACGAAAACATTGAGAAGGTGAGAACATTAATCACGAACGATCGGCGATTAATTGTGCGCATGATAGCGGATGAACTGCAGATTAACCATGAATCCGTGCGACAAATCGTTACCCAAAAGTTAGGAAAGAGGTAAACGTGTTCTCGTCTTGTGCCGCATCACTTGACTGACGATCAGAAGCAGGCACGTTTAGAGGCTTCACATAATTTTGTTGAAACGGCAGATGCGACACCAAATTTTTTGAAATGTATGGTCACTGAGGATGAAACCTGGTGTCTCAGGTACGACCCTGAAACGAAACGGCAAAGCATGGAATGTCGTTCTCCGAGATCCCCTCGTCGGAAAAAGGTCAGAGCCGAAAATTCACGCATCAAATTCGCTTTGAAAGGAAAGAGATTTGACGATATTCCTGACATCCAACGAAATGTGACGAGGCTTTTGAACACCATCCCAAAGGAAACCTTCTTGCAAAGTTTCCAGGACATGTATCGCCGATCTCAGGAGTGCATAGTTATGGGAGGGGACTATTTCGAAGGACAGTACGGTCACTGTCGTGCATTGTTCATCTATGTTGATAGTACACGACTATTCACCGAACTTTATTGCCACAGGTTGTATGATCATAATCACAGGACATCTAGTTTTGTGTGGAGTCCGAACCACTAGGGCGTAACTTCTCATTTTAAAAATCGACTGGAATTCGAACTGCGATTGCCTTGGTGAGAAGCCAGTGGCAGCGCTACTCAGCATTGCAGCGATGAACCTCTGTGTCTTAATGCATAATCCGAACTGATATTTGTCTGAGATGAAACAATTTCAAATTTGACCACCCTCCCTACTCGAACTCGAATCTCTCAGTCGATCATACCCAAGTGAGGTGATCTACCTTCACTGGAGCAGTTATGCCGGCAAAATGACTGATCCACGATGTGTACATTACAGCATGACAGCACATAACTCAGATCTTTCTTAAAAACTCGGGGACTTCCCCGAGGACGCAACAAATAGGGCTCTGTTAGCGAATTACACGGCAGAGCCATGGCAGAGTTCAACAATAGTACAGGGTGACCAAAAGTACGTTAGCATTTGACGAGGCAATACTTCACGGAGTATTTGAGGTAGAGAGGTAATAACTGACACCCATGATTGGCATGACATGAGGTTTTATTGACACTAAAGTAAAGTACATTAAAGCTTAACTAAAAGTGCCTTTTCTGTTAACGTCAACATACCACGATTCAGGCGCATCTGACACCCTCTCCCATGACAGCTACTTTTATACCGTACACGGGTCTCATGCGGCATCACTGACGTGCCTTCTGTTGGCCTGTTTGTGCACTCGTTGTTGGTGTCACTGTAAGCCTATATGTGGCTGTTTGTACCTGACGTGTTGCTGTCCAGCGCCATCTGTTTGTCATTTTGTGTACTTATTCTTCTTCTTTTCTTCATGGGGCCTTTAAATATTAGTTCCTAATTAGCGTCGACCTCTAAGATCTTTTGCTACCATGTTTTACCTTCATTCCCACCTAAATATACCTGCTCCCTTTACAAAGCTGCAGGTTGTTCTTCTTGGGTCTTCTTGGATTTTTTTTCTCTCTTCAGCTGGTAGTCCTAGAGTGGAGAGTCTGATTCTACCCAGCGCCTCACATTCAAAAAGTATGTGTTCAGCCGATTCCTCTGCTTCATTGCATTTCCTACGTATGTTGTCTCTTATTACTCCAATTCTATGTAGCTGTTTTTTTTTCAGATGGCAGTGTCCTGTCAACAGTCCTACTACCCATCTTATATTTTCTATGCTGAGTTTCAACAGTTCTTTAATATATTTCTTGTTTGGCCCTTTTTTCAGTTCCTTTGCAAGCCTGCATCCTGGAGTATTTTTCCAGTTTTCCATTTGTTTCTTTTGTACCCATTTTCCTATGTAGTGTCGGGCTTGTCCATAGGAAATCCCGCATACAGGTTCTGGGCCTACAAAATGTGTTTCTGCCCCTTTCTGGTAAGTTTATCTGCCTTTTCATTTCCTTCTATACCTGCATGCCCTGGTACCCATATTCTTTTGACAATATTGTACTTTGAGAGCTTCAGGTGAAGTGAGTGGCAATACCATACAATTCTGGATGTTATCCGGACTGCTTCTAGTGCCTTAATGGCCGCTTGGCTGTCCGTAAAAATGGAAATGTTCTTATTCCTATAGTTCATTTTCAGATTTTCTTCAAGACATGTTGTGATAGCTCTGGATTGATCGCTCAGGTCTTCCCCCGTTGATCCCTCTAGTAAAGCCCCATGTCATTCCAATCATGTGTGTCAGTTATTACCTCTGTACCTCCAATATTCCGTGAGGTATTGTTTCGTCAAATGTTAACAGACTGTTGGGTCACCCTGTATGTATCTTCTATCAGGATTAAAGCCTCTTAAAAATCTCTCTTACACCTACTAAGACTAAACTAAAGGTAAACAATGTTGAGCTATGTGATTGGTTGTCGAAAAACGATACACAATTCAGAAATACGGTACGAAAGTTTATGGTCAGCCATGATGATGTCAAAATGTAAAAGAATCTTGAGGAGCTCTCCCGACAAAATTATCTTCGTGCTATCCCCGTCTATAAAATTCCACATGCCCGAGACGTCGATGGGTAGACCCCTTAAAACAGCAACTACGTTGTGCGAAGTGATCAAAGCTAGTACAGTGTCGAAATGCATATTCATTACAATAATTGCATGGAAGCGCACAGCTGAAATGTCAGACAATCAACCATATAATAGGTCGAGAAGGAGAACGTATTGACTGTAAAATAGGTGATATGTTCCATGTGATGAAATACATCATGTCATTTCGTTGTTTCAGCAACACAGGTTTTATAGACTCTTTGAAATCAGTTTAGTAGATGTTGTTTTCTTGTTTACCTTTTGGGGACATTTTGACCATCATCCCTCGGCTCGTATACAGTATGTACAACCTTTTTTGTGCGTAGAACCAACCATTCATCATGATGCACTTCTCAGAAAATATCTTGGCTCAACAAAGATCTCCCAGTATGATAACAAGACACGAGTCCTTGAAAACATCTTCACTCAAACTGTTCATAACTAATTCTAATAAGGCTATAGCTGGTCCGGGCCCGGGGTGTAGTGGGCAACGCGTCCGCCTGTCACCCGGGGGCCCCGGGTTCGATTTCCGGCTGGGTCAGGGTTTTTGATTGTGACGTAAAACAACTAGCAAAAAAAGCCACTACAAGCAGTTCCTGCAGCACAGGTTGCCTACCCTACAGCAAAGACGTACAGTAGCAGTGTGTCCCGTGTTCGCCCACCTAGTACCCTATAAATAATGTACTATTTCTGAGGTATACAAAAGCCTTTAATTTTCACATAGACGTCATACTACACAATCGCATTTTTGTAAAGCTGACCAGTATATACTATAGATACAGATAGTATATGCAAAAAGAAAATGATTATTCTCGACGGACACAATAAGAGAAAGAGCAATGCTTTTAATCTTCATCGCTGTTCTCGTTGATAACTGGTGCAGACGTGTCCTTCAGAGAAAATACTGTAGTACCAACGGTAACCGCTGTAGGCAACCCGCGCTGCAGGGTTAAAAAACCGGAGAGGATTGCGATTATACAGTATATTACTGCAAGAGTTATGGAGGTACTTGCCAAATACAAAGAACGCTAGTCACTTGGATATTTCTTATTTTTTCGGTACATTATAAACAATAAAAATTCCATGAAAATTGTCATATATAATTTTAAACTTTGCACACATTATAGGATGTTTGTATCGATGTCCCATAGATCCCTCATACCTTGAGAAATTTTTCTAGCTTGGTTTAGTAGAGATACTGTTAGGCCCTACCCTCTTGTTCAAGTTGATACCTACTCTTTGGGTACCGATAACTGTTTGAAATTGGCACAAAAGAAGGGCTAAGGACTGGTATATGACTTGTCCAATTTTACTCAAGGACAACTTTCATTACGTTCCCTGCTTACAGTCATTGTCAAAGATCTTTTATGAAATGTTTGATAATGTTAACTTGTTTAAAATTTTATAACATGCAGTAGTTACACCACTTACACTACATAAACTATTTTATTACAGTTCCACAAAAAATGGATGGGGGACACTTCTGTACTTGTTTAGCTACTATTATATTATGTGGACTACTTGAAATAAAAAAAAAGAACAGGAAAGGAAACGTCCATAGGTTAAATCATGGATTGTAAGACTGACAAGGAAATCATGTTTTATCTTTATTACAGCAAATAGATTTAAATTATAACTACCATTTAATTCAGTTACTCTGCAATAAACAGTTTGGTTGTAGCAATATTCCATTTGAACTTACGATCCCCCATTTTGATTTCAAACTACTCAAATCTTTTATAAAAGAAGAGCTTACCTTTTATCTAATGAATTTTATAGATTATTTTCCCCATTACACTGTCATATATTCAGTGATGGGAAAGAACAAGAAAACAGTAATTGGGCTAAGAATATCGTACTGAATTAAATTATAGCCTGATTACTTTTTAACTAGGGATCAGTAAAATTACAATTAGAGTTATTTCACAGAACGTCAGTCTTAAGGGTATCACTGACTTCTTTTCACATGAATGTCGAATGATACCAACATATGGAAAGAAAATTATATTACCTCATTCTTTTTAGCATAGATTCATTAAGTAACTATCATCACTAAGTTAGACTAAACATGATACAGTACCTTGAAACTTTCAAAATGTCTCTTTACCATAATTTATATTTTCCAAATAATTTTCCATTTACTTTGCAAAAGAGTTAGTTCCAAAAATTATCATCAAGAAAACGCAATACATATTTGAATGTGTTTAAAAAACGCTCTAGAAAAGCCTTTGAAGGAATTTTAAGGACATCCCCAACAATGTTGGATATTATAGGATACGTTTGATGTCTTTGGAAGTACTAGAGAAGTAAGAAAGTACTTCATCCAGCACTGGTGAAGCTGTTTGTTCTACTGTAGTAGAACTGAACAAGTTATCTTCACCCCGTAACGTTTTCCCGTTTCTGCTTCATATCGATTAATTTCTATCTCATGGATAGTCTATAAAAGTAACGCAAATAAGTACAAACTGCAGCAAAGCATGTGCTTCAGAATGTTATCCGACAATATCACTGGTATTCTTTTTAAAGTTGTACATCTATGTATGGCTCTGTTAACTTGGTGGAAGTTGGTTCGCCGGATTTAGGTGAGTGCTCTATTCTTTAGTCTAATATTAGGCTATTTGTTCTTTATATGTTGTTGGTGATGATTATTGTTTTAAAATGAAGTAAATATAACACGAATGAGAGAGAAAAAATAGAAGGGATCCCACACTTCGATAAATGAAGGTATCGGCCAAGGTACACGAAGGCATCAAAATGAAGTACTACCTAGACCTCGAGTGCTCTGATGTCGTCGGGGTTGTAAAATAACAAGAATTGATCAAGGGAGGTCGGGTAGAATAGATGAAAGTGAGGAGCCTGGCACAAGTAAGTGTAATCAATGCCAGGGCTCAGCTGAGGGCCGCGTGTTCGCCAACCCAAGCTCCAAAATTCAGAGCCCCTGGGGCTATATGTTGGTGCTTCAATGACTAAGGTAATAAAAGGTCTGCACTTCTGTAACTCATTGTTCTCTGTTTCCCTTCAATTTCCTGCCAAACCAGAACAAATACAATACTGTCCCCTTCACGGTCATTAGTTCACACTTCGTATCAGTCACAGTGAATGCGAAAGCACTTCGAGCAAACCAATGCTGATTATAACAGAGCCTAAGAAATACATTTCTGGAGAGGAGAAACCCGAAGAGTCACCACTAAGAATAAGAATAAGATGATGAAAAAGAAGATATAATGATTTTTCATACACGAGTGTGTGTTAAAATCTGACAGGTGGAGCAGGTATATTGAATTATTATTATTATTATTATTATTATTATTATTATTATTATTATTATTATTATTATTATTATTATTATTATTATTATTATTATTATTTGTAATGTCGGTCATCTGCATGAGCGTTGCTAGGTCATATTTATAGTCGTCGTGGGGGCTGTAACTACGCACGAAAGGTCACAGGATGCATAAATTGAATTATATAAGGAGTTGTGTAATGCATTCTTCACATCACTGGGAAATTTAAAGAAATTGGTGACTGGTGATGTTCTATAGGTAATTTTTAATGTTCATTTTCACGTCATGAATACTTCTTTCATCAATAATAATAATAATAATAATAATAATAATAATAATAATAATAATAATAATAATAATAATAATAAAATAATGTTATTGTGTTTACGTCCCACTATCTACTTTGACGGCTTTTCGAAGAGAGCGAGGTGCCGGTATTTTGTCCCGCAGGAGTTCTTTAACGTGCCAGTAAATCTACCGACACGAGGCTGACGTATTTGAGCACCTTCAAGTACCACCGGTCTGAGCCAAAATCGAACCTGCCAAGCTGGGATCAGAAAGCCAGCGTCTCAACCGTCTGAGCCACACAGCCCGGCAATTCTTTCATTTCCTTCTTTCTTAATGAAATGGATCTGTTCACAGTTGGGATGAACCATTCATTTCGCGATATTGTGTGGCAATTAGAGATCACAGTCAATGGAAGTGAGACCGTTTCCTGCACTTTGCTGTGTTACCCTGGCTGTCATTTTGATGTTGGAGCTGTTTCTTGCTGAGTACTACCGTACTTGAAGAATCTGGAACGTACAGCATCTTTAGCGATGGTTGGTCGATGTATATAAATATAGAATTGTTTTTGCAGCAGGGGGAGGGATTATTCGAAACAGCACATTCTCTTCCTCGTTCGCTGGTGGAAAAGGTCTTACGTAATTAACAATGATGCATTGGTTTATTTCGTTTACGGTGGTTAAAATAATCTTGTTTATTACTGAATTATATAATAGGAATACCTTATACCCTAAAAGCAACATTTAAATTCAAATTTTCTCTGATTTAAAATACTGAAGTCGTGATATTTCTTAAGTAAGATTCAAATTTATATTTATTGTGAAGATATTATATAGTTTTCTTTTCGATTGAACGATTGAAGCTCATAAAACGTTTTACTTTCATACAATGTATGCACCATAAAAGTTGCCCGCCTTGTGGCCAGGATCGTTAAGGCATAATTTCTTTATGGTCTGACAGCGTGGTTAGCCTGTTCGAGTCTTGGCGGAGAAAATTTTAACCATCAGAATGTTGGCCGACAGCGCAGGAGCAGTGGTGATATACAGTACGATTTCTAATCACTAGATTGCGTGCCAAAAGTCTGCATTCAATTAAAAACTTTTCCGCAGTGTTCATATGGAGTGAGGACATACGGTACTGTTGATGGTGAATCGTCGGATGGGGACGTTTGGCCTTTAGCAGACACGTTGGTGTTATTCGACAGGTGTCGGTTAGGTGCCGACACTAGATTTCACCCTCGCATACCTTATTATTATCATTACCATCACCACCACCACACACTCAAACGCGCACGGAATCAGCTGCTAGAAAGACCTACACCAGGCCATACGACGACAACAACAACAACTACTACTACAATAACAATAAAAGTTAAATGTACTAAACATCAAAGAACAGAGATTTGTAATTCTGTTTTAAACGCACTATGCGTGTCGTGCCTTTTATGAAAAACTAATCCACAAAACCGAAACCTCTAAATAACCTGTCCGGTGTTGAACTTGAAGCAACGTAGTGTAAGACACGTCAACTCACCTTTCGAACCCGCGCTTGTGTAAGGGCTAGCCGAACTCTTGCTTTATTTACATCAATATACCATCGCTGACGATGGCTCTACAAACGAGGAACATTTCCGACTTTTTTTTTTTTTTTTGCTATTTGCTTTACGTCGCACCGACACAGGTATGTCTTACGGTGACGATGGGATAGGAAAGGCCAAGGAAGTGGAAGAAAGCGTCCGTGGCCTTAATTAAGGTACAGACCCGGCATTTGCCTTGTGTGAAAATGGGAAACCACGGAAAACCATCTTCAGGGCTGCCGACAGTGAGGCTCGAACCCACTATCTCCCGATTACTGGATACTGACCGCACTTAAGCGACTGCAGCTATCGAGCTCGGTTTTTCGACTTGGAGATCAGTAAATCAAAATATTTGTTGATATCAACAAATGTTTTTTAAGTCCCTCATATTTTCGACTGTCACATTATTATTTTCAGCTGAGAAAGTTTCGATGTACAGTAATTCATAAAATGTATATGCTCATAAAGATACGGTAATTCTTTGCAGAAAATATCGGCACGTATTTTCAATTTTGGTTAAATTCGTGACATGTACTTACCCACTGGGACAGATGACTGTAATCCGGGACGTATAGCAATCATACTCAACATGCTCAAAATGAGACGTGTTATCAAATGGTGGTGGTCATACAGTGGGGTTCGAATCCACTATCTCCCGACTGCAAGTTGAAAACTACGTGACCAAAACCGCCCGGCCACTTGCTCGGTAAGTTAGAATTCAGGAGAACAAATTGTGACAAATATTCGTTTAGAGGAAGAGAAGTTAGTGATTGGAATAATTTACCAAGGAAGATGTTCAATCAAGTTTCCAAATTCTTTGCAATTATTTAAGGAAAGACGAGGTAAACAACAGATGAGGAATCTGCCACTTGGGTGACTGCCCTAAATGCAGATCAGTGGTGATTGATTGATTGATTGATTGATTGATTGATTGATTGATTGATTGATTGATTGATTGATTGAACAGAGCCCCTCATTTCGCACTTCATTTCATTGTTCATTCTGTTGAGAGCTTGGCGACAATCTCATTCAAATGGTGAATAATATAATTAATAAAGGAACATTAATTGTAATATACTGTAGATAACTGTATAGTGTATAGGAGAGGCCCTTTTGCCCTAACTTCACCACAAATAAAGGCATTATCGTAGCCATAAGACCTATCTGTGTCGGTGCGACGTAAAGCAACTTGCAAATAAAAAAATTAAAAAAAGGCATTACCTTTTACAATTTGATTTACATCGCACCGACTCAGATAGATCACGAGTATTATCTATCTATCTATATCTATATCTTAATTTTGTCTGAGACAGTCTAATGTAGCATTATACAAATTATAAAATTCTCCACCTTGCATTCGTTTTTGCTTCAGAGGTTGAACTTCGAATCCTTCTCACCAAATGAACTAGAATTAAGTAATATAAACTCTTTGTCAGAAAATGGTGGTGCACGTGTTAAACTCGTCCGGGATAACATCTGTGGGCTTACATAAATTCATGGATTGATGGATGCTTCAGTCAGTTGTAAGGATTGTCTTTCATTGTGGATGAAAGGATTAGAAGTGTTCTACTCAATGGTATTTCTACACTTTATCAGAGAAGTTGCACATCTACAGTTGCATGAAGATAAATGGGCATGTTCTCAGTCAAAGTGCTGCTACAGAGACTAAGATCGCAAGAATATTTGGGATGCAGTGTGTCTTTGTGACGTAGTAATGTCACTGTACTGCTGCACGAATCCTAAATTAGAAAGTGTGTCCCACCTTTCCGAAGGAACTTGCCCTGCATTTCACCATCCAAATGGTCAGTGTAAAGTCAGACCACATAATTATGTTGTGGTATGAGAATGTACTTCTAGAGCAATTATGATAAAATTTACAATTTCACATTTTACCACCTCGTTTATGTCCAAATATCATGAGGCCTCTCACTCTGTAAGTGCTATGACCACGCTGAAAATGGCAGTAAAAATAATTTCCAGCCACCTTCTTACGCACACGTAGAATTCGAGATTATATGGTCTTCAGGCAGTATATCCTGACACATTTCTTGCGTGATAAATTGATATGGCAGCATAGAAATAGTTTGGACATCATAAAAACCAAGTGGAACGCCTGAAAAACAAGCGCTATTCGTGCGCAACGCTTTTGTCATTAGACCAGCGAACCACACAGTGACTGTTCGCGTGAAACGAGACTTGCTTCTTCCTTGCATTCGACCTTATTTTAAATACGTAGTAATAATGTTAGTCCGCGTGATTAGCTGCCACCCCCGGAGGTCCGGGTTCGATTCCCGGCTCTGCCACGAAATTTGAAAAGCGGTACGAGGGCTGGAACGGGGTCCACTCAGCCTCGGGAGGTCAACTGAGTAGAGGTGGGTTCGATTCCCACCTCAGCCATCCTGGAAGTGGTTTTCCGTGGTTTCCCACTTCTCCTCCAGGCAAATGCCGGGATAGTACCTCACTTAAGGCCACGGCCGCTCTTCCTTCCCTCTTCCTTGCCTGTCCCGTCCAATCTTCCCATCCCTCCACAAGGCCCCTGTTCAGCATAGCAGGTGAGGCCGCCTGGGCGAGGTACTGGTCATTTTCCCCAGTTGTATCCCCCGACCCGAAGTCTGAAGATCCAGGACACTGCCCTTGAGGCGGTAGAGGTGGGATCCCTCGCTGAGTCCGAGGGAAAAGCCAATCCTGGAGAGTAAACAGATTAAGAAGAAGTAATAATGTTAACAAAAGTTGACAGTACTACTGCTATTAATGTAGGACATAGAGAAACCACCGGTCATATGCCCCGTGAGTGAGATGCTCTCTGTCATGGGGAAGTGAGCGCAGTGTGGTTTGGTTCTGGAATCAGTTCTCATCTTGGTACTGGATTTCCCAGATTCGTAAAAAAATCTCCTGAATAATGAAGGTGCGGAACACCTGTCACATGGCACTCTGCGGCTCCAGTCATGCCCACCACGTTCATCGATGAGCAACGTTGCCAACCCGCCGAAGCAAAAATCTGGTATTATCATTAGATAATTCTGCTATTACCGAAACTACTTATTCTTAGTTGATTGAAAATGTGGTAAATAACAATTCATTTGATTTTATAAAGTTAATCGTATAGCTTTTAGAGCCTGGAGTGTCCGGGGGCATGTTCGGCTCGTCCGGTGCAAACCTGTGCTTCTGGTATTTAACGCCCATGGATAATCTGCGCGTCTGGGTGTAGGCCAGTTACCTTTTATGCGTATATGCTTGCCTTTAAATGCTATATGAGTAGAATTATCGCAAGTATAAACTGAATAATACAACGTTTACGCAAACTTGGTAGTCGTTCTTCTGTTTACCATGTTATTTTTTTTTTCGTTTGTGCAGTATAGGGGTAGTGAATACCACATACTCACAGGGCAGGTCAACTTTTGGAACATTGAGATGAATATGCAGCAATAGTTTCAGATCGAGAAATAATACACTGAGAGAAATAAACAATTTCCTTTAAAATTCAGTTAAGGATAGTTCGAAAATGAAAACCTGCAATCTGTTTTCCAGTCATTGACCTGGTCAGGGATGTAATGAACGAAGCAGTTATAGGCTATTAGTACGATGGGGTCGCCACTCCCAAAGTGATTTCTTAATGACTGACAGATGGTATGAAATGATAATGGAGAGTGTTGCTGGAATGAAAGATGACAGGGACAACCGGAGTACCCGGAGAAAAACCTGTGCTTTGTCCAGCACAAATCTCACATGGAGTGACCGGGATTTGAACCACGGTATCCAGCGATGAGAGGCCGACGCGCTGCCGTCTGATCCACGGAGGCTCTAAGAAAAGTTTATTCAAACTAAAATGATCGTTTAATTTCGAAAATCTAAAGAAAAAAAGAAAGATTGAACACATTTACACTGACTGACAGAGCAAATGCAACACCAAGAAGGAGTGGTCAGAACTTTATGCCAATTGCAGGGTAGACTGACGTCACTGAGGTATGCTCATGATGTGAAATGCGCCGCTGTGCTGCGCACGTAGCGAACGATAAATGGGACACGGCGTTGGCGAATGGCCCACTTCGTACCGTGATTTCTCAGCCGACAGTCATTGTAGAACGTGTTGTGTGTCACAGGACACGTGTATAGCTAAGAATGCCAGGACGCCGTCAACGGAGGAATTTCCAGCAGACAGACGACTTTACGAGGGGTATGGTGATCGGGCTGAGAAGGGCAGGTTGGTCGCTTCGTCAAATCGCAGCCGATACCCATAGGGATGTGTCCACGGTGCAGCGCCTGTGGCGAAGATGGTTGGCGCAGGGACATGTGGCACGTGCGAGGGGTCCAGGCGCAGCTCGAGTGACGTCAGCACGCGAGGATCGGCGCATCCGCCGCCAAGCGGTGACAGCCCCGCACGCCACGTCAACCGCCATTCTTCAGCATGTGCAAGACACCCTGGCTGTTCCAATATCGACCAGAACAATTTCCCGTCGATTGGTTGAAGGAGGCCTGCACTCCCGGCGTCCGCTCAGAAGACTACCATTGACTCCACAGCATAGACGTGCACGCCTGGCATGGTGCCGGGCTAGAGCGACTTGGATGAGGGAATGGCGGAACGTCGTGTTCTCCGATGAGTCACGCTTCTGTTCTGTCAGTGATAGTCACCGCAGACGAGTGTGGCGTCGGCGTGGAGAAAGGTCAAATCCGGCAGTAACTGTGGAGCGCCCTACCGCTAGACAACGTGGCATCATGGTTTGGGGCGCTATTGCGTATGATTCCACGTCACCTCTAGTGCGTATTCAAGGCACGTTAAATGCCCACCGCTACGTGCAGCATGTGCTGCGGCCGGTGGCACTCCCGTACCTTCAGGGGCTGCCCAATGCTCTGTTTCAGCAGGATAATGCCCGCCCACACACTGCTCGCATCTCCCAACAGGCTCTACGAGGTGTACAGATGCTTCCGTGGCCAGCGTACTCTCCGGATCTCTCACCAATCGAACACGTGTGGGATCTCATTGGACGCCGTTTGCAAACTCTGCCCCAGCCTCGTACGGACGACCAACTGTGGCAAATGGTTGACAGAGAATGGAGAACCATCCCTCAGGACACCATCCGCATTCTTATTGACTCTGTACCTCGACGTGTTTCTGCGTGCATCGCCGCTCGCGGTGGTCCTACATCCTACTGAGTCGATGCCGTGCGCATTGTGTAACCTGCATATCGGTTTGAAATAAACATCAATTATTCGTCCGTGCCGTCTCTGTTTTTTCCCCAACTTTCATCCCTTTCGAACCACTCCTTCTTGGTGTTGCATTTGCTCTGTCAGTCAGTGTATTTCAACGATTGTATCTTAGGTATGAAATTCTGCTATGTTTTAGCATTGAGCTGCGTACAGACTTTGCTGTAAAACTCCAATTCTGCTACGCACGGCAGAATTTTGCTGTGGTTGTCAATGCTGTCGACGAGTACAAAGGAGTGATGATTTCTTCTTATTATTAATCTCTTCCTCCTCCTCTGGCGCCGCCTCCTCGCAGAAGATTGGAGAGTACCGTGGAGTAATTTCTTAATTTTCTTTTTCCTGTATCACCGGGCGAGTTGGCCGTGAGGTTAGGAGCGCGCAGCTGTGAGCTTGCATCCGGGAGATAGCCCTTCAGTCGGCAGCCCTGAAGATGGTTTTCCGTGGTTTCCTATTTTTACACCAGGCAAATGCTGGGGCTGTACCTTAATTAAGGCCACGGTCGCTTCCTTCTCAGTCCTATCCCTTCCCCATCCCATTGTCACCATAAGGCATATCTGTGTCGGTGCGACGTAAAGCAACCGGCCAAAAAAAAAAAATGTTTCCCACATCAGAGTTGCCGTATCGCGGATGTGGGTTCCGCGTCCACGGTAATCTTCTTTGCCCACCTCTCCTATCTATCATGCCTTCTATGATCACTTGTATCAGGCTGTGACTGAAATGGCTGTTTTCCTGTGTTTTGAAATGGGGAAGACTTCCACGCAATTTCTTGGCATGGTGGAGTACCTCATCGGTGGTGATGCGGTCTACCGATGGAATCTGCAACATTCTGTGATACACCCACATTTCAAAGACCTGAATTTGGTTAGTGAACGTATGTTTTATTTTCCATCTTACAGAGGGCCACATAACAAGAATTTTTCATTATAGTAAATCATTCTTATTCTTAAGTTGATAACAAACTTCCGCGAAGAAGTTCGGATCTCTGTAGGCTACATCACGATTTGTTTGGGCAGCACTGGTGTTATTTCTGGACCAGTGGTTCATTGACGAAACCTTCATTGCCCATCCTTCAACATCGTAAAGCACCTGCAACTTATAACACTTAAGGACACGCCAACACGCTTCTAATCAGAGGTATAGTTTTAATTTCAGTAACAACTTTTTTGCAGTGCCGATTCTGTTTTTCATTTCTGTATCCAGATAAACATCGCATCCACTACATTGTGATGGGATTTTTCTTCATCTTTGCTGTCATACTTCTCTTCTCCGAAATATGCTTTGGAATAATGAGCAAAGCAGGTTGTTAGTATCATGGTCATATCTAAGGGGCCTTGAGTTTTACGTGGAATTCAAACCATATGACATGAATTTTCATTTTTAAAATCCCACAAGTCCGCCTCTGTGGTGTAGTGGTTAGCGTGATTAGCTGCCACCCCCGGAGGCCCGGGTTCGATTCCCGGCTCTGCCACGAAATTTGAAAAGTGGTACGAGGGCTGGAACGGGGTCCACTCAGCCTCGGGAGGTCAACTGAGTAGAGGTGGGTTCGATTCCCACCTCAGCCATCCTGGAAGTGGTTTTCCGTGGTTTCCCACTTCCCCTCCAGGCGAATGCCGGGATGGTACCTAACTTAAGGCCACGGCCGCTTCCTTCCCTCTTCCTTGCCTATCCCTTCCAATCTCCCCATCCCTCCACACGGCCCCTGTTCAGCATAGCAGGTGAGGCCGCCTGGGCGAGGTACTGGTCATACTCCCCAGTTGTATCCCCGACCAAGAGTCTGAAACTCCAGGACACTGCCCTTGAGGTGGTAGAGGTGGGATCCCTCGCTAAGTCCGAGGGAAAAACCGAACCTGGAGAGTAAACAGATGATGATGATGATGAAAATCCCACAAGCAGTGGTCAGGATTGAAACAGTGGTGCCTTGGTGAGAAGCCAGAGGAAATGCGAGACGTAAGGCAGACAAACAGAGCAGGTGGGTGGTGCTACTTACAGTAAGTGCATTAGTTACCGAATTCCATTGCTCAAACAAGAATTTAAAGAACCTCTTTCAGTGACTTGGTTTGTGGATGTATGTTTTATTTTCCATCTGTCAGAGAGCCTTATCATTGCAGTTGTTCATTACAGTAAATAATTTATGACTGATAACAACGTTCCGCAAAGAAGTACGAATCTCTGTCGATCACGTCGTCCGTGATCTCTTTGGGCAGCACTGGTGTGGTGTTACTTCTGGTCCACTGGGCTAATTTCCCGTCATGCAGCACATGCTACTTATTGTTTGGTCGAGCAGAAACCATCAGACCGTTTGCGATTCTAGAGAGGTGTTCTTCTCCAGTGATCCCCTAAGTCTCCTTCCTGTCGTATCTCACTAACTCCTCTTCCCTCGCTCTTCCCTTATTCTATCTCACGCGTCGCCTAGCATCGTCACAAGACGTCTCAAGGAGTCCTGTGCTGGGCCTGGGCTGGGGTGGCTGGGACGAGATAAAGGAGAAAACATTCACACAGAACGCGTGGTAGCAATAGTAGTTTCGTCTTACCATTACACAACAGCAGAGGATATGGTGTGCTTGAAATGTCGAATTGAATTACTGTTGGTATACTGTTTAAAATTAAGAATCGAACTCGCAGTCTACTTTTTTTTTTTTGCTATTTTGCTTTACGTCGCACCGAAACAGATAGGTCTTATGGCGACGATGAGACAGGAAAGATTTAGGAATGGGAAGGAAGCGGCCGCGGCCTTAATTAAGGTACCGCCCCAGCATGTACCTGGTGTAGAAATGGGAAACCACGTAAAACCACCTTCAAGGCTGCCGACAGTGGAGCTCGAACTCACTATCCTCCGGATGCCAGCTCACAGCTGCGCGCCCCTAAACGCACGGCCAACTCGCCCGGTCGCAGTCTACTTAATATATCAATTAATTGATATGTTTATAGATTTTATCACTTTCACCGAGGGAGTTGCCTACACGGTTTGGGTGACGAGGCTGTCAGCTTGCATTCGGAAGATAGTGGGTTCGATCGCCAGTGTTGGCAGTCCTGAAGATGGTTCTCCGTGGCTTCCCATTTTCACACCAGGCAAATGCTAAGGATGTACCTTAATTACGACCACTGTCGCTTCCTTCTCAGTCCTGGTCTTTTCCTATCCCGTCGCCTATGTCGGTGCGACGTAAAACATATCACAAAAATATGTGAGATACAGGTATGTCTGTCTGTCAAGTTTTCAGCCCAGAGGATGCTTGGATTCTCAAATACCACCACCAAAGGTTAAGCTTTTATATGGAATGCGCAAAGAGCGAGTGCTGCGCTTGAGAGAGGCGTGCCTAGGCAAGATTAGGACTTAAGTAGTTTACCATTGCTTTCCTCATCGAGTCATAACGTGCTATTGCAGCATGACTGACCGTATGTGCAGTACCTTTCATAACATCCAGGCGCATTAGGCGTACTCTGAATGCCATCGTTACTCAGCAACACCCATACCTCAGCTGCTTCCATACTGTCGCAGATATTCGGGAGACTGCGATTTTGGTGGAACGTGCATTTTATGTTAAAAGAAAAAGAGCTCATTGCACAAAGAGAAAGTTTTGCACTGTACAGTACTGAAGTAATGGTGTGGTAACAGGAGCGATTAGTTGCTGATTCTCGCAAAAGGCAACGCACTTTTTATATCTCTTCAGTTGTCATTTCTCTTTTCGATAGAGTTTTGAAATATCAAAAATCACTTAGAATGATGCCCTGCTATGCTTTATAGATATTCATATACCGAGTGGTACAGCTGCCCCTATTCACTCAGTTTTATGCAACCCGCAGATTATAGCCTAACCTTAAAACATTGACATTGGCTACTCACAGCGATGTCTGGTCATACTGCGCTTTCTATAATTCGTTGATTTGTGTCAACGAAATCAGAATTAACGATGAAATACTGAATGATTGTAAAGAGTCGTGACAATTCTATATCACAGAAACTTAATGTACAGAGGTCCGGCTCCATGGCTAAAAGGTTAGCGAGCTGGCCTTTGGTCACCGGTGTCCCGGGTTCGATTCCCGGCAGGGTCGGGAATTTTAACCATCTTTGGTTAATTTCCCTGCCACGGGGACTGGGTGTATGTGCTGTCTTCATCTTCATTTCATCCTCATCGCGATCCGCAGGACGCCTACGGGAGTCAAATCAAAAGCCCTGAACCTGGCGAGCCGAACCCGTCCTGGGATCTCCCGGCACTAAAAGCCATACGCCATTTCAATGTACAGAGAATATGATGGCTGAAAGACGAGAAGTTGTGTTGATATAACGCTCGCAAACGACAGCTCGTGATAGACGAGCGTGCTTGAAGTTCGAAAAGAAAAGTGGTGTTCGTTGGTTGGAGGTTCGAGTCCGATATAGGCTGAGCTTTTTATTTCGTTGTTAAATGTTCGTGTAAATCGCGTTGTTGAAGACAAATCTAAATCATGATCAGTTCTTAAGTTGCAGGTACTCTGTTATGTTCATTTCTAAGTAGTTCTTAAAGAGCTATTTGCAGTAAAATAAGCTGTTACCGACAGAGGTGCAATGGGCTTGTACATGGCCATTCGATTAATGAAGGAAATGTTCAAAATGACCACCTCCTTCGTTAATGCATATCTGATTACGGTAGAGGTGAGTCATTCTTGCTTGCTGTAACGTATGTGGTGGAACCTGCCTGCACTTTTCTGTAAAGATTACTATGTGCTGTTTCATTTGCCCTACGTATGAAATCCAGTCGTTCTTCAAGTCGAACGTTCGCAATTGATTGGTTGAATGGGTATGTCATAATGCTGACAATAAGTGCAGCGCATTCCATTCGTTGTAGCCGTTTGCCATTCAAAAGTTACATATTATTCTTTCTGATGTACGCTTTCTTTCTAAAGGTGAAAAGTGACTTTCGAGACTTACGGAAGTTAAAACTTAACTACGTATGCCTTAAAGGCATAAAGATGAAAAGTAAAAGCTCGTAGCTAGATTCAAACTCTGAATGCGTCGGAAAACCCACATGCTGCCTGCGACTAGTATCATGCAGCCACTTGAGACGACGAAGAGCAAGTGTCGTATGTTGTATGTTACAAGTTCTGAACTCGAAATGTCCAGGCAGGTTTACCTTGCTGCAAACACCAGAGTATGGTAAAGAATCATGTCTCTCTTAAGCCCAGATAGTTGCAACCATTCCATACGAGTAGAGTGGATACCTATTCTTTCTTTCTTAATCTGTTTACCCTCCAGAGTTGGTTTTTCCCTCGGACTCAGCGAGGGATGCCTCACGGGCAGTGTCATGAAGCGTGAAACTTTGGGTCGGGGATACAAATGGGGAGGAAGACCAGTACCTCGCCCCGGGCGGCCTCACCTGCTATGCTGAACAGGGGCCTTTCGGGGGGGATGGGAAGATTGGAAGGGACAAACAAGGAAGAGAGAAGGTAGAGCCCGTGGCCTTAAGTTAGGTACAATCCTGGCATTTGCCTGGAGGAGAAGTGGAAAACAGGCAAAACCACTTCGATGATGACCGAGGTGGGAATTGAAGCCACATCTACTCAATTGATCTCCCGAGGCTGAGTGGACCCCGTGCCAGCCCTCGTACCACTTTTCAAATTTCATGCCTGAGCCGGGAATCGAACCCGGACCTCCGGGAGTGACAGCTAATCACGCTAACCACTACACCACAGAGGCAGAAATGGGTACCTATTACTTGGTTAAATGAGTCCAGCATTATGTTTCAGGTGGTATTCACAATGAATTATTACAACTACCTTAGAAGAATATCTGAGACTTCTTCGTAAAGAATGCCTAGAAGAGTACGAAATTAAAAATTAAAAAAAAGACATGACTCAATAAAGTTTCGAAACCTCACTGCTCCCCGTAGCTTTTCCAGGTACATCTAACATGCCTAATTCCGCGCAGCTACTTCCTGTTTAATATCTGGCTCTTACAAATCTGTATTCACGAGGAAAGCAAAAGCTTTGCTTCGTAAAGTTACCGATGCGTTACAGCCTTGTGGTCCAATTTTATGACTTAATTGAACGCTGTAACGGTAGTAAGTACATGGCGTAAGCTATCACATCTGCTGTACAGTATTTGAGTGCCATAGATTATAAAATACTGTAAAAACGAGTTTCCTATCTATTTCGATGTGCTGAGACTATAAAAAATGGCGGTCAATTGACATGTCTGTAATTGGTCCTAACCTGTCACGTTTTCTATGATACCGTGACCACCCTTTTCTGTCAAAAGAAAATGTCCTCTTGAAACAATCAGATGCGCAATTCTCTACCAACAGCTAAAGGAGGGGCTATGGTTTGTACAGTACAGTGACATTTCGTAAAAATGACTAGAGTATTGGACTCCGCTCTCAATAAAATGGTACAGTGTTTTTGAGATGGGCCTCACTTACTGCCTCTTGTACAGTTTTTGCATTGTGCGGGGTAGTCTGTATCGGACTAACTGCACGTAAAATTGCTGAAAGATGTTGTGCAAGATAGGACTAAGAAACAATTCATTCCGAGCTGGTTGCATATGTTTGGGAAAAAATAGGGGCAGCTGTACCACCTGATATGATTTAGTATCCGTATTTTACCAACTTCTGTACCACGGCGGCTTTCTTTGGTCAGCCTCACTCACTCCAAATTTATGTAAGGATTGTACTCATATTATATCAACTCCCTCTCCACCTTTTGCAGTTGTAACCTCACCGGGTTTTGCCTGTATGGACACCTCAGTAACACAGGTTATCTGCGAGTAACTGTATTTTCACACAGAAAGTGCAAAAGTGCAGTAACGTAAATGTTGATGGTTTCCCTGCTTTTATTCTGAAAATGAAACCAACATCTACCCGTAGTAGTTATGCTGACTCGCCAAATACTCGTATGGTACTGCGATAAGAAAAGCGAACTATGCAATAAGGTTGAGAAGAAAGTCAAGGCTGTCTAGTTTCTAGGCTCTGCATTGCGTCACTTTGAAACCACTGCATAATACAGGTCGGATCAGGAACTATACTTCGTGCATTGTCTGGGCAGAAATTAAACTTGTAGCTGAAAAGTTGTTATGGATCCTTAGAACATCTTAAGCCATCAGTCCAATGTACTTTGGTGGATTAAGCTATTTAATTACCTCAGTCACTATGGAGTATTTGATAATGTGTGTGATTGTAACTTACTAGACCTCGGATTGGAATAGATCCTGCACCTGAAATAACGTACTACGTAAACTACGTATGATGGGTGAGGGAAGGACATAATTACGTTAGCCGACGTCTGCGACCGGATTCGCACATTGAATATCCGGACAGTGCAGCTCCCCGGCCTATTAATTTAGCATTAGTTAAAAGAATTTAAAAGGGGCCGCCTGGCCGAGGTGGTAAAGGCATGCTCGGTCCGCCCGGAAGGACGTGGGTTCGAATCCCCACCAGGAAGTCATTAAATTTAAGAAACGAGATTCCCACTTCCGGAGGTGCACATGGCGCTGAGGTTCCCTCAGCTTACACCAAAAATGAGTACCAGGTTAATTCCTGGGGGCAAAGGCGGTCGGGCGTAGAGCTAACCACTCTACCCCATCAAGTGCCGAGGTTACGGATAGTGGAAGCCTTTACCTTCCTCCCCTCCAAGGGCCTTCATGGCCTGTACGGAGATGACTTTGCTTTCTTTTTAAATAATTTGAAACAATTAGTTGTTACTATTTTTATTGACTGTCTTGTACATTAATACCTTACAGAAGTACTTATATCTCACTAGCATATGTTTAGAGCTAGTCGCAAATGAAAGGACATCAGATTTTATTCAGAAGGTTCCTATTAGGAATGTGTCACTTAATCCCGTCCTATAATATATATTCGGCAGAATATTTTGTTAAAATTAGAAGGTTTTACCTCTAATTACCACGAATCCTGTTTTAGACACGTTCTTGTCAATTTTATTACAATCGATAAAAGTAGATATAGTGTATTTGTAGTGTAACTGTTGTGAATTTTTTCTTAAATACAAACCCTTGATTATCTTGAATGTCTCTTATTAAATTTGTTTTCTTTTCATTCAAACTTTCCAATTTAAGGAATATTATAACGAAGTATAATTGTTATATTTACAATTGTGCACAAATGTGCATACAATTACGTGTTGTATATTAAACAATATATTTTTCCCTCTAAGTACATATACCGTAGTTATATAGTGTGTATTACAAATTTGATTACACAGTACACACACGCAGTTTCCGTATGGTTAATGAAATTTCTCGTTCTGGCAAATTTGATGCTGAAATCCGTGAATTCAAAGTCCGGTGAGGACGATTCTTAGTTTCTGGTTTTCGTTCACTCATCTCCTGTCTATCATAGCGTCTGTTGCGTAGAAGTCTAGGGTTATACCTTGACCATTCACCTTCTTAGTCTCGGTAAGTGACCTCGCTGGCTTAGTGGATGGCAGGGATAACCGAAATGGTATACTGTATCCTCTTTATAGAATCTCTCCTTCGTTAGTTTGTAAAGAAGTCTGGCTGGGGCTGTTTCGTTCGCTTATAGCGAAATATAATCCAAACTACGTGAAAGGATATATTTTTCGATGCCATTTAGTTGTATTACTTGTTAATTTCAAAAGAAACATTTCTTTTTATTGTTGATTTACAAACAAATAATTTGTTGTTCATAAACACTGGTATTTTTATCAATGCAGAATATATTTGAAATGGTTTATAATATATTAGCATCAATTCCTACTCTTGGTTATACATGTAACGAAACAAAGCACGGAGTGACAGAGTCGAATGAGCGAGATTCTGCAGTTTTAGTGCACTATAAAATGCAACCCTCCTTAAACATACATCATCAACGATGCGGAAAAGAAGTTGTAGTGTAAAGTAACTAGGTGAGCCAGGATTACCAAAATAACGAAAGACGTCTGTATAGAGTCCGTGGTTGGGCGTTAAAAGGAAGACAATGGTAGGAAAGTGATGAGTCACAGGGAATTATTATTGTTTCTGTATGGTATATTAGTGTGGAAGAACGATAACTACAGCGACAGAACCGAATGGCCTGAAGAAGTGAGGATGGAAAATGCTTCGCTCCCAGATTTGATTACTTGATAGGAGAGAGAGTAGCTCTTAGCAACATTTTTAAGTGACTAGGATAGTCGAACCTGAAGTAATCAGAAGAAAGTTTGAGAACTCACCTTCTAGTACGACTTGAAATGCACTTAAAAAATGTGGATTAACGCCAGGGATTTTTGAAGCTGTCTTAAATGCGTCCATCTAAAAACTACAAATATTCATATGGAATTGCTAATTGTTAGCCGAAAGATTTTGAAAGAAAATGTGACATAAGAAGGCGTCTGCTGTCTGGAATTCGAAGTTTCCCCCTAAAATGAATATTATTTAACATGCCCCATAATAATAATAATAATAATAATAATAATAATAATAATAATAATAATAATAATAATATGGCCTCAGCTACCGTGCGCAGGAATAGTTATTTACGCCATCTAGGCTGCCTCCGCGTCAATGTTGGCGTTCCGTTTATCTCTACTAGATGGCAGAGAAAACTAGATCTCCGTTGGGCGATCTGTGACTAATTAATTTTGTCAGGTAAGCACCAGACGTGTTGCATTCCAGCATCGTACGACATGGTGTGTTCGCCCATCAAAACTTCGACTGACTCTGCCGGGTTTGAACCCGCTTCCTTGGGATCCGGAGGCCGACAATCTGCCACTGATCCACAAAGGGACCTATGTCCTTTGGTAGTAAATTGGTTAATATCTACTAACAGTGCTGTACGGTATGGCAAGTTCTCCCAGTTCTGTTCTGCCCCTTCAGAACTCGATATTCACTTAATTGGATTTGTTGTCTTCCTAGCCACGATCACTTTTCACAGTTTTTTTTGCAAGGGGTTTTACGTCGCACCGACACAGATAGGTCTTATGGCGACGATGGGATAGGAAAGGCCTAGGAGTTGGAAGGAAGCGGCCGTGGCCTTAATTAAGGTACAGCCCCAGCATTTGCCTGGAGTGAAAATGGGAAACCACGGAAAACCATCTTCAGGGCTGCCGATAGTGGGATTCGAACCTACTATCTCCCGGATGAAAGTTTTCACAGTTTGTCAATGTTCTTTTCCACATTGTAGATAGCGTGTGCACTTCCGTATTGTTCTCTTTCCCAGTGGTGAGCTACTGTTTCGCGTGATGACGGTCGCTCAGTAATAGAACACGCAGTGCCTTGATAACATAGCCCATGGGTGAGTGCTTGGTATTTAATGAAATATAGGACACTGTGCAATCATGAAATGTCTGATCACAACTACTCTTTTGGTCTTCTTTTCAGATTCCTAAACATAAAACCCAGTAACATTATGAAAAGAGGTGTCCAAAAACAAATTGAGTGATCGATCCGAGGCCTTCTAGTAGTAGTAAAAGCAAAGTCATCTCCCTACAGGCCATGAAGGCCCTTGGAGGGGTGGAAGGTAAAGGCTTCCACTATCCGTAACCTCGGCACTTGATGGGGTAGAGGGGTTAGCTCTACGCCCAGCCGCCTTTGCCCCCAGGAATTACCCTGGTACTCATTTTTGGTGTAGGCTGAGTGAACCTCAGGGCCATATGCACCTCCGGAAGTGGAAATCTCATTTCTTAAATTTTACGACTTCCTGACGGGGATTCGAACCCACGTCCTTCCGGGCGAACCGAGCACGCCTTTACCGCCTCGGCCAGGCAGCCCCTTTCTAGTAGTAGTAGTTGTTGTTATTGTTGTCTTTCGTGACTATGCCAAAGGCTTGGTTATTGCATTATTTCAATTCTCAGAGCACCTTCCCAAATTATATCCCCAACTAATTGAATACGTGTTGTTACATGTATTTCATCATCATCATCATCATCATCATCTGTTTACCCTCCAGGTTCGGCTTTTCCCTCGGACTCGGCGAGGGATCCCACCTCTACCGCCGCAAGGGCAGTGTCCTGGAGCTTCAGACTCTTGGTCGGGGGATACAACTGGGGAGTATGACCAGTACCTCGCCCAGGCGGTCTCACCTGCTATGCTGAACAGGGGCCTTGTGGGGGGATGGGAAGATTGGAAGGGATAGGCAAGGAAGAGGGAAGGAAGCGGCCGTGGCCTTAAGTTAGGTACCATCCCGGCATTCGCCTGGAGGAGAAGTGGGAAACCACGGAAAACCACTTCCAGGATGGCTGAGGTGGGAATCGAACCCACCTCTACTCAGTTGACCTCCCGAGGCTGAGTGGACCCCGTTCCAGCCCTCATACCACTTTTCAAATTTCGTGGCAGAGCCGGGAATCGAACCCGGGCCTCCGGGGGTGGCAGCTAATCACACTAACCACTACACCACAGAGGCGGACTACATGTATTTCATGCACTAGAAATGCATGGGGATCAGTTAGTAAGTTGTTCCTATCTCATAAATTAAACTTTGTAGGTTAATTGTATTGGTTTTAATTTAGTTGTTGATACCAGTCCGCCTCTGTGGTGTAGTGGTTAGCGTGATTAGCTGCCACCCCCGGAGGCCCGGGTTCGATTCCCGGCTCTGCCACGCAATTTGAAAAGTGGTACGAGGGCTGGAACGGGGTCCACTCAGCCTCGGGAGGTCAACTGAGTAGAGGTGGGTTCGATTCCCACCTCAGCCATCTTGGAAGTGGTTTTCCGTGGTTTCCCACTTCTCCTCCAGGCGAATGCCGGGATGGTACCTAACATAAGGCTACGGCCGCTTCCTTCCCTCTTCCTTGCCTATCCCTTCCAATCTTCCCATCCCTCCACCAGGCCCCTGTTCAGCATAGCAGGTGAGGCCGCCTGGGCGAGGTACTGGTCATTCTCTCCAGTTGTATCCCCCGACCAAGAGTCTGAAGCTCCAGGACACTGCCCTTGAGGCGGTAGAGGTGGGATCCCTCGCTGTGTCCGAGGGAAAAGCCGACCCTGGAGGGTAAACAGATGATGATGATGATGATGATGTTGATGTTGATAACAGCTACCGGGCTGGGGTCGAACGAAGACAGAGAACATGTGGTATATTGTAACTGTGTGTATCCGGAACAAGTTAGACCACAGTATGCCGTTTTCATTGATGACAAACTACTAACGACGACAGAGACATTGAATTAGCTAAACTTGGTGGCGGACATGTGACGTCCATGGGACAAGAGCGCCAAGAAATTTGCTTTCCAAGCCTGGTGGACGAAGAAATACGGTACCGATGCTTAGGATCTTTGACTGGATTATGATGTTGCCAGGGAAATGCATTTAAGTCGCTAATTCAAGAGGAACGACCGAAGCGCAGCAGCAGTTATATGACGTAACAAGTCCGGAAGGGTCAAATGAACTCTATGTTGCTGCTCGGAGAGAAAGGCAGGGCAGGAACATTGTTGCTAACAGATACATCCAAGACAACCAGGGGAATTTGCTTACATATAATAAAGCCATTAACGACCCCAAGGAGTGAACTTCAACGAACTGCTGAAAGAAGAGTTTCCAAGTGAGAAGGATTAGTCACACACCCTACTGTCGAGGGAGCTGTGTTTGAAGTCATGTCTAACTCTGTTCAGAGAGCAGTTTCAAAAATGAAATATGGCAAGGCAGTTGGATCTGGCAACATTCCTGCTGATCTGTTGGAAAGTCTTGGGAGCAGAATGCTGGGATTGGTTAGCTTCTGTGTCCAACAAAATCCTCGCTGCTGCTCCAATGCCGGATCGATTTCGTGAAAAATAATTTGTATCTATTTACAAGAACAAAGGTGACGTCAGATACTGCGGAAATTATCGATTAAATTGCTTAACTTATTTAATTTACTTTACATAATCTAAAAATATGGGAACGTGACATAGCCAGTTACATACACATGTACATAAACATGCACTGAAATCAGTTTGGTTTCATGCACGGGGTTGCAACCAGTGATGCAATTGAAAGCTCAGACTAGTATGTGAATATATTATGACTTAACTAAAGATCTTCACATGGTTTTCATAGACCTCGAGATAGCCTATGGCCGTGTGCTAAGGATATCGTTTGGGCCGGTCTTCGAGAGCACATAGTTCCTGAAATGTACGCGAGAACCCTTGAGGACATGTACGATCGCCCAGCGACTAGAGTCCGAAGAGGATCTGGAATCTTGGGGAAGGCAGGAAGAGAAAGCAGAGGCGACCTGGAAAAGATTTGTTGAAATGCCTTACGGAAAGAAGGGATACCAAAAGATCTGGTGGTAGAAAGAATAGTCTAGGCCTACAGCATCAGGACTTGACCTGTTGGCCTCAAGTAAATTTGGAAGTGCCTAATTGAATGGCACAGACACGTCCAGGAAGGAACAAGAAGAAGAAGAAGAAGAAGAAGAAGAAGAGGAAGCTACTGGTAACAGCTTTATGGACTTGATGGATTCATGGAAGTTCGCGTAAATGTTCGGTGTGCCATTAGCTATAAGTCAAAAATCTTCCCACTAAATTGTGTCAAGCAAATGTAAGTTCCTACACAGGCTATCACATTCTGATCATAGTACAATAGAGAAAGCAAGCAAGCTTGTAGATTTACGTCACTATTGATATCGTGGTCGTAGTCATGGGACCTCCAGTTCGAACCACATTGAAGTGATTTTTCATTTCAAAACTCCCACTTGCATTGGCCAGAATTTGAACTTCAACCATCCCAGTGAGAAGCTAGTGACGATACTACTCGGCTAGTACGGCCCCCGATGATGATGATGATGATGATGATGATGATGATGATATTGGTTTCACCACCCACTAACTAATTTCACGATTTTTTGAGACGCGAGGTGCCGGAATTTTGTCCCGCATGAATACTTTGGCGTTCAGCTAAACCTGTCGACGCTGAACACCATCACATACCAGATACGCACTGCCGCCTGAGCCACTTGATACTCTGAACCTAAATAGGTGTAGTACTGTTCTACAAAATGAGCAGACATCTGTTGCCTGATCGCATTAAATTCTTTCCTTGAACAGTTCCATTCAGGTGCCGAAGAAATCTAACATTGCGGTGAGAATAATGCCATAGTTCTCTTCAGTAGTACTTATGTACTTGACGGACGTATTTTGCAACTAAACAACCATGGCCATTGGCATATCTTTCACGATCGATCTAGAGGAGTTTCCACTTAACAGTTCGGCTCCATGGCTAAATGGTTAGCATGCTGGCCTTTGGTCACAGGGGTCCCGGGTTCGATTCCCGGCAGGGTCGGGAATTTTAACCTTAATTGGTTAATTTCGCTGGCACGGGGGCTGGGTGTGTGTGTCGTCTTCATAATCATTTCATCCTCATCACGACGCGCAGGTCACCTACGGGTGTCAAGTCAAAAGACCTGCATCTGGCGAGCCGAACATGTCCTCGGACACTCCCGGCACTAAAAGCCATACGCCATTTCATTTCATTTCCACTTAGCATATATATGACCAGTTTTATCTAATGTTAAATACGTGTTTTATTCCTTCAAGGTTACTTCCTTTACGTTCAACTGTAAATACTGATTGCTGCATTTTAAAACCAGTCCTCATTTACTGTAATAGTCACTGTCATCCTGCACAAACGAAATTGTGTGGTAGCTGCAAAACTGTATTTACCGGTTTTCACTCCATTAATAGTCTACATCTAAATAATATTATAGTCGGAAGGAGTAGAATTTTACAAAACATCTAATGATCTTAACTGATATTAAGTTGGCAGCATTATCCTAGCGTGACTAGCATGGATAGCAGATCTTGCATAATTGTAAAAATGAATATTTAACCTTGGTGCCGAGATATTTGCTGACCGCCAAGGTAAGTGTTGTAACAGAGCACTTCATTCTCTCACTTCATGGTAGAACCATGTGTTCAGGGTTTAACAAGGCGCCATTGTCTAGGACACCTTGTGTAACCACACCTCTTGTAGGCTGCAGGAACATTCCAACGCCTCTTGGAGACTTGTGACAATGTACTAATTCAGTTTAAGGCTTTTACCAAATCTTCCAGGTAGTCTAATTTGAAAATAATTCTTTAGAAAAAATGCCATTTTAAATAACTATGGTATGCAGTATTTTAAATTACTGAAGATATGATAAAAATGTTTGAGACAAGGACTTATTTTCACACCAGTTCTCCTTCACATACTCTGAAGAAGTAATTTTTCTAATTGCACTTGATGAAGTTGACAAAAAATCATGATCACTGAGAAGCAAATAAACACTATTTGCTACGCTAAAAATTTAGAAAACCTTCATTTCCTTTTGAATTGCATCAACGAAGTAAGTCACTAAGTAAGCATTAAAATAAACTTCCAGAAAACAAAATTCATGGCAATTAGCAAACAGGAAATCACTAACGCTGCTATCACCGTGGACGGAAATAGCATTAATAATAATTGCGTGTGGTTATTTCTAGCCGAGTGCAGCCCTTGTATGGCAGACCCTCCGATGAGGGTGGGTAGCATTTGCAATGTGTAGGTAACTGCGTGTTATTGTGGTAGAGGATAGTGTTATGTGTAATGTATGAGTTGCAGGGATGTTAAGGACAGCACAAACACCCAGCCCCCGGGCCATTGGAATTAACCAATGAAGGTTAAAATCCCCGACCCGGCCGGGAATCGAACCCAGGACCCTCCGTACGCTGACCATTCAACCAACGAGTCGGATGGAAATAGCACTGAAAGTGTGTTATATTTTAAATACCTAGGATGCTGGCTAACACAAGAATGGGATCCAGATGCAGAAATCAAAACCAGATTGGACTTCGCAATATTAAAAACAAAATTAAAACGCCTTGCGTGCAGCGTGACCTCCGATTCCAGACTCTTTGGCATGACGTGATCTGTTATGTTACCACTACTGCTTCACGGTGTAGACGAGTGGGTACTAAAGGCGCTTGAAATGTGGATGTATTGCAGATCCCATGATCAAACCCCGTCATGAACAAGGAGTATGCCTATCCCGCCGTGTTGGGAGACCTTGCGAAGGCTTTACCCGCGCAAGATGCAGGAAAACAGCCTATTTCGGTCATATCCTGATACAAGCGATCATGGTAAGCAAGATACAAGAAAACATAGACATCGGCAGAGAAGATTATCCTGGACGCGAAAACCTCGATAGTGGTTCGACATACCGACACGGCAACTCTGGTATGGAAAATACAAACGACCGGGCGAGTTGGCCGTGCGGTTAGGAACGCGCAGCTGTGAGCTCGCATCCGGGAGATTGTGGGTTCGAACCCCACTGTCGGCAGCCCTGAAGATGGTTTTCCGTGGTTTCCCATGTTCACACCAGGCAAATGCTGGGGCTGTACCTTAATTAAGGCCGCGGCCGCTTCCTTCCCATTCCCAGGCCTTTCCTGTCCCATTGTCGCCATAAGACCTGTCTGTGTCAGTGCGACGTAAAGCAAATAACAGGAAAAAAATACAAACTAGGGTAACGTATTCCATGATGGTGACCAAACTTCTGTGAGGAGTCGGCAGCAAACGACAGAAAGCTTGTAGGCCTACAACTTCTGGACAAACTTTGTAGTTTAATTTGCTTGATACTCATTTTAAAGTTAGCTATCGCAGAAGTTAGAACTTAGAATTTGCTTAAACTATTATTATTATTATTATTATTATTATTATTATTATTATTATTATTATTATTATTCGGGCTGAGCAGCGGTCGCTTGGTAAGCCAAGGCCCTTCAGGGCTGTAGTGTCATTATTATTAATATTCACTTTACAGATTAGGTCTAAATTTGTTCCGACTTAATTTATTCCAACTCTTCCGAGGTCCTTCTTGGACATTTAGGATGTGTTTATGTCGGTATGTTAGAACTATGGTGAACACACTAGGTATTCATTCGGCATAAATCTGGTTTTCCTGCTAAGAACGTTGGGTATAGTTAACCAATAATGTCTCGACTTGCTAGCGAGAATGGTACGTCGAAATTCACACGCAAATATTCCCAAGTCACTTAGAAAGAGTATTTCGACAGCCGAGGGCACTTCTACTCTTTAGGGCTGGTAACCCCGATATTCCTGCTCCTCAAACAGAATCATTCATACACACCACGTTCGGTCTCTTCCGGTTCTTATTTCGTTCTTCTACTTACTTTGATAATTCATTTCAGTATAATTTTCGGTGCCGCTGCGAAGCTGATATAGCACACACTCGACTTGGTAACCGCATTTCCCAGATGTCTGAGGATCTGTCACCTGTGCTATTGTCCTCATTCTGCATATAATTTTCTTGGATATTTTAAGAATTCTCCCTACAAAAATTCTATAATAATACTTCGATATTCAGGGATATCTTTCTCGATCGTAGATATAAAAAAGTGAACTCGGTGGCATATTCAGCCTGTTGAGGATCTTAGTCCGCCAATCAGCCTGTGGTTATTGGAGTTTCTCGTCGACATGCCCCTGTGGGTAAGGGTGGTAGAATAACATCCATGGTATCCCTTGCCTGTCGAAAGAGGTGACTATAAGAGTCCACAGGGACTCTTAACTTGGGGGGGGGGGGGTACCGGGCGAGTTGGCCATGTGGTTAGGGGCGCGCAGCTTTGAGCTCGCATCCGGGAGATAGTGGGTTCGAACCCCACGGTCGGCAGCCCCGAAGATGGTTTTCCGTGGTTTCCCATTTTCACACCAGGCAAATGCTGGGGCTGTACCTTAATTAAGGGCACGACCGCTTCTTTTCCATTCCTAGGTCTTTCCTTTCCCATCGTCGCCATAAGACCTATCTGTATCGGTGCGACGTAAAGCAAATATTAGAAAACTGGGGGGGGGGGGGTTGGTGACCACGGGGTCCTTAGCTGAGTCTTGGCATTGCTTCCACTTACTTGTGCAAGGCTTCTCACTTTCATCTACGGGTATACTATCCGACCTCTCCTCGTCAACTCTTGTTCTTTTCCGACCCCAATGGTATTACAGTAGACTATTCGAGGCCTAGGGTTTCTTTCTTTTTCACGCACTCTGTGGCCCTTTTCTTTCTTTAGCCGATATCTTCAGTTTTCGAACTATCGGATCCCCCCATTTCTTCCCTCTGATTAATGTTGATAGAAGATGTTTTCCAGTTGTCTTTTCTCTTAAAATAATAAACACCACCTTCACCGCCGTCACATGGAGAACGAGACAACATCCTCAACGGTACTGCTTGACTTGATCAGGTATGAGACGGGCACACTATTCTTGCACCACGGGGCTAGCTAGCCTGTCCCCATTCTTGCCCCAGTTTATTAAAATTGCAAATACGAACAAGGACAAATCAAGTTTATTAAATGTGAACTGAACACGAAAATTACAACGAGGCTTATGATCACCTAGTTCCAAGCCTCTACATGAACTATCAACAACAGTAGAAGAGTAAAATGCATCCGACGGCTGTGTTCCCGTAAATAGCCTACTTTCAGATGGTAACTGTGCAATATACGATACTCTGAACATGACGACATTCACTTCATACATTTTCATCATCATGCTTGCTGTACTATGCTAGGTAGTTTTATGTTTTTAGACTTAAAAACATGCTTCTGCTTCCTGTTCTGATTCGACCGTATCATACAGTTTGCGTGTGAAGTATCCCTTACTTCAGGAGCGAATTCAGGATATAGTCCATCACACGCATGCTTAATGATTCAATGGCTACTTCCTTTTCCGGATGTACGAATATCCCTCACTCCATGTGGTGGAATCAAATTGAGCTCAATTTCCGCTGTTAGTGGTTAATTTTGCTGACATTTGAGAACGACTATTAAATTTCGATCACTGTACAATTTTCTTGCACTGTAGAAACTGACAGAAAACAGCCATTTTCCTATTAAGTTACATAACACTTTTGGTACAAATTATTCACGTGTAGTCATTGCCGGCCTGTAATCGAAATAAAGAGCACAGTGCCTTCACCTTCTTCTCGCGATCTTCAGAAAAATATACCTCCAGCAAAGGAATCCCAAGATTTGGACTAACTGTCGACCTCCACTTAATTGTGGCAGCCTGAAAATGTTGTTGGAAGATACTAATATAATATAGACAATTGTTACAACTGCAATATAGCCGAAGTAGGTCCGATACCAAAAATGAATACCAAGTTGTGAGCAAAGGCGGTGGGGCATGGAGCTAATTACTCTGTCCCACTTACTGCGGAGGTTACAAATAGCGTGACCCTTTATATACAACTCCTCCAGAGGCCTTCGTAGCCTGTATGGAGGTGGATTTTTGCAGTATAATTAGGCCTACCTGCCCTGTAAACTGCATCGAGGAAAAAAAATTCATACAAGGATTTTCAGTACGAAACATTATTCACTGCAGAGAAGTTTTGCAGCAAAATTTTGCTTTCCAGATCAGTCAGCAATGTAATTATAAATCCAGAATTTCTTACAAAGATAAGTTTTAACACATAAACGGGGCTAAGGGGAAGACATAGATAGATAATATTTAACAAAAGGAAACCTAATTCACGCATGCGTCAATTATTTTATTTGCAGCAGTCGAAGTCCATGTTTTGTAAGGAATCACCATTAATTAAATATGCGAAACCTATAACAATCAAAGTTTTACAAGGAATGCAGTTGATTTCATGTTATAATTTACTAGTTACAATATGTATAAGTAATACATTCATAGAGTAGTGCTCTTAGTCGAGTTACAATGTTAATATTAACACAATATTTGTTTTAGTTATAATTATGAACAGTAATAATATAAGTATTACTGTATATGTAACTAGGTGCTTTGTGCTTAATAACTTATGTGTATTATGCTGTTGAGTGTTTAATTGAATGTTTAATTATTGTTAAATTTATTGTCAACTTTTCCTTTCTTTTTCTCTGTTTCCTTGTTGCTTTTTATTCATTTTCTTTCAATTGCAAACTGTGTGTTAAATTATAATGGTTCGTTTATTGTAATTGGAGCTAGTCACTGTTATAAGCGTAGGCTATAAATAAATAAATAAGTAAATTAATTAATTAATTAATTAATTAAAAAGCGAAAGATCCTCAGAAGGATTATGGGTCCCATTAAAGAAGGAGATGGCTACAGAATCAGGCACAACAAGGAACTGTACAGTAAAATAGAGAGCATTACAACAGCTATGAGGAAGAGAAGCCTAATGTTCTATGGTCACGTAGTCAGGATGGACAGCCAGAGACTCACTTCAACACTGTATCTAGAGGGAAAGCAACAAATGCCAAATGGACGAATTTAGTGCGGAAAGACCTACAATACCTAAACATTGACCACACTGACATTTACAACCGAGATAAATTCAAAAAGTTAGTAAGACATCTGACTCTCCAGTCACTAACAACTAAATCACTGCGTCCTGGAGTAGGAGTGAAATGGACTCAAGAAAGAAAAGACATCCATAGCGCTAGAATGAAGGAATACTGGGCTAAGAGGAAGAAAAGAGCTCACCAGAGTTAAGAACCACGTGGTCCATCGTAGGCCTAAACGAAGAAGAAGAAGATGAAGAAGAAGAAGAAAGTTAAATAAATAAAAATAAATAAAAAAATAAATAATTGTAATAGTCTCGAAAATCGTGCGCAGGCACTTTGTTTGACACCGTCTAGGTTGCCTGCGTATCAGTTTCGACGTTCCTTTTTGCCTTACTAGATGGCAGAGAAACTGATCGTTGCTGGGCGGTCTGTGGCTTTGAAATGATTTTGTCAAGTAAACATCAAATGTGTAACCATAGATGTTTTACTTACTCTACAATGTCCAATAGAAATAGGGAGAATCAAAGGGCGAGTCGTAATGATAATAAAGAGAAAAGCTAGATCAGTTCACACGAAATAAGAGAGAAACGAGCTCAGTTCAATAATTTCTAGGTATCACCAATTTTCATACTCTTTACCCGTAACCTTATAGTCCATTAGTAAATTTTGCAATGATTTGGAATCGATTTCAACTCATTTAATTCTTATGGTGTATCCCTTATTGTTTTAAATCGGCCACTGAAAGATTCGTGTATAAATAGCATGGTATTACTTGCAAGAAGAGCTATCTTGCAACAACAGAACACGCGAGCATTTCCTGAATAATTTGTAGCTGCTATTTTTTGAGTCGCTGGTTAATTTAGTGATCACAGGGTGGGTTGGATAGTTCTATACACGCAAAAACTATGAGACCGTTTCTAGCATTGGAAATAATTACCTTCTCTGTGTGACTTCCCCTCTCGGAGAATAATCATCAAATGAGAAATGCAACCATTCAAGCTAAGGGCGCCAATCTTTAAGTTGAAGACTTAAAAATAAAATTTATAATCAAGCTTGGACGGACTCTTATCACAGGGGTGGGGTGATAGTGCACTAATCATTAAGCAGGAGAATTAAAAATCAAAAGGCTAATTAAGGCAGATTGATTAAGGTAAACTAGAAAAATACTATTTATTATATTTAATATAAATGACGACGGTTTAACGAGAACTGAATTTAAAATAGAAAATGAATTTAATAAAAAATTGAATGACTCTACTTCGCGAAAACTTGCAATATCTTTAACTCGCTTGCTCACCATGTCGTCTTGTTCTGCTGGTCCTTGGAAAGCTTCCCTCCTTGTAGCGGGAACATCACCGTTCGTCTTTGAGATCTCTTCATCTGCAGCTCAGTACCATTCCTGCCTTGCCAATTGCACCCACCACTAATTGGAAGATGACTTCAAAACTAACACTCCCTATTATGCTCTATCCCATATATTGGAGATAAGCCCTAAGTCATAGTTAGAAGAACCACCTTGGGTTATATGGAGAGGATACTCAATTAAGAATCCTTCCAACTTTACTGAAAATGTTCTCTGAAGTTTCATTTCTATCTAGATTAAAACTATCTATTGACTTAGACTGGTTCAAACCGGTCTTATAGCCGTGCTGTACGTACTTCCTGATAAGAGTGGCTATACACCCCTCATTCAGAATTTCTAAGTATCGAGACGAAGAATCAAGTAGAAAATCAAGTAGAAGCTGTAGAATAACTCGTAGAATAATGTAGAGAGCGAATAAGAATGAATAAGTGATGCCACGAGCTCCAACACGTCCTTTTATAACCTTCTCTCGCGCTAATTACAGGTCGCTTACACGTGGTCCAATCAGATGACACCTCTCTCCCCACTCCAGATATTAGAGTTGACGGGCCAAAACCATGATATCAACTGTTCTTCTATTCGTCCTTTCACTCAGTATCCATGGCAACATGACGCTCCTTTGAAATATAGGCGTTGATCAGTTCGAATAATTCTGGTCGAAATACGGTAGCTTACGTTAGGACGCGTGAACACGTGCTCGCATTTCTCAGAACTTGGTGTCTAAATTGGTCCTCCCTTCCTCCTCGGTGATGTGGCAAGATAACTGAAATCTACTGCAAGTTAATTTTAACCAACTGTCGCAAGAATCTAAGTGAATATTAGAATATTCAGCCCTCGTTTACAAGTCGTAGTTACAAAGTAATGAAATGATAGTGAGCAAATGATTAAACATGAATTATAATACAATTACATACCAAAATAAATATTATGACGTTAAATTTCTAAATTAATTACACATAATAAAATTAATATAATTACACTGTAACGTCTGGAACGTTACATCTGGAGACAAAAAACCCCCCACGTTTTTTCTACTATAATTAATTGTAGAACTGTGTACCACATTTGATGTTATTTAGGAATTCTTGGCGTAATATGAGAAAAAACATGCTTAACCTACACCTCCTGGAACGAGTATAATAATAGTTATCTCTTGAGATACAGTACGCAGAGTTCACTGTCTCCCCTAGTATGAGATAGGTCAAGTTTGTTACTTAATTTTCTGTCCCAGTCTCAATCCTGACTTTGACAATATTAACGTGACCGAAGTATGAGCATTAGCAGCAACACCATTCCTTATGCAGCCAGTTCTTGCGATGGATGGTATGAAAGTGTTGCTCGTGAGTAGGGCTCGGAAGTTGAAGACCTGTAAAAAGACCTAAAAATATACAGGAAAGACCCTAAAGACTGGCAAAAAGGACGTAGAAATGCGATCCAAATTCATTCATAATTTTATTTTACATACATCATCATTATAGACCGTTATGCCTTTCAGCGTTCAGTCTGCAAGCCTCTGTGAATTTACTCAACGTCGCTACAATTCTCTATTTGAAACTAGTGCCGTGGCCTCATTTAGTGCTATACCGCTCATCTTTATATCGTTAGAAACTGAGTCTAACCATCCTCGTCTTGGTCTCCCTCTACTTCTCTTACCCTTCATAACAGAGTCTATTATTCTCCTAGGTAGCCTATCCTCCTCCATTCGCCTCACATGCTCCCACTACGGCACCCGGTTCATGTGTACAGCTTCATCCATCGAGTTCATTCCTAACTTAGCCTTTATTTCTTCATTCCGAGTACCCTCCTGCCATTGTTCCCACATGTTCTTACCAGCAACCATTCTCGGTACTTTCATGTCTGTTACTTCTAACTTATGATTAACATATCCTGAGTCCACCCAGCTTTCGCTCCACTAAAGCAAAGTTGGTCTGGAAACACACCGATGTAAAAATAGCTTCGTCTTGAAACTGACTTCCTTCTTACAGAATACAGGTGATCGCAACTGCGACCTCACTATATTACCATCCTGGGAGAATACGCATCCTAAATACTTGAAATTAACTACCCGTTTCAGCTTTGTATCTCCAATATGACATTCATTTCCCTTGGATTTCTTACCTACTGACATCAATTTAGTCTTCGAAAGGCTATTTTTCATACCATACTCATTGCATCTACTTGATATCAGACTGCAGGCCTTCGGCACAATCTGCCATGAAAACCAAGTCGTCAGCATAGGCCAGACTGCTTACTACATTTCCACCTAACTGAATCCCTCCCTGCCACTTTATACCTTTCAGCAGACGATCTATACTAATTAAGAACAACAAAGGTGAAATATTACAGCCTTGTCTAACTCCTGTAAGTACCCTGAATCAAGAACCTCATTCTACTATCAATTCTCACTGCAGCCCAATTTCAACATAAATGCCGTTGATTGATTTTTTTTTTTTTTTTTTTTTTTGCTAGTTGTTTTACGTCGCACCGACACAGATAGGTCTTACGGCGACGATGGGACAGGAAAGGGCTAGGAGTGGGAAGGAAGCGGCCGTGGCCTTAATTAAGGTACAGCCCCAGCATTTGCCTGGTGTGAAAATGGGAAACCACGGAAAACCATTTTCAGGGCTGCCGACAGTGGGGTTCGAACCTACTATCTCCCGAATACTGGATACTGGCCGCACTTAAGCGACTGCAGCTATCGAGCTCGGTAATTGATTTTAATAATCTACATTTAATCCCATAGTCTCCTAGTATGGCCAACATCTTTTCCCTCGGTACCCTGTCATATGCTTTCTCTAGATCTACGAAACATAAATGTCTATTTCTCTCGTAGCTTTTTTCAATTACCTGACGCATACTGAAAATCTGATCCTGAGAGCCCCTCTGTGGTCTGAAACCACACTGGTTTTCATCCAACTTCCTCTCAACCACTGATCGCACTTTCCCTTCCAAGATGCCAGTGAATACTTTGCCTGATGTACTAACCAATGAATACCTCGATAATTACTGCAATCCTTCCTGTTCCGTTGCTTATAGATGGGTGCAATTACTGGTTTTGTCCAATATGAAGGTACCGTACCAACATTCCATGCTAATTTTATTACTCTATGAAGCCATTTCATCCCTGCCTTCCCACTATACTTCACCATTTCAGGCCTAATTTCATCTGTTCCTGCTGCTTTATGACAATGGAGTTTATTTACCACCCTTTCCACTTCCTCAAGCGTAATTTCACCAACATCATTTTCCTCCTCCCCATGAGCTTGTCTGTTCGCAACACCACCAGGAAGATTTCCTTTTGCGTTGAGAAGATGTTAAAAATATTCCCTCCACCTCTCCAGTGATTCCCTGGGATCTATTAGGAGTTCACCTGAATTACTCAAAACGCTGCTCGTTTCCTTTTTCCCTCTCTTCCTTTCTTTATTAGTGTTCAGAAAGATTTCCCAGCCGCTTGACTTAGCCTTTCCAGGTTATTACCAAAATCTTCCCAGGACTTCTTTTTGGATTCAACAACTATTTGTTTCGCTCTGTTTCTTTCATATACATACAAATCCCTGTCTGCCTCGGCCCTTGTTTGGAGCCATTTCTGATAAGTCTTCTTTTTACGTTTTCAAGCTGCTCTCACTTCATCATTCCACCAAAATGTTCGTCTTTTCCCATCTTTACACACAGTTGTTCCTATGCATTCCCTTACTATTTCTACTACAACATCTCTGTATCCATCCATTCTCTTTCTATATCCTGAACCTGCTTACTGTCTACTGTTCGAATCTTCTCACTAATCATATCCATGTACTTCTGTCTAATTTCCCCGTCCTGGAGGTTTTCTACCCTTATTTCTTTGCAGACAGATTTCACTTTCTCTAGCCTAGGCCTAGAGATTCGTAGTTCACTACAGATCAGATAGTGGTCTGTATTCATCGAAAAATCCCCGAAAAACCGGTACATTCCTAACAGATTTCCTGAATTCGAAGTCTGTTAAGATATAGTCTATTATGGATCTGTTACCCCTAGCCTCCCATGTGTAGCGGTGAATAGCCTTATGCTTGAAGAATGTATTCGCAACTGCTAAACCCATACTAGCACAAAAGTCCAGCAAACGCTTTCATATCTTCTCCACATTTACCAATCACCCTTTCGTATCCTCGCATTGAAATCGCCCATTAGTACTATCCTATCCTTGCTGTTGATCCTGACTGCGATGTCACTCAATGCTTCATAAAACTTGTCAACTTCATCCTCATCTGCGCCCTCACATGCTGAATACACTGAGACAGTTCTCGTCCTAATTCCTCCAACTGCCAAATCACCCACATCATTCGCTCATTTACGTGCCTACCAGAAACAATGTTGGGTACAATAGTATTCCTGATGAACAGCCCTACCACACACTCTGCCCTTCCCTTTTTAAACACCCGTCAAGTATGCTTTAAATCTCCTATCTCTTCCTCGTTGTCTCCCCTTACCCGAATAGCATTTACTCTTAGCACATCCAGATGCATTATCTTTGCTGACTCAGCCAGTTCTACTATCTTTCTTCCATAAGCTCCGTTAATATTGAAAGCTCCCAATCTAATTCCATTTCGTTTGCCAAGTTGTTTCCAATGAGTTCCTGCCTGTCAAATTGGAGTGGGACTCCGTTTTAGTTTTAATTACAAATTTAATGAATATAATATTTTAAAATGTAAAATCTTGGTGGTATGCAACAAACTATGCAAAAATATATAAGTGAAATATTTCTTCTTTCAGACATTATATATTTTTAGATCATAATTAAAAAACGGAATTTCATGTTTGTTAAATTAAGTACATCCAGAATTTAGAATGAAATGGTTTTTTTCCACCTATAATGAATTCAGCGAACCCACAATGGACATCCTGGAGAAAGAAATATAAATTTGTATAACTGGAATGGTATTTGACTATATCACAGTAGGGTTACTGAAATTGGAATTCGGAAACCTTGCTTCAGTTGGCTTTGCAGTATATCACAACAGTCATCTCAAGATTCTTAGGTTTACAGGATCATCGGTTTTCAGACAGCACATTGCAAAATATGGAGAAACTTACCTCCACATCAACGGATATTAATGGTTCATATTTGAACCAAGTAAGATCTTCCTCTGAAAAAGTACTTTCATCAAAATTTTCTCCTTTTAATATTTCACTTATCTTGCACATAATGTGATATCCGTGGCTTTTCATTTAATTTTCTCTTCATTTTCTTTCTTACTGCAGAAAAGATGTTTAAGAGGTGATGGATGAACTAATGGTGATTCGAATTGAGAATGGCCAGTACAAATGTAGTCGAAAGAAGGTCTAAAATAGCCTTTAAGACCTTAGAAAAGGCTGTAAAGGACCTATAAGCCAAAAATGGACAAATAAAACTCACCGTTCTCTGGTCAACAATGACCCAGAATGAACCTATATTATGTTGGGCCTAATCTTCGGACACTCGAAAAAAGATTTTTCCTCAACTTTCGAGCCCTACTCACAAGGCTGGCTTGGCGAGGAAAGCAACGGTAAACTGCCTTTCCTCATTTCCTTAGTACACCTCTTCAGCGACGTCTAGGCTACCTATGACGGTTGATGGTGGATCTGTTGATGATCCAACCAGCCTACGGGCTAAAGACTCGACGTTTCTTGCTAGCCTGGTGCAGCTGTTGTAGGGCAGACCCTCCGACGACGGTGGACGGTGTCTTCCGTGTATCGGAAGATGCTTGTTTGTGGTGGAGAGAAGTGTTCTGTTGCGTGTGAGTTGCAGGGATGCTGGAGACATTATGAACACCCAGTCCCGAGCCATGGGAATTAACCGTTTAAGATTAAAAGCTCTCGAACCGACCGGAAATCATACCCCGGGTTCTGAGAACTGAAGGTCAAGACGCTGACGGCTCATCTAGAGTCGGATCCTAGAACGGATTAGCATAGTCGATAATCCTTGTCAGTCGAAAGAGGAAGCCGAAGTACGCGGATAGTTTGTTCGCCACCTCAGGCTTACAAGCTGTACTGTAGGCAACACTGAACTACTGCCATGTCGGGTTAAGTGTTGGTGTAGTGATTGTAAGTCTCGAGACAAACAGCTTTACAAAGAATTCGAACCACAAGGATATTACTTTCCACTTTCAAAGTCCCGCTCGCAAGTTTACAGCGAAACGAAGAAGCCTTTTCTGAGATCAACAAGTGAAACGAAGTCCGTTTAGGAATTATTTATAATCATCAAGAGATACAAAGTAATTGCAAGTGTTCCGTGGGTTTATCAAGGAAACTAAAACGCAGTTCATGAATTTCCTTGGTTCACTAATCGAAATAAAAAAAGTAGTGTAGAAATGTGTTGAGAATACCAAGTGAAGTCGATGCAGTTTAGAAATTACCTGGGACCATCAAGAGGAACGAAGTCAGTTCGAGAATTTCTTGAGTTTACCAAACGACTTGAAACCAGTTCAGGAATTTCTTGGGATCACCAAACGAAATGAAATCAGTTCAGGAATTTCTTCGGATCACCACACGAAATGAAATAAGTTCAAATATTTCTTGGTATCATCTAGTGAAATGAAGTCAGTTCAGGAGTTTCTTGAAACCGTGACGTTAAACAAAGAGTTAGGAATGTCTTGGGGTGAAACGAATTCTGCTCATTTCTTGAGATTACTAACCCAAACGAAACCAGTTTGGAAATATATCAGCAAATGAAACTAAGTCAGTTCCGAATGTTTTTGCAATCATCAAGGGAAACGAAGGCAGTTCAGGAATTTCTTTGGATCGCCAAGCGAAACGAAACAAGTTCAGGGTTCTTGGAATCTTCAGCTGTAAGACCGCAGACTAAAAAGTGCTTTTTAGACATAGCCTAGACTCATTTCATTTTAATTCCTGTGTTGATATATCCTTCATTTGATCTCCATTTCGTGACAAATGCTATAATATCGCTAATGTCAAGAAGCTTGTTGTATCACCTTAAGGAGAACCTCAGAAAATTAGTGAGAGAGGTACGAATGAGGGTAAAAATTATTTCAAAACTTGGCGGCTTTATTGAATGCAAATGTACACAGGAACTTTTATCAAGACTTATTTACTAACTTAGAATATTATGTTAACAATGCAAGTTTGTAACCACTATTTATATTTGTACGAGGTACACAATGATCACTAAAAGTCCTGTAATGATCGACGTTACAGAAAATGTTTAGAAAAAACACTATACATGTTGATTTATGAATATATGAATATATGTACTTAATGTAAGTTTCGTGACTTCGCTATGAATTCATTCCGAGCAGCCATGGGGGTCTTGTACATCTGAATGTGAATATCACCGAAACGAACAGATAGTGCCCTTCAAAAAGGTCTTGACTAGGCAGCCGTCACTAGCCTGGGAACCACGAACCTGCATGTCGTTCACAGGTTGCGTGGCTCAGGCGAGGTGCGGTGAAACATTGATTCCATCCTGTATTGTTGGCTGTGTCTGGTTAACGACCACTCCAGAATTGGAACTTCGGGAATAGTTCTTTGATATACACGTTATTGTCCAGTATGTGACACTAACGACCAAACTTCACTGAAACTTCAAGTAATGGAAAGAAATGTTCAGATATAGGGAAGTTCGAGGCGTTCCGTAAGGAATCAGTTAACTTGGGAGCTGCGTAGCTTAGGCGGTAAAAGCGTGTTTTGTGCACTCGGAAGGATGTGGGTTCGATTACCTCTCAGTAAGTCAAATTTTGAACCGAGACTTCGACTTTTGGAGAATATGGCCATGTGATCCATTCAGCCTACACCAGAAATAGGTACCAGGTCAATTCCTGAAGGCAAAGCTGGCTGAACTAACCACTCTATCCCACTTGGTGCCGAGGTTACGAATAATGGAAGCCTTTGCCTTCCACTTCCAAAGGCGCGTTACACAACTTCAAGAAGAGAATTAGAATAGTTTGTTTATTAAGTCCTCAGCCCGAAGTTTGGCTGGTCACCCAACAGTTTCACCACCGAAGGTATTTACTAGTACAATGAGGGGAAATATAGTTTCCGTTGCTTTCTTCACTAAACCTTGCATTACAAATAAAACTGCCAGATTCATTATAGGGACTAGCTGAATAAGTAATATTGTGTTGCTAGCATCGTTTATACCTCAGCCACTTTTATATCGTTAAACTCAACGATCAGACAGAAAGGTCAATGAAAGTAACGGATGTGTCCTATTCCATATCTTGAATGTTACATCACAGAAGTTAATCGCCTTTAACTGACGGAATGGAACGAAGTCATAATTATTATGTTATTATATTTTGCCAAATAGACAATCTTGAAGATTCCCAGTAAGGGGAATGCTTAATGAAGGAAATGGTATAGTTCAGTTTGAAAAGAAACAGTGTCGCTGCCGTAATCTCAACCACCTTGCAAAAATACTGCGCGGTGTGATAGTTCTTTATTACTAACACTGTAAAACAAAATTTTAATATCTTTGGCAATTTCGATGTAGATGTAGTTGACAAACAATGCTTAGGCCACAGCCGCCTCTTTCTCGATCCCATTCTTATCTCAGTTAATTGGAAATAACCTAAGCAAAATAGGCCTTAACCATGTGAGTGGAGTCATAGAGTACACTCACGATGCCCCTGTCAAACATAAGAGACGACTAAAATGTAGGACAGGGCCCTAGTTGAATCCGATATTGTTTCCACTAAATTTCAACCCTCTAGCTTCCCTGTTTCTTTCATCGCCTCTTGGCTTCCGGCCCCAATGAGATTAGGTTTTGCGAGGCGTATGTCTCACCTTTGTCACCCTTCTCTTCCCGCAGCCCCATCCTTCAAAGGGTTGACACTCTTCCGTTCTTTCCATTAATTAGTGTTCAGGCAAAAATCACCATCACCAATCTCCATATTTGACTCATATTTTAACTTCACCGGTAGCTCATCACGATGCTCTGTTTCCTTTTCACGAAGCAACAATAACAGCGACAACATCAACAATTGGGTCTGATACTACTTCACTTACATGTGCGAGACCTCAGTTTCCAATCCCTCTTACGACGCCCACCATCGGGCTGCAGACCAGTATTTCCGTGCTCTCCTTCAAGTTGGTCCTCGTGCCTTCTCTTTGCCCCAACAGTTTCGTTTCTCATAGTCTTCCATATCAAGAATCTGCTCTTGAGAGTAGTGTTGGTCAACGCCCACCTAAGTGGATAGAACCTAGTTGATTCCTCGATCGTGCCAGTCGAAATTTCGTGAGCTACACTCGCTCGTCTGAGAACTGGCCCAGTGGAAGGCCACGGATCAGTGCCGGACAGGGCCGCTCTAGTATCGATTCTAGTCGCCAGAGCACGCACGGGCACTGCATGCTGGCACGCGAGCTTCGGCTCTTGGCACGGCAACCCGAAGAGGGACGAGATGAGGCTTCAGAATTATTTACCTCCTCCTCGTTCCACTTTATCGCAAGTATCGAATAGCCTCCAATGCCATGTGAACATATGACACAGCAAGTTAGTTGCATAGGAAACGTGATAAAACAGTCATCGTCAGTTGCAATTAGAGACTCCTATTACAAGAAGGACATTCTGAATTAGTTCCGTTCATCATCATCATCATCATCATCTGTTTACCCTCCAGGGTCGGCTTTTCCCTCGGACACAGCGAGGGATCCCACCTCTACCGCCTCAAGGGCAGTGTCCTGGAGCTTCAGACTCTTGGTCGGGGATACAACTGGGGAGAATGACCAGTACCTCGCCCAGGCGGCCTCACCTGCTATGCTGAACAGGGGCCTTGTGGAGGGATGGGAAGATTGGAAGGGATAGGGAAGGAAGCGGCCGTGGCCTTTATGTTAGGTACCATCCCGGCATTCACCTGGATGAGAAGTGGGGAAACCACGGAAAACCACTTCCAGGATGGCTGAAGTGGGAATCGAACCCACCTCTACTCAGTTGACCTCCCGAGGCTGAGTGGACCCCGTTCCAGCCCTCATACCACTTTTCAAATTTCGTGGCAGAGCCGGGAATCGAACCCGGGCCTCCGGGGGGTGGCAGTTAATCACGCTTACCGCTACACCACAGAGGCGGACATTAAGCTCAGTTGTGGGTGAATAATCGTTCTGTTTCTTGTAGTAGCGCCTTGCCATCAGTAGGAATTACAGAATTCCCCACGTTCTTTCTTTCAGATCCAGGAGTTAATGATTGAGATTTACTCGCAGTTGGTATCGAACCATGCATCTGATCAGATCAGGGGAATTACGCCCTGTGCGATCTTGAACAATGGAATTAAAATCGAGAGGTGATTCTTGCCACATCAAATTCCTTGGCTGAATGGTCAGCGTGTAATTGTAAACTAAATTGTTCCTTTTTCTCATGTTTCTCTGAATATGACAGTGACTTCGTCATTGACGAACACATTTAATTTTGATCATCCCTCTGTGCAGTTTCGAAGTTAACTCCTGAAGTATTAGAGCAAGAATGAAGTGTCTCATTTAATTGCTACTAGCGTGGTGGTGAGTCGGGCCCCGCGGTGTAGGGGGCAACGCGTTGTAATGATTAATATTCCTGGCCTGGGGACTGGGTGTTTGTGATGTCCTTAATCTTCCTTTCCTCACACACAACATTCCACACTACCGCCATTCCAATTATACGCAGGTTCATACAATATGGTGCCAGTAGGGGCAAAAGATCCACATGGGTCGACGCCCCGAACAAATAGCATTAAAAAAAAAAAAAAGCGTGATGGTGAAGAAATGTAAGCGGACAGAGTGGCTCAGACGGTTGAGACGCTAGTGGGACGTAAAGCGAATAACATTATTATTGAAGAAATGTAACAAAAGTTTAGAAATGCGCTATACTATTTTAGGCTTTCGTTGCTGTAAGTGATTATAGGTGAGCCGGCACAAGGTTGCACTTGACAGTTGTACGTCATGTTGGCAACACTACAGAAATGAAATGAAGAACGTCACCCGTCAGTCAGAATCACCAATCTACTACTTTTTATGTCAGATACAGTTACGCATTTTATTCATGTTAATTCGTATTTAATTCCGTATAGTGCTTATAATATTTTATTTCCTTATACAAAAATGACCATTTAAAAATATTATGACGTTTAAGCGAGCCACAAAATAAATACGAACTATTTTCAGTTGATTGTTGTTGGCAATGTATGTAGTACGGTGGTGCTATCTATAACTAGCTTGACTACCATATTGAAGTGTTGCCGTTTTGTCTGTCGCCGCTAGCACGTGGTCAGGTGTGATTCGCTTGTTTATGAAAGTTTTGTTTACTTTGTGAGATAATCGTGAAATTTTATTTTAACGAATGCAGTGCGATGTGACGTAAACGACAACATAGTCATGAACCGCGAAGTGATAACCCTTTGCGCCGCGGAGTTACTCTTAATGGTCAGGCCAGAATTAGTGCGGAGAACTAGTGAGTTTTACGAGAGGCAGAGGAAATTCGTACGCTTGTGTAGCCATCTATCTGTTCCTGCAGATCAAGTTGTGGAACGCATATGTCAAACATTAAGGGCTTTCAAAGCGTACTGTTATTCAGATAGGCGTTCGTCTCCAAGAACAGAAGGAAAAAGGGACTGTGGAACATAGGAGTAGCGGAAACGGGCCTGATAGTAGGGACTTGTTTCACAGCACTCTGAGAAAGAAACGAATTAAGCCAACTCCTGAAACAGGATATAATTCTTTCCATGCTGATGAAATACGAAGACACGTTCACGATTATTACAGATCAAAAAAGTCCCTTCTGTCATTGTTACGGACAATGCACCTTACCACTCTGTAATAATGAACAAGACACCTACTTCGAGCGCCCGTAAAGAGCTGTTAGTGGAATGGCTGCAGTAAAGAAATATAACAGCGCATATTTGTATGACTAAATTAGCCGACAAGGTAGCGAAGGACCAAGGGCACGAGGTTATTAGGTTGCCGCCGTACCACTGTCACTTCAACCTCATTGAGTTGGTACGGTATGGGGTGAAGTAAAACATTACGTACGCACTAATAACAGGTCATTCACAATTACTGAAGTGGAAGGACTGCTCCGGGAGGGTATTGCTCGAATGGATGCGGCTTTGTGGAGGAAGAAAGCTATGTCGCAACATTCATTAACTCGGCAATGGCAATACATGGCATCATCAGTGACTTAAGGAATTGATGATCTGTGTGAATTAGGTATGAAAATAAGATTTCTGAATTTTCGTAAATTGTATGTACTGTATTTTACTTGAAACCTTTTGTGTTAGCACTGGTGTACCTGTAGACTATTATTCTAACATTTATTGGTGTATTTGAAATGAGATTATTGTCGGCCGATTTCTTCCGTATTTTCTAACGTCGCGTTAATAAGAACTCCGTAGTATATTTATCTCGTATTATTTTGTGTGATGAAGTATTTTATTGTAAATTTAATCGGTGTGTTAAAAGGTCGATTTTGTCGGCCGATTTCATTTGTATTTGTGTTGTGTATCATTGCGATGACATTAAAAGCATTTCTCCCATGTTTTTGAAACTCACGTGTCGTGCAGTCAGCTGTTGTTGCGGCGGCAACATTGCTTCGTGCGCCATTGCAGTGTGACCAACATAGTGCGCACCTGTCATGTGCAACCTTACGCCGGCTCACCTATAGGTAGTCGCTGTGCATGAGCTAATGAAAAACTAACGGCACTAGTGCCGCAATGGGCCACTAGGACTAGGGACTTACGATGTATTCAGAATATCAGCGTCCTTCAAACCCTTCCAGCGAGGACGAAAGAAAATTTCTTTACGGATCTTTACTTAGTCGTGGACGTTCGATACAAACGATTATCCCAGCTAAGCCAAGGGTCGTCCTTTAAGATATCCCAGACAGAATTTATCTGGTTACCGTTTCCTGACCACGACCATTGTCGCCTAACGTCGAGGTTGACACGATATGTTGTTTCTCACACGACTGGGATAGAGCTCTCAGGATCTCAGGATCTCAGTACTCAAATCTCTTAAATACCTTTGTGGACCTTGCTAATCGTCTTGTCTATTTGATAATTTCAGCCTATTTTCGGGTCGGTTAATATCTTCAAACAAAGAAAATAATTCAGGTTGCTCCTTCCGTGGCTTTTGACTAGCACCAAATGTATCCAACTATCCAAAAGTAATATCGAGCAATTGCTGTACTTCAGCGCTTTTGTTAGTTTGCGTCGTACACGAGCTCGTTGCTAGTCAAGCAGATGCGTGCAGACCAGGCAATGTGGGCCTGTCAGTCCTGACGACTGGAGTGGACTCATCACGCTATCCTCAAGCTACCACGCCCTATGTCCCTGACCGCTGTAATGTATTATGTCCCACGAAAGTCCTGCGTCACATTCAGGCACTTATAATGTATACCTCACGGAAAAAGGTCGGTTCGTACCGGCCGTAGTCCATTCTCGATATTCTAGTTCCTTTGAGACCGAGCTCGATAGCTGCAGTCACTTAAGTGCGGCCAGTATCCAGTATTCGGGAGATAGTGGGTTCGAATCCCACAGTCGGGAACCCTGAAGATGATTTTCCGTGGTTTCCCATTTTCATACCAAGCAAATGCTGAGTCTGTACCTTAATTAACGCCACGGCCACTTCCTCCCCAATACTAAGCGTTTCTCGTCCCATAGTCGCCATAAGACCTATCTGTGTCGGTGCGAAGTAAAGCAACTTGTAAAAAAAAAAAACTAGTTCCTTTGAAGTAGGAACGTACTTTGTCCCTCTTCCCGAGCCTATTTCCCAAACAAGTAGTCCACTACCCATCATTGAAATAAGTAGAGAAGAGATATTAAAAACATTGGATTGGAACGGCTGATGCAATTGCCTCTTTTTATGTATCAATGAATGGATGTCAAAAAGTCGTAACATTATTTTTTTTATTTGAATAATATTCAAAGTTTCGAGAGTTTTCGGGGTTCGGCGTATAATAAAATAATAATAATAATGTCACGACCCAGGACTGGAACCCTGAGCCTGAGGATAAGAGGTAAGTACTGAGTACACTTCTTCTGTACAGTCTTGGCTGGACTTCAGTATTATATGAATCTCCCAGCATCCGTGTATTCAACCCGCCAAATACGCTAGTCCACAGTTGACCGGGCGAGTTGGCCGTGAGTTTAGGGGCGCGCAGCTGTGAACTCGCATCCGGGAGATAGTGGGTTTCCCATTTTCACACCAGGCAAATGCTGGGGCTGTACCTTAATTAAGGCCACGGACGCTCCCTTCCCATTCCTAGGCCTTCCCTGTCCCATCGTCGCCATATGACCTATGTCTGTGCGACGTAAAGCAAAAAAAAAAAAAGTCCACAGTTGTCAGTAGTGAGAGGTCGTTAAAAAGCAAGAAACAGGGCTAAGTAACTCAGACTGTAGAGCGCTGGCCTTCTGAACTCAATTTCGCGGGATTGATCCCGGCTCAGTCCGGTGGTATTTGAAGGTGCCCTGATACGCCAGCTTCCTGTCGTTAGATCTACGGGCACGTGAAAGAACTCCCGAGGGCAACATTCCGGCGTCCTTGAATACCATGAATGTAGTTAGTAGGATGTAAAATCATATACATTATTATTATTATTATTATTATTATTATTATTATTATTATTATTATTATTATTATTATTATTATGTCCGGCTCCATGGCTAAATGGTTAGCGTGCTGGCCTTTGGTCACAGGGGACCCGGATTCGATTCCCGGCAGGGTCGGGAATTTTAACCATCATTGGTTAATTTCTCTGGCACGGGGACTGGGTGTATGTGTCGTCTTCATCAACATTTCATCATCATCATGACGTGCAGGTCGCCTAAGGGAGTCTAATCGAAAGACCTGCAACTGGCGAGCCGAACATGTCCTCGGACACTCCCGGCACTAAAAGCCATACGCCATTTCATTTCATTTTATTATTATTATTATTATTATTATTATTATTATTATTATTATTATTATTATTATTATTATTATTATTATTATTATTATTATTGTCCACCTCTGTGGTGTGGTGGTTAGTGTGATTAGCTGCAACCCTCGAAGGCCACGAAATTTGAAAAGTGGTACGAAGGCTGGAACGGGGCCCACTCAGTCTCGGGAGGTCAACTGAGTACAGAGGGTTCGATTCCCACCTCAGCCATCTTCGAAGTGATTTTCCGTGGTTCTCCACTTCACCTTCAGGCAAATGCCGGGATGGTGCCTAACTTAAGGCCATGGCCGCTTCTTTCCCTCTTCCTTGTCTATCCCTTCCAGTCTTTCCATCCCCCTACAAGACCCTGTTCAGTATAGCACATTAGGTCACCTAGGCGAGGTACTGCCCTCTTCCCCAGTTGTATACCCCGACCCAAAAGTCTCACGTTCCAGGACACTGCCCTTGAGGCGGTAGAGGTAGGATCCTTCGCTGAGTCCGAGGAAAAATAACAACCACGGAATATAAAAATATTATTATTATTATTATTATTATTATTATTATTATTATTATTATTATTATTATTATTATTATTATTATTATTAAACAAGCAAGGCAGTTAACTGAACGTGACTGTACATTTCGCATACATAAGCCACAGAAGCTGTGGTCTCACGTGGAGTTTGGCTCACTGAAACTACAACTATATTTTTCTATTTTGAAATTCCGATATAGAGTGGTCGGGATTCAGACCAAGTCTAAGCTAGCAAGGACGTCAGTGGACGATTTGGGATGTGGAAGAGGGGAAAATACACTAAATTAATCTATAATGTTGCGTTAACGACGAAGAATAAAATATAACCTTCCGAATTACTAAAGCACATCATAATCCCTGAGTACTATTGGGTTTATCGGAGGATGCAGGGTTAACTTAGGTAGCTTTCGGTTTTACTTACGTTTACCCCAGTTCATGTCACATCACACATTTTTCTTCCTGTCACAAGTAGTTATTGATTACATAGTAGTCTGTGCAAAACACGGACGTAACCATGTAATTTTTTTTCTCTATTTAACTCTGAGTATTTATTGTCACAGTGACACATTGCTGAATAGTCACATTAGTCGCCTTCTAAACTCATCATTTGGCCCGGTAACGAACGAAGAGCATACGTTCATAACTAATTACAGTAATTTTTTGTTGTTGTTGCTAGAAGTAAATTTTATGCTGTGTATTAATAAACTGGCGACACTCTACTGTATCTCTCCGCTGAAAAACAAAAACAAAACAAAAAGCGAGCACCCCGCCCGCTCTGTCAAGCCGATAGTAACTTGTAAAAGCACGACCGATATTTGGTGGTTTTTTCTAATTGCGACAACAGTTCATCTGTTTTCATGGAATGGAGACTGATGTTCTGTGCTTCGAGCTTTGCAGAAATAGGATATATGTGGCGGACAAGAAATTTAAGGTAGGTGACATTTTAAAGTGGTTAATTTTCCAAGTAGTATAGTTCATCACAGTTATCTTTCATCGACAACAAGAGCTCATGATGGTCCTGTATTGGACATGCTATGTAGAAGAATATGAAGAGAAATATTGACCGAATTGATAACTTGATTTTCTGTTCTTTACCTTCTTTGATATAATAAATTCTAGACTTATTTAGAAAAATAATATTTGCCTACTTTCCATGCATACACATCTTACACACCAGCACACTGGATCATGGAAGGCTCAGTCGACAGTTAACTAATCACCCATTCACCCACACACTCACAGACACATGCAGCAGTTCCTTTAAGCACCTTTCTTTTTGTATACCCTACAACTGAAATTTTGAAACAGTCAAGTTCTTAACATCCCCTGACATCCCCCTTCTGATTCCATGTTATAATATTAATATTATTTGTTTACCACAATTATAAAAATAAATACTATAGACGGTCAGTTGAAAAAAACGTCGAGCGCCATATACATAGGTCTATAAAATGTTGGGGTCGATGACCTCGATGTTAGGCCCCTTTAAACTACAAGCATCATCATCATCATCATCATCATAAAATGTTCCCTAGACCTATACTTAAAATTAGATATTATTTATAATGTGCCAACGGCCGTAACCGTGTTGAAACACCGGATCCCATGAGATCTCCGAAGTTAAGCAACATTGGGTGTGGTCAGGAGTTGGATGGGTTGCCACGCGCTGTTGGTGGGGGGTAAGGGAATGGAGGAGCGGAAAGGAACTGGCCACCCTACCGCACGTAAACTCCGGCTCAGGAACACCTCTGCGGAGGTTCGGACCTGCCTTCGGGCAGAATACACCCTTATTATTTATAATATTTGCGTGGTTTACAAAATATATAAATAATGCTGTGTAAAATATTAATGTATGTGTAATTTCTCATTGCTCATTCTCTCAGTCGACAGTTAGTTAATCACCCATTCATTCATCATTCACCCACACATTCAAAGACACATGCAGCAGTTCTTTTAAACATCTTTCTTTATGTATACCGTACAACAGAAATTTTGAAAGAGTAAAGTTCTTGACATCCCCTGACAGCTTTGTGGAGCGCCAATAAGGATCTTGCTTACTGAGCGATTTTGCTAAGCGGTTTGGGTCACGTAGTTGTGAGTTGTCATTCGGGAGATAGAAGATTCGAACCCTACTTTCGGCAGCCCTGAAGATGATTTTCTAGGTAAATGCTTTACCTTACTTAAGGCCAAGGTCTCTTCCTGTCCTATCCCATCGTCGCCATAAGACATGTCTGTGTTGGTACGATGCAAAACAAATAGCACGAAAAGTGCCTTCTAGAAGATAGAGATACGGACGATAGAAAAGGGGTTTAACTCCTCTCTGAACTGAGTGGTAAACAAGTGATAAATTATGGAAGGAATCAGTATCCATAGTGGCAGAGAGGGATTTCTGGAGAAAGATCAAGTGTGGCTATTGTCTCGATGGAAGGTTAGATGGAAGAGTGAGGGTTTATTAGTTGGTGACTTGTACCCCGACTCAGTCCAGTGGTATTTGAAGGTTCTCAAATACCCCAGCCTCGTGTCGATAGATTTATCGACACGAAAGAGAATTCCGGCGGGTCGAAATCCCGGCATATTGGAGCCTTTCAAAATCATAAAATTAGTTAGTGGGACGAAAAATCAGGTAGAGCGCTGACTTCTTGAACCCAAATTGGTGGTTTCGATCTCGCCTCACTCTGCTAGTATTTGAAGGTGTTCAAGAACTTCCACAGGACAAAGTTACCTTCACCTCAGCGTCTCCGAAGTCATAAATAACTAGTTATGGTGGTGGTGATTATTAAACTCAGATTTTTAGGTGTTAAAAATGTTAATTTAAGTGCCTAAAATAAACTCTCAAATATGAAAAAGTAGGTTCTAAAAATATATTTTAGACAGCTTCAATTTTACGCATTTTAATAGATATTTATCAATTGATATACCATGTTCATGTTCCCACTCTTTAGTGGGAGATATAAAACAAATTCACTCACCTCTTTGTTACAAACGTCACAGAAAATAATTTTACCATCCAATGTGAAGTGGGGGAACTAGAGTAACCTTTTAATTAAAAGACGACTTAGAATCTGACACTTTCTTGTTTTCAGCAGATTAGTGGACACTCGCGACACAGACTGCGGGAGGTCCTTCAGGACTTCCAAAGAGTATGGTTTAGAGCTTCCAATTTTTAAAATTGTGTTTGAAAAGTATTTCAAGATATAGGATACTGTTCAAGATACTTAAAATGAGTCGGCAAGTATTTTAGTTTCTCGTAATAAATTAAAATCATTTTAACAGATTTAAGGATAAAATAATACGAAATATAGGAATATATGTAGTCTAAATATAGGTTCCAACGTCACATTTACACATTTCAGCGTTTTTAACCTTATAAATACATGAAAAGTGTAAAAACAACTTCATTTTTTAAGGGAATAAAGTAGATTTTTGCCTAAAATCCGAGGTATTATTATTATTATTATTATTATTATTATTATTATTATTATTATTATTATTATTATTGTTGTATCGGAATATCCTCATCACTTTAGACATCCAAAACATTTTTCCCTGCACTGTCGCGAAAGATTGAACGATACCAGTGGGTAGTATTTTCGTGAAGAACGCTATTTCACACCCCGTCGTAAGACTTGTCGAATAATTTATCACTGAGTTGACAAGCTATGAACACGGAAATCCTCCAAGTTGTTAAGATCTTTCCCGCAAAACCTGTCACGCTCAACAAAATCAGAACCAATGGTGGTAGCTGTAGTTCGATATACTGTATCTGGCATACAGGACATCTCTCAGACTGTGGTCCTAAGGAACTTAAGTAGACTGCTTATCTGTTACTTTTAGTGTGTCATATAATCTCAGTCCACTTTCATTGTGTAATGATTTGTGCTCTTAGCTGCGTTCTCGGAGGCCCACCACCAATTCCTGGCCCTGACAGACATTTAAGAATAGCAGAGGATGCCACGATTGGCTCATGGAATGACCAGGTTGGACAAAATCCGAATGATGTTGTAAGCCAATCTTTAAGAGTAACACCGATTTCTGAAAAATGAAAAGAAAGACAACTCAGATGGCTTAATAGCTGGCTTAATTGAAGTAGAGTATGTGGCTCACCTAGTTCAGACGATGGTATTAGAGGGTGAACCAGCATTAGGCCGACCAAAAATAAGATGGAGAGCTAAAATTGTGAAAAACTTTGAACATTCTAACGCTTATCCTGCTAGGGTTCAACACAGGATGTACTGGAGGAGAATGACCAGAAAAGTAGAACCAACTTAACCTTATATATGCTTGTAAAATAACATTTCTCCGTGTGAGCTTTTGACACCGTATTTTTTGAAGCGCATTTGAGGAGTTTCTGTTCAAAAGGCTCTATTTACACCCTAATAAAGTTGTGGAAAAACGCAAGGAAACGTAGGCCTATAAGGCAAGGCACATGCAACATACCCATGATCGGGTGTGGTACTACTTTTAAAGAATTACATCCTACATGCTCATGGCATTCGATAGTATTCCTGTGGAAAAAAATATTTTAAAAACATTGAAGTGGAAATAGCACCTTTTGAACACACGCTTTTCGTTTGTAAGTCGGGTTGCTGTATAAATCAGGTGGATACGTAGCTGATTGTCTTAAACGTTTTGTCTCATGGTTTGTGGCACGGAATTCTGAAGAGAAAGATCCAAAATATTGGAGGTAAATATTTTGTATAATTAAGGATCCTTTTACGAATCGTACAAAATGCTCATACGAAGCATATATTTTCATACATAATCTTCACTAATGTTTCCCAGGAAGGGAAGGGTTTGTCGTGCATGTAGTGATGGCATACTTTGATTCTTATTAATTATACGTGTTCGGAGAAACGGGAGGTCATTAAGACTAGAATCGAAGCTGTTGCTTAGCTACCCTTTGTATGGGTTATAAAAATAATGAGTTATAACTTATGAACAGATACGAGTAATTATTAAGTAGACATCAGCATGCACGTGTACCTTCACGAACTAGGTGACTAGTGGTCAGTGGAAATATTGCTAACTGATTTGCGTAACTGATGACCTTTGCATTCTCTCGCATCTTCATGTTTAATTTTTTATTGTCATTTAGTCTTCTGATATGAGCCACAGTTTACCCATTCATCCTGACTCAGGATAAAAGTATATTTTATTCAACGAACATATAGTGGTTAATCACATATCCTGTTATCACCTCAAGGGACAATTTTATAAGTACACAACTGAGCATTAGATACTTCCATCAGATAATTTTCCATGTGAATTCATAAGAGTATTTTGATGCCACCTTACTCATACTCTATATAGCCTACATGACTGCTCAATCCAGCAAATTGGAACATTTCTCTCTTTCTTTCTTTCTCTCTCTCTCTCTCTCTCTCTCTCTCTCTCTCTCTCTCTCTCTCTCTCCCTCTATCTCTCAAACCACATTATAACTATACATAATATTTATTTTTCAAATAACGACAGTAGCATAATGCAGAGACTGAGTCTCGTCTCGGTGTTTTATTTCCGTTAAATATTTTATCTATTTGCTTACTTGTTCATTTGTTCATTCATCTTGTTCTACTTTAAATGATATAATTCTTCATAGAAGCACGAGAAGCCCGACGCTTATACCAAGAACGATTTCTTGGACGAAGACTACCGACTAGGGATAAGTTTTGAAGGACTGAAAGACATATTCGGTTTCCTTTGACGTCTTTACAAACAAACAAACAAACAAACAAACAAACAAACAAACGAACGAACGAAAACCGAGCGAGTGGTTGCACGGTTTGAGTCACGTAGCTGTCAGCTTGCATTCGGGAGATAGTGGGTTCGATCTCCCACTGTCGGCCTAGAACAGGGAAACAAAGAGCATAATCCAATTAATTACAAGAATATTCTTATGAAAGTATGTAATAATGATGATAATAATAGAACGAGAAGAAATATTTTCTTTTGCAGATAAGCACTCCATTTTATTCTTTTTCCGTTAAACGCCTCTGTTTTTATTCAATTTACGTATTAGAAAGCAATACAGCGGGCGATCTTTGGTGGCTATACTGGATTGGTAGTGACAGTAGAAATAATCTGATTTATAAACAGTGCGATATTCCCCATGAATATTCTCAGTACGTACACTTATCGAAGTACGAAAGAAAATGCAATTTCTGTTTGAATACCATCGGAATCTGAACTCTGGAACATCTCCCCAAATTCCCCGCAGCCTTGCTAATGCACACCCGCATAGCTGCTCAGCGGAGCAGCTACCAAGGTCCAGTTCGATTCCTGCTCTACTGGGACTGAATTGCTTCGCTTTGGCTCGGGGATCGTGCACAAGAAACCTCAGTTATGTTCCCGCTGAAATACACGCTTGTTATGTTGTACTCTTCTACAGATTCATGTGAGTATCACAAAGCTTTCAGTTCATTCGCTATATAAATACAACATATTCTCACTTAACTCTTTCTTTCTGAGGCTCGGGAAATAAAGGCAAGTGTGATATTTCACTTTTGGACAAATAAACCCTTATTCTTTCGAAGTTAAAAAATTATAAATATTGGTATTCTTACTTTCTTCTAAATGGTTATGAAGTAGAGACTGCGGAAAATCTAAGCGGATGTTGTGTCTTTGCTGCACCGTGATCCACGAAGCCTCCTTTCACCTTCCAGCTGTTTTAATAGCCCCGCGTCGTAAATTTGGAAGGCTAGTTCTTGACATTAATATCTGGAAGGTCGATTGTTTTACCTGCAGGGCGTGAGACGGAGGAAGACTTTTATGAAGTTACTTCGAAACTGTAAGTTATGTACGGATGTGTAACAATCTCAGGATCGTAGCAGGCCACTCATTAGAAACTAAATGTCAGAGCTATACTTGATCTAGAAAGTGCTAGGATGGTACCTTTAAATGAGGCTATTAAAATCAAGACGCCACCTGATTCAGTAGTGAGAAGCGGTTCAGACTGTACCTGTAATTTTCATATTGTGTGTTCAGTGGCAGGAGAGTTAGCCGCCTTGTTAAAGCTTTCTGGTAACCATAGAAGAAAGAATGTTATTCCACTAGCTTTAGGAGGATGCTTCACAAAGTTGAGAGAAGAAATTTGTTAAATACTGTTTGGTCATTGTGGTTTAATTACTGTAAGAAAATGCTGACGAGTTTTGTTTACTGTGTAGCTTATGCACACAAAAAAAGTGGCTTAACAGGACCTTGGCCTATCATGACGACTGCTGTCCAGTCAGATGACTATAAGATAAGCTACTGTAGTGTCACATGGTCGGTGTTATAACATCCTGGGTCGTATTACTTGGCTTTCGCTACCGAGTCCGCTCACCTATCAGCAGCTTCTCAGTGGTCCCACGAGGCAAAATTTACCTCGTCCCAGAATTTAAATCTCGGACGGACCGGGAAACGAACTCGGAGCCTCAAGTTAAAATACAGGCACGCTACCACTACACCACGGGACTGTTGTTTGTTTGAGTCATCAGTCCATAGACTGGTTTGATGCAGCCTCCATGCCACCCTATCCTGTGCTAATCTTTTCATTAAACGGGCTGTGAGCTTGCATCCGGGAGATAGGTTCGAATCCCACTATCGGCAGCCCTGAAGATGGTTTTCCGTGGTTTCCCATTTTCACACCAGGCAAATGCTGGGGCTGTACCTTAAATAAGGCTACGGCCGCTTCCTTCCAACTCCTAGGCCTGTCCTATCCCATCGTCGCCATAAGACCTATCTGTGTCGGTGCGACGTAAAGCCCCTAGCAAAAAAAAAAAAATCTTTTCATTTCTACGTAACTATGTCATCCTACATCTGCTCTAATCTGCTTATCATATTCATACCTTGGTTTACCCCTACCGTTCTTACCACCTACACTTCCTTCAAAAACCAACTGAAGAAGTCCTGGATGTCTTAGGATGAGTCCTATCATTCTATCTCTTCTTCTCGTCAAATTTAGTCAAATCGATCTCCTCTCTCCAATTCGATTCAGTATCTCTTCATTCTTGATTCGATCTATCCATCCCACCTTCAACATTCTTCTGTAACACCACATTTCAAAAGCTTCTATTCTCTTTCTTTCTGAGCTAGTTATCGTCCATGTTTCACTTCCGTACAATGCCACGCTCCACACGAAAGTCTTTAAAAACATCTTTCTAATTCCGATATCAATGTTTGAAGTGAGCAAATTTCTTTTCTTAAGAAAGCTCTTCCTTGCTTGTGCTAGTCTGCATTTTATGTCCTCCTTACTTCTGCCATCGTTAGTTATTTTACTATCCAAGTAACAATATTCTCTAATTCCTTTAGGACTTCATTTCCTAATCTAATATTTCCTGCATCACCTGCCTTTGTTCGACTGCACTCCATTACTTTTGTTTTGGACTTATTTATTTTCATCTTGTACTCCTTACCCAAGACTTCGTCCATATCATTCAGCAGCTTCTCGAGATCTTCTGCAGTCTCAGATAAAATAACAACATCATCGGCAAATCTCAAGGTTTTGATTTCCTCTCCTTGGAATGTAATTCCCTTTCCAAATTCCTCTTTGATTTCCTTTACTGCCTGTTCTATGTAAACATTGAAAATGAGGGGGACAAACTGCAGCCTTGCTTCACTTCTTTCTGGATGGTTGCTTCTTTTTCAAAGCCCTCAATTCTTATCACTGCAGACTGATTTTTATACAGATTGTAGATAATTCTTCGTTCTCGGTATCTGATCCCAATCATCTTCTGAATCTTAAATAGCTTGGTCCAATCAACATTATCGAATGATTTTTCTAGATCTACGAATGCCATGTACGTGGACTTGTCCTTCTTGATTCGATCCTCTAAGATCAGACGTAAAGTCAGGATTGCTTCACGTGTTCCTACATTTCTTTGAAGCCAAATTGATCTTCTCTCAACTCAGCTTCCACTTGTTTTTCCATTCTTTGTAAATAATACGTGTTAAAATTTTGCAGGCATGAGATACTAAACTAATGGTGCGGTAGTTTTCACACTTGTCAGCACCGGCTTTCTTGGGAATAGGTATAACAATATTCTGCCGAAAATCGGATGGGACTTCTCCTGTCTTATACATCTTACACACTAAATGGAATAACCTTGCCATGCTGGTTTCTCCTAAGGCAGTGAGTAATTCAGAGGGAATGTCATCAATTCCAGGTGCCTTGTTCCTATTTAGGTCACTCACAGCTCCGTCAAACTCTGATCTCAAAATTGGGTCTCCCATTTCATCAGCATCAACAGCCTCTTCATTTTCCAGAACCAAATTATCTACACCTTTACCTTGATACAACTGTTGGATATGCTCCTTCCATCTTTCTGCTTTGCCTTCTTTCCCTAGAAGTGGCTTTCCATCTGAGCTCTTAATATTCATACACCTAGATTTCCTTTCTACAAACGTTTCCTTGATTTTCCTGTATGCATCATCTACCTTTCCCAGAAGCATACAACCTTCGACATCCTTGCACTTCTCCTTCAGCCATTCTTCCTTAGCTACCTTGCACTTTCTATCCACTTGATTCTTTAATCGCCTGTATTCTTTTCTGCCCTCTTCATTTCTAGCATTCTTGTATTTTCGTCGTTCATCAATCAGGTCTAGTATCTCCTGAGATATCCACTGATTCTTTGCTGATCTTTTCTTCCTTCCTAACATTTAACTTATCTGTCGTAAATAATTATATGTTCTTGATGCTAGCTCACCTTCCTGGTCTGGGAGTTAGTGTTTTAAGTTGTCTTCTAGAAACTTAGTTATTCGATCCTTGGTTCTGTTACAGATTAAGTGAAAACGGATTTCACTGAGCCCCATGGCGACAACTTAGCAGCTACCATATCTGAAAGTGTAGCGACCTCGGCATAGAAAGTTGTCTTCAACTGTGAAACTCAGTCTTACCACAACGAAGGCTGTTGTTGGTCGGTAGCTCAAGTATGAGTTACGTTTTGGACGCCAGATAGTTTCATTATGTCGGTTATCCTGTGTAATTTTAAACCTACATGATAGTCAACTTGTAACTAAATCTAACATTCCAGAGGGGAAGCAAAAGCTGTTGGGACCGAATGACTCAACCGAATGATAACCAAATGCATTATCCTTCCCATCCTGGCGTACTGGATGCTCGTGGAGAGATCACCACTTCTCCTTTCATCATTCTACCGTGTATCTTATACCTGTTTTCTCGACCCTTTAACTACTGTATATGCCACCTATATCTTGTTTGTCAGAAACATCAAAATGCCTGAAATAATTATACATCCTATTTACGCAACACTTTATAAGCATTTAGTTTCCACCATGCTGAGTGACTCAGATGGCAGAGCGCTGGACTTTTGAGCGTAAGTTGGTGGTTTCGAACCCGAATCAGTGCAGTGGTGTTTATGTCACCCTCATGTCGATAGATTTTCCGGCACGTAAAAAGACTCGTGTGGGACTGTGTAGTTTCCGGTTCATCGACGCCTCCGAAAATCGTAAAAGTGTTCAGTGAGATGTAAAACCAGTTATTATTAGGCCAACATTTAGTTACCAGTTTTTAGAGCATTGCTTATTCTTGTTATGACGGCATGCTGGAAGAAGAAGAAGAAGAAGAAGAAGAAGAAGAAGAAGAAGAAGAAGAAATGGCAATTGAAATTCTACGGACATATTGTCGGAATGAACAATGAGAGACTTCAGAATAATTCTCAACATAACCCTCTTACTGAACGTCAAAAAAATTGGCTAATATAAATTAAAATAAACTTCCAGGAAGTCGTCATCATAGGTGAAACTATCCAAGACAGATCTAAGTTCAAGCACTATATTTGTCGACAATCACCGATTTGCAGACAAGCCCAAAACTAGAACCAAAAACCTGGGCAGAAGAAGGGAGAAATATTCATCTAAATAAGTTCATTCGTGCTTCTCGGTTGGGCATACGCAGAGTAGGGAAGTAATTGGGTAAAAATAACGAGTATATTTGAGTAACATTATAATAATTTTGGGATATTTGGTCACGTAATGTTTATGATCTGCTGACGCGTTTCGATTCTGCGACCAAAATTAAGCATCATAATGTCATTTATTGGTCATAAAAGATGTTTGAGTAAATTTACTTGTGATCGTTACTTCTTACAAAATATAATTATTAATCGTAATTTACTTCTTGAAATCGTTACATTCTAGTAATCGATATAACCTACATCGCATGGAAGCAGAAATGGAAGAAAATTCAGTGATGGTGAAGATAACATCGTCAGTTCTATTGTAGCTTCACCGTTGCTGAATGAGGTTCTCTTTTATCTCTCCAATCCCCTGTACTTACAAAGACATCAAACTTATCCTTCAGTATCTATCCTGCTGATGATGTTCTTAAAAATAAACAGTCATATGTAGGGCTGCCTGGCCGAGGTAGTAAAAGCGTGCCCGCTTCACCCGAAACGACGTGGGTTCGATTCCCCGTCAGAAAGACGGAAAACTTAAGAAACATGATTTCCACTTCCGGAGGTGCAAGTGCCTCTGAGGTACACTCAACCTACACCAAAAATGAGTGCCAGGTTAATTCGTAGGGATAAAGGCAGCTGGGGGTAGAGCTAACCGCTCTAACCCACCACGTGCCGAGGTTACGGGTTTTTATTGCCTGTACTAAGATGCCTTTGCTATTCCTTCAAGAGCCCCTGTAGGGCGTATCCTCGGCAAATGAAATGAAATGGCGTATGGCTGTTAGTGCCGGGAGTGTCCGACGAAAAGTTCGGCTCGCCAGATGCAGGTCTTTTGGTTTGACGGCCGTAGGCGACCTGTGCGTCGTGATGAGGATGGAATGATGATGAAGACGACACATACACCCCAGATCTCGTGCCAGCGGAATTAACCAATCATGGTTAAAATTCCCGACCCTGTAGGGAATCGAACACGGGACCCCTGTTACCAAAGGACAACACGCTAACCATTTAGCCATGGAGCCGGACTCCCCAAGAGGTCGAGGCTTAGCGAAGAGGACTTTAGTTTTTTTGCTAGTGGCTTTACGTCACACCACCACAGATAGGTGTTATGGCGACGATGGGACACGAAAGGCCTAGGAATGGGAAGGAAGCGACCGTGGCCTTAATTAAGGGACAGCCCCAGCATTTGTCTGGTTTGAAAATGGGAAACCACGTTAAACCATCTTCAAGGCTGCCGACAGTGGGGTTCGAACGCACTATCTCGCACGTGCGAGCTCACAGCTGCGCGCTCCTAACAGCACGGCCAACTCGCCCGGTAAGAGAACTTTAAGAACGAATATTATTTTGTAAAGTAAATGACAGATTGTTTGAAATTCTGAAAGTCACTATCGGTAACTAAAAAGTTGAAGTTCCAGTTTTATTCCCATTTAGTGACGATAGTCACTTGATATGTCTGTGATTTAAAAAACAAAATGAAGTAGTATTTTTTTTCTGTACAAGCTTTGATATCATTCCAACCCTATCCGAAAAAGAAATGTCGGTGATTTAAGACTAGTGTTTTGAGAAGTAGGCCCTAATTGTATTATTTTACTGATAACTTGTTGAAAAACTAATTTGTAAGCGTAAACTGTAATTCATACAACTGACTTTCTTCTTGTATCCTTCTCATAACTGGGCATAACGATATCAAATAATAATGATGATCATGATGATGATGAAGAAGAAGAAGAAATTTGAACATCTAGTGTAGCTATGCTTTAGGAAAATCTTGAGACCTCTTCCTTAATTCCTTGGCGGTGAAGGAACAAATAATGTGAAGACTCTTAATAATGATCGTAATTACGACGCTCGGGGCAAAGATCTGGTTAGAAGTGATGTATTCGAAACCATGAACTCGTAACGCTGCACTAATTAATCTGGTTGTCAGCGCCTCACAACACGGCCCCCAAACGTTGCCTGCTGCATTCCGTGATGCATTTTCTATACGCCGCAAGGAACAACAAGAAGTAGGTAGCGTAGCCTACAGTCAGATAGTTAACACCCACCAGCTGGCCTTCAAGCTGTCTGACTCATGAGCTACTTGTGGTCCCTCACATTATGCCTTCTTATTTTTACACATACAACTACCAAATATTACCAGCTCTAATCTAGACCGGTTTCCTAAATGAAAAATGTATTGTGCATTGGTATCTTGAAATTGCTCATCAATTTCTACATTTCAATTTTGTTCTAAACTACGATAGAAAACAGAAACTATACGCTAGCCACATGCCAGTGTTTCTTTTACTGCATGAATGCCAAATGCCACTCGACTTATTTGAACACAACTTAAGAACCCCCTCAAGCATTAAACGATTCTCCTATGCTCAGATCGAACATCTAGGCCTATAAGCCTTAATTAGTAAATATTATTTACCCAACACTTACAGAAATTTTGCTATTTCTTTCTAACAATTACATATTCAAATTTTCTGTAGCTTAATAATAATAATAATAATAATAATAATAATAATAATAATAATAATAATAATAATAATAATAATAATAATAATAATAATAATAATAATAATAATATAGAGCGTGTTGACTACGCAGTAAGGACGTGTAGTTGAAAACGTGAATTCTGAAGATGGTGGGCTCGAACTCTATCGTTGGCAGCTCTGAAGATGATTTGACGTGATTTCCCATTTCCACACCAGGGAAATCGCACAGCTGTACGTTAATTAAGTTCATCTTCACAGCCCTAACCTTTCCCTAGCATAGTGTCGCCGATAACCTACCTGTGTTAGTGTGGCGTCAAACAAAATATAGGCTACTTGTTATTTGTTTAACATATGTTCTAACTGTCATTAACGGTCTCAACAGTCGCCAGGATGTCGGTATGTTCTTTCCCAGGAAATCCTTAATCTGCCGAAGCCAACAACATGGGCTTGTTGAATTTAACAACCCTTAAATGCCACCGACCTTAGCTGGGAGTGAACTTGCTTTCTTGAGAATATATTCTAAGGCAAATAACTAGCTGACCACTTCTTTCCCTCTCCCTCAGTTACCTTTATTGGTAGAAATGGCAAGGCGATAGCCTTGATAGCCTTTTATGGATCTATCTATATTCGTGAAATATAGCCGATTAAAAGTTCTAACACACTTCGATTAAAATATTTTCTTCTTTGCTTGTTTCATGGCAACTTAAGGTTACAGCACCTATTACATTATTTAAAGAGAGAAAAGAAGTGCTGAAATGTCTGAGCATCTAACACCTTCCTGCAGTCTACAGAGAAACGAGGAAAGGTCCCTGGATTTTTTGGTTAGCACACGGTTCGCGGTTTAGTTTTGAACGAACTTTTCCCTTGCTGTTTAAATAATCTGGCCACTATAGTTCAGTTCTTATGAGATTCGACTTGACACTTGAGCGCTGCCTTTTGGCAGAGGCTAAGTGAATTAATAAACAGCCTATCATAGGCAGCCAATCGCTCCAATAGAGCACGTTAGACTCTAGTTCCGGTTACCAGTGTTGTCGATCTGTTGTTTACTGTAACCACATGCGATCAGCTGTGTATTGTATTGTGCTCTTCTTTCCGCGGTCTTTGTCAGTTCACTCAGTCATTCTTGACAAAACACCAACACTGGCGCCTAGAAATAATTAGTGGATTGAGCGGTTGAAGGAGCACAATATTTCGGTTCGCGTTAACATGAGAACTCGTGCACTTTGTGAAACAAAAATCCCTAGTACCCATTTTACGTGGTGGATGAAATAGTCAGGAGAGTGAAACCTCAACTGACGATAGTGACTCACAAATGAGTGGTAGGATTTTTTCCCGCCCTTAGGAGAAATTGAATCTATCAGCAACGCGAGCTCTTGTAGATGGTGAGTTGAAATTTCATTTCATTTTCTCGCGTTTTATCTGTTTGAACATTGCTCTTTTTTATCTCATAGCCTTATCTTCAATTTGTTATGTGTTATTGTTCATCTTATGTGAGTTATGCATTTTGCTGCAAAGAATAATTGATTCTGGACTTATATACGAATATGTACATTTCCGTTCGTGTTTTGTGTTGGGAATCAGCTGTTTGTATTCGTAACAATTTGGCAGCAATGTCTGACTTCCGGTTAACTGTCAAGTCGAAATTCATAGAAACGGAACTATAAATGAGTTGTAATCCACGAAATGTTCTCTCTCCTACTAGACTGGAGACTATGATATGATAGGCCTACTCATTGCATGAGGAAGAATATCCTTTCCTAACATCGGCATGCATTGTGTGAATTTCAAGTTGATGTTGACCGCATCTAGAAGAGTAGAGAAGAGCATTCATGCTGCAGTGTCTGTTTCCATGAATAAAACATCGTTGTGCCTTCATGTATACTCAGCGAGCGAGATTGCTGCCCCTTGAGCTTCATGGCACACGGTGTATGTGTAAACAATAATTACAAATTGCAGGTGCCGCTTTTATGCCGAACTCTTCCTTCACGTTGTAGCTGCATCTAATCGTTTTCCTCGAGAGAAATTCTTCTTCATATCAGATTAAGGTATGACGTCTTAATGTAGACGAATATTTATATTCGACTAGTAGAATACGCAATGATGGTAGAAGCAACGAGGATGTAAAATGTAGACCAGCCCAAAGAAGTAACATTAAAAAAAACCATTGTTAACCTCAAATATTGAATAGTAAAGAAAGTTTTTAAAAACTTCTGAAAACTTCTCTGGAGAGTGTCGTTGAAAGAAAGTGAACATGTACAGTAATTTAATGGTGTGTGGCCTCTAGAGAGACCCGGCGTAGGTCTTTCGAGTTGACGTCCTATAGGCGACCTGCGCGTCTGTGAGGATGGGGCCCTACCTAGGAGGTTTCTAAAGCCTACAACACACACCCCGCCCCATGCCACCGGAATTAACCAATTGTTAACGCTGTCGGGAATCGAACCCCGAAGCCCCTGGACCAAAGGTCAGTATGCTAACCATTTAGCCATGGAGCCGGACAACATCTAGGCCTACAGCAATTGATGCACAGGGAAATAGAATATATGTTTTTGAAATGTGGAGGTACAGAGAAATATTGATGATAAGAGGGGTAGATCAGCTCACGAATAAAAAAGAAACCAGTGCATCAAGTTGCGGAAAGGAGAATGATTTTGTGCTGCTTGACCAGGAGAAGATGATGGAACAAATTTTAGGACATCCGGGACTTGTTCTGTTCAGGGATAAGGTCCTCTTTCAGTGTCAAGCCTTCGACGTCGAAATCGAGGAGAGAGTTGGCAACTCTATCTATCAGACACTGAACGTGACCGTACCATCGGAGGTGCTTCTCTTTGATCTTTTACACATTTGGTGCAATATCCCTTTGATGCCGAATTGTATCGTTTCTGACGTGGTGCATTTTTTATTTCCGAGGCAAATACTCGTAAATATGGCATACAAATTAGAATAACTGTAGGATGAAATAGCTACGTAGAAATGAAGATGGACTGTTGATATAGATAACAGCAATCGACTTCCGTGGCACAATTAAACAGTCGTCTTTCTGTTTGAATTCAGAGGCATTCGAGGAGGTTTAAAAGGGACAACTCCGTACCATTGGCTATTGGCACTTTGAAGAAGCTCCTGTAACACAAATTTCGGATGGCCAGGCATCTTTTAAAATCTACAGTAATTGGAAGAACTTGAAATAAATTATGCTACGACGGCAATAAAGACACGTGTTCATTTTATCCCTCTGTTTCATCTATTGTTACTTAAAATGAGTTTGCCGCCGCCGTCAAATAGATTCTCCCAGCTTGTTGACCCATGTTCGATTAATAATAATAATAATAATAATAATAATAATAATAATAATAATAATAATAATAATAATGCTATTTGTTTTACGCCCCACTAACTACTCTTTTACGGTTTTCGGAGACGCCGAGGTGCCGGAATTTAGTCCCGCAGGAGTTCTTTTACGTGCCAGTAAATCTACCGACACGAGGCTGACGTATTTGAGCACCTTCAAATACCACCGGACTGAGCCAGGATCGAACCTGCCAAGTTGGGGTCAGAAGGCCAGCGCCTCAGCCGTCTGAGCCACTCAGCCCGGCCCATGTTCGATTCCTGGCTCCTTCAGGAATTTAAGATTGTTTTGAGAGACAAAGGGGGTGCATTCTAATGATACAGCCAGGGTAAATGGCTTAGACGGCAGGAAGCTGGCCTTCTGAACCTATGGATTTTTAAAATAGTCACGCACTTGTGGTTCGGATTCTACGTACTTGAAGTACCGTGGCTGTGACCACGATATCAACAGTTACATAAACCTACAGGTTTACTTACTTATATTTGTGACATTTGGTGGCTCAATTTGCATCAGTTTTTCATCGCACCATCCCGGACTCAAATCTCGGGGGTCAAGTAAAACTTGGACTAGAACAAATAGAGACATGACATGTTTTCTTCACGATATGTAGTTCTTTTTGTCCCTTTCATTTCTGTAATATTCATTTTTCATCGTCCTCGACATGTGAGGCAGACATTGTCAGCCGACACATTCCTATACCCTACATCGCATCGTCCTCTTTGCTGGCGCTTTGCTAGAATAAGATTAAGTAGTTGAGTTTAAGGAGCTTAACATGAAAGTCATCTGCTCCATTAAAGAAGAATAATTCAGACTCCTCGAGAAATGAATGTCTTGGAATGAAAACGACATACTATTATTGGTGTGAAATGAACGACCGAGGTCCTAAATAGTGTTGAAATCGAAAGAAAACGAGAGTAAGGACGACCAAGTTCGTCTTCATTCCTCAAGGTTGCATGTTCGAATCAAGTCGCAGTTCGTTTGTATAGAGTGCTTTTGCAAGAAGACCACCTTATTAGATTTACAGTCGCTTAAGTGTGGCCAGTATCCAGTATTCGGGAGATAGTGGGTTCGAACCCCACTGTCGGCAGCCCTGAAAATTGTTTTCCGTGGGGCTGTACCTTAATTAAGGCCACGGCCGCTTCCTTCCCAGTCCTAGACCTTTCCTGTCCCATCGTCGCCGTAAGACCGATCTGTATCAGTGTGACGTAAAGCCAATAGCAAATAAAAAGTAGATTTACAGGCAAGTCAGAGATAGAAATGCACTTTACGGAGCTAAGTTACGGTCCTCCGGCATCACTTAAGATCAACAGGAGTGTAAATTATTATTATTATTATTATTATTATTATTATTATTATTATTATTATTATTATTATTATTATTATTATTATTATTATTATACTATAACAGAATTTGTCCAATTGGAATCCGATAGGCAAAGAGAGACATTTCTCACAACTGGTTAATATCAGACACAGCTTATAGTTCGTTGCGTAAGTTGATCTAACATTAACAGTGAGATAGGCGTATCAGTTTAGTGCTCTAGAAATGAAGTAGAAATCATCTACTGTTAAAATGTTGAATTGTTAATGAAATTTGGACAATCGCATGAAAGGCTGCCGTACTGCTCTAAAGCTGCATGTTTCAAATACCCACTAAGACACCTTTGTTGGCCATTCTGAGTTTCCCTCGATCTTTCCTCTGCATTGACTAGATTCGTTACATCAAGTGTTGTGGGAGGGGGTGTGTGTATGCACAGTTTTCGATCTTATCCCTAATTATCACAGGGCCGAGCTCGATAGCTGCAGTCGCTTAAGTGCGGCCAGTATCCAGTATTCGGGAGATAGTAGGTTCGAACCCCACTGTCGGCAGCCCTGAAGATGGTTTTCCGTTGTTTCCCATTTTCAGACCAGGCAAATGCTGGAGCTGTACCTTAAGTAAGGCCACGGCCGCTTCCTTCCCACTCCTAGCCCTTTCCTGTCGCATCGTCGCCATAAGACCTATCTGTGTCAGTGCGACGTAAAGCAACTAGCAAAAATATATATATATATCACAGGAGCAATAATTATAGTAGCAAGGTATTGATATGATTTACTTTTATGGAAATTAACAGACGCCAGGATGTTAGAATTTTGCCCCTCATCATAGCATCATCATCTTTATAGGCGAGTATAACAGTTGGAGTCTGAGTGCCGGTTATTGGTTCTTACATATCGGAAGAGACCAATTCTAAAACCACAATCTCTGCCACAATACCGGCACATCAGATCTCCTTGCTTTTTGTAGAACCTCACGGTCAGTTCTTCTCTAACTTCGTCGTTTATTTCTACGTTCACTTTTATCGAACTCGTGCGTTCGTCGCTGTTGTAGTTTCCCGTGGACCACGTCGGTCGGTCACACCCCACGTCCTCCCAGTCGGTGATGTCAGTTTGGCACTTCTTCATATCAGACTTTAGTACGTTCTTGCATCGGTTTGCCTTCCTTCCTGATTGCGTTATCCGTCCTTTAATTGAGGATACATAATTTGCTTTAGAAGAAGGTTTTCTTTAGACCCATCAGAGCAGATGTATGATATCATTGCCTGAATGCTACCGGTATTGACTGGCTTCTTCCAAGATACTGATGTTTGCTCGGCGGTCCTGCCAGTTTAATCTTAAGAATTTCCGGCTCCACAGCTAAATCGTTAGCATGCTGGCTTTTGGTCCAAGGAGTCTCGGGTTGGAATCTCGGCCGGGTTCGGGGGTTGGGTGTTTACGACGTCTTCAGTAGGAGGTAGGACCTCATGCTCACAGACGCGCAGGACGCCTATGGGGTGTCGACTCGAAAGATCTGCACTAGACCTCTTCGGAGGCCACACACCATTAAATTACTGTAGGCTACATGTTCACTTTCTTTCAATGACACTCTCCACAGAAACTCCACAGAAGTTTTTAAAAACTTTCTTTACTATTCAATATTTGAGATTAACATTGTTAACCTGACCGGGTCAGGAATGTAATGAATGAAGCCCCCATCTAGCGGCGAGGATCGGAATTGTGCCGGCTACCAAAGCCTGTCGCACTTCTCTGGGGCAATGATTAATGGATGACAGATAAAATGTAACGATATTGGAGAGTGGTGCTGGAATGAAAGATGACAGGGAAAACCGGTCCCGCCTGTCCCGCCTCCGCTTTGTCCAGCACAAATCTCACATGGAGTGATCGGGATTCGAACCACGGTATCTAGCGGTGAGAGGCCGACGCGCTGCCACGGAGACTCTACGTAAACTTACTAATACTCGCAATTAGCCTTCTAAGACAGCGCTGAGTATCTTTGAAGTGTCTTCTATTCTTTAACCTACGATGGCGTCCGGGTCCATGGCTAAATGGTTAGCGAGCTGGCCTTTGGTCACAGGAGTCCCGGGTTCTATTCCCGGCAGGGTCGGGAATTTTAACTATAATTAGTTAATTCCGCTGGCACGGGGGCTGGGTGTATGTTTCGTCTTCATCATAATTTCATCCTCATCATGACGCGCAGGTCGCCTACGGTCGTCAACTGAAAAGACCTGCATCTAGCGAGCCGAACTTGTCGTCCTCGGACACTCCCGGTATCAAAAGCCATACTACATTTCATTACCTACGATGGCCAATAACACGGGGTTATTGCATTTAAACACCCACAAACAACACCGCCCTCAGTTGAGATGTAACTCAGTATCTTGGGAACAGAAATCCTTAACGGAATTCATATTAGCGAGTCTTACGACCGTTGTATCGAGCCCTAAACAAGCGATGTTGATAGGTAGTCTCGAAACTGAAATGAGTTTAAGGTGGAGTAGGCTACATTTTTTGGACGTAGTTTGGAAAACTCCCCGTTTCTGATTTCATACGAAGACCGTTTCGATTGAAAGACCAATATATACCGAATGACGTTTTTTGTTCCAAACCAAAGTGACATCCACCAGTTTGTAGCCTAATTTTATACTTTAAAAAAAGAAAGCTACCGTAGACGTAATGTTAAGTTTATAGAAAGTCTTACGGAGTTTTGGGGTTTACCTTTATGCCGTACTTTTCCTGGACACTTCTAATAAGAATATAGCACAGTTTAATGAGAACCTTAACTACAAAGGTGACTTTTTTTAGCAAGATTATCAACCTTTCAAAGAGGAAAAGAACCCACTTAAATACTGTACTATCATATGGATTGCCTCGTTGAGAGTTCTGAGTTACATATCCTGTGGAGGAAGGGTTGTTTGTCTTCCCGGCTATTGAAAGTACGTGTAAGGCGGGTTGCATTGGTACGTCATTCGAAGTCTACTAAATAAACCCAGTAGGATCAAGAATACAATAGAAAAATACGGCCTATAACAGTAAACTGATGAAATTCGTTACATTAAAGATAAATGGTACAAAACAATTCCTCTTTACACTGCCTAAGATGTTATTAGTCAAAATTCGAAATTTCTTGTAAACGAAGCGGTTGTTCTTCTTTACGGAGTGACGTTCATGATCAGAATATGACCGTTTATCGGTAGACCTATTTACATTGCGGCCGAGAGGATTCGTCGTGCTGACCACACGACACCTCATAATCTGCAGGCCTTCGGGCTGAGCAGCGGTCGCTTGGTAGGCCAAGGCCCTTCAAAGACTGTAGTGCCATGGGGTTTGGTTTGGTCCTCTTTACATTGTCTGTCGTTTATCCTATAGATATCCTATCTATCGTCAATAACATAGTATGGCTCCTTCTTTCTGAATCCGACCTCGACCTCGAATAAATTGTAACATAATAATAATAATAATAATAATAATAATAATAATAATAATAATAATAATAATGAAATAGGCCTACTGGTAGGGCCTAATTGTAACTTTAGTTTATGATATTTCTGGATAATTTTCTTCCATCATGTTTTGTTTCTTTAAACATGACGGAAGAAAATTATCCAGAAATATCATTTGTGATATTGTTTCGTTGTGGATCTTAAGGCCCACACATTTATAACCTACGTACCGGTGTGTTAAATGATAGTCTTCTTAATTCAATCTCAGTTCAGTGAATATGAAGTGCCATCTATAATATGAGTCCACATCAGATTGTAGCTGGCGACCTTCAGTTAGCTATATTCAGCTTCAAATTCAGTGCAAATTTGTAAGAAATTAGAGTAACGGTAGCCTATGTGCTCTGCTTTTTTAGGCTATGCTGCTAAATAATTTCGAACATTATCCAGATTATATTTAATCAGAAGGTATTTTAAACCGTCCTTTTCCAATTTAAAAAGATCGGTGTTTTTAGTGACAAGGAGAATTAAGTTAATTACTTTAGTGGCTCTTAGAAAGTGATGCCATTTCATTCACGTCTTTAAATTTCATGTTATTTCCCATTCTAGATTAATGACAGTCTTTTAAGAGCTCAAATGCAATTGTTATGATTTTCTTGTTAAGAGGCGCGACTGTTTTCAATTCTAATTGCAAGAAGAAACGCATGCGAAAAGTATTTCGCGTGTTCGCTTTTTCAAAGAAGCAAGCACAAATGGGAAAGATTTTACTGTGCTGGTAGGATTTTATTGTTTGGGACTTCAGACTCTGTGTGTGTGTGTGTGTGTGTGCATCACGCGTGTAAAACGTCGGTCGGTCGGCGTTCGTTCTTACCGTTCCGCCATTGCGGCTAGCGGAGTATCACTGAGCCGACTGCCCGACTCCATCTTGTCTTGTTTGCTTTTCAGCAGTACTGCAGCCCCAATGTGAAGAGCGTGTTACCAATGGGATCGCTCCGTGGGCGGCAACCTCAACGCACAACTCCGCCCTGACTCCGCCCACACTTTGGCAGTACCCTGGTAAGTACAGCCTCTTTTTTTAGCTCTCCCTTCATGTATTTTTGTTTTTTGTTTTACGTGGAAAGCTTTTACGATGAAACATCACGATTATATATCCACTCTCTCGTAGTAAGTAGTATAATAGTTTGAACACGAGATAGCGCCAAAGTCGCCTTGTTAGTAGTGCTATCTAGCGAAGGAAACTTACACTATTATTGATTTGGTTTTTATTTTGGGTTTCGCAGTATTCCACCATAGTGTCGCTGTGAAATGTTGTGTATCATCGTACGTTCGCGAGTTCGAGAAGTGTTCATCTTGGTCTTATTGGGATTAAAAAGGAAGATGGATTATAAACAAATGTGGAAGTTGCTGTTTACTATTTTGTGGCTGTCTTTATGAGGTAATGATGTGACGCACATTCACGTGCTCATGTGTCACGGGCCGTGACAATGAGATAAGCAGGTGGCTGGGAAGAGTAAAGCCGGCAATTCACTCCAAGTTTATTTCATTCGGCGAACAGTACTTGTATAGAAGCACAGTAAGTGTAGCGGACATCCGTCCGGTTAACAGTTGAATCTGTATTAATTAACGTACAGTTGAATTATTAATCAAAGAGTTTATAAACTTGCTAAAGCGATTGAGGCGTCATTATGATTAGATAATGAGACGACCAGTATGGAAAGCGTCTTCTTGGTAGTTTGACAAGTATCGTAGGTTTTTATGTGTTATTTGTTGACATGAACTGTGGTGGAGCGGTAGTTGTCAGAACAAAGAATTTTCAGACATATGTTATCGTGAACAACTATTACTTTTCTCTTCTACTATTCATTTTAAGGATAGGTTGCGATTTATGCATCACTGTTTAATTAGACTGATTCTCTGTTGGACAGCTCAGATTGAGAAATAATTTTTAAATGAAGAATCAACAGTGATTTAAAGGAAAATAACAGTACATCAAAAATATTACATGTAAAATTTGAAATCATATTTAATTAACCAACAGATATTGTTAATAACGTTTCATAATATATAATTTTATATTGACATTGATAGTTTTGAATTCTATACCCATTTTTCTTCAGTTAATCATTGGGCGGTAGACTTGTTTGCGCGCTGCAGATAGATTTATCGATTAGTCTTATTTTTGAGCTAGGGTAGTACTTTCGATTCCGTGGATAATATACGTTGAAAATCCTTGCATCGCATGTCTCGTCATCATTACATGAAGGTGCATTTCATGGTAGGAAAAATAAGCGAGTTGAAATGACCGTGGTCCGTAAAATAATTTTGTTTCCCGTAAAATTTTACTGTGCTTTGAATTGTAGCCTACAGTTGAGTTTAAATGAGAATTTCTGAGTATAAGACGGATTCACGATTCGACTGACAAGTTGTGGACCTATCCATATTTTGCAGAAGGGTGATTTTTATTTCAGTGCCAGCTTTTGAGCAGTGCAACAAGGGACTCTTTACTTATATTGCCAGTGTGGCAGCGACCGAGGTGACCTTGTTAAAGTCCCAATTGCGTCTCAATTATGAATTAGTTATTATTCGTTTGAAAGTTCCGTACTTCAACATGATTACGTAAGGAAAGTGTTAACTGTTGGTTAACAAAATTGCACGGTTGACTGAATTGGTTGAACGTTATCATGCGTATCTTACGATACGGTATATATTTTTAGTGGTGTTGTACAGTGTATCAACCGGCTGAGTTTCTCTGTTTCAAGGTAGAGTTAACTTTTAGAAATAACTTTATAACATTTTTACTGCTTTGTTTAGCTATAATTACAACTTGTTACGATTTTGCAATTTTGCCTCGCCCTTCTTAACTTTAAACAGATATTCCGGATGGGGACAGGAAATACAATTACCGGTATGTGTGTAACCCCTCCCCCCATGTCACTACAGCCCTAAGGGCCTTAGCCTGCCAAGCGACTGCTGTTCAGCCCGAAGGCCTGCAGATTACGAGGTTTCGTGTGGTCAGCACGACGAATCCTCTCGGCCGTTATTCTTGGCTTTCGAGACCGGGGCCGCTATCTCACCGTCAGATAGCTCCTCAATTTTAATCACGTAGGCTCTCAGTGGATATCGAACCAGCCCTCAGATCCAGATCCCTGACCTGGCCGGGAATCGAACCGGGGTCTCCGGGTAAGAGGCAGCCACGCTACCCTTACACCACGGGACCGGCAGCACGTGTGTAAATAAATTAAAATTCCAAAAGTCATTTGGAAACAAACACTTTAAAATCTAATTTTGGGAAAGAATAGAAAAATACGTGGGTATGAATACATTTAAAATCCAACGGCCCTTTGGAAACAAATATTTTTTTCTCCTGTTTTGAGAAGTAAATAAGATTTTCAAATAATGAGATTTGAAGTTAGCAGACACTTGTTCTGAGAGCACACTCCAGACAGACTATAGTTTTTTTACTCTGCTGTTAATAGGTCTTTTAATAATTATTTATGCTTGTTAAAATTTATTTCTAATTATCTTCATGAGTAATTATTGCTGGCTGTTTCAAATATTTCTTAAATTTTATGTATTTCCGAATAATTTTTCAATAATATTTAAGTAATAATAATAATAATAATAATAATAATAATAATAATAATAATAATAATAATAATAATAATAATAATAATAATTGCAGCTAATAGCCACTGATCCAAAACAATTACAGTAAAAATGAAAAGCTTGTTCACTACATAGGCCTAAGTCGTTAAAAGACCCCTGTCTAATATTGCACCACTCCCCGTGATATCGTTCACATTTCTTTCCACATATTTCACAGATGCAATGTAAGACTGGCTCATGGAAGGCTTTGATTTTACACAAGCCGTGTATTGAGAAACGAGTTACTGTATGTCGGAGATCGTAGACCGGAGCTTTCCAGTCTGAAGATGTCATGACTTCTGTCTCATAGATTTCGGAAAAATATTTTTTTCTTCGTAGCTTGTAACTCTGTTCGCTGGTCTTGGTAGGCGGCTGTGGATGGTTGGCACATCTGTAGTCTTATAACCTCTACATAAAATGTTTCGGTATTTAAGCATCCCTTCAATTTGTGTACTAAAATTGCGTTCATAACAGGGGTTCTTAAACGTTCCGTTAATTTACTGGCGTGGGTCTCTTAAAGCCCAACCGACAGCGCCGGGATTCGATACTACAGTATAACCCTGGTAGTAGAAACCACACACCTGATCAATTATGCTACTCAGGTGACAAGTTAAGTGCCTGGAAGTCAGAATAGGAAGATGGTCAGAAGTAACCTCTTATATTCAGAGTACCCCTGTAACTTTGTCTCTCGCTGTTAAGGAATATATTTTTTTAATTTTTTAAATAATTGTTCCTCCTCTCACATTGTATTATCTGGCATTCCCACTGCACGAGCAATACCTATTGTCATAATGTAAGTGTATACGTTTATGTAACTCATCATTGTGCAATTTTCTTTAGTTGGTTTTATCTCGTTGTGTCAACAGTTTGATTAGCGCCTTACGAAGTGTTTGCAGAGACCTGTTTTGTATGCATGGTTGGACTTTTGTTATTATTTATGGTAATCGGTAAAAGTAGTCATTAGTAACTTAATAATCCAGATATTTGACGTGAAAAGCTCACACATTAATTAACAGCGAATTTTCTCTGTTCTTGAAATTTACTAGAATAAAGCGAATTTTAAAACATTTAAATTATTGTGGTGTAGTATTTGGTCATATAAATGATTAGCAATGGCGTTCTAGATAGATTTGTTGAAACGTGTCGTATCTTAACAACTTCCTCACTTTGAAAATAAGTGTGATTCTCTTCTCTACCACACAGTAGTGTAGCTGCGCTAAGGGAACACATAAAATGTCTGCATTTTCAGGAATTTTGTATCAGGTTCATGAAATCCATCGACTGTTCATTTCATATAATATAAAGTGAGAATTTTTTAAAAATGATTAAGACTATCAAAATAAATTATTTATAATCATTATCAAAATGACAACTACAATAGAACAGGAAAATTTCTTGTATCTGGTTGTCTACTCCAAATTGATGAGGTAAGCTGAACTGTTATTTTAAATCCATTATAGATATTTCGCAGTATGGACACTTTGCTATGTCACAAAAAATATGCACAATTACTTTTAAAATATATTATTAACTTAGCTAATGTGTTCGAAGTTTTCATTGAAATTTTGAGATATTATCATCGTGAAATATTTAATGAGAATTTTCAAAATGTATCATGATAGGCATTGAATAGTTTTCTCCATATCTTGACTCTGGGACTCTATATGAATTTTCGGAAAATGAGAAAATAGCCTACTGAAGTCAGGCATATTTCTAAAGAGCTACTGAAATGGTAAAATGAATGTTATTTCTACCTACTTCTCATTGACAATCCGAACATAGCGCTTACAACATTTTCGGTATTATAATAATAATAATAATAATAATAATAATAATAATAGCTTTAATGGCGTGTGGCCTCCGGAGAGGTCTGGTGCAGGTCTTTCAAGCTGATTCCGTATAGGTGACCTGCGCATCTGTGAGGATTCTAACAATGAAGACAGCATTAACACCCAGCCCCCGAGTCACAGGAATTAACTAATAAAAGTTAAAATCCCTGAGCCGGCCGGGAATGGAACCCGGGGCCCCTTGGACCAAAGGCCAGCATGCTAACCATTTAGCCATAGCGCTGGATATTTCCAGTACAACTCTCATTAGAAAATCGTATTTGTGGAGAAGCTATCCTTCAGGATCATGAACATCCTGTTTCGGCTTTGATGATAAAGGCGATTTTAGACTGATTGCCTGTTGTAATTTTTTAAAATTTGCTTTACCTCGCACTGACACAGGTAGGTCTTATGGCGACGGTGGGATAGGGAAGGGCTAGGAATGGGAAGGAAGCGGCCCTGACTTTGATTAAGGTACAGCTCCAGAATTTTCCTGGTGTGAAAATGAGAAACCACGGAAAACCATCTTCGGACCTGCCGACAGTGGGGTTCGAACCCTTTATCCTCCAACTACAATGATAATGTTTTAAGGGTACCGCAACGCTACAGAAAGAAAATACACACGTAAGTCACTCTGAGTCGTTTAAAGACTATTTCACGCTAAGTTAAGAGGGTTGGTTCGTTCTAGTTTGAGGTAAAATCTGTTTAAAATACTGGTCTTGGTCCGTCTCCATCTGCCGCGGAACATCACTGGCTGAAAGTATTATTTTTGTTTTTCCATATCTTCTTCCTCCCGATCATCTCCAGTTTATTTTGTTTGAGCCGGGCTGAGTGGCTCAGACGGTTGAGGCGCTGGCCTTCTGACCCCAACTTGGCAGCTTCGATCCTGGCTCAGTCCGGTGGTATTTGAAGGTGCTCAAATACGTCAGCCTCGTGTCGGTAGATTTACTGACACGTAAAAGAACTCCTTTCGGGACAAAATTCCGGCACCTCGGGTCTCCGAAAACCGTAAAAGAGTAGTTAGTGGGACGTAAAACAAATAACATTATTATGTTTTGTTTGATAGGCTCAGCAGTCAGCATTGTGAAAGCATTTAATTGTTTTTCACATTATAAGCAATCTTTTCGTGATTTAAAAGTCGTTACTTCGTTATGAACCCAGAGGCTAGTTCGATCGTCAAAAATTAACCATAATAGGTTACGCAGTTGCAGGACAAGACAAAAAGTACCTATGAGGGGCTATGATGAGCCCTTTGGGGCAATGTGAGGAGTGATGCTCCGACCCGGTAACGCGTTCAATACCTTCTACAGTGTACATCCACTGGCGCTGGTTGTGAATATTGTTATACAGCACGATACATAATCTGAAGATTCCATAATATCACACCCATAAATTAGAGTGAAAGCTTCCCGTTCTGGTATATCTCAACGAACAAACGCAAACAATTTGAGAGGCGGCAGGCAACAGGTGGAAATACAGTAGTTTGGTAATTATAACATACCGTATTTGGGCTCAATAGTGTTCAGACTTTCAGAACACAAACCTACGGTAAAATATTTCAGAATGTAATCCTCATCTTCACTACTATAAAGTTTTGCGGCAGTTATAAGATCATTTCAACTTTCAACTGGTAGATTTGGCATACAGAAAACAGTCTCTGACTTGTGAAAGCGTGGGTGTAGGCCGCACCCCCTCATCTCGACCCAAGTAGTTTCTTTCTTTTGAGAAGGGGAGGCTTTCCCTTATTACTCCCCTCGCCTGCTGGTAGAATGTCTTGCTTCCCTAGGAAAAGGAGACAAAGGCGAAGGTTCTAACTTGCTCCTATTCCGCCACACGCTCCGCGAAGAGTTCTAGCAAGCAGTTTTACTTACGAGCTATATTATTAGACAGAAAAGCACACAATGTGCAAGAATATGAACTGATTCTCTACAAAGTTTTGTCAGAGAACAAGGCCTCTTCGGACACTCCACACCATCGGCACACAATCATGGTTCGGTTCGTGAAAACTAAGTACAAGCAACACTTGCCTTATGATGGAAACTACGAACCGTTGCACGAGTCACTGCATGTGTGAAGTCGAAGCAATTTTGGCACCAATTGTCTGTTGTCATTGCATCCGTTGTATAAAAGTCACTCCATATTTCTGTCTTCTTCGATTTTAATTCACGTGACAGCTCTTGAAATTATTTTGTAGATTGTAGTCATTGTATGTCGTAGGTCCTCAATGAATACAAGCTCTCGAGTTATGGAACCAGGAGAAAATTATCGTAGGGATTATATTATTTACTAGTAGTACATTCTAAATTAGCATGTAAAATGTAATTGAAAATTTGAAACGAACATGTTTTTGTATTTCCGTGCCAGCTGTACCTCAGTCAGTCTCATTCTGTTGCACAAACCAGCATCAGTATTTAGATTGTAAATAAGAATATCGTCATGCTTCCAACTTGTACGTCTAACTTCTCAGGTGGCATGTCTGAAGGATGAAGGAAGATCAGACATTCAATAGGATAATGTACTACTTACGGTAATAAGCATCGTCGTATTCTACGGAGTCAATTCTGATGTAGGCCCTAAAGTCGCACCCCAACTCCCCCTCCCCCTCACCGCGCAAAAAAAAACAAAAACAATATATGAGTGCTTGGTATTGTATGTTCCTGACATTTAATTTCATCAGACGTAATTTTAAAGATTATCAAAATATAATTCACCTCTCATGAAGATATAAATCCGGTGGAACTGCAGTGAGCTTATAAGCACCCTTTTTTTTTTGAGCGACTGCTCGTTATTTTATTACCTTTCAAAATGATCGTAACCTGTTGGTTAATGAAGTTAACTTGTTCTACTACTTTCCCAAGAATAATTGAATTATCATTACGATGTGAAGAAAAGCCAAACAAATATTTTGCAATGTGTTTTGAAATCTGGTTTTGTGAAACCCCAATAATACCATTTCAGATACCATTTTGGCCTAGTTGCCGAGTTGTAGAACCTTTTACTTTAGTTGGGATCTATAGCAATTTACACTACTTTTGGTTTTAAAATCTTCATTTTGGGCCCGAGGATAGATTATTTTAAAACTGACTGAACAGGGGTCAGAAACAGCAAGGCCGAGCTCGATAGCTGCAGTCGCTTAAGTGCGGCCAGTATCCAGTATTCGGGAGATAGGTTCGAACCCCACTGTCGGCAGCCCTGAAAATGGTTTTCCGTGGTTTCCCATTTTCACACCAGGCGAATGCTGGGGCTGTACCTCAATTAAGGCCACGGCCGCTTCCTTCCCACTCCTAGCCCTTTCCTGTCCCATCGTCGCCATAAGACCTATCTGTGTCGGTGAGACGTAAAGCAACTAGCAAAAACAAAACAAAAAAAACAGCAAAGATATAAAGTCCTGCTGGCACTGACATTTGAACTCGTTTGAAGTGGTTCAAAAGATCTGCAACTAGGTTGATTGTCGCTTTCAATTTCCGTCGTTTATACCGGTATATACATTTATGATCATCTTTCCTAAGTGCATGCGTTCCTTTTTGTTGCAACTCTTTTCAACATCTCAATAAACTCAAATCACAACACGGAATTCTCGTATTTGCTTTAAACGTCGTAAATTGATCAACAATAGAGAGCAAATGGTTATAATGTTTTGGCTCAAGCAACGGGTGTGCGTTTTTTTTTCAACTCTGGCAGCACATTGGTGATGTTTTCTAACGTATATTGTTCCCGTTGCTGACACTGATGGTATTGCTGGTATGGTGACGGGCACAAAACTCGGCTCCAGCTAGCGAATTCATTGCAGTATGTGTCGCATCTTTCTTCGCCCACTTGAATGAAGTCCCACGAGCACCAAGGAGCTCCCATGTAAAATAAACTGTGGAATGGACATAGTTTGACCTCATGCCAATAGGTGAAGATGTTCACGTCAACCTGGCAAACATGGCGCAATGATTTCACGCAAAGAAACTTAATTTTCTTTTAAAAGGGTTGAGAGAATTTCATTGTATTTTTCCTGTAAAGGAGAGATTAACATCTATACCTGGTGTTATTTTCAGCTGCTGAAATGTCGTTCTCTCAATATCGCTGTGGATGACAGGCATAATACTGTTATTGGCCTTACGTCCCACTAACTACTTTTACGGTTTTCGGAGACGCCGAGATGCCGGAATTTAGTCCCGCAGGAGTCCTTTTACGTGCCAGTAAATGTGCCGACATGAGGCTGATGTATTCGAGCAGGATCGAAACTGCCAAGTTGGGGTCAGAAGACGAGCGCTTCAATCGTCTGAGCCACTCAGCCCGGCAGTGACAGACGGAATAGGAATTTTATATAGGCCTATATCTACATCGAGGGTGCGCGAACAATACCTCTTAACCCACAAGTCTCTCCCTATCCATTACTTTCCTTATGACTGGTCACGCCTCCCAGCCACACATGGATATCGTTGCTGCCGGGAAGAAACCTCCTATGTGAAATATTTTAGCTTAGAACTTTGGCCGGTAAGGTTCTCTCATCTAAGGTGCAATATTGTGTGAATATTGTCAAGGCATTCTCGCTCTTCATGATGTGTGCGCTGCGAGTCAGTATATCTCCAAAAATATTATCACATATGAGGTTTTGTCCCGGCAACGACGATATGCAGTCCCTCATTACAATGTTCGCTGCGTTCATTTTCGTATGCCAGTATCCTGTATGCTTGCCAGGGATCCACTGTTAAGGTACAGAATTTAAAAAAAAATTGGGATCTAGAAGGCCAGCGCTCTACCATCTGAGCCACTTATCTCGGCCCTGTTTATCCCTTGATAAAAACAGAGATAACTAGCAACTGAATTGTACCTTTGCCCCTTTGCAATAAACGTTCAAGCGTTATGCTAGAAATGGCATTCGCTTGGAGGAGTGTTCGCTTAGGATGGCCATCCTGGTTTACCATGGTTTGTATTTGAATCATTCTTATATTCAGTTTGAGAGTCATATTTGTTTGGTTGATGGTGTTGGTGTATTTGGGGAAAGTGGAATGAGTTTAAATACGCTCAACCCCGGGCTAATAATACTTTTTTTATAGGGCCTAGGTGAAAGAGAAGCTTCGTTCTTAAATTATCACAATTAATAAGTTTCTCCATAGGACTTGTTGGGCCATCACCATAGAAGCAAGATCATTTATTCGGTTATACTCTATGTGGATACTGTCCGACTCATTGGCTGAATGGCCAGCGTTGAGGCCTTCGGTTAAGAGGGTCCCGAGTTCGATTCCCGGCCGGCTCAGGGAGTTTAATCGCTTCTGATTAATTCTTCTGGCTCGGGGACTGGGTGTTTGTGTTTGTCCCAACACTTTCCTCTGTTTCACAATTCACCACACTACACTACCAACCACCACAGAAACACGCAATAGTGATTACATCCCGCCACATAGGGTTGGCGTCGGGAAGGGCATCCTGCCGTAAAACAGGGCCAAATCCACATGTGCGACACAGTTTGCACCCGCGACCCCACAGGTAGGGCCTATGGGAAAAAGCTGTAGGAAAATAAGAAGACACTGTGTCGATACTATCAGTACGAAATAAGTGTGCCACTCACTGTTCGCAAAGGTGCTTTTCCATGATAGAGACGACCCTTAGGTATCAGAAGAAGTACTAACAAAAATTGGGGAGATGAACAGGAATCAAACCTACAACATTCGACTTTTTTATATTAACATCATTCTTCAGTACTGAGTTTAAGGAGTTGTTTCCTGTATACAACAGTACCCATTCTACATTCTTCTGAAAACCGCTTAACTGATCTGAAAAGTAGAGCGACGATTGGAGAGCACTGGGAAGGTGAGGAGAAGCCCGCTACTGGTTACCACCCATCATGTGGAATATGGAATGTAAATACCAGACTGAGATCTGAAATAGTAAGGCGCTAGTCAACCTTGAAGAAATTGGATTACAATGATATACTGGAGATGCGACTGCTCGAGAGTCTGTTTCAAATATTTACACGATTCGTTCCTAACTGAGTTCTGCTCTGGTAGTTTATGTCGGTGTACAAACCATCTATGTATGGAATTATCAACATAGGTGAAAGGCAGACTTCTAAAATTAAGGTACAGCCCCAGCATTTACTTGGTGCGGAAACTACGGAAAACTATCTTCAGAGCAGCCGACGTTGGAGTTCGAACTCATCTCCCGAATGCAAACTCACAGCTGCGCGTTCCGATCCGCAAAGCCAACTTTCTAAGTACTATACTTCAAAACAACAAATAATTATAGAATTGGCTCACTTCGACTTGATTTTCCATCTAAGTATATATTGTTCAATTGCTAGCAGTAAGTTAAATCCTCATGTTGTTTAATTCAGCCTAAGCACTTCTGTTTTGGAATCAGATCATATACCTTCTTCACATAGCCAACCATAGCTATATTTCTCACTTGCTGCTCTTAGAAGAAATTGGCCAATGTGCCTGTTTTAGTTCAAAACCTTAGTGATTTTCATTTCATCTGTCCTCTTCTTTCCTTCCCATTCTAACTATGACACAGCCTGGAATACTAACCTTTATATTATTTAGATATTTAAATAAACCATTCCTGATTCCAGTATGGAAATTGATAATTTTGCTAGGTTTGTGCAATCGGAGGTTTATTGGTCAATTCTAATTAATTATACTGAATTAGCCTATTCCATAAACTTGTTTTACTTGATCTGGTTTACTTACTCTTGTTAGAATTCGCCGAGTTTTAATTCGTACGACTATGGATAATAATAATAATAATAATAATAATAATAATAATAATAATAATAATAATAATAATAATACTATAATAGTAGTTGTTTAACATCCTGTTAATTGCCATAGATTTTAAGAGATAGTGGAATGTCAGAATTGTGTTGCATAGGAGTTTTCTTACCGTGCCGAAAGCCAACGACACAGTTGTCACCTTCGAAACACCCTCAGATGCCCACTTACCTCACCAGCGTCGAATGCACATAACAACCTACCGACAGCGCCACCGCAGTCGGGCGGATCGGGAGATGCCTTCAGACTCCTATCGACAGCCGGTACTCGTATTGTCAGGGGAAAGAGGGCTTTTGCTGTTCTGCTGTGTTGATGATCAACAAAATACTCTATGGGTCTGAATCGCGTATCGTTGGGGTGTTTCTTCATTGGTTCGTGACTTACTACACACTTTGTGCTTTGTGACCTTGGATCCCGAAGTCTTTGAGGTGGGCCCACCGGAAACCGAGATAGGGAGGGCGATTGTAAAATGAAAGGGTCCTGCTGCGTCGGATAGGAATTCAGTCAAGCATTTGAGACTGAGGAACGTTTGGAATTTTCTGTCATCGGACGAGAACGGGTGATCATTAAAGTTAGTACGTTCCTCAGCATGTGAGCGGATAATATTTGCTTGACATTTTGAGAGGTAAGTATCATCATCATCATCATCATCATCTGTTTACCCTCCAGGTTCGGTATTTCCCTCGGACTTAGCGAGGGATCCCACCTCTACCGCCTCAAGGGCAGTATCTTGGAGCTTCAGACTCCTGGTCGGGGAATACCACTGGGGAGTATGACCAGTACCTCGCCCAGGCGGCCTCACCTGCTATGCTGAACAGGGGCCTTGTGGAGGGATGGGAAGATTGGAAGGGATAGGCAAGGAAGAGGGAAGGAAGCGGCCGTGGCCTTATGTTAGGTACCATCCCGGCATTCGCCTGGAGGAGAAGTGGGAAACCACGGAAAACCACTTCCAGGATGGCTGAGGTGGGAATCGAACCCACCTCTACTCAGTTGACCTCCCGAGGCTGAGTGGACCCCGTTCCAGCCCTCATACCACTTTTCAAATTTCGTGGCAGAGCCGGGAATCGAACACGGGCCTCCGGGGGTGGCAGCTAATCACGCTAACCACTACACCACAGAGGCGGACTGAGAGGTAAGTATCACTCATAGTTTACATTGACAAGTTATTGACGGATGTTCATTGTTGATTCATATGTTATCATTTTAACATTGTCCGCCTTCGTAGCGTAACGGTTAGTGTTATTAGCTGCCGTCCTTGGGGGCCCGGGTTCGATTCCCGGTACTGCCAGAAATTTAAGAATGGCAGGAGGGCTGGTATATGGTTGAAATGGTACATGCAGGTTACCTCCATTGGGGGTGTGCCTGACAAGAGCTGCACCACCTCAGGATGAGGACACGTGTTTACTTTATTTTAACATTTCAGAATCTTCAGCAATGGTTTCCAAACTTTTCCTCACGACGCCGCCCTTGTACACTGTATGATTTTATGCATCTCTCATCCAGAAACACTAATTGTGATGCAAATAAACAATATAGGTAATAGGAATAAATCATAGGCTAGTAAACAGTACATTGCACGTCTTGTAAAAAAAGCAAGTTTTCGGCGACTGTTATACCGTGATTAAATCGTGGAATTTGAACATCAGGGATGTAACTTTTCGTTTCAAAAGTTCCACATTAGCTAGGCTTCGAATTGTGGCTGTCTTGGTTAGAAAACAGTGACGGTGTCACTCAACGCGTTACTCTCCGACATAGGCTATGTCTATCAGAGCTACGATTGAAAATTTTAAGTAGCATAATGCTAGGAAAACGCAATGACGTACAGTTTTTGAAGAACAGTTTTTATATCGGGCTTCCTAGTGTTTTATAAAGAACTGTTTTTATATCGAACCTGATTTATGATCATTTGATTCTTCATCTAGAATTGTGAAGCTACCACATCTCTCGCTATCATAGCCGAAGAGACCGAACAAGTGGCCGCGCGCTTTGGGTTACTCGGCTATCAGCTTGCATTCGTGAGATAATGGGTGGGTTCGAAATACACTGTCGGCAGTCCCGAAAATGGTTTTCCATGGTTTCCTATTTTCACACTAGGCCAATTAATTAAGGCCATGGTCACTTCCTTCTCACTCCTAGTCCCTCCCTATCCCATCGTCGCCATAAGACCGATCTGTGTCGGTGGGACGTAAAGCAGACTGTGTAAAAAAAAATATCTGAAGAAGCATACAAGTATATTTCAGAAAAGACAGAAAAATAGTGAGAATACGTTTACTCCGACGAGGAAGATATTTGTGGATAACTGTTGAAGTCTGGTCACTTAAGTTGTGAAGTATGGTTGATTTTGAAGTCTGCCAACACTTCCTTTTAATAACTTGAAGTTCATAAGTGTTGGAGAATGTGAAATGATGTCTTCCAAAGCGCGTTCATTAATATTCTCTGCTTATAAAAAAGTATGTTTTTAGTTTCCTTATCAGTCGAAGTAAGTGATCAAATTAGTCGGTTATTAGTTACGAGTTACAAGGGAGTTTACTCTCACCTTTGTCTCAGTTGCTTCTTCGAATGTCCTATAGTCAGCCCTAGATTCTCTTTTGCATTTTTTTCACTATTTGTACTGTTAATGTATGATAGAACGGTGACATTGTAATAGAGTATTAGTTTTTTCGTGAACAAATATGCTACAAATATAAAATAAATGGTCTTTTAGTATAGCTTTCCACTCCAGATACATATACAAATGCATATGACTTTCTGTCATACGACTTTCGGATCTGGATCGGGCCTCTATGAAGTCTCCTCCCTGGTATATGCCTTATTTTCCCTGTGTTGAAAAAACAGGACAAAAATGTTTGGAATGAGCTATTTTCGTGCAAAACCAGCCGTAAATTAAAGGAGAGAGAGAGAGAGAGAGAGAGAGAGAGAGAGAGAGAGAGAGAGAGAGAGAGAGAGTTTAGAAAGGCCCTTCTGACGCACCCTTTCTGATGAATTATTTTGAACAGCATATAACTAAAATCCTACATAGTTGTCCTTATCATGAATTTAAATTCAAAGTTTCATGAAAATACACTTGTCCGTTTTTCTGTGATCCTGTAACAACCCAGCGCAGACCATTATTTGTCCTGTCCGGTATAAAAGCCGAGTATCAGGTTAATATTTAAAAAGTACAGAGATAAATGATTTTATACGTATTACATCTGTCACACGTCTTTTCTATCAGAATCTGGTCATTACAAGTCTTTTTCTGTAGTTGGTTTTGATGTACAGAATTATTTGTACTGTGAAAATATATCTTATGCTCTGAGTTTGTCAGTTGATGATATTTTCCTCCGTATTTCAAGTTTCTTATGAGCAGCAACTTCATTGCAGACTTTCATAGTTATGAGTAGGAAGTAGATTTGTCACTAATACGGTAATCTAGTTCGAAAAGTTAGAGACTGCTTCTCTGAAATCACATTCCTTGGAGAAAGTTTACATAAAATAGCAGGAAAAAGTATTTTAGAACTCCTGTCTTTTATGCACAATACCCTTCTGACCAGTTGTGCGGGTTAAGGAGCTGCAGGAGTGATTCAAGAAGGTTGAAATCCAATCTATTTGTGCCATAAAATGTTATAGGCTACTACGAACACTGAAAGGCCTGCCATTGATTCTTATTATGATCGTTCGACAAGTATTCCCTTCTTTTGGCTGAAATGAAATGGCTTATGGCTTTTAGTGCCGGGAGTGTCCGAGGACAAGTAGGCGCGACCTGCGCGTCATGATGAGGATGAAATGATGATGAAGACGACACAGACACTCATCCCCCCGTGCCAGCGGAATTAACCAATTATGGTTACAATTCCCGTCCCTGCCGGGAATCGAACCCGGGACCCCTGTGACCAAAGGCCAGCACGCTAACCATTTGTAGCCATGGAGCCGGACGTTCTTACCTCCCACGATATTTCTATTGTCAAGGCTGAAAGTTGCCTGGTAAGTTCTTCATCTAATTGTATATTATATCCAGAAGACACCGCTCCCTCCCCATCCCCCTCCCCCACCCGTTTTTGTAAACTAATACGCCTCAGACACACTGACCGGACCCAATGGTAGTTCTCAAACGACATCGTCATGTCGGCTGGCTGCCTTGCACAGTAGGTATGTGCACATCTTCTGTGCTCAGGATGCGGGATCGAATTTCGACGCAGTTAGTTGGCATTTAAGAGTGCTTATATACGTACAGAATAGTAGATTTATTGGGATATTAAAGCACCCCTATAACCCCTTTTCATAGAAACATTCTGGGTTCTGGCATCTCTTAAAATCTGTCCTACTCGATGGGACTTTAAACACTAAAAAGAACCGTACAGGCCATGAAGGCCGCTGAAGGCTTCCCCTATCCGTAACCTCGGACCTTCTCGACTAGGCAGCTCCCGGCCCGTTAAAGCATTATTATTAGTATATACAAACCACGTCGCACATTCCAGTACATGGTGACGACTAGCCTGCGAGAATGCGTGTGCATTTATCTAAACACGATATTCTGTTAGCGGGCTTCTCAAAAGACCGCTTTAAGCCATCTAAACTACTCGCTCTTCTGTATGTATGTATGTTTAGTCTTCAGCCCGAAGGCTAGTTGGATCCTCAACAGTTCTACCATCATCTGTCATAGGTGGATGGCCTAGGCATCATTGAAGAGGCGTACTAGGGAAATGAGGAGTGAGGTAGTTTCCCGTTGCTTTCATTATTGAGCTAGAAGTTGCTATTATGTAGGAGTCTACCAAGGCCACTGAAATGCATGCACCAACCGACTCTATGAACAACATTTTCACAACATTCATAACAGGGACTGGCTGCATAAGAAATGGTTTTTCTAGCATCGCTCATACCTTTCATATTGTCAAAGCCAAGGATGAGACAAATCAATGAAGGTAACAAAATTGCTCTAGCCTATACGAGAAGACATAGTGCTCTGTAAACACTAGGTCTCGCCAGCAAGGGCATACTCGCTCTTCGATAGTGCAATATATTGGTTTAATTGGCAACACACATTCTTTGAACAGTCTGTCTAAATTCTTTGCGTAGCCTAGTAATTATTTCCTGTTTTACATTTATTAACCATTTTTTTTCACGAATTGTCAGAAAACTGCTCCACAGATAAGTTGAAATAATTATATTAGTTTTACATCCCACTTGGGGGCAAAGGCGACCGGGCGTAGAGCTAACCACTCTACCCCATCATGTGCCGAGGTTAACAATGGTGGAAGCCTTTACTTCCACTCCTCCAAGGGCCTTCATGACCTGTGCGGAGGTGACTTTGATTTTTTTTACATCCCACTAATTACTATTACGGTTTCGGAGACGCCGAGGTACTGGAATTTTGTCCCGCAGGTGTTCTTTTATGTACCGATAAATCTACCAGTACGAAACTGGGGTATTTGAGCATCTTCAAATACCACCGGTCTGAACCGGGATCGAACCCGCCAACTTAGTTTAAAGATCACCGCTCTGCCATATGAACCACTCAACTTATCACTGAAATCATAACCATAAGTTATGATTTTGGGCCTTTGTAGGGGCTACAATACGCTACCATTTTGTGCCTCAGATTCTTGCTTTGACATTGGATGTTTTGGTATTTTTACGGTGTTAACCAAAAAAGTGCCAGTGGGGACAATTATGTACAATTATATCATCAGTCGTACGTGCATGCACTGCCAGTCATCAAACTAGAATCAACAGTATCTCAGAAATGCTTCCTTTATCCTTCGTGTGATGTGCTTATGCACAGGGGTATCAAACTTACGGCTGGCGGACCCTATACGTCCACAATGTCATTCTAAGTGGCCGGAGGCACAATATGAAACTTCTATGAGTTACAGCAACCAAATAATAATAATAAATCAAAATCAATCACAGAATAGAATTCCTTTCCTTTGACAGGTATTGGTAATGAATTAATTCCTAATACAGAACAAAACTCCGTGCAAATAATTGAAGCTATATTGTCTTCCATTCTACCATCAGAGGCATTAGTCTATGTTCTCTCCAAGGAAAGACGATGCTCTGCAACTGATAGCACTTAATTCACTCCAAGATATAGTACTTTCAGTGTTCGGTAGCACATGCATTGTTGCATACAGTTTTTCTCTAACAAATACAAATTAAGAAGCTGGCTTACAGATGAACATGTAAAAAGTATCATGTCAGAACATTTCAGTACATTTTGAATATCAGGTAGACGCCAGACTTCCAGTGCGAGGTAATTCTTTTACCTTACTTGAGAATTTTTTTAAAATGTATGCTGACATAACTTAATGTATCTCGGTTTTTGCGATGTGTTCATTAAATGTATTTTTTGTACCACAGCCAATCAAAGTGAGTAGCATATATATTATATAAATTTCAATTTCAGTAAAAATATATATACCTGCGTCTCACATTGAAATATTTTTGCCTAGATCGGTGGCCTGCTATAACTCCCTTGATTACATTATATGTATGGCCCTCATGCCGGTTTGAATTTGACACCCCTGGCCCAGGCGTCACTGAAGAGGTGCACTTAAGGAATGGAGGAGTGCGGCAGATTCCCGTTGTTTTCCTCGTCCAGCTAGAAGGTACTATGGCCTATCAGTCTGCCAAGCGTACTGAAAATACAAGCCAACCAACACTATTTTGTGATGATTTCACACCATTTATCACAGGTGTAAAAGGAATTGTATTATGGTAGTATCGCTCATACCTAGGTAATTCTCATATTGTCAGAACCAGGGATGATATGAAAAGTACTTAGGTATGAGCGATGCTATTGTGAAAACCAAGGATGAGACTGGGACAAATCTAACAAGTGTTATTGAAGAAGATAATAATAATAATAATAATAATAATAATAATAATAATAATAATAATAATAATAATAATAATAATCTTCCTGGCCTTTATCCCAGATTATTGTGGTCGACAGTTGGTTTACTACCGGGTGCCCTTCATGATGCCAACCCTCTGTGGAGGGATATATTCACTGTTATGTGTTTCTATGGTGGTTGGTAGTGTGAAGTGTTGCGTGTAGCCAGTAGGATGAGAAATGTACTGAAACGAACACATATACCCAGTTCCCGTACCAAAGGAATTAACCATACGCAGATAATATCCTCAGTTTTTACGTCGCACCAAAACAGATAGTTCTTATGACGATGATGGGATAGGATAGGATAAGGCTAGGAGTGGGAAGGTACATTCCCAGCATTTTTCTGGTGTGAAATTGGGAAACGACGGAAAACCATCTTCAGGGCTGCCGACAGTGGGGTTCAAACCCACTATCTCCCGAATACAAGCTGATAGCTACGTGACTCAAACCACGTGGTCACTTGCTCGGTGATAAAATCCTCGGACGGTCGGGAATATACCCCGGGGCCCTTTGAACCGAAGGCCAGCATGCTGATCATTCACCCAAGAATCCGGACATCAATAATATTACTCATACAGCCTTAGCTATCGGATCGTAGTCCCCCAGCAGTGGTGCTATCTATACGTACGGTATACCAATTTCGACATTCCGATCTAGTACCATCTAACTGTGAAGCAGAATTTTGCTAATAATGTCTTTGGTTTTTACGTCCCTCGAACTAATCGTACGGTTTTCGGAGATATAGAGATGCTGGAAATGTCTTGCAGGAATCTTTTTATGTGCCAGTAAATCTGCCAACTCGGGGCCAGCGTATTTGATTACCATCAAGTACTGAGCGGAGATCGATACCGTAAACTTGGACTCGAAAGAAGCAAGGACTGTACTCTCTGAGCCACTCTGCCCGTCTTGCGAACCACCTCCACTTGCATTGCGCAATCTGGTAGAAAGGAGAAAACTGTGCGTTCAGAGACTGGACCTGAGAAATGCTTGTACTCAACTCGAAGAACTTAGCGCAAGGAGGTTAAGAGAAATGCTAAGGAAAACAGAGTATAGCAAATGGTGTGCATTAAGAACTCATGGTAAGCGACCCATCCTCTATCAGGAATACACACCGGCTAACCAATGGATCGACACCCTGAATGGACTCTCCGGCTCAGAGTGGAAAGATTCGCTGAAAATGCAAATACAACGTGGTTTCTGTACGGGCCCTCTCTGGACATAGCGGGGATGGAGTCCACTGCAGACACTGCAGTGAGCCTGGAACCCTCGCTCATGTTCTTGGTTCATGTCCACGGGGCGGGGGCTTGCTTAGGAACATTAGGCACAACAGGATAAGACCTAGAATTGCAGCAGCGTTCTCCCAGAAAGGTTACGAGGTACATGGAGAGGTACCATGTGTTGCTGACGGTGGAAGCAACTGAAGAAGAGATATAATCGCAATTGACCGAGAAAAGAACTTTGCTTATATTCTGGACCCCACCAATAGATTCGAGGTCGACTCCAGTCAGCCAACAGAGGTAGACACGGAGAAGCAAGCCGTCTGTGAACCAACCATCAGCTACTTCAAAGAATCATACAACATCTCCTGTATAAGAGTTGTAGGACTTTTCATAGGAGCAAGAGGAACTATATCAAAATTCTTCGTTATATTTTTCAAAAGTGTGGGCATTCCCAGAATCTATACTGTGACTTGGCCGCCTTGGCCATTAGAGGCTCCGCCCAAATTGTTAGAAATCACCTCTATAGTACTGATTACGAGAAAGACTAACTGCAGAAAACTCTTTGTAGTTAAAGATACATTCAATATTTAAATGTTATGGTATACAGTACTTTGTTAGATTTCTCACAGGTGCATTCAACGCTTGAGCTCGATCCCGCATTGAGATTGTCTGCGCTTTAACGGAGGGATATTGGTTCGAGAATAAATTACGCGTATCCTTTTCACTCAACAATGAATTTCGAGATTCTTAGACTCGACTACAAAATTATAAATGTTTTGGTACTCGCACAGAACACGTATCCTCCACCACAGCGACACGCAGCTTTCTATACAGTATACACGCCAGGCACCTTCCGCCCACTAGAGGCATTACTTCTATCCTGTCCTTTAGTTCCCATTTATCATTTGTTGAAAAACTCAGAATAACATGCAAGAAAACACACAGCAGTAAGAAATGTTCTCTATATTAAACCCATAGCATGGATTTCCTTGAATTTGTGCGAACCCCTTTTTTATTAAGACACAACACGCTGCACTACGTTAACTTATTTATTTCCTTAAACTCTTGGAGAGGGACATAGGGTCAACTACAATAAGCTGACTTGTTCTTTATTACGTGAACTTTCAGCTTTTTACGCAGCAGGACCAACGCTTCCACTTGTTCCGTTAAGGGGGAATTATCTTGTTCAGGACAGGAAGTTCACCATGTAGAAAAATGAACATATCAGACGTGTATACGTGTTCGGTCCACCCAGAAAGACGTGGGTTCGATTCTCCATCAGGAAGGCGAGAAATGTAGAGAACGAGATTTCCATTTTTGGAAAGGTACGTGGCTCTGAGGTGAAATTAGCCTACATCAAAAATGAGACCAGGTTAATTCCTGGGGGCAAAAGCGACCGGGCATACAGCTATAAAAACTAGTCTGTCTCAAATGCCGAGGTTGCGAATAATGTTCATTCCTCCAAGGAACTTCGAAGCCTGTATGGAGATTGCTTCACTTCATTTGCGTCGCAAGGGAGATGAAAGTGGGTGCACTTTCACACACCCCTCCCCCCGTCTCTTGGGAAAAATTGCTTGAAGTGGAAAACTCTGCAAGAAAATAGATTATGTAACATCTTCGTAAATACACTAAATACGAACCCACATGCAACAGTAGGTATATCTTAATTCATGTATACTATTCAGAATTAACATAAAACCATCTGTAACCATAACCTCAGAAAAATAGTCCTACTCACTACATAAAACCGTTTTTTACTTGATAGACAGAAAAGTAGTAAAGTAAAAATTGCAGACATTACTTGCGATTAATTGGAAAAGGACATATTTAAGGTTATACAATACCATTAAAAATATGCCATTCTGATTTTTAAAAATCTTCTGAACCCCTCTCTCCGCTCTCCCCGGACCGTCCGGAACTGCACCCCTTTTAAAGTAATGCTGTTGGCGCCCATGCTTTGCTTGCTTTGTATACGTTATTTGTAACTATTTAAAGGAATTAAGCTGAAAACGGTGCTTCCGTTACTTTCGAATTGCAATCACTGCTGATGTAGAATATTTTTCCAGAGGTAACTGTGTTGAGTTTGAAGTGTCTTGTCGATATTTGACACCAATTCTATGTTGTGAGGATTGTTGTACAGCCTGTTATATCCAACAGCCCATGTATTAATTAGTCGGCGCACGAATTAGGGTGCGGTATTGATCATGTGTTTGTGTTTGTGCTGTGTTATGTTGTGCTGTCTTGTCCAATAGCTCCAGTTAGGTATTGCACCTGTCCTACTCTCTTTGATCACCCGCGTCCATTCTCGAGATTAGATGGTCATTTTCAGAAACCTGTGTGTTAGTGAAAATGAAATGGCGTATGACTTTTAGTGCCGGGAGTGTCCGAGGACAAGTTCGGCTTGCCAAGTGCAGGTCTTTTGACTTGACACCCGTAGGCGACCTGTGCACCGTGATGAGGATGAAATGATGAAGACGACACATACACCCAGCCCCCATGCCAGTGAAATTAACCAATTATGGTTAAAATTCCCGACCCTTTCGGGAATCGAACCCGGGACCCCTGTGACCAAAGGCCAGTACGCTAACCATTTAGCCATGGAGCCGAACCTGTGTGTTAGTGATATTGTCCAATAGCCCTTTCCCATCCGAGCCATCCTAGTGCGGGTCTCAAGAATGTATTTCTGTAGCTGTGGTTGACCAGCAGGTACCAGGCCTAGAATTTGTTGAAGCAAAAGTAGGACCAAAACTTGCTGTGTAAAATGTGATGTCCACCTGTACCTCTCAAACGAAAACCACTGCTTAAAGTGTTCTACACACGCGTATGCGATTTTGAGAAATGACCTGCTAGAAACCAATTAAATGGAACATGTTTAATTGTCAGATATTTTTTGTTTCTGGTTTTAGTGTACTTCCTTTTCATTCTTCTCTTGTTATAGTGTTTCTTTTGTTTCAATATACTTAGGGCGTTAAAAAGTTACTGACACTGAATATTTTTTCTTCACGGTAATCATTTATTGAAATAAAATAAATACAGACTATATTAGAGGTAACCAAAATAACCAAAATATGGCTTCCGATTGAGATAGCTAGAAATAAAATTCAGGAAACTCAATCGTCACCAGTGTTTCGCCCAGAGTGCGGCATGGGCTCATCAGTTGGATACCGCACCTTTTCCAAGACACTGGCCGGCTAGCACGCCGGTAGCGACACCACTGCAAGCCATACATGTGATAAGCACAATTCAGTGCCGACGTACTAGGGGAGAATTGCATCTCCTCTGGCTATATTGCCCTCCCGGGCTAGCATGAGGTATTCTCCACCATTGTTTCTATAACTTTCCTATCGTTCCATCAGCTTCCGTATATCCGCAGCAAAAATATTCTTTAGGGGTATCTCAGCGCCACTACTGTACAACTGCCTCAAGGTCGTCATTGAAGGTGAAATTCTTACCCGCGCGTTACCTCTTTCACTGCGTACTCGGTAGAGGCAAGATGCGGCGTGTATGGTGGATGAGGTAGCACGGCATGTGGTCGCGTATTGTTATGGTGCTGCTTCTCCACATACGATTACTCACCTCGTGTGAATGGGTGAAGCAGGCACTCCTCTTCAGAAGAACCCCACAGTCTACCGTTGGCCATGATTGTAGATCTTTCCGCATAGACCGGGCACGCATTACAAACTGCTACTTTTCCAGAGTTATGGAGATAATGCCAATTTTTCGACGCCCTAAGTAATTTTTGTAATACTTGATTTTCATTGAATTGTTTGTTGTGTTGTTATGTAATTTTACTTCGATGTTATACTGTTGTAAGCACACGTTGCTACCGGAATATATCCCAGATGCAGTGTATATTACTATTTTATAATCTCGGTTATTATTATTATTATTATTATTATTATTATTATTAAAAATATTTTACTTGCATCATTCTTTAGTGTCAAGTAATGGGGAATTCTGCACAATAAACACCTTACCAGAACGATTGCCCTGGCCCTTTTCCACTTGTAAGCCAGAAATAACTTTCTTAGAATCTTTTCTCTTTTTCCAGGCCCTGTACCCAACCCAGAAATGTATTTTAATTAAGAAATCATCCCCCCCCCCCACCGAAGTTTTCAGTTTGGAAAGGCTTATGATGCAAGTTTGAAAAACATTGTCGTAACAAGTGGAGAAACCTTGTTATCACTCAAAGATCAAGCCTCAACTAGTGTGCCAACTGCCAAGGACTCTCATAGACCTCCTGTGAGAGGACGAATGATTGATTATGGAACATAACTGGAGTGAAGAATGTCAAGGGAAACCATAGAAACCGAGAAATACCAACCCCTACCTCCCTTGTCCACTACTAACATTGTACATAATTTATGGTGTGTATGCAGTTATGAAGAACCAACATCTAATTACCGATTACGGTACTACAACATGCTTGATGGGTTCTTAAACGCGGTTTTAAAGACATTATTAAATTTCTCAAGTCGTGGGAATATGTTTTAAAGTAATCAGTTTGTTTTGCCTCCCTCCCCTCTCCCCCCCCCCCCGGAAATATTTATACGCTTCCCGTATCATTCTCATATTTTGTGGTGTCGCGAACCTTGGTTATTACTGCTGACCCGTGCGTATTCCATACTTTCCCAGGATGCAGTTTGTATTATGGTCGTACTTGGCCTAACAGTACTCCATATCTTGGTGATAACTGGTTTATAGCCTTGGCCAGACAAAATAACGAAACATGTTCCGCGAAGTCTCTTATCACTTCCGACGCGAAAAACAATGAGCGGAACCCGCCCATCTCCCGATGGCGACGTATAGCCTATAAAAACTCTTCTGAGAAACTTAAATTCGCTTAATTCGATTGTTGGGAGTGCAGTAATGCGTGGCCAGCTCACACATGTTCTGCGAAAGAGGGTAGTATTTTGATTGGCTTTGTTGATGTTTTTTATATTATCGCTTGCTCAATTGAATATAAATGTCTGCATTCCTTCCGGTCAACAAGTACGTCGTAAAATATCAGAGTTTTTCGACAAAGCGGAAAACTAGGGACCTAACTCACTTCGTATACTACTAAGGTGTTTGCCATTAGGTGAGATATAGAGTTCATGTTTAGGAAATTTCCCATGAATCCACATGCTTCACTCTTGTCAGAAGGTACTGAACACTAAAGACAAAATACCGAATCCCATCACGTTATGATCTCATACTTTTTTAACCGTGAATTTTTGACTGATCATATGAATCATAATAGCGACTTCAAGCGGCTATCTTGCTCAGTTGACTATAAAATTCTTGATTCTTTTGAGAAATACCATCTTAAAATATTATCCAAGTATCCTTCTCTCTCATTTCAATAGTATTCCAGCTTTCTGCCTTATTTCAAGTCCCTGATATTCTAAATAGCAACAAAATTAAATCATTTTCTGACCACTTAAATAGATTCTTACTCACCTTGCTTTTTTGAGGGTATTTTAATCGCCGTGGTAATGTCTTGACGGAGGGTTATGTATATTTGCGTTTCGAATTCATGGCATAGGAACCAGATACTGGCAATTTGTCTTTATGTCCCCAAAACTATGTTTAATGTATCGCATGGAAAGATGGTTATTTCCGTTATCTGATTGTACTTCTTTTACGAATATAAAGTCCGACTCGTTGTCTAAATGGTCAGCGTACTGGCCTTCGGTTCAGAGGGTCCCGGGTTCGATTCCCGGCAGGGTCGGGAATTTTAACCAGCATTGGTTAATTTCTCTGGCACGGGGGCTGGGTGTATGTGTAGTCTTCATCATCATTTCATCCTCATCACGACGCGCAGGTCGCCTACGGGAGTCAAATCGAAAGACCTTCATCTGGCGAGCCGATGTTCTCGGACACTCCCGGCACTAAAAGCCATATGCCATTCATTCACGAATATAAAAACATTGTAGGTATAGTTATAAAGCATTATGAGGAATTAGGTACTGTTCTTGGTTTTACATCTTATTGACTACTTTGACAGTTTTCGGAGACGCCAGTAAATCACCGAAACGAAACAGGCATATTTCAGCACCTCCAGGTACCACCAGACTGACCCAGAATCGAACCCGCCAACTTGAGCTCAAGAGGCCAGCGCTTTACCATCTGAAGTACTCATCCTCCCGAAATGTATCACTGTATTCCAGATATATGAAATGGCATAGCTCTTTCAGTTGTATCTCTTGTATACAATATCAGCTAATAGATTTGATATCTTGAGACGCTGGAGGGATTAATAAGATTTATCTTTATTACTGTGTTCAATTTCCTGCAGGGGAAGGAGTGACAGTCCCGCAGCACATTTCAATAGAGATCATGTTGTACGATAAGAATCAGTCTTTAGGAAGGTGTTTTGCTTCGGCGACCAAAGTTCGATGTGAGTGGTCTGTATAAAACATGCATTCTATCCAGTCATAACTACCTGGTTAAGCAGTGTATAACTGAGGAAGGAATGCGGATTATGATGACTCCTTGCTCCGTAATTCTTTGGTATATCATTATCGGGATATCTTTCGGATTGTCACTGATATCATTTTCCCTTACCTGATCTTTTATTTAAATAAATGATCACCTAGAACCGCGCTTTTTGACTGAAAGTCCGCTTCACATCAGAAATAAGTATGGTGGTGCTTTTTTTGTTTCGAATTCATTTGATAGCGATATGTAAACCACGGTTTTTTTTTAAATTAATGAGCTGTTATCTTCTATCCTAACACAAGCTCTTCCAACCTTGCCTGCATTTGTTGGGAAGAAGTCTCGTTACCCTAAATATTAAGTATAACGTGTATTTATCGTTTACTTTTCAATCTTAATGGAATAAAAAATGTACTTGATATATTCCGCCCCAGAATGTAATTCTACCGGGCGAGTTGGCCATGCGCGTAGAGGCGCGCGGCTGTGAGCTTGCATCCGGGAGATAGTAGGTTCGAATCCCACTATCGGCAGCCCTGAAAATGGTTTTCCGTGGTTTCCCATTTTCACACCAGGCAGATGCTGGGGCTGTACCTTAATTAAGGCCACGGCCGCTTCCTTCCAACTCCTATGCCTTTCCTATCCCATCGTCGCCGTAAGACTTATCTGTGTCGGTGCGACGTAAAGCCCATAGCAAAAAAAAAAAGAATGTAATTCTAGCTAAATTAATATACCAATCATTGTATAGTTCCATCACATTTTAAGTATCTATAGAAAATTTCGGTCATTTCGAAGTCAGCAAATACCTATTTATTTTGTTAAACGAAATAAAACATCGAACTAGTAAAAGACGACAAACGGTAGACATGGGCCCTGATATGGTACTCAACTGTAATAATATCGTGTTACGTGTTCGTTCGAGTGAAGTATGTCTGCATACCTGTTAACAACACACTCAGTTAGAATTCACGTCGAACAGTATATTGTGATGTCGCGTGCCACTTCTTACAGTAAGACTTAAAACTCAGTATATCGTTGGTTATCATAAATGGAATGAGATATTTAAAACGCATTCGTAGAAAGAAAGAAATAGCGTACAGCTACACCACTAAAAATTAGTATTTACAATTATCTCATTAAACTACAAACTAAGATCCAGGCCACGACTGCAGCCTATTGATCCCTTCGTCATAACTAGGAACTCTGTTGGTTCGGCAGGGAAAGCTCTGCATAGTGAAGAATCTGCTTTTCAGAGCCACAATCACAACTTGTAGAAGTTATTTTCTTCCACTTGTGCAGGAGATCGGTACACCTGCCAGTGTTGGTTCGTATTCGGTTAAGAACCGACCTGGTCCTGCGTGGCAATTCAAAGCCAGCTACTATGTGATGGAAAAGTCGGTGTTGTCCTGTGTGTAAACTTCCGCGATTATAAAATAGCTCAGGAAGAATTTCCAAGTCCCGCTCAAGTTTCTAACCAAAGAACTGTTACTCAAATACTAAACGAGCTTCCAGAAACCATCCTCATCAAGGTCGTCTTTCCCTTAAATATTTTGTATGGAATCGTGCAGCCCGTCTTATAATAGCCCTTGTATCCACATGTACCTTTTCAGTCCTCCTCATGCATGTTCTATAAAATTTTCTGTAGCTTCGATGGATCCAATCGGGCAACTTGAAAAGTGTTTTGCTGGGTTTTGTTGTTGGTGTCTCTAACCGGATATTCGTCTCATTTTCACTTGTATGAAGTATGATACAGGTATTTTTGAACACTTACAAGCATGATCATATTCTGTGAACGCGTTTTATTTTGAAACGTTATGAAGTAATTGACCTAGAAAGAAAGGTTCAGATAATGGGATTCTATCACGAACATGTGTGCTTCTTTCGATATGTTCTGTTATGATGCCATTGAAATGACTAAACTAAACATGTGGCACATACAGTCCATTAAGGGACTTGGCATGCTGCCCAGACGGTTTGCAGACACCTCAGGTATCTTGACTTCCTCAGTTGTATTTCTTGACTCTCATGACCGAGTCCGCTGTCTCTTATATCAACAGCTCATCACTTTACTTCACAAGACAGAGTGAACCACATTCCTACCCTCCGCGGACGTGCCTAAGAGAGGCAGATACGCCACATCCGGGCTGATTACAGAAATAACTCGCGTTACGTCTTGCCGAGAAAAGTGAAGTAAATGATTTGCAGCTTTGTAGTATTGTTCGAATCCCACCGTCGGCAGCCCTGCAGATGGTTTTCCGTGGTTTCCCATTTTCACACCAGGCAAATGCTAGGGCTGTACCTTAATTAAGGCCACGGCCGCTACTTTCACAGTCCTAACACTTTCCCATCCTTCCGTCGCCGAAAACCTTTGATATGTTAGTGCGACGTTAAACCACTAGCAAAACAAAATGTGTAGTATTTTTAATTTAATTATTGGTTCAAGAAGATCATTCCAGGATTATTTCGGTTTATTTGGAGGTACTGCTGTGTCATACAATCAATCGATGTTAGTGAAATTAGCAGCGGAAAGTCAAACGTCGCCTTTTAAATATTATATCACTATTGATTCCTCTACAGTCCCTTAGGCACTTCAATCGAATGCCCACTCCACTGCTGTTCTTTGTCGTAGTACTGCTGGTCATTCTTTAAAAGCCAGCGTTTACAGAGCACAAGTAACAACTCTTTCTTGTCAAAGAAGTTATTTCTATTTGTAAAGTTATATATCAGTAGACCATAATGAAATTTGCTCTTCAGTCTCTGAGAAGTGAAGCTGGATATTCTACAGTGAATATTTCGTTTTTTGTTAGGAAACTAATACGCGGATTACAACATTTTTTGATTCAACGAGATTTTAAAATATGGATATGTTGGTCAGTGTATATAGAATTAAAAACTGTTTGTAGCTCCTTTTTGTGTTCTGTGAGCTGTTCTCACACTGTTCCCTAGGGTATTGCTATTGGTTTTCCTCTTGCATAATATAGCCTACTGTAATGATATAGACCTTGTGGTCTCAGGATTGTGCCTTTGTTTTAGATCCAACCGGAGAAAATTTCCGTAGTGTAGACGTTCGATACATACTGGAATAGATAAGTTTATTAGTCCTTTCCACTGTCCAGTCAGTACCTGAGATGGAACATCATCATATTAAAAGCTTCGAGGATGAACGTGTGAACTGCGTTCCATCTCAACCCACTCGAATTATTGCTTCCTATTGTGGGTAGCCCTGCAGATCATGTTAGATATTGATAGCTTTCCTTGGCCATTTTATTATCGAAGTTGACCTGCGATTACTACACGTCTCTAGTAACGTTTCGGCTCCTGAGTAACACTTCTGTATAAAATGGGGGAAATAGGAAATGTCAAATTTCTCCGTTAATATTAGCTCTATGGAAGAAGTGTACATTTCACTATTAGTAAGTCTAATGGCTTTGTTGTAGTTATTCTGTTAACAGTGACCAGCATTGGTATGCCTGATATTTCTCTGAGACTTTTCCGCCATTGCTCAAACAGTATATTGCATCAGCCTGTATGGACCTTGAAGTACACGGATGAATGTGTGACACACGAAGGAAGAATTTACTAACAGTTGTCAGGGTTGGTCATTATTCTGGGAAGTCTGAAATTGGGCCTGTGTTATAGCAAATAGCTCATATTAAGCTATTTGGTTATAGTCAGAGGCACTTACCCGAAGGCTAAGGGCTGAAGAGGATGGAATTAAGAAATTTCAGTCCATTTCGAGTTATTTTGGCCACTCCGGGGCTCAGATGGGAGACAGTCGGCCTCTTACCGCTGGGGTCCTTGGTTCAGACACCGGTCACTCCATGTCACGTTTGTGCTGGACAAAGCGAAGGTTTCCCCTGTCATCTTTCATTTCAGCAAGACTCTCCACCAGTGGCGTACACTGAACCCCATCTCCCCCAGCACTGCTGGGGTAAATGACTTTATATTAACATTTTCTTATTATTCCTTAGAACGGTTTTTTAAAGTTTAAAAAGCTGCGAACATCTAAGCCAAGCCAAGCCAAGTACAGCTCGCACTACCGCAGTTCAGCTTTTCCAGCGAGCTGGGTTTCCTTGCCGACGCGAAAGAGAGCTATCCCAGCGAAATTTAAGTCGCTTGGTTGATGCATGCACTTGAAGCTTCCTTGTCCTGGGAGCGGGGCGGGGCTGTGGGCCCTCCCCCGACAGCAATTTACGGGGACAGGCTAGCTTAGGTAAGACATGTTAATTTTAATACTAGACACACAAAGTGTTCAGCGCCGCACGCTAGAGGTTACAAGAAAAATATCAAGATGTTAACAGTATACCCACTTGCACTTGGTCTTGCTAATAAAAATGGAGCCAGTTTATGAAATCAGTTGTAATAAAGAAGAATATATTTTACTTTTGGATTTCGGAATGTATAAAGTTGTTTCGAGCAATTCATTGATGACACGTGTAAAATATGTTTTCCGATAGCCGCAGAAAAATATTTAGGTTGCCCAGTATGAACACAGAGTTCAGTGCGAAGTAAAATAATTTTGTATTTGGTTGCTTGCGATGGTGGTATATAGTGATTTTTTGTAGTATTCCTCTTGGATTGTAGGTGAAGGTTTCGCGAGTTCTGTGGCATTCTTCATGAATATAACGTGTGTTGTACGTCGTGACGATTATTTTCCTTCGATTGTCGTTGATGCGCGTACACTCAGTAAGCGAGTGAAACTATAAAACTTCGTCGACTGTAAAATACCAGTTAAATTTTTCTGATTCAGTTTAGGTTAGGCTTTTTAAGTTAAAAACAAATAGTCTCCCAGTGTGTTTTCGTGAAAACCACGAAGCGTCACCGGGTGAAACTGTAAGTACATTGTTTAAAATCTGCTTTAGATTAAGTTATGATGGTGTCGTCACTGTCGTGAATATCAATTTGGAAATATGTGCGAGTGTGTGGTTGAAAATATTCTTGAAAACCCTTTCTCAGGTAGACCCTTCCACGAAAAATGCAGCCTTATGAAATGGTAATGTTGACTTAAAAAAAAAAAATTGCAGCTGGGGTAACGAATGTGTTCACCGCATGCTACTGCTCTCCACAATCATTGAATTGAATTGAATTGAATTCTTGTCCCAGAGGAGTGCGACAGGTTATACCGGCAGAGTTTCCTATCCTCAGCGCAAGTTAGGGGCTTCATTCCTTTCCTAATCCCGTCGATTGACTGGAGGCAGGCTGTGGTGAATTTCTTCGAAGCCCTTCCCAGCCCCCCTCCTTGCTATACTGCTGTAGTTAGTTTGGCATGAAAGGACATAAGACCGACAATATCTATTATGCGTAAATTTGTTCCAGCCCTGTAGTGTGGCGGAGGTACTAGGTTCGATTCCAGGTGGGTCCAAGGATTTTAATCCTGAACAGAGGGCTAAATGGGGCTCACTCAGCCTCGTGTGACCAACTGATTAGGGAAGCAGGGAGACGTGATGTGGAAAGCCGAGTGGTATGGATGAGAATATCAGCGAATTTACCTTGTGGCACTCTGATATCTCCAGGCACCTTAGTAGGCCAATACCTTTAATTGGCTGCCTCCGGAGGAGCGGGCACGGTAAATGTAATGTATACAAGAATTGACGAGTTCTGCCGAAGAAAGAGAAAAACTAAAAATGGTTTCGAAAACGAGGAAAAAATATAATAGCAGCAAGTGAAAATTTTGATAAAGTCGAAATGAAATTTACGGGCTACAGTTATTAGAGTTATTAGAGATCACTTCTATATGGTGTTCCAAGGAAACGACATAATGTTGTTGTTACCCCAGACTTCTAGGCTTTCAGGCTTCTTATTTCTAGAGGGGTGCTGCTTGGAGAATATTGAATCAGCCTGTATGAACCATGAAATTTGGAACTTCTCTGCACGATGAATTGTATTGGACTGTCGAGTCACTAAACTAAAATTCGAATGGCTACTTAAGGGCCGTCTACACAACGTTTTACCGTCAGTCTCGTATGATCAAGTGAGATTGACAGATAAGACTGATGCAAAACATACGTCACGGTGGTTTCGAAGATGGTTACTGGAGAAAGGAAGATTCTCTCATGTCAGTTTGCTGTATGAGTTTAAGAAACCAAAGACAGGAAATCGGTGGAGGCAGGAAGACCAGTTCCTTTCATCTTATCTGGTGTTGATATAGATATGGATGAGAGAGCGCTGGTGGTAATGTGGAGAAAGACGTGCCCGTGTTTAGAGCGAGAGATGTAAAGTTTTTTACAAGTTTCTTTACGTCGCACCGACACAGATAGGTCTTATGGAGGCGATGGGATAGGAAAGGGCTAGGAGTGAGAAGGAAGCGGCCGTGGTCTTAATTACGGTACAGCCTGGTGTGGAAATAGGAAACCACGGAAAACCACATTCAGGGCTGCCGACATTGGGGTTCAAACCCTACTTTTATTCCGAATGCAAGCTCACAGCTACGCGCCCCTAACCGCACGGCCAACACGCTCGGTACTGAGGACTGCATATACACACAGAGAAGGACGCGAGACCTCACGATCTCACAATAAAGCTCGACCAGCAGATTCACTCTCCCTTGAGCAATGACCAGTTTCGTAAACCACTTAATAAACCCATCGATTTCCGATTCAAGTCTCAAAAGACGTCAGGCACTTTCAGTTACATTATATTGACACTTGATAAAACATAATATAAATACATAATATGCGATACCGAAATGTAATCTGTTCAGGCCACCCGATATTGGCAGGTAATGCAGTGCCAAAAAGTCAGTTCGCTGACATGTATGGATGAAGCAGTCTCCCATTTCTAGAACAGATTACAGTTTTGTTAGTGCCCCAGTCGTCTTAACGAAACTGCCACTTGCATCTCTTATCTTTACCGGTGCGACGTAAAGCCAATTTTTAAAAAAATTGTGAGAAAAAACCTTTACACCTTTGGTGAATGAGAAATAGTACTACTAGCATCATTCGTATCTCTGCTACGATCATATTATTGTCACAGCCAAAGATGAGACTGATGAAAATAAATGAAAGTAACAACATTGTTCTTGCTCATACCAGAAGACAGTGCGCTGTAAACTCCATATCACACCAGAGATGGGTCTGGGCTTCGTGTCTTCTTAGCATCCAAAGGAAGGTGATCGAGCTTTTCTTTAATCCGACTAACATTTTTACGTGGACTCCGAGTGACTGGGATGTAACATTTTATTTGCACCCTTTAAGATGTAATTTGGCTCAAGATACCTTAGTTGGGGCACTGACCAGTTCGCCAACACGCATGAATGGATAAGGCAACGAAGTACCACCAACAATACAGCAGTAATAACAATAATATGAGTTCTGTATTTTGTATGCACTAGAATTCGAATTTTCCTGGATTCGCCGAAATTCAGGATTTTTCTTTTTTTCTTTTTTTTTCTTTTCATTAAAGCCAACTCGTCGTGGGTCGTGTTAAACCTCTGATGGGTTAGCATCTCTTTTCATCCAGTGACTTTGAGGATGCATTCTCATTGTTTTAAACCTGGGCTCAAATTTAGGTCTCTGAAACAAATATTACTCGTAGAATCTCATGCTTTATCAAGATACTGCCCGATCGTTAAGATAAAGCATTAATAGACCATGCATATCGATCGAATCCCCATACCACAACTCTCTCGTTTCTCATCGTTCATTCCTTATTAATATCAGTCAGTGATTCAGTATACGTCAGATTTCTTATTCGCGCTCGACGATGGTCTTTCAGTCTACAAATGAGTTGTTCATCAACTCTGAGGTTCTACTTTCAATAAATGGTATTCTTGTATGGAATACTGGAAATCAGTTATAGCTATGACGGCAAAATGCGTTACACCATCTCACGGGCATACTCCATCCCTTTAAAATGTGTCCTGGACGAGAAATCGCTGAACAGAAAGGAATCCTTCAGAACATTAGGAATAGGATTCATAGCTCGGATTATTTCGTATTTTAAACATCAGAGGACGCATGTGCTCAGTGCGCATCGGAACGGCTCGTGCCAGGTCTTCTCGTTCAAAGCCGAAGTAGTCAATGCGCTGACTCAGACTTCTTCATTATCACTTGTGTTTAGCTGAGGGAAAATAATGATTTGAACGTCCTTCAGCCAGTGAACACTTGGATTCCTTCTACAAAAACGACCCAACAAAACTCCAGTCCTCCAGTCCTACGATGAAAATGAACATTGAATTAATGAAGCATTTCTAGTCACTGTGAAAACTTGTTACCAGAAAACCTGATACCTCATAATTCTTTTAAAAACCACAAATTGTAAAAACTACTTGAGAGGGCCGAACTGCGGTGTGCGGGTTCAAAATCGAAATTCTGAAGTAAAACAGCATAAGTACGCTTGCATCAGCAATTGTTTATCCAGTGGGAAGCTTTTCTTCCAGAGCGATGGCCCATAGCTTTCGTGGCCTTAAAGGTTTCCTGTAAGTCCAAATTAATTTTAACCTCAAACTTCGAGCAATCTATATAAATGAAGTTGTACGGGATCCGCTGTCTGTAATTTCTTTCATTTCGCCAGTTTTTTATGTATTATCGTTTTAGAAAGACTCAAGACCGTATCAACCCATTATAATTGGTACTTATAAATCGCACGATAAACTATGAAACATATAATACACCCAGTGTTATGCTCAGCGGAATACCAATAATATTTAGTGATCATGTAAAGAACCTTGGTGTAGTATTCGATAAATATTTAAGTTGGTCGGAACATATCACAAACATTTGTCTAAGATTATTCTTTTCATTACATTCTCTAAATGGATGAGGGACTTGCTTCCAGGAAACACAAGCATATTATTAGTTCAGAGTATAGTAGTATAGGCCTTTGCTGGCAAGATGTAGTGTTTACAGTGCACTATGTCTTCTGGTATGGGCTAGAATAAAATTGTTACTTTCATTGACCTGTCTCAGACTTATACTTGGCTTTGAAATTATGAAAGTGGCTGAGGTATGAGTGACGCTAGTAATGCCATTCCTTATGCAGCCAGTCCCTGCTATGAATGGTGTGAAAATGCCCCTCATAGGGTTGGTTGGTGCACGCTTTTCAGTGGGTTTGGCAGACTAATGTGCAATAGCAACTTCTGGCTCAGTGAGGAAAGCAACGGGAAATTACCTCACTCCTCATTTCCCTAGTACGCCTTTTCAGTGACACCTAGGCCATCTATGACAGCTAATGGTGAACCTGTTGAGGATCCAACCAGCCTTCGGGCTGAATACCCAACATACATAGTATAGTAGTATGATCAAAACACTTTCATACCGACTACAGCGAGCCTACAATGCTTGTGCTCTATTCGTATTAAATATCCTAGTCCAAACTCATATCAACCCTTTCCTCTCTCAGATGTCATAGCTAAGATTAACCGAACGACGTAAATACCACGCTGTTTCCCTCCTCCACAGTGTTCTGCAAACAAGCAAAGCAGACTACCTCGTAATAGACTTTAAAATACCTCTCCCCTTCTGGTAGTGCACCCTCAAGGCCATCCACTCGAACCCTCTGTCCATTCCCATTCATCACAGTTATGCATATAACAACTCATTTATACCTGCTACTCGTACCCTACGTTCTTGGAACTAAATCCCAGCTGAAATTACAGGCTTAGGCAATTCGATGATACGAGTATTTAAAAGGAATTGTTTAATGTTGTACTCAAACCTGTAGTTCTTGATCATCAGTAAGGATACACAATTATAGGGGTTAAGTAAATTAATTTCAGTTTCGGCAGGTAACAACGAACTATTAATATTTCGATATTCTCGAAACGAACGCCGAAATCAGGTACCATTTGCAGTCGATATACAATCAGTTTCGAGTGCTCCCCGCCAGATGACAGAAGCACAGAAACCAGGGGTAGTTTCCTGTTTCCGAAATGTTCAAGCTGGGACTGAAAAAACATTTAAAACGCCGAGTGATTTGGTAACCCTACATTTAACTCAAACCTCACTGCAATTTGTACGGGGAATGGCTACTACCTAATAATGTCAAAGCAGACGACATAAAAGAGTTAGCGACAAATTACAGGAACAAGAGCTAAAGATAACAAGAGACATAACTACTCAGTTTTCGTAAGATCATAGAAACACAATTGGGGAGAAGGTGCAGTAATGCTACAATCATATTAACAGAAGAACAAGAACGGCAAAATCAATGGGCGAGAGCCTCAAATTTCCTCTCCGAGAGGAAGGCAATAGTCGTGACTGTGGGCAGAGTAACGTGTGTAGTCATCGTGTTTGTGTTAGCTTCCCAAGCCCCTTACCCGACACCGAATGGTTTTCCTTCTCTTTGTTTGGAGTTGGACTAGCGCACGAGCAGTACCTATGTCCTTGGAATGCTGAGATACCGAGTAATGCAGAATTGAAAAGGATCTGCTACATGTTATGAAGCAAGTTGAAAAAATGAAATGGCGTATGGCTTTTAGTGCCGGGAGTGTCCGAGGACAAGTTAGGCTCGCCCGATGCAGGTCTTTTGATTTGACGTCCGTAGGTGACCTGCGCGTCGTGATGAGGATGAAATGATGATGGAGATGACACATACACCCAGCCCCCGTGTCAGCGAAATTAACCAATTATGGTTAAAATTCCCGACCCTGCCGGGAATCGAACCCGAGACCCCTGTGACCAAAGGCCAGCACGCTAACCATGTAGCCATGGATCCGGACATGAAGCAAGTTAATGGCAAGATTCTCGAGAACCCATTCGGCGCATTGCTATCTTATTTACAGAGCGTAAGCACCGAGCTTTTCTGCAGATACGTCATCACGTAGTTCGGGGGTATCTTTCTGACGCGTGTATTTGGGTTTTACAATGCTACTTACAGACCTAAAGTCAGGGATATATTACAGTCCTTACGTTACTGAATGCCTTTCCGGATTATTTACAGTACTTCCTGGAGTACATTTACTTGCCCTGATTTATTTATGAGATAACCAGGTCAGCTAAGCTGTCATTAACTGTGATAAAGTTCACTGGATCGAATTCTAGAGGTGTCTGTGTCGTGTTAAATTCCTCTTCAGTGTGAAACCTGTAGAAATAATGCAGATATTCAAGACGTAATAACACCAGGATTGTAAATTGTTAGTCAGATGGTTCCCTCTTAATCGTAATTTTACGTGTTTTGAATCTCTTTAACAGAGTACTTGTTTCTGTGTCTCTTGTATAATACCATACGTCGCGCAAGTATCAGTAGGGAAAATGAGGTAGTTTTATGTGGTTGTTGGTATCATGATCGTAGCCACGGGACTCCTGCGTGGAATGTGAACCACAAGGACGTGACTTTTCATTTCAAAAATCCCATGTACATTGAACGGGAATCGAACTACGGCAGTTGTAATGAGAAGTCAGCGGTTCTTGTCAGCGACGGTGTCACTCGGCAGTCCCTGATGATTAAAAAAAAGATGGGTAGCCTGTGTTGGGACTCGGGCGCAAGTTTTTAAAACATGAATACGTCGTTCGCTAATTGCTTTACGTCGCACCGACACAGATATGTCTTATGGCGACGATGGGACAGGAGAGGGCTAGGAGTGGGAAGGAAGCGGCCGTGGCCTTAATTAAGGTACAGCCCCAGCATTCGCCTGGTGTGAAAATGGGAAACCACGGAAAACCATCTTCAGGGCTGCCGACAGTGGGGTTCGAACCTACTATCTCCCGAATACTGTATACTGGCCGCACTTAAGCGACTGCAGCTATCGAGCTCGGTATACGTCGTTCGAATGAAGGTGTAGATATACAGTATATGGGCTTGTTACTAGAACTCATATGAGTGTCTACATCCACTGGCGAATCACAGTTGGTATTACACCTGCACTGGTACGAGGCCGGGCAGCGTCTTTCTCCCTCTCCCTGTAGAGTCTGTTCCGTTCAGCACTGATCCTTTTTGAAATCGCCACGACCTATTCCTTCGTCTAATTTTCGTTCCCTGAAATTCCGCTTGTATAAATTCACTATATACTTCGACATAGTCACTATTGTACTAATTTTTTGCCAGTTCCTATCACAGTTATTATAGCGTATAATGTTATAAATTCTCTAAACGTGCTTTGTATAGTATATTTAGTATATTATACACATAGTTAATGGTATTTCACTTAAATCGGTTTACACATGTGTTCGGTGCACACACTCCAAGTAGACTGGCCACCCGAATCCTTGAGAAGCCCATCGATTCCTCGCTGTGACCTCGAATATGTTGAGAACCGTTCTTATTGACGGACGCGTAAACTCTTGCCCTACGGCAGTGTATGTTCACGTCAAAAGTCTAAGGGACTATCTTTAGTATACATGAAGTGTAATGTACTGTATACGATTTCCTATAGACCTTGCAGTCTTAACATGTTCATTACCGAGCAAGTGGCTGTGCGGTTTCGATTACGTTCCTATCAGCTTGCATTCAGGAGATAGTGGGTTCGAACCCCATTGTCGGCAGCCCTGAAGATGGTCGCGGTCATGGGCGCCCGCAAGGGTGGGCAAGGGGGGGCGCTTGCCCCCCCTGGAATTCTAAAGATGTTGATGTTCAATTGTTTAATATCATACTAGATTATTTCATAAACTGAAATTACTGACAGTCAGCTAGCATATGTTATAGATGGAAGTTTCTGTAAACAATTTAATGTTGCTGACGTTATATTGGTTTTTATATTCAAGAATATTGTTAATCTGCCCCCCCCCCCTGGAAAAGATCCTGCGGGCGCCCATGGTTGCGGTGGTTTACCATTTTAACACCAAGCGAATGTCGGGGCTGTACCTTCCTTCTCACTCATAGCACTTTCCTATCCCATCGACGCTATAAGACCTATCTGTGTCGGTGCGACGTAAAGCAAACTGTTAAAAAAAAAAAAAAGGAAAAAAACATGTTCATTTTGTTCTGAAGCTACTCGCCTTGGTGAGGAGTCAGTGCATTGTCAGTCAGCTGTCACGCCCCATTTTCATCATGCCTACAGTTAGATTCTAGTCTCCAAATACTGTACTGTCAAGTCTTACGCCAAGGACGTCACACTAGGTAGCTGCATGTCGAAAGTTGTGAAATTCGAATCTCTGCGATGATAATTATATTCAGAAACTGATTTTATCCAAATTTCTTCTCACCTACTTTTAGAAAACAGTGAAATGGTGTAATATCTCACGATCTGGGGCGCCTCCCTCAAACTCGCCCCAAAAATTATTGCACACGCATGTATCAACATCACGGTAATTCTCAGGATATCACGTTTAAATGAAAATGAAGTTTGCCGGCTAGGCTTCATGTACCGTACACAGTTGAAATCTCTTTCACACAGGCGATTTTGTTGTTGTTGTTGTTGTTGTCGTTATTGTTGAAATCAAAGCAAGCTTGAAGTAACTGTTGATATCGTTATCAAAACAACGGGATCTCGAGTTTTACGTGGAGTCCGAGCCATAGGATCGTGCCTTTTCATTTCAAAATTCCCACGTGCATTGGACGAGATTCGAACGATGATCGCATTGGTGAGGAGTCAGTGCATTGTTAGTCAGCTGTCACGCCCCATTTTCATCATGCGATTCTGGTCTCCAAATACTGTCAAGTTTTTCTGAAATGCCTTAAAATGTCCTAAATGCGTAGCCGTCAGTTATAGTGGCTGTCTTAAAGCTGCGTTAATTAATCAAGGATGATTGATAAGTCTTTTCACTCGAGTGGTTTCATTCCCTGAGATGGGAAATAAGATGGGATAAATCGAGAATTACGGAGGAGTGACTTTTTTCTATGCCAAAGACAAATGCCAGCATTAATTCAGAATCAAAACGTAAGAGTATTCAATAACTTTCGAGAGTTGGTTGCTGGCAGGATTCGAACCCATCTTGTCTTCTACTTTGTAGATAGTAGTCCGTGTGGCTAACGCTTAGACCGTTCGGTAATTTTAATATTTCCGTTAAAAGAATCTGAATTTGCTTTTAAAGCCCATGGTCGCATGTTTGATTCTATATTGGATCGGTGTAAGTGTATAAGAATAGAGGAGTGTTTTGTCTATATACTGTATTTACCAGCACTATAATATTTATGCACGTTGTTCGTAAATTTGACCTTTTTACATGAATGCTTAAACTACAAGAGTTCAAAAAGGTTCAAGGCGCACAAGTTGCATGCATGATATCTAATAATAATAATAATCATAATAATCATAATAATAATAATAATAATAATAATATTGTTTTTACGTCCCAATAACTACTTTTTGACGGTTTTTGGAAACGCCGAGGTCACGAAATTTTGTTCCACAGCAGTTCTTTTACGTGTCAGTAAATCTGCCGACACGAGGCTGACGTATTTGAACACCTTTATAGACCATAGGACTGAGCTAGGATCGAACCTGCCAAGTTGGGATCAGAAGGTCAACGTCTCAGACGTCTGAGCCATTCAGCCCGGCCATAATATTTATTACCGTAACAAAAATATCAGCTTTATGTCAATAAATATATTAAAAAAGAAGTACCGGTAGGGGTATTATACCATATTTGAATTGTTGGAATTAGCCTGTTTCATAATTGCGTGTCTTTTGAAGTACACGAAGAAGGCTAAACAGAAATATTATGATGCTTTACATCGAATTGTTGATACATTGATCTCTAAAATTATCTGGATAAGGTCATGTGCAAAGTAAAAAATGGTGTCATCTATATAAATAAAGTTGTAGGGGGTCCGCTGTCTGTAATTCCGTTCGTATTGCCAATTTTTCAGATATTTATCCGTTTTAGGTCAACTCAAGACCGCATTTTTTGTTAGTTGCTTTACGTCGCACCGACACAGATAGGTCTTATGGCGACGATGCGACAGGGAAGGGCTAGGAGTGGGAAGGAAGCGGCGTGGTCTTAATCAAGGTACAGCCCCAGCATTTGCCTGGTGTGAAAATGGGAAACGACGGAAAACCATCTTCAGGGCTGCCGACAGTGGAGTTCGAACCTACTATCTCCCGAATACTGGATACTGACCGCACTTAAGCGACTGCAGCTATCGAGCTCGGTCAAGACCGTCTGTTCCACCATCACGTCGAAACGGCTGGATAGATCTCAACCAAACTTCATATTTAGAGTACACTCATCCCGAAGAAGGCTTCGATATGCATATGATTTAAAAATGTGTGGATAGACGGGGGTTTTTATAAAAAAAACAGCAGTTTTCTTCCATTTTCTCTTACACTATTGATTTTCTGTAAAATTCGGGGACTATATGTGAAACGTCCCTTCATCATAAACAACTTTTGTTACGTACATAATTTCGCTTATTCTTCAAATGATGGAGAAAAATACTATTTTCTGCAGGTCTTATGCTCTGCATTGAGTGTCCGATAGACCGACAGCGAACCTACAGGTTACTATGGCAACGTCTCTAACGGCTTGCCAGCGGGGAAGTCACATATTGCCATTTTCGTCATCATTCCTGTAAACTCGTGGTTGTTCCTTGGGTAGAAAGCAAGGGAGACGTTAATCGGCCATTTGGGGATATTGGCGGAATACCGTTGGAGGTTACAATATTGTCCTCGGATAGCACTAAGAGGCGTTGTTAATATTTGAACAGTACTGTGGAGTGTAGCCCACAAATTCACACCGTGAGGTGTTTTCTGGTATTTGCTATCATTTTTACTGTATTACTTTTGTTTTCCGCTTTAATTTCTTGACTCTGCCTTACCTCTTTAGGCTTAAGTCATCCTCTTATCTGTTTATCTAAAAATCCATGCCCCTAAATTTCTCCTCTGTTACCGCCTTCTTATATCCGTAACTCATACCATCACAATTTATTGAGGGGTATTTTATTTTCCAATACATCCACTTCGTATTTACGTATTTGTCCTATCCGACTGTTCTCAGTTATAATCCTGTTTCCTATTAATTTCAACTTTCTTAACTGTATTACTTTCTTCCTTAATTTATCCGTGTGTATGCAGTTGCTAATCCCAAAACCTGAACACACTATCCTTTGAGGAAAAATTCCAAGCTGTTCCAATGTATAACTTTTGGCCCCGGAAAATATCGAAATATGGATGCATTTTAATGACGGTGCAGACCTTCGTTTCGGGGTAGTTCGAACTTGCCAAATTGGGGTCAGAAGGCCAGCGCTTGATGTTGTATTGAAACTTCTTATGGCAAACCATTTCATATATGAAGCTTAAAAGAGACTAAAAATATATATGAAAGATAAATTATTTGTGAGTTTCTTTAGGTGTGATCTTCGGAGTCAGGTTTAAGTTGTCCAGAATGAGCTACGTAAAACCTTCTCAGATAATTGGCTGAGCGACTTGAAACCATCTGTTAGGAACAGGGTTTAGAAGGACACGATAATATCTAGCCTATGTCGGTTATCGAATCTCAATCCTTTCAGTAAGAAGTGAACCCCTTGAGCATTATCCCACTGCGAAGGGTGCTATATGTTATCCAATTTACTCTGCAATAAAATTTATAGCCGTGCAGTGAAAAATGGGAGCTGATGGGAGCTTTTAATGAATTCTTCGGCTGGCTTTGGTCGTAGAGAGGATATGAGCTGCACCCCGCGCTTTCTGTAAATGATAGGTCTTTATGTGGTTCGTAAAATAGCTTAAGCTTAACTGCTGTAGGCCTACAGCGTGATCAGTTGCTCTTGTGATTTTCCCTCGTACCGTCTGCGGCTGTACTCGCTGCCAAGAAAGACAAGCTGCGTGTGACTCAGTCGTGTTCGCCATGGAAAAGAAATGGGGCGCCAGCTAGGGTAGTTCAGACTTAGTTCCTCTAGAGTCTAGAAGAATGGCCATCTGGGCTCAGATTATGTTTCATATTGCCTTATATGTAGTTGATAGCACTGCATATAATTGACTACTACAGACCCTTTGTGTAGTACTCCTAGTTCCTTATCTTACAGCTCTATTAAGGTGAATAAAGACATTTACATACATGTATGTTCAATCCTCAGCCCAAAGGTTGGTTGGATCCTCCACAGCTCCGCCATCAGCTGTCATAGATGGCCTAGGCATCACTGAAGAGGCGTATGGTTGTGATGAATTATACACAAATAAATCGTTTTTCTTCCCTTTTTACCCCACACTAGTGGGGTTGTGGATGCGATCTATGTAGCATCTTTGGACCTAGTCCTGTTTTGCGAGAGGGTGCCCTTCCTGATGATAACTCTGTGTGGATAGATTTATTCTCTAGACCTATGGCATATTTTTGTGGTGCTTGGTAGCCTGATGTGTTGTGGAATAATAGAGAGATTTGTGTATTAAAAAAACCACCAACATCCAGTCCACTAGCTACAGGAATTAAGTAGACACAGTTAAGATCCACGGCCCGGCCAGGATCGAACTCGGGTTCGTCTGAGCCAAAGGTCACTACACTGACCATTCATCCAAGAAGTCGGATAAATATATAATGATACTGATTTCGCATCCCACTAATTACTTTTACGATTTTCGGATACACCGATGTGCCGGAATTTTGCCCCGCAGAAGTTATTTTATGGTGCTAGTGTTTATTATTTTTTTCTATCTGCTTTACGTCGCACCGACATAGATAGGTCTTATGGCGACGATGGGACAGGAAATGCCTAGGAATGGGAAGGAAGCGGCCGTGGCCTTAACTAAGGTACAGCCCCAGCATTTGCCTGGTGTGAAAATGGGAAACCACAGAAAACCATCTTCAGGGCTGCCGACAGTGGGGTTCGAACCCACTATCTCCCGGATGCGAGCTCACAGCTGCACTCTTCTAACCGCACAGCAACCATCCTCTTAACACTAAGCAAAAGAAAAGTGGAAGACCTTTGGCCACTGGGGTTCTGAGTAGTTCGATTCCCGGCCGCGTTGGGGATTTTAACTTCGTCTGGTTAATTTCTCCGGCTCGGGGGCTGGGTGTTTGTGTTCGTCTTAAATGCATAAGTTCAATTCATAATTAATAACCAGAAACGTACAAAATTGCCAATTCATAATTAGTAATCAGAAACGTACCATATTGTAGCTGGCTAAATGGCCGTTAAGACCGAAAGCCAATTTTTTAAAAAAAGTGGAAGAGGTCCGACACTTCGAAAACGGAAGGTATCGGCAAAAGAAAGACAAGGGCCACGAATTGTGTGAAAATGAAAGACTCCTTGGGTCTCGAAAACCTAAAATTGTCGGGATCAGAAAAGAAGGTGACCAAGAGAGGTCGGATAGGATAGACGAAAATAAGGAGCCTGGTACAAGTGGAAGAAATGCCAGCACTCAGCTAAAGGTCCCATGAGCGTCTCCGAAGACCTTAAAATAGTAGTTAGTGGGACGTAAAACAAATAACATTATTATTAAAGGTCCCATGGTCACCAACCCACCCTCTCAAGTTAAGTGCCCTTAAAACCCCATTTCGTCTCTTTTTATTAGAGGCAGGGGATACCGTGGATGTTATTCTACCGCCCCCACCCACTGAGGGGGTTCTTTTGCATGCTGGTAAACCTACCGGCACGAAGCTGACGTATTTGAATATCTTCAAATACCACCGGAATGAGCCGGGATCGAATCCGTCAACTTGGACCCAGAAAACCGGCGCTCTTCCGACTGAGACACTCAGCCACCGGTTGTAATGAATTAATTCATTTTACTAACTGTGATTAGCGTTCCGTTATCAGGATATATTCACACAATACATTGCTCTCATTTCTTGTTACATGAATAGAATTGCGTTAGTTATATACCAGAGCAATGAAAATATGACGTGTGTGTGTGTTTTTTTACCAGTGTTGAGACTCAACATCAAATATTTCTCGCAAAAGTTGATTAATTAATGTAAGGAAGGCGGCGATTTGTGTGAAGTATGTAGGTTAGCTCTCGATGCACTGACTTCTGTAACTATGTCGAAAAAGGCGCCGATATTTCATTAGACTGTAAACAAATAGCGGTGTTCCACGAAAAGCATTGCAGCGCTGCGAAGTAAAGAGCAGGTGACCCGCGGGTATTTTTCTTTAACCAATATAACGCGAGTCTTGCTGTGTTTACGAAACAGTCAAATCTGCGTGGTTAGTCGTGCCGTTATACCGTTCATTATGCATCCTCTTTAATTTATTGCTGTTTGTTTTACGTCACACCGACACAGACAGGTCGTATTGCAACGACGATAGGATAGGAAACAGCTAGGACAGGGAAGGAATCGACCGAAGCCTTAGTGCCGACAGTGGGGTTCGAATGCACTATCTATGCGAGCTGACAGCTACGTGATTCAAACCGAGTAGTCAACTCGCTCGATGGTAATCATCCTTTTGATATGTCCGACTCCATGGCTAAATGGTTAGCGTGATGGCCTTTGGTCACCGAGGCCCCGGGTTCGATTCCTGGCAAGGTCGGGAGTTTTAACCATAATTGGATAATTTCACTGACCCGGGGGTTGGGTGTATGTGTCGTCGTCTTCATCATCATTTCATCCTCATCACGACGCATAGGTTGCCTACTGAGTCAGATCATAAAACCTACAACTGACGAGCCGAACTTGTCCTCCTACACTCCCAGCACTAAAAGCCATACGCCATTTCATTTTTACCCTTTTAATATGATATGATATGATATGATATGATATGATATGATATGATATGATATGATATGATATGATATGATATGAATCCTTGCATCCGATAGAGGTGCTTTTAGAGGAAATATGTTTTTGATTACTGTGTAAATGTAGAACTTGTACCGAGTGAGTTGGCCGTGCGGTTAGGGGCACGCAGTTGTCAGCTTGCATTCAGCTGCAGTCGCTCAAGTGCGGCCAGTATCCAGTATTCGGGAGATAGTAGGTTCGAACCCCACTGTCGGGCCCTGAAAATGGTTTTCCGTGGTTTCCCATTTTCACACCAGGCAAATGCTGGGGCTGTACCTTAATTAAGGCCACGGCCGCTTCCTTCCAACTCCTAGGCCTTTCCTATCCCATCGTCGCCATAAGACCTATCTGTGTCGGTGCGACGTAAAGCCCCTAGCAAAAAAAAATATTTACTTCAATTTGTCCTCTTGAATTTCAACTTCATCTTCATATTGTTATCTTTCCTACTTTTAAAAGCACCACTCAAACTTTTCGGCTACTAATGTCATTTCACGCCATCTCTCTACCGACAGCTTGGAACATACCGCTTAGTCGAACAGCTCGTCTCCTCTCTTCCAAGTCTAAGCGTAACGCCCAAGCTACAGACCTGCAAATTTCGGTGTTGTGATCCTCTCTTCGACATCTATAGCGTTAATTTGCTACATCAGTTACCTTCCATGCTGTATATTCTGGAATGTGGTTTGATTATGTAACACAATCTCACGAAACTTCAAAGTATCTGAATAATTGCTACCATTTCCTCTGATTACCTTGAACGTTTTCAAATTTTATTTTAAGCGCATGACTTTTAGTGCTGGGAGTGTCTGAGGACATGTTCGCTCGCCAGATCTGTAGCTCTTTTACCCGGTACACCCCTTGGGAGTGAGCTACATGTACTGCTGTGTGAGGGTGTTGTCTATGGGTGTGACTGTAATTTTACGGGCTAGGAATGGGTAAAAAATGGCCGTGGCCATGAGAAAGGTACCATCCCGGCATTTGCTGGAAATGAGAATGGAAAACCAAGAAAAAACATTTTTCGAGAATGGCCGACGGGGGATTCGAACCCAGCCGTCTCCCTAATTAACCATAACAGGCAGTGCCGTAACGCACTGAGATAGCCTGTTTGGTAACTTCTCCCAGACATGGAAACTCAGCTCTATATATGGTCATATTGTAAGAAAAAATGTAAACGCATCGCCATATTTCGTGCTGTAAGAAACTACCAGTTTCCCGCAGTAAATACTTCAAAAGCAACTTAGGAAGATGCTGCTCTGTCATTTCTGTTTCCCGAGAATCCAGGGACTGAACTTCATGATCCCCAAGAACTGTGGTTATAGATAAGGTAATTGTAGAACAAATATAATCACCGGGCTGAGTGGCTCAGGTGGTTGAAGCGCTGGCCTTCTGATCCCAACTTGGCAGGTTCGATTCTGGCTCAGTCCGGTGATATTTAAAGGTTCTCGTATCGGTAGATTTACTGGCACGTAAAATAACTCATGAGGGACTAAATGCCAGCATCTCGGCGTCTCCGTATGCTCTCGGACTTTAGACAGTTTAGCTCGTATCCCGACTAGGTCACTCGGAAAATGGTTGTATGTAGTTTCCTATTTCGACCAGGGACAGACGCTGTGTCGTTCTTGTTACCGACTCTCTATCATTTTTTTAAATTCTCTACCATTCTTTTCTGGGCAGCTTCTTTCAGTACGGCGATCGACATGCCAGTATCTCCTCTGATTCGTATTTTATATAGCAGTACACGGAGTCTTTGATGTATTAATTGATATACATTTGCTTCGGCAATCAGCAATCCCTGTTTGTTTTTTTCATGCATCATGATCTTGACCTTCTAGTTTTTCATTTGCCACCTACCATTCTAATTATGACATCCTTTTAATAACAACTTTGTATGTATACATTTCCAACAGATAAAAGAAGAACTTTAACTTTTGGTCACCAAATACGCATGATAGGATACCAGGAACTCTGTCTATGAGGCGTCCATAAGACAAACATTATCACACATTTGAACAGACAGCATAGTAATATAGGTTATTTGTCATAATTCGTACACGCATCGACTGCACAAGGCTGTATAGCAGAGGCCTACATTAAACCCCCATTATAACGATCTTCAAAGAACCTTGTAAAACCGAGTATAGAGCGAAAGACGAGAGAGTAGCATATTTCGTATAATTTTAATTTCTTATTCTTATCATCAGAGATTTTCGGATACATTGTATTGTAGATACGTATTTCAAATTATTTCTATAGTATTTTATATAGTAAACCAAAATCCTTCTTCATCACAGGAAAATAACATTATTCAGTTGAATGATCCCTATTTTTTGCATGCATTTTAAGTACAAATAAACACCAGTTGAAATTTCATCACAGGAAGCATTGATAACATATCTTCCACTCATTTTTAGGGAGTTTATACATTTTATTCATGAACCAGTTATTATGGGGAAGCTGGGGTATTTCTTGACATAGCCTGTTTCTCTCGGATAATGCCAAGAAGTCTGTTTTTAGAGTTCAGTGTAATGGGCGACGGAGGCGCCAGGATGATAGCGTTATTTCTGTCCACGTTTGTAGTACGCCGGACATAAGAGAGATCGCTTCTCTATTACTTCCTCTTTTCTGTACCATCGAATCTGAATCCGATATAGAGTGTTGAGTGACGGTAAACTGTTGCACCTCAAACTAAACACCATTATTTTACATTTGATGTATTTGCTCATTTCTTTTTTAATGTTGTCGTCTAATTTCCGATATCATCGCTTCCCTAATCTATTTTTTTTTTCTTTACGTCGCACCGACACAGATAGGTCTTATGGCGACGATGGGACAGGGAAGGGCTAGGAGTCGGAAGGAAGCGGCCGTGGCCTTAATTAAGGAACAGCCCCAGCATTTGCCTGGTGTGAAAATGGTAAACCACGGAAAACCATTTTCAGGGCTGCCGACAGTGGGGTTCGAACCTACTATCTCCCGAATACTGGATACTGGCCGCACTTAAGCGACTGCAGCTATCGAGCTCGGTCCCTAATCTATTAGCCAGCGACTTTACTGTTCTGATGATCTCTTGGAATATATTTCTGGCTCTGTCTTTTCTTTGTACACACTATAGTGATCTCGAATAATAGGGTTTACTTGGCCTCGAGGGGCCAGCTGAGGAGCTATTTGATATGAAGTGATCATTCAGTCTGGCGATAACACGGTTGGGATTCATAATTCACAGATAATGTTATCCCAAGGAAGACAGCTCTCCTTCACTAGGTCTTAGCCCCATAAAGGGCTGTGAGCGTCTTTGCTGTTCTTGCTGTACGTCCAACTGAAGCTCTCGTAACCGAAGCCTCATATTATCAGAGTTCTGTTGCAATTCATAAAAGCTTTTCCATCAACACGGTGTTGCTCTGAACGCCCAAATACAGGGTGACTGGGAGTGAATGGTGGACGTAAGCTTGGAGCTATGAATTTATTTACCAACATGTTCAGGAATCTCTGAGTGTTGAAATAAAAACGAAAAATTATTTTAGCCCATTTTCACCTTAGACTCCCCTTAATCTAACAATTCTCTCGGCACAGTAATTAACGAAAGATACTCTAAAGTAAAATTATCATTGGTAAAATCATTGATATACGTCAGTTTTATTCAAATAAGCAACAGTCATTTATATTATCCGAGTTATTAACTATCTGAGGTAGCATCGGCACATATTATCTCGGATACAAGTATATGCAGGTACTTTTTTTACAAAAGGGCAAAAGGCTGCACAAATTGTTGGTACTGGGTGCAGTTATGAGCATTACTCAAGCTACAGTTACTCGAATCTGCTCTCTTACATTCTGGACGGGATAAGGTCGTATTGCGATGCATGACTCACAACAAAGTAGGTGGCGGGTTCAGTTAGAAAGCTGTTGCTTGTACTGTAGGTTCGCTAGGCATATTGCCTGTCTAATCAATCATGGGGTTTATATTCTCTAAAAGCGCCGATAAACCCAATAACTTCATTTTTCGGATATATAAAATAGTTCCAGTGGTATGCGTTCTTTCTCTGCTTGTGAGAATTAAAATCATCCCTGTGGGCAGAGAAGGGAAATACTCGTATATCTTGCTTGTCATAGGAGGCATTCGAAAGGGGCTACTCCTCGAAGTCTTTCAATTTGAGAACATGGAGAGGTAACGACGGGGCCCCTAGTTTATTCTAGTATTTTCCTCTCATTTGTTCCAGCCCCTCACTTTCCTTTCTGTCTTCCTGGGTAACCTTTGTTATTTTTGGGCTCCGACGGTATTACGTTTGTGAGGCCTTTCATTTTCACGCCTTCCATCTTTCAAAGGAAAATTCAACTCTGTACACCCGTAGCGTAATCAGGATCGGTCGATTGGTGGGGGGTTATAGTTATAAAATGATGATAGGACACATTGAAGGTGCTTGTACGTGTGTGCCTGTGTGGTGCGCGCATGTAAGACTTGTCATTATAAGGATACAAGTTAATTATGTTGATATTCAGATTGCAGTACCGATACACTACAGAACAAGAACAATACGATCAAGTTCGGCAGTTTTAAAGCGAATGACATATTCAGTTTACAATCTAAAATCCAACTTTCGAGGCTTCTTGGAAAATAGATTCACAGATCTGTTGGTTCTACAATTATGTCTCTGAATGTCAATTTATTGTCAGTTTTTGCTTATTTTCTTTATGTAAAATTTCCATGGAGTTTCTGATCCCCATTACCCCCCCCCCCCTACCGTGGCTACGCCCCTGCTGTACAGTCATCAGGATTCAAACTTTGGTTATCAAGGTAGTCTTCTTCTTATTTTTCTTCGTACACTTTCCCCCACTCCCTGACCGGCTAGCAGGTGCGTACTGTGTTGCAGTGGTAGACTTGGACCTTTTTTATGGCTGGATGCTCTTCCTGACACCAACCCAATGTGGAGGGATGTATTAACTATTGTGTGTTTTTGTGGTGTTTTGTGGTGTGGTGTGTTTTGTGTATGTGTAGAGGAATGTATTTGGGGACAAACTCAAAGACGCAGTCCCCAGGTCAAAGAAATTAACCAGAAGCGTTTAAACTCCCCGATCCGACCGGAATTGAATCCGGAACCCTCCTAACCAAAGGCCGGGACGCTAACCATTTAGCCATTTAGTTCATATTGTTTCTAAATATTGGTCATCGGCTACGAAAGGTAGGATTTTAGGTCCCATATAACACGCCCGCTGCACGTGGCCGAGGGAGAGTCGTTTATCTGTTCTTTAGATCCCTTATTCTTGAGGAAGGTTGTAATCAAGACCTTCCTGTGATACTGACACTGCTGAAATGAAGCTCGCTGGAAATTTAATTTGTTTCTCTTCCTCAGTTGTGAAGCCGAGAGGGTGTTGTTATTACCCGTCATTGGGCTGCCTCCGTGAGCTGAAGGTGTGTCCTTCCTATGGCCCACAGAATTCTCCACGAGACTACCTTCAACAGACTACCACTGCTAGAGGTTAGATCCCATTAAAAATGGCAACAATACGCACTCTCACTATAACACTTTCGCATATTGTTAGTTCCTAAGTACTCGCCAAAAATATTTTACTTTATGATGCAGAAGTATATAGATTTTACCATGGAGTTTGTAAAATCTCTAGGAATGGATATTCCGAATAATTTATTCATTTAACTTTGTTTCATTGATTCTGCAACTGTAACTTTTCCTAACAATTCTGTTCATTTTATCTCAGAACTACAGTATTTGATCAAGGACAACATGATTGGCACGTCCATTAATGACTGTATACCTTAATACCTCAAATATCCAAGTACTATATGTCTATTAAAGATACAACCAGGTAGTATTGTTATAGACTATGTATTAGTAAATGATTGTTTAAATTATTTTTAAAACATTTTGTCAGTTGAAATATCTTAAGTATTTTGTATTATAAGAAAACTAACTGCATGTATTTGTTATAATTACAATAAACGAATACTCTCTCCTCATTTGATGATCATCCGTGATTGGGAAGGATGAATGATCTATTGTATTTCTTTCTTTCTTTCTTTCTTTCTTTCTTTCTTTCTTTCTTTCTTTCTTTCTTTATTTATTTATTCGAAGTCCGACTCCTTGGCTGAACGGTCAGCGTTGAAGCCTTCGGTTCAGAGGATCCCGGACTCGATTCCCGGCCGAGTTGAGGATTTTAACCATCTCTGATAATTATTCTGGTTCGGGGACTGGGTGTTTGTGTTTGTCCCAACACCTTCTTCACATTCAGACAACACAATACACTACCAACCACCATAGAAACGCGCAATAGTGATAACTTCCCTCTACATAGGATTGGCGCCAGGAAGGGCACCCGGTCGTAAAACAGTGCCAGATAAACATGTGTGAACAGTTCCCACCCGCGACCCCATAGGTGCGGGAAAACTGAAGAAGAAGAAGAAGAAGAAGAAGAAGAAGAAGAAGAAGAAGAAGAAGAAGAAGAAGATTAATTATTACTTCAAATAACTGATGCGCAGTACTATCTTACTAGAGTAGGCTTTTTTAGCTTCTCATGTTGCTGTTTGCAGAGTTACGCTCTGTGTAGTTTTGTGTATTACTACTACATAACGCAGACACCTGACACTCTTCTCAGTGAAGTAGACCAATGGCAAGGATTTTGTTTTAACTTTATGGATGGTTTCGTTCAGCTGTAGGGATAAAAGTAATGATGCAATCCATTATGAATATTTCTCTTGAGGTGTACGTAGCCAATGCAGCCAACGGTTAGATGACAATAATACTTACCTTCTGTCTCCTGACAGGGAAATGCGCATAGGTGTTGCCTTCTGACTCATACCAGGAAAATGTCCTTATATATTGCTTGGTCGTACTGTGAAGGTACGCAATTGCACTTGCTGCCATTGCAAATCCTGGTGAGGATGAAGCACAAGTGATACATGTCATCCATCTGTGAACCTTCAATCTCATGCTTGTGAGTGCACGTTTTATCCAGTCACAAACTGCATCACGATTACTGTTAAATCCGAAGTTCGTTGATCTTGTGCGTAGATCAATATTGGCCAATCTGAGAAAACTTAAACATTGCCCTTCGCTCTTTCTGCCGAGATTTTGAGAGCCAAATTTAATTTACAGGCCCAACTCTTCTTTGTCCAAGGTTTAGGCCTAAGTAGGGTTACCAGACCGATAAGGTGAAACGTGAGTAAGTACTTTTGTCTATGATTCGTGTTACAAAGATATCGATAATTACTAAGTGTGAAATTTGTTTTATACCTTGAGTTAGAATGGTTCCTGAACTGGTGCGTTTGTGCATCAATCACAATCAGTCAATCACTGCTGATCTGCAGGACTGGTATGTATAAGTACGAGTCTAAAAGTTGCTCTAAGTTCTCCATGAAAAACCCACATGAAACGAGTGTGCTGAAGTAAAACTTCCTTAGGTCCCCGCGAACCTAATTCAAATTAATTATTATTTTGACTTCAAAGTCATTATATACGCGTATTTCATGTAGACTGATATGCAAATAGGATGTAGAGAATGGCAGATAATCTCTGCAGGTTCTAAAGTCTCATTTATTTCAAGCGAAACGGTGTTGTAATCTTATGCATTATCATTTGTATGCCCAGTTCCATATGGCCGAAGTTTCAGCATCTTGGTCTTCTCAGGATCCTAGATTCGATTGCCGATCGGGTCGAGGAATTTCAATCGTAAACGGTTAATATCCTTGTCTCAGGGAATGGTTTTGTATGTGCTGCCCCCAACATCCTTGCAATTCATACACCACACATAATACTATCTTTTACCACACTACCTTGCAGTTTTCCATTCACGGCAGATGCCGCTCATCGTCATCGGAGGGTCTGCCTTACCAGGCTAGTAGTAGATACACGGGACTTTTAAAATCATTACATGTTTTTAAGTCTGTTCTTAAGAGTATAATTTCCAGTAGCAATAATCCTAATATTTATGTTAGTTTGAGGTCAATCGGTTATTATTTTTAGAAGTTTAAAAAGAAAATGCCATTTAAATCTGCTATGCTTTTTCTGGTACGTAATTCGATGAGTGATGAAATTAGTGTCTAGTCAGCGTGTTATTGTTGGTTGCATCAAGTATGTGTTGACTAAGAAGCCAAAGTCGAGTGGGTCAATTTTGGGTTGCATCAGACGTGCAGTACGATCCTTATCATGATAAGAGTGTTATGGAAGGTCAGGGTGTCCTGAAGAATGCGCTAAAATTCCTTCCCTAGTCATTATTCAAAATCCATTGAATATTTATATAGTACTACTATACTAATGGCGAGTACTTAGACTTGAATCTCGTAACTTATATCCTCATCGCGCAGGTTGCTATGAATGATCCCCTTCATTTCTCTTTGTACATGGGGCTGCCAAAAGAAATTTGAGCCGTGTTTCTACAGCCCTGACAAAATTCTACTGCTTTCTGCTATAGCCGTTTGTGGGTGACCCAAAATATTTTGAATTCTTTGGGTTATAAACATATTTTTTAATTGTGTTTTTTTTTAAATACTGAGATAATGTATCCTGAACATTGGACTGAAATGAAAGATAGTGAACTCGAGATATGGGTGGAGATCACTGGATTCGAGGAGATGCTGTTTTACGTAGATTTAGGCGTAACCATGACTTCGTTGTTTTTCGGCTGATCAGATCTGCTTTGGGATTAACGACTGCATTATTGAATTAGCCTGAATAATTGTGTTTGCATTTTATAGTTATTTAACGGTCTAGGGGCAGTGAGCCTGCCTCTTACCCGGAGGCCCCGGCTTGGATTCCCGGCCATGTCAGGAATGTTTACCTGCATCTGAGGGCTCGTTCGAGGTCGATTCAGCCTACATGAGTTCACTTGAGGAGCAAACAGACGATGAGCTAGTGGTCTCAATCTAGAAAATCAAGAATAACGGCCGAGAGTATCCGTTACGCTGACCATGCGTCACCTCGTAATCTGCAGCCTTCCGGCTGAGCAGCGGTCGGTTGGTAGGTCTGTAGTGCCATGAGGTTTGGTTTGTTTGTATACATGTCGCCTATTGTAGAGAAAGCTCTTGCTGTTTAAAGTACAGTGTGAGAATGATTACGATTAGTTTATCATTTATTTTAGAAAAGAGTAGGTCAACAATTGATAGGGAATCTACCACCTGGTCGATAGGCCTAAATGCAGAACAGTGGAAAATGATATACAATTTTGTAAAAACTGGTGTCCAATAATAAATTGTCATGTTTTCTAGCATTTTCTGTTCTCGCCAGTGTTCTCTTCAATATCCAAATTTCTTTACACAAAATGGCTGGGTGTTCTACGACTTCCATGCTAAACAATTGGTTTCTTTTTCAATAAATGATGCAAGTCTTTAAGTTGTCAATTTATTCACCCTCTATAGTCTTGTACACGCTTTGTCTGCTGACTGCAGTCTCGTATACTGGCCTTCTGAGTTCAAGATGACGGGTTCGAACCCGACTCCATTAGGTGGTATTTGAAGGTGCTTAGATACGTCAGCCTCAGATTTTCTGGCACTTAAAGGAACACCTGCGGAACAGAATTGTGGCACCTCCGTGTCTCTAAAAACCGTTGAAGTAGTTAGTGGAACGTAACACCATTATTATTATTATTATTATTATTATTATTATTATTATTATTATTATTATATTCCCATATACTGTACTACTCAATGTCTTGTCTTTTAACTTATGTTTCTATGATGGCTGTAATAGTGTGCTTTTGTAAGTAATTTGAACTGGTATTAGAAAGGGAGCAGCCATGACCTATTTGTTATGTACCATCCCAGTATTTGCAAAATATATACTTCAGTGGAGAAACACCAGGAAACTAATCCTAGAGTTTTTGAGAAGAGGTTTTTAATCCTTATTCCAGACTCTCACTCCTCTTAAAATTTGCGAATGGAATCAGGCTATCTGGGTGTAAAACTATATGCTAACCCTTAACTACGGAGGTTTTTGAGATAGTGTGTTCATAAAATATCCATCAAGTATGACGAGATCTACTGCTGACCTTGTTGTGAGCATCAAGTCGTACCCGGTACAGTCGCACACTGCTGACTAACAATTCAATGGGCTTACTGGAATGTATAAGGAGCTTTTTGACCGATGATTCATAGACCGCATGTTGCTGGTTTACGATCCGACAGCTGTTGCCCAACTTGGTAAACACACTTTAGATGTTTTACTTACTTTCTATGCTAGATGTGTCCGGCTCCATGGCCTAATGGTTAGCGTGCTGGCCTTTGGTCACAGGGGTCCCGGGTTCGATTCCCGACAGGGTCGGGAATTTTAACCATCAAATCAAAAGGCATGCACCTGGCGAGCCGAACATGGGTTCGGACACTCCCGGCACTAAAAGCCATACGCCATTTCATTTCATTACGCGAGAAGTCACGGGCATGTTCACACTAGGCATTTCTGCAGGTCAGATTGTGACATACAAGCAAAGATAAAACTGTGTCCACTCTATCCCCCCTTACCCCTTCTTTCTTTTTACAAAAGAAATCTCACACAGAAAATTATTGTAATTAAAGAATCTCACTTGCTGTGCAACCATTCTCGAAGAACGCATATTATTTCGCCACGTTATAAATGATCTTCCTTGAGATGATTTATCCTGAATATTGGACCGAGTGAAAGCATAGTGAATTTGAGGAGATGCTATCTTAGATTCAGCCACCATTTTCAGCTAGGATTAGAAAGGAAGCAGACATGGTTTATTTGTTATGTACCCTGGGGAACCAATATAGGTTGGCTGGGAATCACAATGGAGTTCGTGTGTGATTTAAACAGAATATATTTTTATCAGTGTAGTGACGCCTTTATTCATTCGCTGCTTATGGTACAAGTTTAAAGTCTGTTATAATCATTTTGTGAACTCTGATGATGAGATTCAGTGTACAGGGGCACTGTGTCTCCCGGTACGAGATAGATCAAGCTTGTTACTTTCATTCATCTGTCTCAGTCTCATCCTTGACTTCGACGATGTGGAAGTGACTAAGGTATGAGTATTGGTAACAACATTCCATATTCATTTCTGTGGGGTAACACCTTCTGGCTCGGTGAGGAGAGCACAGAAAACTACCTTACTCCTGTCCTCTCGAATTTTCTCTCGTGACACCTAACCTACCTAATAATAAAGCTGATGGTTCTGAAGACTCAACGCAATAACCGAGTGAGTTGGCCTCGCGACTTACATACATAGCGACGACCACTTCGAGAAATAAAACTCTGCTTTCTATGTATCACCTTGCCAGTCAAAGACCACGAACCTACTATGCTCGCGTAGCAGGGGGAGAGGTGATACTCCTACTTGGCCCGTCCCAGGTGGCGGATAGGTGGGGTGTCCTAACCTGCTTGCCGGCTGACTTGAGCGAAATAAAATAGTTCTCGCGGAACAAACGAACAACCCCCTGTGGGTGGGGGACGCAGACGAAGAATGCGCCCACTGTATCCTGCCTGCCGTAAGAGTCGACTAAAAGGGGCGACCAAGGAATGATCGAATTAGGACCATGAGACTACTTGTAATTAGTACCATCACGCGGGGAACACCATGGGTCGCCTTTACTTGCGAGTAGTACCACTATGTTAGGTACACAATAGGTTTGTGATTAGTAGCAACAGTGCGTGAATCAGGATGGGTTTTACGGTATCCGTGATACGTACCACTCATGCGGGCTTACGTTGCCTGTAATTAGTACCATTGTCCGGCTCCATGGCTAAATGGTTAGCGTGCTGTCCTTTGGTCACAGGGGGCCCGGCTTCGATTCCCGGCAAGGTCGGGAATTTTAACCATCATTGGTTAATTTTGCTGCCACGGGGGCTGGGTGTATGTGTCGTCTTCATCATTTCATCCTCATCATGACGCGCAGGTCGCCTACGGACGTCAAATCAAAAGACCTGCACCTAGCGAGCCGAACATGTCCTCGGACATTCCCGGCACTAAAAGCCACACGCCATTTCAGTACCATTATGTGAGAAACACCACGAGTCTGGGCATTGCCTGTAAGTAGCGACGCAATGTGAGAAACACCATAGGTCTGCGCTACATGTGCGTATTACATTACCTATGAGTAGTACCATAATGTGTGGAATACCGCGAGTCTACGTTTTTGATTTTGATTAGTATCGCAACATGACCAATACCACGGTTCTACTCTACTAGCGATTAGTACCATTATGAGGGGCCGATGACCTGGATTTTTGACCCCTTTAGACAACAAGCATCATGGATTCAGGATTGTGCTTTAGAAGCAGTCCCTTGGTCAGTAATAGTATTGTTTTACGCTAGTTTCAGGGAATGTGGGGCATTGCGGGTCGGATCCAGTGATTGTTTTAAATTCATATTCATCCATTAATTTCACCTTATTTTCTTGATATGGCATAAGCCCAAAAGCCTATACAGTATCATGTCTATAAGTACGGGCCGTGAAAGCATCAATGGCAACATCCATTAATTCTTTGTCATCACGTTTTGAATTTTGGTCACTGGATGATTTTGGACTTTTAAATTGTCATTACATTTTGTCTTATTTCGTACCATTAGGGGCCGATATCCTAGATGTTAGGTCGCGTTAAACAACATGCATCATCATCAGCACCATTCAAAGAGAGATGCTTCCTACCAAAGATAACATTTCTGTCGTCGACCTATGGACAAGGTTTTCCATCAACAGCTAATAATACATCGTGCGAAATAGACGTTTTGTGCCTTTACATGATTCATCTATCGGATGATTACGTGATAATTATGTTGAGTTGACCTGTTATAGTGTATTTCGACAGGAGTCTTCTCCCCTTTCCGATTAGTATGATCTCATGCAACAGTGGCAGGGATCTATCCTCTACTGTACTTGGACTTTGCATATAGGACATGTCAGCTTAATCGTTCCTTCTCAAGGATGTAGAGCTAAGCGCAAAGACAAGGACGTTGATCACGGGAGTGGAATAGCTGGATAGTGAAATTCAGTAACTGAAAGACATGACACTTCGTGAAATCAAACTCTGCTTTCTAAGGACCACCTTGCCAATTCAGAAACAGATGCTTCCTTGTCCTGCAGACAAGATTACTGACTGACGAAAATGAGGGCTACTGAACTAGACAAAATGCTGGTTGAATTGTTGGCTAAATTTCTAGAAAATAGAACGCAGAGAACTGGAGTAGGTGAAGTGTTATCTGATTCTGTTATGATTAAGAAGGGTGTCCCACAGGGCAGTATTGTTGGACCTTTATGTTTTCTTATATAAATTATATAAATGAGGAACTGGAATCACATATAAGGCAATTTGCGGATGATGTTATACTGTATAGAGTAGTAAATAAGTTCGAGGATTGTGAGCGACTTCTAAAAACCTAGGAAATGTTGTGAGATGGACAGCGGACGATGGTATGATGGTGAACGGGGTAAAAAGTCAGATTGTGCGTTTCAGCAAGAGGATAAATCCTCTCAGTTTTAATTACTGTGTTGATGGGGTGATAGTACGTCATGAGATCATTGTAAGTATCTAGGTGTTAATATAAGGAATGATCTTCATTGGGGTAATCACATTAACGAGGCTGTAAAGAAAGGTTCTGGATCTCTTTACGTAGTTATGGGGTATTTAGAGGTTGTAGTTAGGATGTAAAAGAGAGAGCGTATAGGTCTCTGGTAAGACCCCAGTTACAGTATGGTTCCAGCGTCGACCTAAGAAGATCTTTTGCCCCTTTTGCACCATATGTTGTGAACTTGCGTGTATTTGGAAATATCGGAAGTGTAAAGTGTTGAATGTGAGAAAAGGAGCATTAAGGACGACACAAACACCCAGTACTCAGGCCAGGGATATTAATCATTTACAATTACAATCCCCTGACCTGCCTCGGAACGGAACCCAGGGCCGTCGGGTGACAGGCGGACACGGGGCCGGACTACACCATGACTACTTGATACGAGAACTGGAAAAGATCCAAAGGCAAGTAGCACGATTTGTTTTGGGTGATTTCCGACAAAGGAGTAGTGTTACGAAAATGTTGCAAACTTTGGGCTGCGAAGACCTGGGAGTAAGGAGACGAGATGCTCGGCTAAGTGGTATGTTCCGAGCTGTCAGTGGAGAGATGACGTGGAATGAGATTAGTAGACGAATAAACATAGGAAAGATCATGATATGGAGATAAAGTTGGAATTTACGAGGACAAATTGGGGCAAATATTCATTTACAAGACGAGGAGTAAAGGATTGGAATAATGTATCAAAGGAGATGTTCGATAAATTTCCAAATTCTTTGAAAAACTTTGAAGAAAAGGCTGGGTAAACAATTGATAGGGCATCTGCCACCTGGGCGACATCCCTAAATGCAGACCATTGATGACTGATCGTGATTGGGAAAAATAAATGAATCCCTAATTCCTACAGTGCCAAATTCTAAATTTAATCAGTTTGTATGAGAGAGAGATCTTCTATACTCACATTAGTTTGGAGGTGTCAGGGGGGATATTGTCCAGATTCGTGTCATGGACCTTTACTTTCTGATTCCACGCCTTGTACGTGGCTCGAGTGCTCTATATTGACCAATATACCGTGTTTCTACGGAACAGGCTGTGTTCCTGATACGTCTCGCTGTAAGCCAGTACTCTTATCTTAGTCGTAGCAAACATGCTGGTTTCTATGGACTTGTTTATTCTAAGGAATCTTTGTCAATGTCTTGTAGTATTATGGAATTCTCCCTATCATTCCCGCGACATCTCTCTCATTCCTGAGAAATTCACTAGTACATATTCCCTTCGCTTAGGTTTTAAAGTTTAAAAGCAAGTGACTTGTTTTAATGACAACAATTACTTGGATATTTCGGAAAGAGCATGCGCAGTTTCGGTGGAAAACAGAACTCTTTTGGGTGGATCACTATATAGAGAAAAATAATATTCATATTTCTTGTAATATTCTTTTTCTCTATGTTGCACATGTACTCATTGAGAACGTAACTTAATGTTAGAAGAAATATGATTGTTTCAAACACATGTTATTGTAAACGACTTACTTGCTACAGCAGTCTTGAAGGCCTGTTATAAAATACAGTACTGTTATGCCGTACTCATTGTTCAAGAAATGACAATATTTTCCTCGTAACTGGCCCTTTATTTACTGCATGTACTTAGCTCGCCAGGCCAAACAAGAGACGCTGACCAAGTGTCTAGGCCACTTCCTGTGACTTACTCGCAACTGTTAAGCTAATCTTTCATTGACTAAACTCACACTTCTTGTTGCACAGTTCATTGCAACGTTCACCGGTGTGATTGTTAGATTTCTGTAAAGAATGAACTTTTCGAGAACTATTCTCACGATTAGCCTACTTGTTGTTTTGTATCCGCGAGTTCAATTTTATGTGAAGTGGATAACTAGCGGTAAAAATGAGTAGGATGAGTCCCTCTAAATTGCGCAAACTTTCGGATGTTATTACTTACGAATTATGCTGATGTTTCTTTCGTCGGCCGAAAGGGCTTTGTCTCGTGTATATCATCGGTATTATTTTGAGTGATAAATAATGATTCTTGGTTTGAAAAAGAGGCAGAATTCCTATTTATTCGAAAACAAAATTCTCTGATCATTCTTTTATTTCCTAGTTGCTTTACGTCGCACGGACACAGATAGGTCTTATGGCGACGATGGGACAGGGAAGGGCTAGGAGTGGGAAGGAAGCGGCCGTGGCCTTAATTAAGGTACAGCCCCAGCATTTGCCTGGTGTGAAAATGGGAAATCACAGAAAACCATTTTCAGGGCTGCCGACAGTGGGGTTCGAACCTACTATCTCCCGAATACTGGACACTGGCCGCACTTAAGCGACTGCAGCTATTGAGCTCGGTTCTGATCATTCTAACAAAAACAATGTTTATACAAGTGTTATGCCGGGCTGAGTGGCTCAGACGGTTGAGGCGCTGGCCTTCTGACCCCAACTTTGCAGATTCGATTCTGGCTCAGTCCGGTGGTATTTAAAGGTGCTCAAATACGTCAGCTCCATGGCGGTAGATTTACTGGCACCTAAAATAACTCTTGCAGGACTAAATTCCGGCACCTCGACGTCTCCGAAAACCTTAAAAGTAGTTAGTGGGACGTAAAGCCAATAACATTATTATTATTATTATTATTATTATTATTATTATTATTATTATTATCATCATCATCATCATCATCTGTTTACCCTCCAGGGTCGGTTTTTCCCTCGGACTCAGCGAGGGATCCCACCTCTACCGCCTCAAGGGCAGTGTCCTGGAGCTTCAGACTCTTGGCCGGGGGATACAACTGGGGAGTATGACCAGTACCTCGCCCAGGCGGCCTCACCTGCTATGGTGAACAGGGGCCTTGTAGGGGGATGGGAAGATTGGAAGGGATAGGCAAGGATAAGGGAAGGAAGCGGCCGTGGCCTTAAGTTAGGTACCATCCCGGCATTCGCCTGGAGGTGAAGTGGGAAACCACGGAAAACCACTTCGAGGATGGCTGAGGTGGGAATATTATTATTATTATTATTGTTATTATTATTAAGTAGGACAGCTTTACGTTGAAATCGTTTTTGTAATTAAATGAAAATTACATGAGAAGTTAACACAATTCAGTGACATGAACTGGATGTAAGTAAAATTTATTGAAATCACTGTGGGATAGAAGTTATGCTGGTTAAATACGACGCAGCGTTACACAATAATTGATCCTGATGTAGAATATATCGGTCTAATGGGATTCGTTGGTGAAGTAAATTAAAGATGTTCAATAATTGCGTGTTCATAAAACTACGTTACCGTACGTTATTTTCCCCATCTGATGAAGGAAGAATGGGGTAGATCCTAATCCATTTTATATGTTTTGTTCTCTTTTATCACGGCCTGTGTTTATTGGATAGCATTTTCTTTACACTCTGAAAAAAATCTCTTTTTCTAAGAATGTTTGGCACCCCAAACTGTCTTTTTTGTTATGGTATCATTTTCATTATCGAGTAGAACTAAAACAAATCGATCCAGTCACTACCTTTGCCTTCTATTTTGGAGCTGTTTTTAGCTTTCAGGTACGAAAGTGTGTTTGAATGTGTGCAGTCTCGCTATTGACTTTTGCTTCGAGCGTGACACGAACAGTGCTAAGAAGTTTACTATGATACCGATCTTTTGAACAGTTCTGATTTTTTTTTAATCCGGCGAAGACTAGGAAGTTATAGGCCGGGACATTTGTCTAGTATGAAAATGAGAAACCAATCTCTCGACGAACGCTTACAACAACTTGACCCTTACAGTGCAGTCAGCTCGCTTGGGTCTAGAGAAAAGTTTTATTTCAAATCTTAATTAAAGAAGTTATTTAATTCAAGGTTAATTTTGTCGTGTTGTGAAATATATTTAATACGATCAAGGTTTTAGCTTTGTGTGACTTAAGCATGTTAGTAATGTTAAAGTTTCTACATGCATATACTGGGTATCGAACTGCAACCGCCTTTATAAGAAGCTAGCAGTAATTCTTTTAAGCTATCGCGGCCCCTCATGCTTGAAACAATTCTCATTGAGTTACAAGTCATTGGACTATTTAAGAGTGTTTACTTGCTTTGGTTTTTATTTTAAAGTACGTTTTCTCTCATGTTCTGGAAAAAGGAAATGTTGGAAGTGGAATGAGGTGTTTACCCATACAATATTAGGAAAGCACGCGCACGCACGCGCTCCATACACTGGTATCATGCCTTCATTATCATTTTCCTTGACTGCCATACAAACTGAGTTAGAAGTGTTTGGTTATTCCACCAGAAGTGAGGAAGGCAATCGATGAAATATGGGTCTCTTAAAACAGTATATACAGTATATATACAGTACCTTCACGTTCACTTCTAATAATTTCACACAAATTCTATTTAATTCCTTTCATAAATGTATAACCAATTAAAAGAATTAATTTCCTCTTAAGCCTCAACTAATTAATTGAAGTTTCCAATCGTTTTGTACCCATTGAAGTGGTATTCTTTGTTAGAGGTTTTTATTCTCCCATTGAAAAAATATATCTGTGTGAGGAAGGCTTTTGAAAAAGTGTATGCATGCGGTGTGGTGCTGTTGGGACTGTTGCGATAAGCTTGTTTAATCGCTGTCGCCGAGCCTTGGGTGTGTTTATAGTACCGGCATTGGATACATACACAGCAGTTCAATTTCAGAATTACGGGCTTTCATGATTGTTGCTAGTATTGGTCACTAAATACATTGCTAAACAGTACTCTAAAAAGAGCAGTTTAGAACTGAAATGTGGGAACGTGATAATCATTGACTTTGAACTTTTTCATTCTTTATTTCAGTTTAATATTTTCACCCTCCTCCCCCCACCTCCCGCCCCTTTCAATTTGTGGAGATCTCGTATGTACCAAACGAGTTGTATCAGTCAATAAACATTAGCGGAATTGATCTTCCTCGGTAATGAGATATTAATATTGTCCACATAGAGCTCCATAGTGTCTGTCTCTCAACCGGAGGCCCTGGTTTCGATTCCCACCCCGTTCAAATATATTAATCCTGGGCTGTGGACTGGAAGGGTGTTCACTTAGCTTTTTTTTCGATAATGTGTATGTGCTACAGGAATTTTGATTTTTGTTGTACACAAAATGAATGTTCTCAGATAAATGGGAAGTTCATGAGGGATAGTTTGAATGAAGAGGCAATTTTAACAATCCGCAAAGTTTGATTATAATGAACTTGTAAGAAATCTCGTTCTTCTTCTTCTGCCGCTTTTACCACACCTTGGTGGGGTCGCGGGTGCGAACCAGCGCCATAACGAATGTGATACGGTCTCGCCTGCCAAAATAAAACTTCGGGCCTCCTCAAATAATATGTAAAACCTATGAAGTTTAATTATAGCAGGTATAAATAATGCAATGTACTGTATTGTCAAGTTATATGAACAAAGGGAATATTCGTTATTGCGAGATTATTAGTTTAATAGTTGTTTTTTTTTTTTTTTTACTGCCTCCGGGGCTTAACGGCTAAGCTTCTGAACTGCCAACCGAAGACCGCTTACATGTTTTTACGTAACTTCAATATTTTTTAATTTTCAGTAACAAAAGAACCGATACCGAAGTCTCAGTTATAATAATTAATTCGATTACAACACGAAACAATATAGATCTACGAACAAAAATAAAATACTCTTTAAAGAAAGTCTGAAAAATAACAAACCTCGCAACGGATAAGCCTGTTATAACATTCGCGCAAAGAAAGCGCATTCGAAATCGAGGTGTCTGATTGTTACTACAGGAGCTTTTTATTGGCATTACATCTCGTTGTCGAATAAATGTGTGAAAACAGTTAATAATAATGTTATTGGCTTTATGTCCCACTAACTACTTTTACGGTTTTCGGAGACGCCGAGGTGTCGGAATTTAGTTCCGCGAGGTTATTTTACGTGCCAGCAAATCTACCGACACGAGGCTGACGTATTTGAGCACCTTCAGATACCACAGGACCTCAACCGCCTGAGCCACTCAGCCCGGCAGAAGAAGAAAAGGAGATCAGAGTATAACCATCTATAAATTACGTCTCGAAAATATTTTCTACGTAATGGAGCCATTTACACAAGCTTTCATTTGGTATAGACTCCTACCGATGAGACTCCGCAGGGTAAGGATACTTGACTGCGCCGTCAGTCTCCATAAGAACGAGAAGTTGCCTCGTTTTGTGTATGCGATGCGGTGCTGGTCTGTTCGTTGTGCGTTATCGCCTGTCGCTTGATGGCTGGACAGAGATCTCACGCCCACATCCAGTGACGTCAGCAACAGGAAGAGATAACTTGTTCTGTTCACGTTGTCAGCAGACTTTCCTGTCAACCCTCCCGTACAGTTCCACTAGGTTCTTAGCAGGGTGATAAGAACGAATTTGATGGATACTTGACTATGATTGGATTGTGAGAACCATTCAGCTGTCATCCGTGAGCTAAAAATCGAACTCGACAGTTTTATAGCAAGTGGTTGCAAATCACTCTACCTTTAAATGTTCCATAGTTCAGACCGTTGATTTGCCTCTGCCAGGAATTTTCTTGGAAAAATATATCAATAGTTTGTTCGTTTTCTGAAAATTTTTTGTTATTTCTGACTTCTACTTGAAGATATAGGCCTACGCTGCTAAACCTCAGAGGGACTGATTTACCGTCACTTCACCAGGACTCTGGGTCTGTCTTCCCTTCTACTTGCTTCTTTCTAGCCTGCCAGTCGTCTGATACTTCCGTACTCTTTTCGTGGATTGATTTTAATTAATGACCTGGACGAATGAAATTAATAATTCACGTAGATTTTCTTGTACTGATCCTCCCCCTCCTCATTATCATAAAAATGAGGAGCTACCTTACCATATAAATATTCGGAAGCAGTTCTGATTCCAGTCCAAGCCACAGCAAAGTACATTAGTATCCACCTATTGTGTAGGTTCGTGAAGAGATTTTCTGCATTCATTACAGGCACAAGCCGGGGCCGTAGTTCATCCATCTTAAATCTTGGATTATTATACTCTTCGACAGATAACCTTTTGCCAGCAATAGTAAGTAAGTAAACCACATACCAGCCCTCCTGCCATTCTTAATCTTAAATTTCTGGCAGTACCGGGAATCGAATCCGGGCCCCCGAGGACGGCAGTTAATAACACTAACCGTTACGCTACGGAGGCGGACGGCATCATGCTACGGATCCCACGCTTTCAAAGGCCCCGCGTTGATCACAGCATTCTGTAGATGCGCAACTTTCTGACAAAAGCCCAAAAGCTCATAATTCTGATCTCCGCACAAAAATTCTACTACAACCTGAACTCCAATCCCAATCCATTCATATCTAATCTGGGAAACTATGACATTGACGGTCTTCTTCACAGGAGACCTAAGTCTCTCTTAAATTAAACCACCCTTCGGGGTGCAGGTCACATCCTGACCAGTGCGATTCCGTTTCAAAAGTACCACCACTTATAACACCTATGCAGTCTAGTTAGACCCCCTTATCGAAAGTTGCACTCAAGGCCCTCAAGGCCGAAGGGCAAAAATTGCTCACGGGATTGGGTCTCGACCCTCTCGACTACTCATGCCTTCTCCGAAGTTTGCAAACAGAAAATTTCTGTCATTATAGATAGCTTATTTTCCGTCCTGTGAAAACGGCAGAAAGCTTTTCGAATGTTAAATGGTATATTTGGATTTCTTCATCAGTTGCAATTGCTTACCCCTGAAATATTTCTAATACATCATCAATTCTTACAGAATCATGCGGGAGATCTAGAGGAAAGGCTTGGTGAAGAATTACAGTTTAGTTAACTGTTGAAAACTGATCTTGCTTCTCATACCGGGACAAAACAAGACCCTCCTGCAGTTACAGTTCTACCATTTGTTAATTGCAAATGGTTTGGAGTCTCCTTTTCCAAATGTAGGAATTCTTTTTGCCGCTCGTGGTTACCAGTCGCAGTTTCTAAGTTGAAAATGATTAAGAATGAATAAGTAACACTGCAGGTAACAGTCTCACTCTAATGTGTATTGAACTTGAACTTATACATGCAATACCATCAAGAAATGTGCTCATGTAAAGCTAAAAAATATAACATTTAGTAATTGTAATTTTGTTACTTTTGACATTTATGAGAGAGGAGAAAACAGAAAATTCGTGTACCCTGCTTTGCCGAACATAAACAGTATGCGTACTCCGTATAATGCCTGTCACTGCGCTCCTGTTGAAATGTGCTTTTGGTTAATGCCTTTATTAGATTGTAAAATGGACTGTTGATGAAGCCTATAGCAGTATTTTGAAAACATTCTCCAGATGTCTTGTGTCGTCATTTCCTGTATTTTTGTTATGACTTTTGCACGTGGCATCGTATTTACGAAAGGGATCTTGGAATCATTGACATCTAATCGCTGATATGACTTGAAAATGGTATTACGAAGCCTGGACTATGCAGTTCTTGCTCTGTCTGGTCTCTCTCTGTATTATTCAATTCCTTACTTCTTTACTTCCATAAATAAGGGACTTCTTTCTAGAAAATCTCCAACAAGAATAGGTCTTGCATTCTGTAACATTTTCGACCAAAATTCTCCGTAAACTAGCTCAGATAGAATGCTAGTTGTGCACTATGAGGCAGACACTTCAAAATAATCAAGTTGTCACACAGCAACCGTAATAAAGTATGGGTACAATTACCGCTGTGTCCGTAACCCGTGAAATAAGCCAATCTTGGAGATTTGGGGCGTGTATAGCTCAGCAGCTTAGCTGCTGGTTTTCCTCCGAGGTTCGAATACTGATCGGATTCAAATTGAAATTTTCACCCAAAAGCTCGTATGGCATCAGGTGGGCATCCGGCCATAAACCCGTGGCCAAAACCCAAAATGAGGCAAGGTGACTTCAGCGATTCCAAGGAAGTTTTCATTATTATTATTTTACGTTGGTCACTGGGTCTACCCGGATTGGACCATGTCAGAAATGAAGATGTAGGAAGGCGATTGGGAGTGGCACCTATTCCAGAGGAGATGAGAGAAGTACGACTTAAATGGTATGGTCATGTTGTCCGAAGCCCTGTAGATTCATTGACACACACAGCCCTCCAATTTGATCCTGGAGGTTCTCGATCCCGCGGTCGTCCCAAGAAGCGATGGTTCGACTGCATCAAGGAAGACATGCGACCTGTAGGCATTAATGAAGCTGACACCCTAGACAGTAGGAAGTGGAGGATGACATGTTTAAAAGCGGACCCTACACAAACGCGGGACTACAGTAAATCGTAGGAAAGAAGAAGAAGAAGAGGAAGAAGAAGACGAAGAAGAAAAACAAGATGATGATGATGGGACATACATCAAGGTCATCAGCCTACTTTATTTTTTCCTGACTTTGATTTAGATGGAATAACTGAAGTCTTTCAGTACAGTGTGTGATTTGTCAGTGGATGCCCTCTTGTGATGGTATAAGCGAGAGCCCTGCGCGGATATACACAATAATATCTGCATCCGCACTTCCTTCATTCGCATCCACATCCGCATCCGCGGATATTGCAACTATTAAATATATTCCACCGAAGGTATTGAAATGCATAAATCTGTTAACATAATACAATAGGCCTGATACCTGGCACCAGATCCCCTACAGTGACAGGTTTATGACGGATTTCCTCCTGCGACAAGTACCGACATATTGAGCGGTTCTCTTTCGGAACCGCTGTTCCTTCCCTCAACTAATTACGGGCAGGAGCCAGCTAGGCTTAGGTCAGATTTCAGCTTTAATATCTAAAGGCTCTTTGAATATCACCATTCCTTCATACCAAAGTCAAGGGTCGCGTAACCGCAAGCAGACATAAGGGTACACCTGAGTGAAAATCAGTAAACTTCATTGTTTAGAAATGATCAGCAAAATTATCCGCACAGCCATACAATTTGCATCCACTAAGACGCGAACTTCGCGGATATCCGCGCATCCGTGCAGGGCTCTGGGTATGTGTTTCTACATCATGGCATGTGAAGGTGAGACTTGACCGAGCATTGCTTGTTCAAGTGATATTATGTTATTGCAAAAGCAAAGCAAAACCATCTTCATACAGGTAATGATGGCCCTCGGAGGAGTGGAAGGTAAATGCTAGTATTTTGCTCTATGCCCGACTGCCTTTGCCACCAGGAATGAACCTGGTACTCATTTTTGGTTTAAAAAAAAGAAAAACATTAACTAAGAGAGCCTCTCTAGAAGTGTTTCTAAATATTTCTACTTCCTGATGGGGAATCTAATCCACTTCTTCCTGGGTGAACCAAAGGCACCTTTATCACTTTGGCTACCTGATGTTATATTACACTTGACCAAAAAGAAAAAAGAAAAAGAAGGTTTCAGTTTTGAATCTGGAGTGTATCCACCTATTCAGAAATAATCTCCTTTAGCAAATCTTCACTCAACTCAAAGACTGCAACACAATATATAATTCATTTTGTCCCCCCTTATGATGAGCATGTCTCATATACTGTACCTAGGTATTTATTGTTCATTAAAGTTTGACTTATACCTTATAACCTCAGACGTAAATATCAATTAGAAAACGTTGTTGGAATTCTTTTCATTGACTTACTACCCACCAATTTGGAGCATTGAATGGCTTCATTGGTGTGTCCACCAAAGTGTATGGAAACAAAATTGAATGGCCCAGTTCCAGACTATGCCAATTTTTTGAGGATTTTAGGATCTGTTTTTCTGTTTTTCCATACCCACACGAAGAACACTTGTGGAATGATAGCCTACCCTTTTTTCAAATTCCAATACCATACAAAAACTGTATCCTTCTAAAAATGCTGTAATTATGTTGCTATAAATTCCACAATAACTAAAGTTATCTAATAGGTCATAAACACAGATATGCAGGTTATATGACCAAAATATTTCTATCCTGTAAAATAAATTATATGTGTATCCTTCTTTCAACCTTCTTTAGCAGTGGACTTACTTTTTTGTAATGTAACTATCTATGGTAGTATTCTAACGTACTGTAGAATGTTCTCATCTAGTGGGAGTTTTACCGTGCGTATTTATATTGTTCTAGCCCCAGTGCCTGTTCAGTTGGGCCCCTCGGACCACATGCCCCTACCACCAGTGGGCTACCAACTGGTGAGGGATCCCATTACGGGCCACTTCCTACTGATACCGGCCACGAATATAGGCGAGTAACGAGTATTTTGGTGATTAAAATGAACTTCTTTACCATTGTGCTTCCTTCAAGACACATTCTAAGTTTTGCCCTATTGCACTTTCCAGAACACTTACAACGGGCTGTATTGTGGCCCAGCTACCCTACCACTTTGCAGCCGTCCCTGCACATGGCGACTCAGCCCACTGCGCAACATATCCAGCTGTTTGAATCCACGGAGCCGAGCGAGTTTTTGAACACGCTCTCGGCACATGGACATAATGCACAGACTCCAACTCAAGCAAGAATTCTGGTGCAACCTCAACTTACCCTCACAGCTGCAGAGCCTCCATTACCGAAAAGGAAGGCGGCCGTCATCAAAGTGAGTTCAGTTTATCTTAAACTTTTATGCCTGCAAGTCTTAGAACTTATAAAGTTTGTTATCTTAGTTAAAAGAAGAGATATGAAAGGTTTAATTATATGAATGAAATAAATAAGGGGATGGGGGAGACAGAGAGGAAGGACCTTCAGACTACAGTCGTCTGTTTGGAACTTGTTACTTTACTCATTAAATAATTCATTAGCTCAAGAACCTGTCAACCAATTTCATGTTACTAAGTCATTGTCGCATCATGCAACATCATACGTCATGCAAATTAAATAAATAAAGGGATGGGGCAGACACAAGAGGAAGGACCTTCAAGTTGTCTCTTCGCAACTTGTTACTTTATTCGTTAAATAATCAATTAGCTCAAGAGCATGTCAACCATTTGCATGTTACCAAGTCATTGTTGCATTGTGCAACATTGTGTATTATGCAGGAACCTAACGTACACATGCACATATACACACACATACATACATATACATATCTCGCATTATTCCTTCAGTAAATATCTAGTAAGTTATAAGAGCAAGATGTAAATAATCTGTATGGTTTCAATTACCACAGAATGTTTTATTCTCCTTCATTATGCTCCCAAACAGCATCCGGGGGAATACGTAAAACAGTGTGCCTCCCTCCTTTCTGGAATCATGTTAAATGAAGAACCTTAAAATCTCGCAACTTCATTGTGTTAGGTTGAGGCGGCTGACTGCACGGCTTTAGAGGTGAAAGCCCCTGCTCCGGCTATGAGCCGTCCTGCAGAAGTGTCTGTCACTGCTGCCACAACAACGCCAGTGTTCTCAAGTAGTACAGGTGTGACACACTTTTACTACGAACCTACTGCTGTCGTCCAGCTGGCACAGACTCCACAACCAACTGCATCTGTGCAGACTGATAGTGGCAAGAGGTCGCAGGTGAGAATGTACAGCTGACATTCAAAATCTAGATGATGAGCATATATTTCTTACTGTATTCTTCATATTTTGTATTACCATCTACATTGTCCTGTACTGCAAATAGTTAACTATGTAACAGACTTACCAGTCTTGCCAATCTGACATTTTTGGAAAAAGAATGGTACAAAATCACTTTCTGTTTGTGCATTTGATAACACTGGTCAACAAAGTTTGACTTTTTGTTTGTGACTTGGTTCTCTCTTTGCTTAACTGATTTCTTTTGCCCTAAGATGAAGGAAAAACAATAATATAATAATCCTGATTTGTTTTTAGGTCAGGGCATTGATATAGGCAATAATTTTCATATTGAGGACGATATTGATGGATGTGACTTTATTTAAAAAAATAAAAGTTTTATCTCCCACCTAATCAGTACATTCATTTGAGGTAATTAGCATAAACTCATTAAGCCAGGGCATTGATAGTTTAAAATTATAAGTGTTTTTCTCAATTGTATACCATAAATTTGTTCTGGATTATCAGTAAAAGTTCTCTCCAGTTTAGGATGCCAAATGGAGTCCCCTAAACCCAAAAAACAAAAAGGCATGGTAGAATTGTTGCAGTGCAAAAAATAAATGTTAACCTATTTTTTTTTTAAATTGTTTGTTTATTGTAGATGTTGCTTTTTCCATGAAATGAAGACTTTTACGCTATCTTAAAATGCAAATGGATGAGTATAATGCATTTTAATTGACAACTACTAACATATTGTAACTGGAGGATATTGGACATTTCAAATAATGGACCAGACTTATGTTTCTTCATGACAGTACACAGTTCTTGTTACCGAGCTAGTGGGCCGTGCACTTAGGGGTGTGCAGCTATGAGCTTGCATTCAGGAGATGGTGGGTTCGAACCCCACTGTCAGCAGCCCTGAAGATGGTTTTCCATAGTTTCCCATTTTCACTTCAGGCAAATGCTGAGCCTGTACCTATTTAAGGCCCCGGCCACTTCCTTTCCAATCCTAGCTCATTCCTATCCCATCATTGCCGTAAGACCTATCTGTGTCAGTGTGACGTAAAGCAACTTGTAAAAAAAGTTCAGTGTTTATGACTCTAAATCACACAGTGAGAGATTTTACATCTTTTAGTAAAATTCTACGAATATGCACTCAAAATACTTGCATTGCAAAAAAGGAAGGTAGCCAAAAAAGCAAAACAGTTAGATCATTTGGAAGATGTTGAATTGCTGCTTTGGCTTGAAAAGTAAACAGATTTACATGGCTTCAACATTCGTTTGTGTTCCAATGGACTCACATGGAAAAGTCCACAAATGTAAATCTCCCATCATACTCTTCGGCAACAATCCTTGATAGTGGCATGTCCATGATTTCTAGGTGGTAATTCTCTCCTTGGATAAGCCTCCGTGGCTCAGGTGGCAGTTGCGCCGGCCTCTCACCAGTAGGTTCCGTGGTTCAAGTCCTGGTCACGCCATGTGAGATTTGTGCTGGACAAAGTGGAGTTGGGACAGGTTTTTCTCCGGGTACTCTGGTTTTCCCTGTCATCTTTCATTCCAGCAACACTCTCCAATATCATTTCATGTCATCTGTCCGTTACTAATCATTGCCCCAGAGGAATGCGACAGGCTTCGGCAGCTGGCACAATACCTATCCTCGCCGCTAGAAGGGCGGCTTCATTCATTCCATTCCTGACCCGGTCACATGACTGGAAACAGGCTGTGGATTTTCATTTTCAGTTCTGTCCTTGTTCCTCCGATAAATCACCCATATTATCCTTCAGTGTCTTGAGATGAGAATTGAACATATGCATTTTGATAGACACGCTGGATAAATTTTATAAAAATTATCCACTAGCTCCTTGACCAGGATCTGATAGTCTTGAGCCCAACGAAGCCTTCTGTCATAACAAAAATTTCCTGCTTCATGTGGCCTCACAAAGATACCTGGTTTAACTTTAGCTTCCAACAACTTGGAGAATTTATCTTGAAGTATCTGAAATGGCTTGGACTTTTGGTCCGGTCCTTTAAAAATTGTTTCATAAGTCCGAGCTCAATGTGCAGTCGCGGCATTAACATTTTGGCACCGAGCTCGATAGCTGCAGTCGCTTAATTACGGCCAGTATCCAGTATTTGGGTGATAGTGGGTTCGAATCCCACTGTCGGCAGCCCTGAATATGTTTTTCCGTGGTTTCCCATTTTCACACCATGCAAATGTTGGGGGCTGTACCTTAATTAATGCCACGGCCGCTTCCTTTCCACTCCTAGGCCTTTCCTGTTCCATCGTTGTCATAAGACCTACAGTATCTGTGTCGGTGCAACATAAAGCGACTTGAAATAGAAATTGGTTGGATTGACCAATGGTTGCCACTTAACATTTTTGTTGCCGACAGTAAACTAAAAGTCCCTGAGGCCAAATGTTCTCCTTGTAAAGCTCGTGGTCAGCCTGGCTATCCTATAAGCAAAGATAGCATGAATGTTTCGTATAGCCTTCTTGCAAACCCATGAGAAACTATACCATCTGAACACCTCCCATGACCTCCCACTTGTGGTCCTTGTACACTAGTTTTTCCAGCATATCTTTACACTGTTGTAATTTTTCTTGACACGAGTGGAATACACAATAGGGACTGAAGGGTACTGATTTCCATTATGCAGCAGGACCACTTTTAAGCTGTGGGAGGAAGTATCTATGAACAGATGACATTGGGTTGGCTCATATTCCATTTCTATCTCTTCGAACAACCCTTTAACGTTGTGACAGAAACACATGTCTTCTTCTTTGGTGTAGAAGCTGGCATAAGTTGCATGCATCTTTCTCTGTTCAGAAACATGCATGGTTTTGTTCACCAAATTCCACTCCCTTAGCCTTGAAATCAAAAGTTCTGCTTTAAACTTCGGTAGATCTAGATTTCTAGATATCCTGTTGCTTGGAGAAGTACAGTGTATTTTTGTATTTTTATCGGCTGAATAATGTCTTAAGAGTTTTCGAGTGTTTTCTGGCTCTTATAGGTTTTGCTTGTTGTTAAACAAGGAAACTGACGTACTGGCACAGGCAAAACATCGGAATGGGGTACTGGTGCAGACAAAGAAGGCAAATCCGGATACTCTATTCTGGGTTTATTTTTGGCTTTCTTTCTTGCTTCTGGCTTCACCACACAGAAGTAGCAGTCATCGTCATGATTGCTCAGCTCTCTCCAAATCCTCAGAATTCCAAATCTCATAGCTCTCTCCCCTGTCATGTACCACACTAAAACATGCCGAAAGAGACGGAACTTAGACAAAATCCTCACTTGAACGACCGTGTCCAAAATGCAATATTTTAATTTTTAAATTATTTATTTATTTATTTATTTATTCATTCATTCATTCATTTATTCTTTCTTTCGTTCATTCATTAGAAAAAATCCAGAGGCACTCACTTTCCAAAATTGTTTTGCATGAGCCACAACAGTAATTTGGAACCCATTGTTTGTCTGAATTCCTCACAGGGATGTTACAATATTACTTGTAAGCTTCACATATAACATTGTTCGTTTTCATGTCAGCTTTCTTTGCCTTTGCTTTAATGAATTCACACAGACAAAACAAAAAGTGTCCAGAGAATGGACGCTTCATGATCTGCGGGGCATCGTAACAATTCAGTGTTCACTGCATGCCAGACAAATGCACACTGACTACCAACCTCGTGGTGTGTAGCTTCTTCCCCCACAAATCAAACTTACATGATCCCTTTCTCTCCGTCTCCCTCATCCCTTCCACCTTTCTCCGCTGACTAGCCCAACTACCAACACCTCTCTTTCCCCTGTCGTTCTTGTTGCAACAAAGCTCATGCGATCCATGAGACTAAAGAATTCAATGCCCTGACCACAAAAAAAAAATCAGGACGATTATGCCAGTCATTTTCATTCATTCAAGGCACAACAAACCATTAACACATAGGAAGAAATGAATCACAGAAATTGTGTTGACCGGTGTGATTCACTTTTGAAATAACTGAAAAGTGAAAGACGTTTGTGGCTACATGAAAGTAAGCAGTAAAATGTTTTATACAAGGATTATCAAATAATGCAGAATACAAGTAGGATATCTGACTGAATAAGAACAATAGGAGGGGAAGAGTGACTTGTACATTGTTTTGTTAGGTTTTCTTCCTTGGTTTCTTAATATAGCCTGAATTATTGCTGTCGAAGTATTAGATATATTAGTAACATTAATAAATTGTTTCCTAATTTGTTTCCCTGCTAAATTATTTTTCTGTGTTTGTACTCTCTAATTATGAGTGTTGATTCAGTGCTTATCAACTTCTTTGCTGTTTTGATTCCTTCATGTCTCATAATTGTACAGTTTGTTCAGTTGTTTGGATTTGTGCCATATAGTGTTAGTGTGAATCGTTTGACAGTGATAAATCCTGAAGATCATGATTCTCAGAAAAAATTTTCACAGTCCCCCAAATGTAGAAAGATTTAAAAATACTTAGCTGCTTAAGTTCTCTGTTAGGATAATGATTATTAAGAGTTGATATAGTATCAAACTAACACCTTTTGATGTTCTTCCAGGCGACCTCACCGGTGAATCCAGCCGAAACCAGCCTAACTCCTCCTCCTGAAACAGCTGCTAGTCAGTCAGAGAGTGAGGAAGCAGTCAGTGGAGCATTGCCCGTTAGTAGCGATGGTCCCGTCCAAGTTCAAGATGCTAGTAACCAGACAGATACACCCCCAGCCAGCGAGGATGAAACTAGTGATGGTCCTCCTCCTCGGCCTCCTGAAGATGCCGATGTGCCTAGCCAAGATACCGCTCATGACGAGAAGGTTATAAGTGCGGAAGCAGCTCCTGTAGTGAAACCTGTGCAGGAATCGTCTGCTGTGGTAGATGTCAGTGGATTAGAACTCTTGTCAAACAGTATTGAACAGTTTGAGAGCCATCGGAAGTCTGTAGACAGTGTGTTACAAGTGGATAGACCAGCTGAGATAGCAGTTGATAATGTAAGTTCACAAGTCGTAAATGGTCTCTTAATACTTAGTGAAACTCCAGTAACAGCTTTCACTTCAGAAGAGAGTGTTGCGGTTCCAAAGCCAGAGATAGACACTAGACCTGCTGATGAGAAAGCAGCAGAGACGCTTCAATTGCTCTGTCAGCAGTCTGTCCAACTTAAATCTGAGGAGTCTTTACAGAGGTTACCAGACACTGTAAAGAGTTCTGAGAAAACTGAAAACTGTGATAAATCCTTCAATGTCAGTACTACGGTGCTAGGCACGGAGCATGGGGTGATTAGTGCGAGTGAATCTGAAGAAGTACCTGCTACGGTGGAACAAAATAGGCACTTGGATGCTGCAGAACCAAGTGTAACTGTTGATACAAGTTGTGCCTCAGTTGGGAATAGTAGTGTGCTTGGTGGTTTGGGATTACTTTGTGCTTTAGCTGAACAGAGGATTTTAGAAGAAGGTGGTACAGCTAATGGTCCATTAGCTTCACCTCCTCCATCTCAAAGATCTGTGAGGTCACCATCGAGTACAAGACTTAGTACAGATAGTGGAAATGGTAGTGCCGGGAGTGGTGTTGATGTTAATAGGAACTATAAGACCCGTAAATCAGAGCGGGAGTGTAAGAAATTTATTGCAAGCAAAGTGGCACAATATTTTCATAATGGTAATACAAGTGGTTCGAGTAGTCCACAACACAGTGCTTGCACTAGTCCATCGTCCGCCGAGTTGATGGATGCCATGGAACTGGATATGAGAATGCGTCTTGCAGAACTTCAACGGAAGTATCGAGAAAAGCAACGTGAACTTTCAAAATTGACTCCTAAGAAGGCTAGTAGTGTTGAGAGTTCCCCTGGGTCGGTAGCTGAAGTTCCAACTCCAGTTAGTCCTGTCAAACGTGGTCCAGGCCGACCCAGAAAAAAATGTAATCGCCCCTCCCCCGAATCTCCTCCATTGTCACCGCCTGTGGCTCCGTCCGCTCAGCAACCTCGCCCTCGTGTTGGCAGGCCCCCATTAATCAAGGGTCGCGAGCTCCCACCACCTGTACTTGAGAAAGTGACTGATACTCGACCTTGCGAGCGATTTGATGGAGAAGACTGTACTGCTCCTAAACTCAAGGCATCAAAATTGGACATTCTGAAACCTCCTACTCTTACTGCGAACAGATTACCATCATATTCAAAATTGAAGCCTGCTACACAGTTATCCAACAATGTTTCCACGAAAGGTTTAAAGTTGCCACAGTGTAATGTGAACTTGGTGAAACTTGCAACTAATCATCATAGTGGTCTTAAAGTAAAAGAAACATTGCCAGTGAAATCAAATGGTGACATAAGTAGTAAGAAGATTACTATAGCAGAAGATTCTCGGTCCAAGCTGGGTTCCATTTTCTTGGCAGACAACTCTTCAAATCCTGAGAAACATAGTGGTAAGTACAATGTTTTGATTTACATCTCTCCCCTTAATGACAGAATTTATGAACAACAGTGCTTAGATAAGAATTTTAATATAGAATTACTGTTTTGCTTTTTTTTTTTTTTTGCTTTACGTCGTACCGACACAGATAGGTCTTATTGCGATGATGGGATAGGAAAGGCCTAGGAATTGGAAGTAAGCGGCTGTGGCCTTAATTAAGGTACAGCCCCGGCATTTGCCTGGTGTGAAAATGGGAAACCATGGAAAACCATCTTCAGGGCTGCCGACAGTGGGGCTCGAACTTACTATCTCCTGATTACTGGATTACTATTTTGCATGAAGTAGGATGGGGAGGGTTGGGGGTGTGTGTTTTAAATGCAAGAATGTATGATCATTTTGTTCATAGACCTGCAGTACTTCCTTAGTAAGAGGGCATGTGTGTTTCTAGAGTAGGTATTAAAACAGAGTTACTTGTAACTAAGCTGATGAGAGGAGCAGTTTGTACAAATAGATGTCATTGTTCATGAAATCATACAGAAAGTTATGTAGCTAATTCACAGGAGGTAGGACGAAAAATTTGTGGCAGAATTGTTGAATTTTACATTTCAAAACTATCTGGTGGTTTTACCTTTTAAGTATACAAATGTTGTAAGTAGAAATAAGCTCTCCTGCTGTTTTTTTCTCAAGTGAACTGTTTGAATTCCAAAATTGAATAACCATTAAAAATAATTTTGTCTAGACTATGTCTTTCTTGAAATGTTCTCAACTTAGTAATTTCTCTAAAAGCTACAAACTCCTAAAATGTCAGTTTCTGAGTTTTGGCATGATTTCCTTCGTATTGCCACTCATAATTAGTAAATGCTATTCATGCTTTAGAGAGAACTCACAGCAACTTTCTGTTGCTGTTTCAAGTGGGCTAATCTAACTCTTGATATACAATTTATTTTTAATAATTATCATATCATCACCCACACCCTAAAAAAAAAAAAAAAAAAAAAAAAAAAACCTCTTCTGAACATTGCATGTATTTATGTCAAATTACAATAAATCAATAATTTATCTCCTTTGAGGTACAGCATGGTCAATTCATCTTTTCAGAAAAGTTGTAGGTCTAGTGTAGACCATGAAAAGTTTCCTTTTAATGTTAGCATAATGAAAAAGTATGGGATAGTTTAGTTCTAAGGTAATTATTTAGAAAATCATTCACTTATATGATGCAGACACAGTGGCGGCGCGTGGATAAAAAACCTGGGGGTTCACTACTTTGAAAAATAACGTGTCCAAATTTAATGTTACTTGATGTTTACATAGATGTAAAGTAGTGACATTGTTTGACTAGAAAGGTAACTTTCCTTTGAATGCACATGGCTGCAGCTCAAAGAAGTTACCAAAACTATGAGAAATGAAAGGGAGAGAATATAAAGTGTAATTACCTTAAGCTGATCCAGTTTCGTCTAATGTTGAAGACGTTGCTAGCGTTGGAATAACAACTGTCGTCTGTGCGTACAGGAAATCCATCCTCCTTTCCTTCCTGGCGGCGAATAAGTCCATTACCTTCTCACTAAATTGGCATTTATGGGTCATCCCCTTCTCGATGGACAACATAGCGAGAGCAGGTAGTCTTTCTTCATTCATTGTACTCCTCAGGAATGTCTTAATCCACTTTAAAGTGGAAAAACATCTTCCTTCTTCAGAAGTAATCATGGAGAAAGTAATAATTAATTTCAAAAGCTTAATCACTTCTCCGAAACGTTCCTTGAGATTTTTCTCTATCAAAAGAAAAAAAACAAGGAAGTCAGTTGCATTGTTCATTTCTTTAAAATAATTTCTTGATTAAATCACCTGCAGTTTGGTTTTCAGCATATTTTTGTCAAGGAATGGATAGGATTCTATAATATACGTAAGATTCTCCTCTGGAAAATTGTTTTGGAAGGATGGGAAGAATTGGTGCTCAAAGAAGCTGGAGTAAAATTAATGAGTCCTCAAATGAATACACCTGGATTGTTTGAATCGAGTGTTTCGTCGTGACCTCTCAACGCAAGTTCAAATTCACCACAGAACTTCACGCAGTCAATGATCTTCGAGAGCACGTACTGTACCATTTTTTCTGATACTATCATTATGTCTCTCAATGTTCCTTCTGAAAGCGCTACTTAGCTGCTGCCTCATATCTGTTTTCCCCAGACCTGAAAGATCCAAACATGAACTCTTATGTGTAATAGATGCTTCGTGCTTTTTGATCTTTTGTGTTAAATGGCTGAGCTCTTGATACCCCTGTTTTTGTCCGATACGTGACCTTATCCTTGGCAAAAAGCAAGCACGGGAAACAGTAAAAGCCTATTAAGGTATCGCAACCACATAGCCAAGTATTCCTCTTGTAAATCTGTGGCTTAAATGTTCTACAAAAATCCTTACCTTTAGGTACTAGTTTGCTTCTGAATAATGTTCAGGGAGGGAAGAGGCCTGCCAGCTGCTTTATTCTGCATTTTTCTTCTAAATCAAGTGTTGGAAAGGTATTCTCTAGAAGAAACTGAACGGTATTTGTTTCCTAACTGATGAATACACGACACACGCACCAAGACACCGTCAAACACCGTGATAACGAACGCCAGTCACAATAGAGCACTTTGGGCGACATGTCAAGAGTCCATAAATTTCCAGAAGAAGAAGAACAATAGAGCACTTCACTGAACACAGTCTTGAGTAGATATTCGCTATTCCGGAGCTGGTTGAACTGACGGGTCAGAAATAAACACTGCTTCAAAAACGTATTAGGCAGCCTGTTGTTATTTATGTTCTTATCTTGACGTATTTTGCTTTTATGAGCATTTCTTACTAATTAAAAGATTACAGTAATTACGTAAACATAAGCTAAGCACGCCTATTGATGTTGTACAAATCGTAGTTACCAGAATATTCTAGTTCATTGCGGTTAATTATATCAAACGCAAAATCCTGAAATTAAAATCCCTTCAAAACGTACCATACACGGCAAATTTTAACCGCGTGCTTTGAGATAATACCTCTGCTAACTTCGGGTTTGTTCGATGTAGATCGTGTGTAGCGCTGTCAAGAGCTGGTCCTGTCATCAGCGATAGTTTAGCTTTGTTCTCGGCTTACCCCCCTTGCCTCACACGTCCCCGCGCCGTGCACACTCTCCTTAAGTCCCACCGCTGTGCACCTGCAGTCCAGAAATTGAACCTTTTCGCTGGTTCCGGTGAGCAAACGAATGTTGATGACAAAATTATCACTCCGAGCACAAATTTACAGACATATTAAAGAAATATGCACTTGACTAACCATTTTACTAACACATATATATTTCTAGGGAGTTCACTGAACCATTGAACATATAGAACGTGCCACCACTGTGCAGACAATCATTTTTTTATAAAAAATTAAATTCTTCATTTGGAGAGATTGTCTGCCTTCTCAAAATACATTTTTATATGCAAGCTTACTGCTTGCTCATGTTATCCTTAACCATGTGTGGTACATTGCATTATTTGGCAAGCAATGGGCTGTTCAGAATCATGTTAAGAGTTCCTCTTCTGTTGAAGGTGTCTATTTCTTACAGTTATATGTATCCTCCCTCAATATATATATATATATATATATTTTTTTTTGTACTCCATATATGCAGCTTTTGCATCCTTCCCTGGTGTTGCTCCTTGTTCTTGACCACCCTGTCTTTCCCTGTGCTTTCTGTTTTCAATCTTATATACATTTAAAAAAAAAGGAAATTATGGTGTACGATCATATGGAAATTTCAAGCTTTTGAAGCGTAATTATTCTTGCACGTGCTATTCATCACTTACGCTTGACTAAGATAATGGTATACATGAATACTATCATCTTACATAAGCTTAATATAGTGTTTCATTAAATACCAGTAAGTAACAGCCTTGCACGTAGATTGCTTTTCTATCCAATGAAATGCCAATGATACAGCACTTAGTTATGTAATACAACCTGTGATAACAAAGTTCGGTGAATAGTCCTGTACTATCAACATAGATGAACAATGCACGACAGTGACCTTACTGTCCTTCGAAATAGTCCGCTCCCATAACTATGCACTGCTGAGATCGGCAATACATGTCCTGGAAACTTTGCAAAAAGGCTTCCTTGGGATGGTGTTCAAAAGCCTCGTCATGTTTCTTTGGATGTCAGAAATACGTCAAATCTCTTTCCTTTCAAAGCGAGTTCGAGTCGTGGGAACAGGAAAAAGTCTGGAGGATTGAGATCTGGCGAGTATGGGGGATGTTCAAGTTGCACCCCCCCCCCCCCCCCTTTTGCCATGAACTGTTTGATGATATTGGCTGTGTGTTGTCAAGCATTGTCATGGACAAAAAACCATGAACCTTGTTGTGCGTACTGGGGTCGTACCCTGCGTAGATGTTTTATGAAACAGGTCAAAATTTCAATGTGCCGTATAGCATTCAACGTCGTTCCCTCAGGTAGAAATTCCTCGTGGATAATGCCTTGACTGTCGAAAAAGGTGATGGGCATCGTTTTGCTGCATGACTTTTTGGCTCTGGCCTTTTTCCGACGAGGGGATCCCGGAGAACGCCATTCCAGGCTTTGCCGTTTCATTTCAGGGTCGTACCTGAGGCACCAGGTTTCATCCTTAGTGACAATACAGTTCAAGAAATTTGGTGTCGCATCTGCCGTTTCGACAAAATCCTGTGAAGCCTCTAAACGTGCCTGCTTCTAATCGTCACTCAAGTGATGTGGCACAAGACGAGAACTCATTTTCTTCTGTCCTAACTTCTGGGTAACGATTTGTCGTACGGATTCACAGTTAATCTGCAGTTCATCCACCATCATGCCCACAGTTAATCGCCAATCGTTCATGATTAATGTCCTCACCTTCTCAATGTTTTCGTCTCTGATGGCAGTCGCCGGTCTTCCACTATGGGGGTTTCAGAAACACTGTCCTGGCCTCCTCGAAAACGGGCAAACCACTCATACACACACTTCAAGGACAGTGCTTGATCTTCATAAACACGTACCAGTATCGCATGTGTTTCTTTTGGTGTCTTGCGAAGCGTAAAACAAAACTGTACATTGATCTTTTGGTTGTTCATGTTCCTGTTCGCCGTTTAGAACCAACGCACTAAACACGCACTGTGTCAAACAGGTCTTACACGGCGTACACACACGATGCTGAACTGAACAACGTTGGGAGCAGGTGGACAAAACCTGCTGCTACGCAGATGCAGCATTGTGTGTTGCCAGTGTTGCCGGATCGGCCGTTCTGACTTCATTCACCGAACTTTATTGTCACAGGTTGTAATTAAGCCATTTACTCACCATTTTCTCTAATTATGGTGGGTTTTCTTCAATATTAATGATAGATTTGCATGTATTTAATAACAAATCTGAATATTAGTGTATTCTAATGTATGTTGGTAGTGGTTCTCATTTTATTGAGCTTTTGGTGGTGTGGTTTGTGCTTGGAAGATTTGGGGCAGTTAACTATCTCATTATCTTCATTAATGGAGATCATCTTTGTGGCTGAAGGTATTCTTTAAATCAAATAACATATTTCCTTCAGTATTTTTAGAACAATTTTGAAGGATTTGCTTTTGACCAAGGTGCAGTTCTCTAGGGACACAACCTTTCGTTCTTTTCTATCCTTTTTATCTCTTTCATATAACAACAATCTTACCCAATGATGTGGAAGAGAGTGGTGTTTGTGAAAATCATAGTTTGCAAATAGAATGGTGTATTTGAATCATTCTAGGCCATGAACTTAAATAACACTTATTTCATGTAATTTAATAATTATGTATCTTTCACTTAATGAAATTTGTTAGGCAGGTTTGGAATTGAAGATAGAATAATTCCTGCATTACTATATGGTCATAATTGCAGAAATGTTTTCCTTACAGTGGTTCCTCACAGTACAAATAAAACAAAATTATACAACACATCGTCCATTTTGTCACATTTGGAAACTCGGCAAACAAACAAACAAATCTGTGGTGCAATAACCCATTAGGGCCTTGGCGTGCCAAGATGACTGCTACCCTGCAAGGTGGCCTTCAGATACTAAACAGCATGATGACATAAAAGAGTGAACGTCAGTTTGTTATCTGTGAGAAGTATTGTAGGCATAAGTCTCACTCTTAAAAGTAAATCATTGCAGTATATCCTTTTTAAAGTGATCCATTTTATTAAGGATAAATAGAAATAATTAGATGGCTTAGGTTTAAGAAAATGAAAACTCATGTCTTTATTTAATGTAACTTCTCATTATATTATGGACAGATTTACCAGTAATAAAATGCAAAGAAAGTATGGAATGATGCTTGTTCATTGGTATGGCCATTTAAAATTAAAATTCATTTTACACTGGGCTGTGGAAATTGTAAAAATAAAATAATAGTAACAATAAAATAAAAGAGTTACATTCTAAAACATACTGAAACAATAATAGTAATAATATTAATGACAATAAAAACTTTAACAAAATCATTGTAATCAGTGAACAGCATCTTTGCACGTAAACATCAAGTGGGCTAATGAAATCTCAAAGCATAATACAACAACATTGCCAGGCGAGGGATCAGGAGCAGAGAGTGGGACCATAGAACCTTGGGTTTATATTCTTGTGTTGCTGACTGTTCTCTCCATGTTGAAAAATGTCTCTACATTTTCTAGATAAAAAGAGGCATTTATTTTAGCTTGACACTAACTTTAAAAACCTGAGTTCTCTTTGTTTTTCACTAGATGTATATCCTCTTGACTTCTCCTCAAGATTTCAGGAGAGGTTACTACCCATTAACACCTTGGTGCCTCAGTTCGTGGAATTGGTGGTAGTGTTGTCCATCATACAACTTCAGATATTCTCTTACTTTGATAATCATATTATCTCAAGTCATTTTTAGTGACCAGCAAGATGATCTTCCAATGAGACTAATGAGATAAATGTAAGAAACCAACCTTCTCCCATCTAACAACCACAAAAATAAATTTTTGTGAATGTGCTCGACAGTTTATTACTGTCTATCTGCTTTCGGCTTAGTGTATGGCGTGTGCTTGGTTGCAGCCTTCCTATCGTGCCGCCTGCCCCTAGCGCACGCTGCCAACCACACATTTGGTTCGAAACCCCCCTCGTGCCTACCCCTATCAGGTGAGTGTAGAGTGCATGCCACAGATCCATTCCTGATACCTCTTCTCCAATTAACAATCAATCACTTAACAGAAGTCTTACATGGAGAAATTTTACAGTATGGGTACTTCTTTCTTTGAACTTGTTGATCTTTATTTAGACATTATGATGTAAGAATTTAGTCCTAATCAGTTTCTGAAAGGAAGTAATGGCTATTTAAACAAACCTTTTTAACATTGACCCAGCTTTATTTCCTTTAATTACCTTTTGTCAGTTTTGGTTGTCATGGTTTGGTTGATGATATGTTTGTTTTGAACATTTATATGTCATTTTGCCTACTGTAATCTGTTAATTTCTCTTTACCAAAAAAAAAGGATAAAATCAAAGGGCAAAGAATATAAAACATGTCCCTTTTATGTACAAAATATATTGATTTCTTGAAACAACTTGTTACTGTTTGGAGAAGTTACATTTATGATTATTATTATTACTATTTATTTAATTAATTAAAATTAATTGCTAATTGGCCAATTAGGGACCACAATAAGTTTCATTATACATTCTGTCATTTACTCTGTTTTTGATTGATCCAGTAGGTTTTCATTAACTTACTGCATCGAGCACGGTGTTCATCCGACCACTTTGCACCAGTTGTCCAATTCACATCTTGGAAAGTCCCAAAAGTCACAATGCTTGTTCTGAAAAGATCTTGTTTATGCCCACCTTCTGGTCATAGGCTCATTTCTTTGAGGTCCTCCTTGACATTAGCATACCAGAGAATTGTTGTTTTTGGTTTTGAGTCAAAATGGTTAAAAATGTGTTTTGGCCATCGAGAGTCGTCCATCTGTCGTAGGTGACTGTAGAAGCGAGCCCTGCATTTGTACATTGTGTCCGTGATCTTCTCTCTCTTAGAGTAGATTTCTTGTCTGGTTTTTCTTATGTACATCCCGTTTTTGTAGTTTGGGCCAAAAATGCTGTGGAGAATCCTTTTCTCTTTTTGCTCTAACTTTGCAAGCGCACATTTCTGAGGAGGATAAGGCATTTTGACACATAGAGAGATAATGGCTTGACAGCAGTGTTATAATGATGAATTTTGGTATTTATAGAAAAGCACCTTTTGTTATATGTGTTCCAGGTGTTTTGGAAAGCTACCTCCATTTCATTTGCTCTGGCCACTAAGGCCTCTGTATCTAGTCTGTTTGATTGGATCCATTGACCAAGGTATTTAAACTTATGCATACAGTGTATCATTCCATATTTAATGTTCATTTGAGTTTTGTTGTGTTGTCTTTGATGTTTTACATTACTTCGGTCTTTTTAGAGCCTGTTTTATCTGCTACCTCTTTCAACACATTCGTTTCTTCTGTTGCAGTTTCAAAATTTCCTATCATTTTTGCTATATCATCTGCAAAAGCTAAACAGTCAATTTCTATTCCATTCTTCTTCATCCCACTCCTTAAAGGTCTGAACAAGTTTCTACCTTGTAGTACCTGATGCCATTCCTGTATTACTTTCTCCAGTATGCAGTTGAACAAGAGTGATGAGGGTCCATCTCCCTGCCTAACACCCTTTTTAATTTCAAAGGGTGCAGGTTGTCATCGACTCCAATTTCTGCAATTATTTGAAGCAACACATCGCCGTCAAAACACCATATCAAGGTCTTAATGGGTGATTTCAATGTATAATTAGGACGGGAACAGAAGTACAGACATCTCATTTGAAGAAACACAAGAGGACCAAGGAGAATGGATAATGCCTTGTCGAATTATTTATGAAGTCTACAAATGTACACACGTATGTACAGCCTCTCAATATATGTTATCTTATTATCATTTTAAGATTGTGGATCAGCTCTGCTGCTGATTGGCCTTTCAGAAAACCTCCTTGGTATTCTCCAAGCTCAGCTTGCTGTTCTACTCATTCTAGGATGGATAATGATCAAATTTTGTTACTGGGAGTAATGAGATACAACAATAGTTATTTACATCTTTGATATTTCCTTCCTTATATAAAGCTATCTTGAAGTCTGGTAGTTGTGATTTCTCCTACGTGTCAATGATGGTCTTATGCAAGATTCCATAGTTCTATTATCGTGGATTCTTTACCAGAGGCCTTGTTTTCTCTTAGTCTCCCTATGTGGCGTTTGTTGGTTTTGATGGGGTTAACTCTCTTTTTTCCTTTTTTCTCTCTCTCTCTCTCTTTTTTTTTTTAAAGAAGTTTGCCATGATCGAACTTTCCTTCATGCCAGACAGGTAGCAATGTATTCATTCTACAATCTCTGGTCTAAAGGAATCCTATAGAAAATGTAACTGAAATGGGTAATTGTCCTTGTCAGAAATCACCTCTTAAGGTTGTGTCACTGCTGTAACTGTGTGACTGCTTCCTTACTTCTATTGTAGCACAGAAATACCCAAGGTTACTGTATGAGATTTACTCTGATTGTGAGTGTTCAGTTTTGACCAGGGCAATTTTGACTAGAGCAAACAGTGAATTAACAAACACTCCCAATGCACTCAACTGAAAAAATTTGCAACTAATGAGAGAGTATAGTATTTTCATGAATATATTATGTATGTTTCATTTTTAACTTCAAAATTATGGATAGTTACTTCATTGTATTGATTCAAACTTTTTAAAGATTATTCATTGCAAAAATTCAGTGCTGAGAACTTTGTAGAATTGATTTTTATGGGACACACATCGCTCTCTTGAAGTGAATAGTTTTTCTAAATATGTAAATTGTCCTCAAAAGGCATCACCTTCATTACAAATTATTTTATTTTAATTACAGTAGTCATAGAGAATTGTAGATATGGCAAATACTGGAAAAGTTATTTTTTGTGACCTTTGTTGGTGTCCACATCACATTTTCTCCCTTCTGTGCTCTATAATTATTATTTCCCCAGACATCAATAATACTCTTGGTAATATTTTGTAATAAGCAAATATAGAATATTTGAAGTATTGTTTTCATGTATACTAATTGTACTACAGTATTCAGGGTTTTCAAGTCTGATTTTGTTATGTTGAAGAGATCCTTATTGCTCTGAAACCACTTATTTTCTATCTAATTTCAGCGGATAATGAAACCCATTCTTGGTTCCGATCAGTGGATAAACCATTACTGGCACCAAGGCAAACAGAGCAAGATTCATCATCTGTGGAAGTAAGTTGATAAGTTGTCACCAAAGGATGTTTTAGTTTGTCAACATATTGTTGGCAAGTGATACAAAAAGAAAAAAGAAAAAAAACAGCAACATTTTTGGTCCTTGTGACAAGTGTCTTGTTGTTATATATGTAGTAGCCCATTTTATCCTATTTCTCTTTCTCATTCCATAATCTTTCCTCAGTAAATATTCTGTTCTCTTTTGTTGTTCTTCTTTACCCCTAACATCTGACATAAATGTGTTTAGGAAGTATGTTATATCAACATTTGCATTAATTACATTTTGTCATTCCTTATTATTATTTTTATTTTTTTCTGTTTGTTTTGCGTCGCACCAACTTAAAGATGTTACGGTGACAACAAGATTGGACAGGGCAAAGACTGGAAAGGAAACGATGGTGACCTTAATTAAGATACAGCCTCAGCATTTGCCTGGCATAAAAATGGGAAACCATGTACCGTATTCAGGACTGCCAATAGTGGGGTTCGAATGCAGCATATCCTGAATGCAAGCTCATAGCTTTGTCTCTCTAACCGTGCAGTCAACTTGTTCAGTGTCATCGCTGCCCCAGAATGGACTTAAAAATATATTATTTTAATTTATATACGGTACAGTATGAACAAGGTAAAGAAAGAAATGGATAAGGAAAAGCAAAAAAACGTATCGGAGGGATGAGAATAAGGTTACATGTGGAATAAAAAAGATTGCAACTACAAGTAAAGAGGAGTATCAAGGAAGAAAAGGAGAAATGTTGGGGAGAGTTTACCAACAAAATTGAGCAAGGTAGTTGAGGAAATCAGAAACTATTATACAGAGTAATAAAATCGAAAAGAATAAATCAAGAAACAAATCAAGGCATTAGAGAGAGAAGATGGATCCATAGTACATGACGAACAGAATAGGGTCTTCAGAAACTGATAATAATACCTTATTAACAGTAATACCATTTTACATAACAGTAGAGAAGAATAAACAAAACAAAACACACTAAAAAGAAAGTTCAATGGAGTATAAGTAGAAAAATATGTACAGATATATACACAGGTTATATTACAAGTAATCACAGGAAAGTAATAGTCAATTCTGGAGATTATGTAAGTGATTTCTAAATTTTGACAATGAGCAGTTAAATATATCAATATCCACTTTGTTTAGAGATCTTGACATTCGTTCAATTGGCCCATTGAATGCATAGTTAGTTCTATGCCAAATTTGTAGACAATGTATTCTTGAACCTTGTGTGTCTGTCTGGTACATGTACGTTAATTTTTGCAAGGAGTTGTGGACAATTCACCAAGGAATGAAGCAATTTAAAAATGAAGAGTGTATCCAATAATTCACGGCATTGTGACAGGCTATGCAGATTTAAGGACTGTTGTAGGGATGTATAATCAACATCATATGAGAATCCTGCTCTAAATGAATATAAACGAAGAAATTTATGTTGTACTGAATCTAATCTATGGATAGAGGTCTGATGAGAAGGGTTCCAAACAGGTACCATAAACACATACAGCAATCAATAGGTAGCTAAGTTTGAAAATTTTCTAGAATATCTAGTAATGCAACCCAATCTTTGAAATACTTTCTTACAAACATTTTCAATATGTTCATTAAACGATGTGTTATAACTGAATAAAACACCAAGGTCAAAGTATTTTGAAAAACTTTATAATGAGGATGACTGCTCAGAGGAAGAAGGAAAACGAATGTACCAAAATCATTAATTAACAAGATAAAAATGTTGTATCATGAGAGTAAAAGCAGTGTACAGGTGGGGAGTGGTGACTCTGAAACATTTTATACAAGAAAAGGTCTCATGCAAGGAAGTGCACTGTCACCATTATTGTTTATTTTGATGGATGAAATCATAAAACGTGTAAAACAGAGCAGTAGTGATGAAGTGAAGTGAATGCTTTGGTATTTGCAGATGATGTGGTGATTTAGGGAAAGGGAGAAAAGGATGTACAAAGAAGACTGGACATTTGGAATGAAAATCTGAAGGAGTTTGGAATGGTAATTAGTAAAATGAAAACTGTAGTTGTGCACTGTGGAAAAGAGAAAAAGAGAAGCCAAGTGAACATAGATGAAGAACGGTTAGAGAATGTAGAACAGTTTACGTATCTGGATAGCATTATTAATGGAAGTAATTAAATCAACCCTGAAATTAATAAGTAAAGGTACAACATTTTATCATCAAGTCAGAGAGCTTTTATGGGGTGACAAAGTACCCATGAGAACGAAATTAACATTATTTAAACAGTATTTCATACCAGTTGTAACATACGGACTAGAAACGCTGGTGAATAATAAGAGACAAGAGAGTGAGATCCAAGCAGTAGAAATGAAATTTTTAAGAACATCAGTTAAAAAGACAAGAAGAGATAGAATTCAAAATATTAAAATCAAAGAAGAGCTAAATATAGAACTGTTAATACAGAACATACAGAAAGCAAGACTGAGATGGTTCGGACGTGTAAAAAGAATGGGAAAGGATGGGTAGCAAGAAGGGAATTGGAAAGAGAAGTTAAGGGAAAGAGACCAGTTGGAAGACCAAGAAGAAGGTGGATGGATCAGATTTGGAAGGACATTAGAGAAGCTGGATTGGATGTGGTGGAAGTAATGGAGCAGGAAAAGTGGAAGGACAGAAAGGAATGGAGGAGGCTTGTTAACTACACCTGGGTGACTGGAGTGGGACATTGATGATGATGATGATGATGACACTGTTTTATTAATAGTTTATTGTATAGTTATTTCTACATGCAGGAAAGAAAAACAATATGGAAACTTATGGATTTCTGTTTCAGCCTTCTCTTTATCCCAAGTTTCCCATATACTAAAGATCTCTCTTGAGAACTGTCTCTCAGTCTCTTTAATAGAGCACGACTTCCTCCTTCCCAATGAAGGACAGGAGGAGAAATGAGCATTTAGGGGAAAGGGGCAGAAGGCTAACACTATAAGGAATTCAGATTTTTCCAAGTAAGTTTGCTACACTGTTTGAGTCATATAGCTGTGAGCTTGCGTTCAAGAGATGGTGGGTATAAACCCCATCATCGCCCTGAACGTGGTCTTCTGTGGTTTCCCAATTTCACACTGGTCAAATGCTGCAGCTGTACCTTAATTAAGGCCACGGTCACTTCCTTCACAATCCTAGCCCTGTCCTATAACATTGCTGCCATGGGGTCCGTCTGTTGCAGGTTATAAATTTCATTTTTTGTTCGTATTGAAGATCTATTTGTGATACAAATTCTTATAATTTTATTAAATACCACCTATTCAATACATAATAAGCTAATGAGAACTTACATCTTTATTAAATTATTAATATGGTACATATTTTGCTCCTTTTTGTGAACATCATCAGCCAATTATCATTTACCCAAGGTTTGATAAAATCGTGAACATATTCTATTGAGCTAAAATATGCTTTGTAAGCATGAGTGATAAATCTTATAATATTTTACAAATCTTACACAATAAAAATTATGTCTTTAAGTTAAAACACATTTGTCTAAAATGTTAGTGTTAACATTGTTCTTTAAATTTATTGACAAAACTCATATGTTGAACATCCTTTTTAAAATCATTTTAAAAATCCTTTTGAGATCTGGCTAATTGTATTAATTGTATTGATTCAGTCTTACTTGATTTGTGTAATTGTAACTTCATAAAATCTTTAATATAATTAATGAAAGTTCAGTAAAAGTTACACAAGTCAAGTAATACTGAATCATTTAGCCAGATCTCAAAAGGTTTTTTAAAATGATTTTAGATAGGATGTTCAACAGATAAGTTTCATCAATAAATTTAAAGAACAATGGTAACACTAAAATTTTAGACAAATGTGTTTTGACTTAAAGACATAATTTTTATTGTATAAGATTTGTAAAATATTATAAGTTTTGTCACTCCTGCTTACAAAGCATATTTTAACTCGATAGAATATGTTCACGATCATATCAAACCTTGGGTAAATGATAATTGGCTGATGATGCTCACAAAAAGGAGTGAAACACGTACCATATTAATAATATAATAAAGAAGTAAGTCCTCATTAGCTTATTATGTATTGAATAGGTGGTATTTAATAAAATTATAAGAATTTGTATCATAAGATCTGTCTGTGTCGGTGCAGTGTTAAACCAATAGCACTTGAGACTGATGCAGTGAGAATCCATCTGTAAAGATATGTTTGGCCACATTGCTCCCTCTGCCCACATTGACCTGTTATTTTGTTTATCATTTGTGTGTGATTCTATCCTGTTTCCTATCTTCCTTTATATATATATATATATATATATATATATATATGAAGTTAAAGACAATTTACTTTCATCTAATGTGGAGATTATTTGTTACCTACAGAGTTCAGAGAGCCATGCAAGTCGAAAACCAAAGCCACCAGCGCCTTCTCTTCTTCCTTTACTATCTTCATCTAAAAAGCGTAAAGTTGGACGACCAAAGAAACATCCATCTGGTGTTGGCCAGGAAGTTGCTACTGAAACTATTGTTGCAAAAAAGCCCAAGACCAAGAGCAGTCTTGTAGGGTTCCTGTTATCTCGGACTCGTACCTTTGGTCATCCGCTTGAGCCCTCCTACAACAGATCTCAGAAGAATCATGTGGAAAATAGCAAGGTGTCATCAGATTCTTCGATCTTCCTCAAAAGTAGTTCTCTAAAGACAGAGGACACCACTGAACACAAACCCAATAAGATCCGGCCGAAGTTAAAGGCAGAAGCAAAGGTAAATTCAGTTATTTACAAAATATTATTATTATGGGATGAAATTTCCCTATATGCAAAAATTGCAAAAATAAGATTTAGGTAAATTTCTATGTAATATGTATATTGTTTGGCATAATGAGTATGTATGTATGTAAAGAAAAATAGGATTTATAAATCACAACAAAATTACTGTATATACTACCAGTATTTTGTAAACTAATAAATTTGGTAATGAATTTACAGTAATTGTTAATTGGTACCACTACTTGTTGGAGACCAAAATGTAAACATTTATGGAACATTAATCCTTTCATTCAAAGGTACTAATAATCCTTCAATGAAAGCAGGTAATGGAAAGACTGAAGTGATTAAAACCATGTTTGCTTTTCTTTTATATTTTCTTTTACTTCCACAGTGGAAATTTTTCCTTGTACAGTAGAACCTTGATTCTCTGAACAAAATGGGGCTGGAGGCGGTCTGGTTTATAGAAAGTGAGAAAAATATATAATATATCTTTGAAACTTACAATGTCTGTTTGCAGAAACAATAGCTGATCCACTTCAAACAGTTCAATATTAGCATACTACACATAATTAATAAATTATGTACAAAATAATTCATACAGTATTGTATTTGAATCACTTATAAATCACTTAATCACAAAATTTAAACATGTTATTTCTTAATAAAATATTTGCAAGTGTCAATTAAGTTAGTTTCGTTTGCTGTTTACAGACAGTGCAGTCACACAGGTGTTTAACTATCATAATTTCTGCTGGTGGAGTGTCTGACTGCTGTAGAAAGTAAGCCATCACTTTCTTGAGATGCACCATAATTTTCTTGCGACTGATCATCTCTTCTGGCTGGGCATCTGCTTTGTCATCAGATTCGTCACCGCTGTCAACCTCATTTGAAGATGAACACGTAGCGATTATATCCTCATCTGTCAACTTGCTATAACCACCATCATTGTCTACTTCTAACCAATGTTCACATCATTCCAGTCTACATCATTGCAACAGTCAATGTTGACAAACATTTGAAAAAGTTTGATTTGTTCGTGATTTTCTTTTGGAGAGGCATTGACTTTCTCTGAAGAACCACATTCGTTTTCAGGTGGAGTAAAAATACTGGGCCATAGTTTCTTCATCATTTCCTTAAAGCCAGTTCAGCCACATCATGCCAGGCAGATGCAACCATGTAAATAATGTCCTTGACATTGATCAGTTTTAACACTTCAGTCACACCTTGTCCTCCTCCTTCTTCAATCAGCTTGCCTAGAAATTGTTTTCGGTACAGTCTTTTGATATTCTCCAACACTCCTTGGTTCATCAGCTGTACATTTGGTGGAAGGAACTTTACCCCAATGTCCCCACTGATGAGTTCATTGACTCTTGGATATGATGGAGCGTTTTCAGTAAGAGAACAGTTTTCATGGGCAGACGATTTTATTCGTGATATTTTTGTATCCTTGGCAAAAAAAGTCTTTATGAAACCAATTTCTGAAAATCGAACTGTCCATACGACTGTTTTTTTTGTGTGCTTGATAGTCGATGGATAAAGAGGACCATTTAAAGTTTTTTCAATGCATGGGGAATTTTTTGGTTTCTCTATTAACAGAAGTGGAAGAGTCTGTTTCCCACGTGCATTGCTACAAGCTATGTCCTTACATTACATTTCTTGTGAACCTTAGCTGAGTCATCTAGTTTGGAAGCCAACGCCTAATAGGTAATAGACGACCTATGAGTCTTCTTAACAAACTAAGTTATGCAGCAGTTTGGGTTTTTGCTACTCAATGTCATGAAAAATTTGTGCAATTGGTAAGAAAATTAGTGAAAGCTGTAATTCTGTTTTTCTCAAAATACAGTTTTCTTTATAGTAACTGTCAATAATTAATATCTTCTGAAGTATTGCACCTAGAAGCATGAACTCTTTTTTAAAAAAAACGCTCCGTATATTATGCCAGTTTTAAAACTGCAAAAATCTCAGAAAGGAAAAATCCAACTTTAGGTCCCTTTGTGCACAACCGGTCACATATATCATACTAAATCAGTGCACTGTTTAATTTAGGCTAATGCAGTATTTACTCTAATATTATAGTTTTGGATATAAGTACTGCACTGTAATGTATGTTCAATTATTTGTTCTGCATAACAAATGAATACTGGTAATAATTTTTGCATAAAATAAAATTTATTAACAATTTTGCTAAACTTAATCTTGACTGTCAAGGAATCCGGACTAAAGGGGGCTGAACGTACGAGGTTCTACTGTACTCAATTAGCTTAATGTTAGCTTATGTATGATATTGGTAAGGAATAATTGTGTGGTCATAGGAATATTAAATGTGGACAGTAATCATTTAGGGCCAATATATCTATTCACAACTGACCAATTCTGCATGTAGATAATGGCTATTTTTTCAGTGCATGCCTGCAAACAAACTACTGCACAAAGGAGCACTTAGGAGATGGAGTATCTTGACATTTAATTGGACACTTCTCTAATTTTGTTTGCAGGTAAAATCATGGTGGGGAGCCGAAGACGATGATGTTGAGGCCGAGGTGGACTGGCCTTCAGAGCGAGTATTGACCCCTTCGGAACCCACAGAACCTCTAAGGAATACTTGGCCCAATAAGACTGAAAAGGTAGATTGATAGAATTTCTCTGTGATTGCCTAAGGTATAAGAGTGAAAGAAGTAGTACCATTTTTATATTAAATGTTATTTGGTCTATAATGTTCAAAATTTTGAATCCCATAATCAGTTTCCATATCATTTGTAAGCAAGCAGTTATTGTTCAACACTTGTGCTTGAATTCTGCTTTTGCATCCTTTTCTTTTATTGCCTTCTGTCATCTGTATTCTTTTCTGTGTTATGTACTCAGAAGTGATGATTTCCTACACTTATTAAAGGACAATATTGTTGCAGTCGCATAAGTCATGCTCACTTAATCCATCTAATGCTCTTTTAAAGGCTTAGCAGCTGCAGTCCTAGAAAAACTTCTTTTGCACATATTTTCATAATTCAGAGCAATATAAAAAAATGATACATAGCATATTTCAGGAGGAACAGTAAATATGTTGGGAGGAAGTAAAAATGGGCTGTTTGAAGTAAAAGGTCATACAAACATAGGCCCAATTTTCAGTAGGTGTGTAATTACAGGGGTATGGTATGCATAAGAACAACCTTATAGCTGAGATGGGCAACACATACCCATCGGCATTCAAACAGTTCGGCAAACGTTTGATCTCTTGGCCATTTGCTTGCCCATTAGGGGGTGATTTATGACACTAGTAGACTTTAACACGGAAGTTCTCATTCCCCAACAGAAATCCTCACAGCTCTGTTGCCATTGCACATCTTATTACAATAGACGCCAGTCCCTTTTTCCTGCTCAGACAGTTCGCATGTGCTTTGTTCGCTGTTTGAAAGTCTTATAATATTTGCTTCATTAATTAATATTTGTGAAGTGTATTGCTTTTCATTTAGCTTCATGTAATAATGTGGAGGCCGTGGGAATCAAACCTGGATTTTTTTTTTTTTTTTTGCGTCGCACCGACACAGATAGGTCTTATGGCGACGATGGGACAGGAAAGGCCTAGGAGTAGGAAGGAAGCGGCCGTGGCCTTAATTAAGGTACAGCCCCAGCATTTGCCTGCTGTGAAAATGGGAAACCACAGAAAGCCATCTTTACGGCTGCCGACAGTGGGGTTCGAACCCACTACCTCCCGGATGCAACCTCACAGCTGCACGATCCTAACCACACTGCCAACTCACCCGGTAAATCTGGAATTTAACACACTATATGATCCTGAATAAAATCTGCCAGTGCACACACATGATCCTCTACCGATCATCAGTAGCACTCGTACTCAATGAAATAGTACTGGTTCAGTGTTCACGAGTGATACTCGACAAAGTAGTAGTGGTTCTATTTCCACGAGTCATACTCAACCAAGTAGTCTTAGTTCTGCGATGAAAAGAAAGGTGATTAAAATTTTGAGCAAGCAAAGTCAACAGCTGATATGTAAAGCATACGAATACGTTAACGAATAACAATGTAGGCAAGGGTTTTTTAATTATTATTTTTTTTTTCTTTTTTTGTACCGGGCGAGTTGGCCATGTGGTTAGGAACACGCAGCTGTGAGTTTACATCCGGGAGATAGTGGGTTCGAATCCCACTGTTGGCAGCTCTGAAGATGGTTTTCCGTGGTTTCCCCATTTTCACACCAGGCAAATGCTGAGGCTGTACCTTTATTAAGGCCACGGCAGCTTCTTTACCACTTGTACCCATTTCCTATCCCATCGTTGCCATAAGATCTGTCTGTGTCAGTGCGACGTAACACCACTAGGAAAAATAATATTATTATTTATACTTGGCTTTACGTCGCACTGACGGGGAAGTGCTAGGATTGGAAAGGTAACTCTTTTGGGGTTTATTCCCTTAGCCTCTGAGGATCCCTCCTCATTCCACAAGGCAGTTGGTTCTATATGTACTACCATAGAGGATAGGTTGCCTCTTCCACCAGCCCTGCTGTACCGAATCATCATCTCTGCCTTTGCTGCCATTGAGGTCTTCACCCGTAACCCTGGGCATGGGTTCTGTGATATACCCCACGGGACTGGGTCCCTGTCAGAACTCAGCCATCCTATCACTCCGGCCAGGCAAGAATTACTCAAGTGGAGGACAGGGAAGGTGGCCCTGTCTCCCTTGAGCCGGGTTAATGGTTGTGTACGATGCTACAACCAAAGGCTACATCCTTACTACAACCCCTAAACACCCTCATAACCATGTGCGGATATCTGTACCCTTTATTTACAATACTGTTTATGTATTCTGATTTCTAGTATGAAAAGTTTTGCTAACAATGTTAATTCAGTCCCAGGTGTTGTATTTCATTGTATGACCATATTGGTGAGAAAAGGAAGAGAGAATGTTACGAATATGATTGATGATTGAAGGCTTAATATCAAAGCAGTGTGCTTCAGAATTATTTTCTGGGAAGGTATCTTTTTTATTTTGTTTCTTTTATCTGTTGTATCCCTGTAAAAAATTATATGTGTAATTTGACTTAAGGTGGAGAAACCCATAACCAAGTCTGGTGGAGAAGGACCAGGACGACCCCGTAAACGTAAACATAGCAGCAGTGAAGCGAAACAGTCGCCTAGTCCAGCAGCCCGCAACTTGAAGAAAGTGGTCTCAGCAACAGGTCTTTCATCGTCAGGGGTTAGTGCAAACAAATCCATGGCTCCTCCAGTCCGAGAGAAGCATTCTGTGCCAGATCAACCCAGTTCTAAGAAACAAAAACGCAGTAGCAGCAACAGTAGCACCGGCAACTCTAATAACAGCCGTAGCAGTGGCAGCAACCAGTCGGCGGCAGCAGCAGCAGCAGCAGCAGCAGCAGCAGCAGCAGCTACAACAACAGCAGCAGCAGCAACAGCAGCGCCTGGAGGCATTCCTAGTGAGGGTGAGGACTTGCCTCTCAGTGTGTACAGTTCGAAGGCCAGTGCAGGTTAGTCTCAGAGTTATACTGAGATTAATAAAATCATCCTCATCATCAGACTAATTATTATTAGTCCATGAATCCTGTAAATCCTGGTTCTTGGTGGGCAAAACGCTGTGCCTGTCGAATTCCCTTTCCCTGCAGTCATCTTTAGCAGAGTATTTCAACTCTCTATTCAGTCTTTCAGCATTGATCTAAGGATTGTCATGTCTTTTTCTAAGCAAGAAGCAAAATTCAAAATCCTGTATAAAGCATTGTCCTAATATCAAGTAAAATATGAACTGGAACCTTATAGAATTTTGCATTTCTCATGAAAATTGGCAAGTTGAGAAAGCAGGACTCTGCCAAGTATGCTGTAACTTTCATTCCATCTAGTGGTACATAGAGAGAAGGTACAAGAAATGGAAGACAAAATAGGATGAACACAATGCCAGGTCAGTGTGGGAAGAAGGAGTAACAGTAAGAGGAGACAAGGACAAAAATGAAAATAAAACACATAATGAAAACGACAATCTCCACATTTTCGTACACTGCTCTCGTCAAATAGAGAGGTTCTCTCCTTGTCGATCCCAGTTCTTCCACATCTCTCTTTTGTCGGTCCTTGACAAGTTCATTTCCAGCTTGATTAGAGGGTGGGCATCAACATTCACTGATGGGCCACCTTGACGGATCTACAGTCTTGATGCGGAAAGTGTAGGATAAGAAGAAACATTAGATAATATGGTTGGTAAAAAATTGGGAACAAAGGACAAAACACAAAAGGAGGAAAGGATCCGAACGGGATACCGTATCAAGACCAAAGATCTGTCTGGGTGGCCACTCGGTGAGTGTTGATGCCCGCCCTCCTGATGAAGCCGAGAAGCAGGAACGAGCTTGTTGGGGCTGAGAAGAGATGGATGTAGAACTGGAACTGACGAGGAGAGAGCCTATCTATTTGAAGATTAGGAGATTGTCTTTATGTGTTTTCATTTTTGTCCTTGTCTCCTCTTCCCACATTGACCTGCCATTCTGTTTGTCCTGTTATGTGTTCTTTTTCTTGCTCCTTCTCTCTATATATGACTCAATTTGACACTTGTTTGTTCCTTCCAAATACTTAAATTTAATTCCATTTAATGTTGGAATAAGCTTTTATTATTTTTCCCTTCTGTAACTTATTCCTGACTTTGGCTTATAGCCATGCAGCAATTTCATCTTTTGCTCAAAGTTATCACTTTCACTTCTCTACAGAACCATTCCTAATTTAATGGCTTGTCCATTATCCAACCAGTTAACTCTGATGCAAAGAATTACTGTAATCTTGTAATATTCCATATAATGGAAGAATAAATATCTTGAATTTCTGCATAAAGATATATTAAGATAGTCCATCTTTACTTCATGAAAAAGAAAATAATTATGGTGTTTTACCTTTATGTTTCAGCTTCAATGTGTTCGCTGACACAGACTCATCTGAATACAGAGAAACAGCGGGCTCTGACAGTGATGGGTGGACTGTTTTATGCTGGCACACTTTGTGCAATCCGTGCTCCGGATGTCTATGGCATTACGTTAGATGGAGAGAGAGGAAATCGGCCTCATATCTTCAGCCGTGAAGAAATTCTCCGGGATGCTGTGAGTCACACTGACGAAAACTATCACTGAATTGTTCTTCTTATAGTCATAGATTAGATTGTAATTCTGTCTTCTTTTTTGACTCAGATTCTGGAAGTTCGACCTACCAGCATTGTGTCTTTGACACCAGGTACCCGTATTTGTGCTTATTGGAGTCAGCAGTACCGTTGTTTATATCCTGGTACAGTGGCACAACCAACTTCACCTGATCCGGAATTGGATTCTCACTTTGTCAACGTTGAATTTGATGATGGGGATAGTGGGCGCATTAACTTGGATGATATCCGCTTATTACCTCCTAACTATCCTATTCTTGGTAAGCATTGCCTGTAACAGTGTTTTACAGATGTATTTAATGTACGCAAGTTTCTATTGCGTTAAATTTTGAGAAATACATATTTATGACAACCAAGTGATTTCTAAATATTTGGATGATGATCGTTGTTCAAAGGAGCCTAACATCTAGGTCATTGGGCCTAAATATCAGGAGATACCATACTCATTGTGTATCTGTATTGGTTACTTTCAGAATATGATCCTAATCCATTGCTTACCTTGGGAAAGCGAAGAAGACGTAATTCTGGGGCAAGCTGTGAAAGTCAGTCCAAGGATCGCAGGACTAGTGCTGATGCGATCAGCAGTAGTACAAATTCTTCCAAGACAACAGCAACATCAGTGCCAACAACAGAACAGGTATATATTGACCTAGGTATATTGTTGTATTTTTATTATAAATATCATTGAAGTTGGATTTGGAAAAGATAGAAGTGAAGAGCAACTTTCCTAGGTAAGGATATAAAATAAATAAAAAATGGTGTATGGCTTTTAGTGCCGGGAGTGTCCAAGGACTCATTTGGCTCACCAGATGCAGGTCTTTTGATTTGACGCCCGTGTGTTGTAATGAGGATGAAATGATGATGAATACGACACATACTCCCAGTCCCAATTGTGGTTAAAATTCCCGACCCTGTCGGGAATCGAACCTGAGACCCCTGTGACCAAAGGCCAGCACGCTGACCATTTAGCCATGGAGCCAGCTTGAAAGGCACAAATATTGTAGATTAAAATTAAGTGAGTCTCAAAAAGTAAATAAATTAAATAAATCAATAATAAAACTATCTTCCTACAACACTTACAGGCTGCCCACTGGGCTTTCAGGCAGGAATCAAAACTGCTTCTTCTTAATACAAATTTAGTATTTTAATATTATCGTATACGATATGTTATCATGACCAGAGCAGATGTTGCACCTTTCATACAAAAAGGCATGGGAGGTCTTGAGGCTGCCTATTACTATTTTGGTCCTAATGTAAGACTAGGAATTTTACATTTTTGTGTTAAAATGTTATAAAAACCACAGTCATATTTGCGGACGTTACATTTTAAAAGTTTGTATCCTTTCCCACTCGTACTGACTTGTACAGCGAGCGCACTTTCCAGTTAAGCTCAAGGTCACTAATAACCGTAATTTCTGAAGTTTTAATGATATTTTTTCTCTTTCCAATTTCATTGTGATTAGTGACGGACAGAATTGAATATAATGCATGTGAGAAATTTTGAGAATCAATACTTACATTCGAAACCATATTCTCGAGTTGAACATAACCTTTAAAAGTCGATGTAGGCTTAAAATTTACACGGTACAAGATTTCCAGAAACTGACTACAAACAGTATATCGGTGACCAAATTACAGTGGAAGATTAAAAAAAAAAAAAAAGATTTTGCCATCCTGATGGGATATTTCATGTGCTTTATTTTATTTGATAGAAAATTAAAATCTTCTTGTGGTCGATTTTTGTTTGGCTTAGTGTTATTAGATTTTTCGAAGAGTTTGGCTTATTCAAGTTGCTGAACTGAAAGCTTTCACAGGAACCTGACAAAGTTCCCCTGATAAAACTGAATGTAAAGTTTTGAGATTTATAACTCGCATATCAGAAATTAATGTTTGAAGCTAGTCTGGCGGTCTAACTTGCCTGCCTCTCACCCAGAGGGCCCAGGTTTGATTCTCTGAGAGGTCAGATATTTTCACCACCTGGATACGACAGCTGGTTCCAGATCCACCCAGCCTATGATAACCTTTAATTGAGGAGCTATCTAATGGTGAGCTGGCGACCCCGGTCTAGAGAGCCACGAATAACGGCCGAGAGGATTTGTCACACTGACCATGCGTCACCTCATAATCTGCAGGCCTTTGGACTGAGCAGCGATCGCTTGGTAGGTGAAGGCCTGTTGGGGCTGTAGTTTGCTATAGTTTGGTTTGGTGTAGGAGTGGTTGTAAGATTATAATTATACATACTTAATTTTTGTGACATTTAGCCTAATTGTTGATGGTTTATTCGTTCCCGGATTTTTCGTTTTCCCATGTTGTACGTTTTTTTCATGGTCCCACCAAAAACGGAGAATTGAGGTTCCACTGATACATACATACATACATACATACATACATACATACATACATACATACATACATACATACATACATACAGACAGACAGACAGACAGACAGACAGTGATGATGGAAAATAAAAACTGCATTTCCTTCTTACTGTGAATATGACTGATACAGAAATACAATTCTTTTTAAATTCTGAGGAATGTACAGACAAAACAGTTATTTTATACAGACTGATATATATTTTTTCCCTACTACATTGGCATTGCATTGTGCTTAACACATGATAACTAGCAGTGGTATTACTACCGGCATGCTAGCCAGTCAGTGTCTTGAGAAGGTGCGGTATCCAACTAATGAGCTCATGTTGCGCTGGGGTGAAACACTGGTAATTTTATGATTGAGTTTCCTGAAATTTATTTAGATTTCAAAGAAGTTGGAAATATATGAAACATCTCCTTTGATAAATTATTCCAATCCCTAATTCCTCTTCTTACAAATGAGTATTTGTCCCAATTTGTCGTCCTGAATTTCAACTATATTTTAGGATTTTTTCCTACTTTTAAAAACTCCTTTCAAGCTTATTCGTCTACTAATGTCATTCAAACCATCTCTCCACTGACATCTCGAAACATTCTGCACAATCAAGCTGTTCGTCTCGTTGCTTTCAAGTTTTCCCAGCCCAAATTTGCAACATTTTTGTAACACTATTCTTTTATCAGAATTCACCCAGAAAAATCATGCTGCTTTCCTTTGAATCTTTTCCAGTTCTCATATCAAGCAATGCTGGTGAGAGCTGTTTCGGAATCAAGCTAGTGGCCATTTTATTAACTTCCCCAATTCTGCCCTGTTCTTCCCTGTGAATATCGGACTGTAATACTTAGTACATTTTCTGCTCACTTGCATTGGTACTACTACCATTAGTATCCGCAAACTGCTTCTTAGATGATATTGTGTCAGAGATGAAATCTATCCAACCATTCATTATTTACAAAGAAATCAACTACAACCAAGTCAGAAGTAAATTTGAGGGCCCGTTTCTGCATTCCACTTACAGCCTCAGCTGAACCACTCGTCAACCACATTGTTCACTTCTTCGTATGGCTGCCACTGTCTTTTCTTTGTGACTTTTTTCATATTTACCTCCTAAGTAATGGTTGTGATTTGTAAAACAGTTTTTGATTTGGCTTTCTCTGCACCTAAATGTATTTGCTATATCCCACTGAGATCTTCCTTTATCATCCTCCTTTATTACAGTTATTAGTTCTTCCAGTGAAAGAGCATTCATTTCTCTCCTACATTGATAATGAGGCACACCAAAAATGACGCATACAGGTGTATACAAGGATGTACAATACTGCACTGTAATTTTGTTTGCCTCACAGTTTTCTGGTCATAATATTGACTGAAGACCAAAATTCATGGTCATTGATCGGGGAAGGGGTGATCATCTTCCAGAGGGTGGAAATACATTGGTCTGGTGTGAATACCATTCCATGTTGGATAAAAATTGTTAGGAATATTGGTGGTTGTCTTAACTGGGTGGTAATATGGAGAAGTTTAACAGTTTATAATATCTTGACTCTGTGTTGTAGTATACATTAACATATATATTTTATTATTTTTTTTGTCCAGGACTCTAGTGTACAGGAAAGAAGTCCTGAAAGCAAAGACTTGACTTCCGGTCAGATATCAAATACTAGTCCTTCCTGCAGCAGTAGAGAAGAAATTCCTGATTCAAGGGAATCTTCCACTTCTAAGAAAGTGGAAAATGGGGAAAGATCAGATCGCAAAAAGCTGAAGAAACGTCGAAGAGACAAGTTGAAGAAGATGTTAGCATCTGATGGCACGCTCAAGAAACGGCGGAGAAAACATCGTTGTTATGAAGAACATTGTCACAAGAGGCATCACAAACGTCATCGGAAGCATAGACATCGACATGGTAGTCGCAACAAGGATTCAAGTGGTTCTTCAGGAGAATCCTCTACTAAATCTGGTGAGTGAAATAAATTTTTCAACTGTTGATTTAATTTCTGGCTCATCCAAGGATTTCAATCCTGAACTGAGAGCTGGAACTTGGCTCACTCTCAAAAAGTATTTTCATTGCCCAGAGAATGTGTTATGATCAATATTTGAGTATATTCTCTATAAATAGAGTACAACTGTTAAATTTAGCTTTTTGTGAAAAAATTTGTTTCTTTTGACATGTGATACAGTTGCAGCAGATTAAGCTTTTTTTTTCAAGATTCCTGCTAGGGAAATGAAAATAATATTTAATTCATGCACTTCATTGTATCTTTTAAATTCCGTATACATATACATAGCATTGTAGGTTATTTTGCTTTGGCATGTATTCTTGTACTTCCTGTTATTGTTTTGTGGGAGGACTGGCTGCTGTAAGACAAGATCATATTTTGCTCACTTTCCTCCTCCTCTCCAATATTTCCACCAGTTATTTTCTCCTTGAGAGTTTAGTTTCCGTTCAAAATAATCATTAGAAACCTACTTCCATGTGTATGGAATTTAGCACATATATAAAGTATCTTATTGTTCGTATTACTGCAAGAAAGAGAGGTTTGAAACTTGGACTCAAAAGGAAGAGTACACTACTCTGAATTTCATGTGTGCTTGACACAGCTGTCATCTGTAAAAGAAAATGCTATATAATATAATGTGACAGAACTAGTCACTTTTAAATTAGAATTCCAGTCATTCCTTGAAAATGCGCCAGCACTTGTAGGGGTAGTGTGTCTGCCTTTTACTCGTAGGCTCCAGGCTTGAATCCTTGCTTGTCCAAGGATCTTAATCCTGAACTGAGGGCTTAAGTAGGTCATGCTGAGCCTGATGAGATGAATTGGGCAACTATCTGGTATGAAAGATTAGTGGACCCAATCAAGTGGACCCAGGTATCATGTGACACTCTGATACCTGCACATCTGGCTCGGCACCAGTCATTTCGAGAGGTCAAGTCTGTCAATGGACTGGATGGGTCACTGGATTCAAATTTTTTTCTTTTCTGAGAAGGTTGTTGCACATTCACTTATCTTCAGAGTAGAGTACCTGTCTTTTCTCTTCACACATTCCTGTCAAATGCCATTGAACTACTTTCTTTCAAGTCCTGAAATGTCTATTTCCAAACTATAATTTGTATTCTACTATTACAGACCACACAAGAGCACTAATTAAGACAGATTCCATACACAGAAATCCTTGGGTTGATGACAAGTGCAGTGTTCTTCACACATTTTTCCCATGTGTTTGGATGCTTATTCTTACCAAGTACTTATTTATGTTGTTGAGTGTTGTTATGACCGTATATTGTGTCTGCCTGGCAGAGAAGTCTGTAGTTTTAAATTCTTTATTCAGCTCTTAATATGTTGGTAGGTTAATTCATCTTACATTGTGGGGTTCTTTCTTTCTTTCTTTCTTTTTTCCTGGTAGATTACTGGAATTTCAGCACTTGTGTTCCTATTAAAATATCTCACTATCATAACAGTCTTAATCATTTTGCCTCTGAAAACAATACTGGCAGCAATGCTATGCTTTTCGAATGGTTTCCATCCAGGCAAACAACGTTGCTATTATGCTAAAAGTTACCTTCTGCAATAAAAAATCTTGCTGTCATAAGAATGAATTGAAATCATGTGAGTTGGTTTAAGTCTACTTTCAAGGATTATTCATTTGCAACGTCCATCATTAGATGATATTGTTAGTATATTACTCTACTGTAAACTTCTCTAGACCCTGTTTCTAAATGTGACAGTTAAAGGGGAAAAAAACTTAAAAAAAAAAAAAGCTGTAACAAGATGTCTTCTTGACAGTGGAGGAGTTTCCTCAAACATTAAAACATTAAGATGTAAGAAAAAGAGGGAAGGAAGGTTCTGAAGTTCAACTGAAATGTCCCTACCCATTTGAAGAATGAGCCTCTTGAAGAGGAAATTATATGATATTGAAATGACCTTAGCAGTCTGTCACTTTATCCAAGGAAATGGCAAAGAAGAAGTTGTCTGGCAGAGAAGTGCTATTAATCTAACATTTAATAATCTCTTAGTTAAGTTGTTAAAAGAACTCCTAAAGCGTAAGTTGAACTGAATCATGGAAAGATCATCCGTCTAGGATTTTTAAAATTGAAAAATGGAGACTTTTGAAGCAGTTTTCAGCTCTTATTGTATTTGGCAAATCAGTCGTTAATCAATGTCCATAATAGTGATTGGGAAATGCAATGATGTTGCAGGTCACACAAGTGGTGATGCCACATCTAGACTTTCACCAGTCCTGGAACAGCTGGATATTTTGGAGATCCAGCAGACAGCTATTCGGCAGCTAACCTCAGTCAGTCCCTCTGCAACTACTTTAGAGAATAATAGTGCAGTGACGGTTGCTAATACTTCGACTCTTGCAACTCCAACAGCTGCCTCTGCTAATGACACTGCTGAATCTCCTATGACAGAAAACACTACCACACCCACTATAGCAGCAGCTGATGTTAACACAGCCAGTGAAGGGGAGGATGATGCTGAAACTGTGACGCAACAGACCAAAAAGTCAAAGGTACAGACATGATTTTTGAGATACAGCGCTTACCAATTTTTGGACTTTCCAAATATTGTTTTGATTGGAATTTGAACCTTGGACCTCTTGCTTATCATTAGTCTGTTGGACAAACCCAGAGTGTTACTTCTTCCTAACAATTGGTGAGGAATGTGACTTGACTGCATAGTGTCCATTATGACCTTATGTTTCCTGAGAGTTATGAGGTTTCAAATCCTTTTGAGACATTTTCAACTTTTTTTTATTTGGAAAATACAATGCTCTATTAATCTACAGGAGTCATTACTCAATATTCATTCCTGTGTAGGTTCCATGTGGAACCACATTGACTACATTCACACTGATTTCCAAACCTCATTGTTTACTTACCTAGGCCATTAAATGAGGGTAGAGAGAAACAAGTAACTTAGGGACTCAATAAGGTCATTATTGCATAAAGGAAAAAAGATCACATCGTTCGTAGTGAATGAACGGTATATAAAAGCAGCACAGTTTTAGAACAGGAATTCTAACTTTCCAGGTGAGCATTTTAGTCTGTTTTACAACAAGATAGAGAATCTGCACCTTTCAGAGATTTGAAGCTTGAATCCTGGCAATGGCATCATCTAACCTGATTGTTAGTTTTCCCTTGACCATTTAATCAATCAGGGTAAATGCTGGGATAAAACATTGTTTCTAGTCCCAGTACACTACCTTACCTCAATCCTAGGCCTTCAATAATTAGGCATGCATTTTATCAGAGATTCCACAGTAACATACTTTATCAGTAGACCCTCATATTTCTTGAACAAAATGTCTTGAAATGGATAACAGAGGTAAAATACTTGTATAAACATTCAATGAGGAAAATTTTACACAAGTTAAAAGCGCACACAAACTTATCAAATTTTGGCAAACAAAAGAAAAATTATATACATTTTATATTATAAACAAAATTGGTAGAAATATCAACACATTTACTAACTCTTACTGCTTAAATTCATAATTGAATGCTGGCAGTATTTCCAAATTTATCAGGTGGCCAGTCAGAACACACGAGTATTTTGAGAAGTATCTTTCACGGTTGTCATTTGACTCTTGAACCACGTTACACCCAGTGCAACATCAACAAAAGATTGATGATCCTCATGCATTGCCTCAAAATCATCTTCCATTGAGATTTCTGGCCTCTCATTAACAGTATATTGGTGTGTTTTTTTTAATTAGCCTCTCATTAACAGTTTATTAGGGCTTTTCTGTTATTATGTTCCTCTTCATAAGCAGAAATACTTTTCTGAGTTTCAGAAAGGAACCTTCAGCTTTTCTTTTATTGCTGCTTGCAAAGAAGACAAGTCATATATTTTAGAAAAATGTGAACACAATTCCTCATCTTAAGTGTGTCCAGTTCTGTGTGCATATGGCAAACTGTCTTACTTACTTCCTCCATTTTTCTGCCTCTAGGATTGTCTTTCAGTGTATCGATCTGGTTAAGCCCCCACCTTAGTAACTAATCATTTAAGAAAAGGCTAGGAAAACAACAGATAGGGAATCTGCCACCTGGGCGACTGCCCTAAATGCAGATCAGTAGTGATTGATACTTCCAGGCATTTCTTCAAGTTCTGAAGTAGACTTCTGCAGCAAATGTTTTGGAACTGATTTTCAGACTTCAGCAGTGCAACTAGTGATTTTACTAAGAGAGTCTAAAAATTTAAGATCTAAGCATTGTTGTTACAAGGATGCTGCGTGGAAGGACTCCCGACTGGCATTAGAGTCAAGAAACTTGATTAGGATACCTTGTTCATCTGTAAGCCAACCAACTACTTCTAACCAGGAATTCCACCATGTGAGGCTAGGGATGGGAAACAATCTAGCCTTAGATCTCTTTCTTGCAGTAAATGTTAGAAAGCAGGTAATTTCTTCCTGGTGTGTAGAAAAGTCTGCTTGAAGGGGGGCAACAACTTAGTTCAGTGAAGGCAAACCAATTGGCATCCTGTACCAACAATGCTCACTTTTTGTACCCAGCAACTTCGGAAAGAATGAGGGACAACTCTGTGAAGAAAATAAAAAAATTGTCATAATCACCAACAAATGGCACACATATCCTGTAAAGCATCTAATGACTCAGTAACAGCTTCGACTGTTCATTACCTCTAATGAAGTTACTGCAGCCACATAGGTTACACCTGCTGCAGTCTGGTGGTTTCTGCAGTGGAAACGAAAATGATAAATTCTGTCCTGCCCATCTTGTCCATTGTCTCGTCCAGTATCATCAAAAGCTTTTTCTTCAAGGTTGCAATAGTTACTTGCTTCCTAGACTTCATCAGAGGAGGGAAATACTCTCTCTGCAGAACATTACTCTCTGACAGATCTGTTCCTCTCTGCAGAACATTACTCTCTGACAGATAGAATCAACCCACTATGACCAGCTCCATGGCTAAATGGTTAGCTTGCTGGCCTTTGGTCACAGGGGTCCCAGGTTTGATTCCCGGCAGGGTTGGGAATTTTAATTTCACTGGTTAATTTCACTGGCATGGGGGCTGGGTGTATGTGTTGTCTTCATCATCATTTCATCCTCATCACAACGTGCAGGTCGCCTAAGGGAGTCAAATCAAAAGACATGCATCTGGCGAGCCGAACTTGTCCTTGGGCATACTCCCGGCACTGAAAGCCATACGCCATTAATTAATTAACCCACTACTGTATATATCACAACCCGTTATACCAGCACACTCAGTTATTGCTCACGATGAGCAATAAACAGATATTCCCGATTGAAGTAGCATGGTAACAACCCGATATAATGCCACTCCTGCCTACTTCCATCTGTCATTGGGAGCAGAGTGTCGGACAGTGTTAAAAGTGTACTCAGTATATCACTAACTGTTATATCATCAGGAAACCGGAAACTTTATATTAAAGTGGAAACATGGCTCTTAACCTAATCCTTTAGGAATGTAAAGAGGCTGGATGCTACCGATCATCATTAATAGCTTGAGTGGCATAGCGTGAGGGATTTATGTACTTGCTCTGTAAGAATAAACATGGCGTACAGCAGGAATTTCCTTATGGCTTATCACTATAGAATGTTTCTGATAATAGTGTTGGAACACTGGACAAAGCAATTTCAGGGTAAAGAGCGTAGCAGTAGCTCACCTTAACCTGTTACAAACTTCAGTCCTGTCTGTGCTATCTGCCCTGTGCGCGAAAGTTTCTACGATGAATCAACGAACGACATTACATGTAAGACAGAAGCAAAAAGTGTATGCTTATTGGTGACAAATTAGGCATTACAGGCATGGCATACAGCAATGGTTGGCTATTTCATTTCAAAAAATGCCATGGGTTGATGCAGAATGTAAAACATGGTGAGACAGCAGAAGTTGACCTGGTGGTTGTACAAGAGTGCTGCGAAAAAATTTCAGCAATCATTAAAAATTATGATGCAAGTGATGTGTACAATATGGATGGAACTGCTTGACTTTATTGTACAAAACCTGATAAAATAATATCAAATGCTACTGTAAGGGCTTGCAAACAATTCAGGGACAAAATTACCATTGCATTTTGTACTCATGCTAATGGAAGTTGTAAAAGAAAGGTGACAGTGATTGGCAATCTGCTAAACCTCAGTGTTTCAAAAATGTAAACATATGAGTTAACATTGAGTATAGGAACAATAGAAATGCATAGATGATCACTGTCCATTACTGGCAAGTGTTATCTGTAATAACATTATTGGCAATGCACCATGTTACAAAATTCCAGCTAATATAGCATCAGAGTAAAATTTCTTCCTCCTGAATATCTTTGGGCACAGGAATAATCGAAAGCTTTAAAACATATTACAGGCATTATCAAGTGAAAAATATAATTCAACAGATCAATGATGAGGATTCTGATATCAGCTTGTCATTACAGAATGCTTTGTTCTACATCAAAGTTGCATGGAGAGATGTTTCAGCTATAAAAATAAGGAACTGCTGGTCCACCACTGGAATCACTACAGGAGCTGATTCATCTGAGGAAGACTAATCAGTCCAAGAAATTAGAGGAATCTCTTGAACGGCTACCAAATGGAGCAACTCTCATGGCAGAACTTGTAGCAATGGACCATGAAGAACCAGTGTTTCAGAATCTTCTGCTGGCAATGTTATTGATTTAGTGAAACTTCCAAAAAGTTCAAGTGTTAGTGAAAATGAAAGTGATACGCCTGAGCTGATGCATCAGAAGATCACTACCAGAGAAACTGAAGAGTATGTAGACCATTTGTGTAGTTATCTTGAACAGTTTCTCAATGGAAACAAGCCATTCATTCAGCTACAGCGAAACCTTGTTAGTGTTCGTCATTAACATGTTTTTCCTGTCTACCATGTCGTAAATTCAAATTAAATCTATAAAAAAAATACCTTGCATATTGCATCACGAATTTTCACTATTGCCACTTGGTACAATCACATTTTTCCAAGCCCTGAAAAATGTTATTCCCGATGAAAGGAATGTGATTTCCAACTCAGCTAAGAGCTCTCACCACAGTTGCGAGATAATGGGAAAAGGCCTTGAATTCCTCAACTTCACAGGATGAGTTGGACTTCCAGGGAGCAAGCCATTAGCCTCAAGAATGTTCAGTTTTGCTTGCCGGTTAGCAGTAAGATTCCCTAATAACACAGTGAGTTTGTTTGTGCTTGTATTTTGCGTTCCATTCAGAAGTTAGATATCTATTTTGTGTTCAGTGGTACAGTGAAGGGTAGCAAACATTTGTCACGTGATAGCCTGCATCCGGATTAGGATCATAATCATGTTAAGTTGACTGGCGTGATGCATATTTATCTTTGATAGCCTAGTTATGATTACGGAAAAAGTTGTGAAATTCCTTACTAATGAAGACACGTGGACTGACATCCGCATCTTGAAGCGCACAGAGCTGGTACGAATTTTGGAACTCACATCTTTGAGTTTCAGCTCGATCGCTCGGGTTGGTTGAAGTTTTGTCGGATTTAGAATGGCGGCCAAAGTCATTCTCTTGCAGTCACACATGCTCAAGTGTAACTTCCAATTCATTGTCTAAGAGTGTGACCAGTAAATAATGTTTAATAAGCTACTGGCCAGAAATATAAGGCCTCTACTAACATGTTTTAGAAAAAGTGTGATCTGCATTAAAATGAAAGTCCTCAGTCTGCTTCCAGTCATTCGACCAGGTCAGGAATGGAATGAGTAAAGCCCCATTTAGTGGCAAAGATAGGAATTGTGCCGGCTGCTGAAGCCTGTCGCACTCCTGGGGCAACGGTTAATGACTGACAGATGAAATGAAATTGGAGAGTGTCGCTGGAATGAAAGATAACAGAGAAAACTGGAGTACCTGGAGAAAAACCAGTCCTGCCTGCACTTTGTCCAGCATAAATCTCACATGGAATGACTGGGATTTGAACCATGGAATCCAGCAGTGCCGTCTGAGTTATATAGGCTCTTGTCATTGGCAGTTATACATATATATTTTTATGGGTCCCCATGCAGATATTTTTATATTTGTTGTTTGCTGGTTTTTCACACCTTTCAATGCACTGTAGCTATTTTATAAGCCCCAGAAGAAAAGGTTTTCATATTTTTTCTCTCGTTCTTTTCACACCTTTTGATACTCTCCTCTCATTTTTAGAAATGGTAGATATAGTTTTCACTCTACCCGCGGATACATGATGTAAAATGCCCTCCTGACAGAAAAATCATATCTAGTGTTTTCATATCCATGTATCTCGTGTTTTGATATCCCTGTTGGATAGTTTTTAGTCCTGTATTCAGTTGTACATTTTCTCACTTAACATGTTCTTTTTCCTTGTCCTCTGCAGAAACGTCTTAATGAGATTTGACTGTATTTCAGCTCGCAGTGAGATCTGTATAGTTCAATTTGTATATCAGATATGTACTGTATTTTTCGTAGAAATCATTTTACAGGCCTAAATAAATGTACTTTACTGTGCTTACGATAACTGTTAAAAAATTGCATGTAACATCTGTCACCTATCTGTGTCTGTGGAATAACTTACCAAGGGAGATGTTCAATAAATTTCCAATTTCTTTGAAATGATTTAGGAAAAGGCTAGGAAAGCAACAGATAGGGAATCTGCCACCTGGGCGACTGCCCTAAATGCAGATCAGTATTGATTGATTGATTGATTGATTGATTGATTGGTGCGACGTAAAGCCCCTAGCAAAAAAAAAAAAGTAACATCTGTCAGAGTATTGTATTTACAAGTACAGAATACCTATAAATTGAATGTTAAATTATTACAATTCTAGAAAATCTCTGTAAAGTATATCGCTGTGAAGCGTAAGTCATTCAAATTAATGTTTTAATACATTACTTTGATTTAACGCCTCCCTCCTTATTGCTCCAACTAGACTCTGAACTATCGTCGCCGTAAGACCTATCTGTGTCGGTGCGACGTAAAGCCCCTAGCAAAAAAAAAAAAAAAAAGACTCTGAACAACCGATGGTGTTATAACGAAGGATAACTCTAGAATGGACTGCTTCTTCAGCAGAATATTGATGGAAACCATCATCTCAATTGTTGAGTTTTCTCATGCAACTCCTCTGTTGTAGAATTTTTACTATACAGTATCTACAGGGAGCCTCCGTGGCTCAGACGGCAGTGCGTCGGCCTCTCACCGCTGGATTCTGTGGTTCAAATCCCAGTCCTTCCATGTGAGGTTTGTGCTGGAAAAAGCGAAGGCAGGACAGGTTTTTCTCCGGGTACTCCGGTTTTCCCTGTCATCTTATATTCCAGCAACACTCTCCATTATCATTTTATCGCATTTATCAGTCATTAATAATAATCACCTTGTGAGTGGCAACCCCATTGTAATAACAGCCTATATATGGTTCATTCATAACATCCCTGACCCAGACAACCAGGTTGTAGGTTTTCATTTTCAGTATCTACAGATCTCTTCAATTTGTCTTCTGAGAATTGCTTAATATTCTCATGTAAACTTACTTTCAGGGGCATAATAAATGGTAGCACTCTAATTGATGACTATTACACTGATGGAGATCATGTAAAGAAGTGCAAGATGATCTCATGTGCTGCATCTGGAGGATGTTGTTCGAACCAGCGAACAGAATGAAATTGGGCTTGCAAGTTAACAGGGCTGCTTTCTTTTGTAATCGTGACGGCATATTGTAAGAAAATTTTAACCTATGCTCTTTTTGTTTACACAAGGAAAAGCTGGTCTTAGATGGCAGCATTAATTAAATCCCTATGTACTTTTAAAATTTTGATTTGCAAAAGGATGCTACTTTGTAAAAATAAAATTGTGCAGATAGTGCATCGCAATCCTTGTAACCAAGCAAGTTCGCCATGCGGTTAGTGTCCTGTAGCTATGGGTTTACATTTGGGAGATGGTAGATTTGAATCCCACTGTCGGTAGCCCTGAGGATGGTTTCCCGTGGTTTCTCATTTTCACACCAGGCAAATGCTGCGTTATCTTCACAGTCCTACCCTTTCCCATCCTTGCATCGCCGAAACCCTTCAGTGAGTTACTGCAACGTTAAACTCCAAACCTTGTGCACTGTGGAGTTAATGTGTCCATCAAATGCAATATTTATATTACACTTCATGTAATTTTTTAAAATAATATGTAAGTTACGCATTTTATTTCAATTGAATAATAACAGTGTTGTTGGTTTTATGTCCTACTAACTACTTTTATGAAGTGCCAGAATTTTTTCCTATAGGAATTCTTTTATCTGCCAGTAAATTTGAGTACCTTCAAATACTATTGGACTGAGCCGAGATTGAGCCCACCAACTTGGGCTAGGAAGGCCAGTACTTCTGCTGTCTGAGCCACTTGGCATAGCTGTTATCATAGGACCTAAGAGTATTTAATGAGACAATAACAACTTGTATACAAATACAGTAGACTTCCTTTAGTTCGACTTCCGTTAGATCGGCCGCTGGAATGTCGGGCCAGCACCTGTCCATGAGTCACGAGTCCCTTCCTTATCTCCTGCCTTACTCAGACAGACCTAAGACACCACTTGTCTCTCTAGTTTCCAGTTACATCAGTTGGTTGTGCTAGGACCGTGGTCTTTTGAACATTAATGGTGAGACCAAAACAATCACATGCACTCTTGTAGCAGTTAACTGACTGTAGTAATTCCTCTGGTAGTGAATGTAGGTGATGCAGCATCATCTGCATACAGCATTTTGGTTACCTTTGTGACCTGGGTAAGCCTCTGGGAGCAAAGTCCAGCAGCAGATTGAAAAGCCCTCCATCAAAACGATACCTAACCTCCACACCTGGATTGTTTGTTGATATTCATATAGCATGGCAGCCAAATATAATGTAAATTTCAGTCCACGAGTAATAGGAAATTCATCTGAGGTCCTATTCTGATGTCAAACCTACCCAGTCATGCCATCTTGGAAAGCCTGAACCAGATCGGCAAAATGCTACTTTTTTTTTTTTTTTTTTTTTTTGCTATTTGCTTTACGTTGCACCAACACAGATAGGTCTTATGGCGACGATGGGACAGGAAAGGCCTAGGAATGGGAAGGAAGCGGCCATGGCCTTAATTAAGGTACAGCCTCAGCATTTGCCTGGTGTGAAAATGGGAAACTACAGAAAACCATCTTCAGAACTGCCGACAGTGGGGTTCGAACCCACTATCTCCCGGATGCAAGCTCACAGCTGCACGCAGCAAAATGCTGAGGACAGCCAAAGTGTTTAAGCATCACCCACATAGCAGGTCTTGGAACTGAGTTAAATGCCTTTTCCAGGTCATAAAAGCCCAAGAAGAGAGTATTTTGTTGCTCTTTGCATTTTTCCTGGAGTTGCCTTGCACAGAAAATCAAATTAATTGTGCTTCTGCAAGTTCAGACCCTACACTGGGACTCTGGGAGGACTCTCTCAGAGATAACCTGGAGGCAGTTAAGCAAAATTCGTGCAGAATTACCTACAGTAGATAGTAGTGAAATACCACAATAGTTGCCACAAGCACTGAAATCACCTTTCTTGAAGATTGTGATGGTAGTGGCATTTTTATTTTACCAGGTATTTCTCTGACTTCCCAAATTTTGAAGATGAGAGTGAAAATCTGCATTTTGAGGGATTGACCACCAGCTCAAATTAACTCCAGAAGGATGTTATCTGGGGCAGGTGTCATTCTAGGTTTCATTCAATTGAGAGCTACAGTACACTGAATTCTTTGTAAGTTGGCGGAACCGCCATCTATGGTTCTTTGGGCTGTTGAGACACATCATGAGCAAAGTCTTCATCAGCAGTGGAAGAATGATTTAGAAGGTGGATAAATGTTCCTTCCAATGCTCCAGGATTTCATGGCTGTCAGTAAGAGTGGTAGAATTAACAGCACTTTTCAGTGTACTTGATGAAGAGCGACATGAACCATACAGCTCTGTTATTCCTGTGTATGTTCCTCAGGTCCCGACCATCAGATAGTCTGAAGTTCCTCAGTTTCTGTTGCCACCAGACCAAACCAAACCCCCATAGCACTACAGCCCTTGAAGGGCCTTGACCTACCAAGTGACCGCTGCTCAGCCCAAAGGCCTGCAGATTACGAGGTGTCGTGTGGTCAGCACAACGAATCCTCTTGGCCGTTATTATAGGCTTTCTACTGTAGACCGGGGCCGCTATCTCACCATCAGATAGCTCCTCAATTCTAATCATGTAGGCTGGGTGGACCTCGAACCGGCCCTCAGGTCCAGGTAAAAATCCCTGACCTAACCGGGAATCAAACCCGGGGCCTCGGGATAAGAAGCAGGCACGCTGCCCCTACACCATGGGGTCGGTGCTTCTGTTGGAACCAGATATTCTTAATTTCTATTATCTTAGTCTGGCATGTTCCTTTGAGTTCTAGAAAATGTGCTATCTTTGTGTTGGAGGATGGGTCTTGAAGATGGGATAGATAGGCTTCCCTTTTTGTGTTGATGAGACATGAAATTTCCTATTGTTGTAGTCAAACCGGTCTTGCCTCTTCTGCTTTACAAAACTAATGGTTTCTTTGGCTAAATTCATGATTATCTTCAGCAAAGCGACACATTCTTGCTGAACATCATTTGTGCTAACTGAATTAACTGTCAGCTGGACAGTACCATGTTCTGAAATTCTGTGGCAAAGGATTCATTCTGAAGTTTAAACGTGTTGATGGTTTAGGGCAAATGGAGATCCTGAGCTGACAAATAAGGAGTTTATGATCAGTCCAAAAATCATCATTATTTCTCGCTGTTGTGGTAATGAGTATGTCCTTCTTCTCACATTGCCATGTAATGATGTAATCAAGAATGTGCCATTGCTTGGAAAAAGGAAGCATCCACGTGGTCTTGGAAGTGGCTAGGCAGTCAAAACTGAGTGTTGATGATGAAGAGCTCATGTTCTGCACACCGAGAAGCGATAGTCCATTTGCATTACAATTGCCAAGCCCTCATTTACCGATCTGGCATTGAAATCACTAAGGAGTAAGAGCTTATCTGCAGATGGTACCTTGGTGATGGTTGTGCTTAGCTGACTGTAGAACTTGTCTTTTACATCATCATCAGCATTTAAGATTGGAGCATAGGTGGAGATGAGAGTCATAAAAGTATCTCCTGGGATTGGAATGCGGAGATTCCTAAGTCTTTCGCTGATTGCAATGGGAGTAAGTTAGTGATCACTAACGAGTTTAGTCTTCACAGCAAATTCCCACCATGGATGCGAAGTTCTTGCTCCTCCATTCTGAACTAAACTTAGTAATTTTGCCTTCAGTAGACAGTCTGGTTTCAACTCAAAACAGCAACATCAATGTTGAATCTCAAGAGCTCATCGGTAACAAGAGCTGTTCTTATCTCAGGCCCGTCATCATCTGTCACGTCAAGTAAAGGTCTCACATTCCACATTCCGATTTTCCGAGTGTGACTCTTTCCTGCTTTTGAGTTCTGACTGCATGAGGGGTTACCTGCTGGATGCAGCTGCCCAGCCAGACATAAGATATGACTTATGATGTTTAGCCCACCTTTTCTAGGGCCTTCCCCATGTTGGGTGGGCAGTGGTAGTCCTAAAGAGGCCTCCCCAAACACAGACGCAGGACCAAATTCTTGAGTAGTTCCAGGGTAGTTACAGGGTAGTTACAGGGTCTCAGGGAGACGACCATCACACATCTGCTGTCAACGTGCAGGTCCGAACCACTAGGGGCTTCCAGTTTCACCTATAACCTGCCCCCCACCATCCATATCCCATCGTCGCTGGACTTTGGAAGTAATAAATGACATTTGGAAGAAGTTCCACTGGCATGGGCTTGTTTAGGATAGATCTCAGTTTGCCAGAAAGTGACCCATGCACTGTAATCTAAGAGCCGTGTCCTGTAGCACATATGGAATGAGACATGCAGAATCAAAAACCAAGGCTGCAACGAACTGCCACAGACTCAAAGTACTACTGATGTGCGCCTTCACAGCCAGTTTGTCAGGCATAACCTCTTCCGCCTCCACGACCGTTGGGAACCATGAGAGTAATGTATTCCTCCTCCACTTGTTTTGCCGTTGAGCCAAAACACTTGTGATGGGTTCTAGTGTCATTTCCTACTCTGAGGGGACCATCAGCCTACCTAAAGGGGCTCATCTGATCGAAGCTGTTGGCCCCTTCAGGGAGTCAAGTTATTTACCGCCACCCCACATTCGGCATCGAGTCACTGGCTGTACAGACTTACTCCATTACTGTAGCGGAATATCCGACCAAACAAATAACATTAACTACGTATCTCCCGTCTATATCAGTTGTTTCATCCATCAAAACCCACATCTTATTGTTGAGAACTGTAGATTTTGCCTTCTTTAAAACATCTTCATAAATGAATGAAAATCCACAGCCTGTTTCCAGTCATTCGACCGGGTCAGGAATGGAATGAATGAAGCCCCATTTAGTGGCGAGGATAGGAATTGTGCCGGCTGCTGAAGCATGTCGCACTCCTCTAGGGCAATGATTAATGAATGATAAATGAAATGAAATGATATTGGAGAGTGTTGCTAGAATGAAAGAGACCGGAGTACCCGGAGGAAAACCTGTCCCACCTCCACTTTGTCCAGCACAAATCTCACATGGAGTGAGCAGGATTTGAACCACGGAACCCAGAGGTGAGAGACTGGCGCGCTGCCGCCTGAGCCACGGAGGCTACTTAACACATCTTCATAAAAAAAGAGTATATATAACTGTTTCTGTGTTGATTCATTAGAAAATGGCTGACTGATGTATAAGAAGGACCTGAAGCTGGCACTATTTGCTTTTTTAAAATAGGAATATTGAAAGTAACCATTATCGTGTAGAGATCTTCACAAAATTCCGAAGTGTTGTTCTAATGAGACTCTATTTGAAGAAGCTTCCTCAAAAAGCAGATTCTGCCTGTTCTTCATGGCAGAAAATCTTGTTAAAACACCTTTGATGCTTACTGGTATCACATCGTTGTTGCACATTAAAATGCTTTTGAGCCGATACCTTAATTTCGCAGTGTTTACAGTGTAAGATAACGCCATAGCTACTAAAAATCTCTTTCCCCAAGGACAGCTACAGGGCAGAGGGGAGGTAAGTTCAGTTGCTTTCGTTTTTCCAGGAAACAAAAATCTTGGTAACCTGACCATTCAGATAAGAGTAAGAAATCCCTAGCCAAGCTGCCGTATTCAAAATACGGCCTTCCACTGTCAAGGTTGAGCTCATTAGGAATTTCCAATAGCCTCCTTTGTTGATACTTTTACTGCCATGTACTAAAAATAGGGTAAAGCTGAGAAATATTCCTTTCACAGAAACTCATGTACCAGTATGATAAAATTCTGTGTAATATGACAGAAATATGACTTCATATAGAATTAAGTAGAAATATGACCAATATCTCAGAAAAGTCCAAAAAATGACTTTTGAGGCAAAATAATTCCCTGTAATTTTTTTCAGAAGACTTACACATATGTTTTTACATGGTTAGAAATCAAAATAAAGCTCTTAGAACAAATATGACATCATAGAAATCCTCCCCTTAGTAATCATGTAGGCTGAGTGGTATTCGAACCAGTTCTCAGATCCAGGTAAAAATCTGTGACCTGGCCGAGAATCAAACCCAGGGCCTCTGGGTAAGAGGCAGGCACGCTATCCCTACACATCACATCTGCATCATCCTTACATCACATTTAATGAGCCATGGAAATATTCCTCATATCTGCTTTTTATTTCTACTAGTGTTGTCACTGTTACACCATTTTTGTACTTTACAAATACATTAACATTTTCACTCCTGTTCTTTGTCCAGTTTCATGGCTAAATAGTTATTGTGTTGGCCTTCAATCCAAGAGGTCCCAGGTTTGATTCCCATTTGGGTCAGAGATTTTAACCTTCATTTGTTAATTCCAATGCCTTGGGAAATGAATATATGTGTGCGTGCGCACTCGCGCGCGCGTGTGCTTGTGTGTGTGTATGTATGTGTATGGGGGGGGGGGGGGCGCACACTGTCTTCAGCATTAGAAATCATCACAGGTGAGGCCCCATCCTCACAGGCCGGCAGGTCACCTGCAAGGCATAAGCTCAAAGGGCCTGCACCAAGCCTCTCCAGAGACCACACACTATCATTGTAATCACCATTCTTCTTCTTCTAGTCGCTTAAGTGCGGCCAGTATCCAGTATTCGGGAGATCGTGGGTTCGAACTCCACTGTCGGCAGCCCTGAAGATGGTTTTCCGTGGTTTCCCATTTTCACACCAGGCAAATGCTGGGGCTGTACCTTAATTAAGGCCACGGCCGCTTCCTTCCCACTCTTAGCCCCTTCCTGCCCCATCGTCGCCATAAGACCTATCTGTGTTGGTGCGACGTAAAGCAAAAAAAAAAATCTTCTTCTTTTCTTTGCAGTTCCATATAATCAATTGTTCACATCTTCTCTGATTTCCTTGTTAGCCTTTTTCCAGCTTTTCCCCTTTTCTTCAGTGATCACTGTCTGACATATTCTTTTTACAGTACCTGTATGTCGGGAACCTTCCTTTACTGTCTTTATTGTTTTCCATTCTCAGAACAATTTCTACTTTCCCTACAATGTTTCTTTCACTCTAATATTCCACCATGAGTGTCTCGTTATGTCTTACCTTCCCTGATATTTATATAATAATATTTTTTGTCATCATCTTGAGCCAGCTCCAGTTTCCCGGGTGCGGTGAATGAGCATTTTCCAGTTATTTCTGTCCATGTAGATGTCTTCTTCCATAACCTACTGCAAATCCAGAACTCGTCCAGATAGATCATTTCTAATCTGATCGATCCATCTCTTCCTTGGTCAACCTTTAAATCTTTTGCCTTCGAGTTCCTTTTCAAACCACATTCTAGCTGTTTTTTTTAATGTTCTTCTTTGAGACTACCAAACCATTTCAGCCTGGCTTCGACACAGATCCTGCAGTCTTAATTCTATTTTTTAGATTGATTTCTCAAAAAATTGAAACAAAAATAACTTCAAGCAAAGTAGTTATAGACTGACCCTAGGTAAAACAGAAATCTCATATTGAAATTTTCTTCAGTTCTGACAGCAAAAACTAATATTGTTGGAGACAGTATGCAAAATAATTTACAAGACTGCCATTATTAAAAAAGAAAAAACCCATAATGCTACAACCGTAATGGGCCGTGGCCTACCAGGCAACAGCTGCTAAGCCCAAGGGCCTGCAGATAATAAGGCAATACATGGTTGGTGCAACAAATTTTTATCAGGGCCACAATCTCACCGTCAGATAGCTTTTCGATTGTTCTCACAAAGGCCGAGTTGATCCTAAAGCAGTCCTGAGGTCCAGGTGAAAATTTCTGACCTGGGTAGGAACATAGAGCCTCCTGGTACCTCTAGACCACAGGGCCATTATATAACAAATCATCATTTTCATTCTACAGATCATAAACTAAAGTTTTCTGTAGTGCATCTAAATTGGATATTCTTATATTGATGGATTTTATTGATCCATTCTATTTTCTATACACTTTGGGGATAGATATGTATGTTTATCATAAACTTAATAAACTCATTTACTTTTCTTCTCCAGGCAATGCTGAAAGAATTGTTGATCTTGTAAAACTGATAAATTGATTAATGGTCAAACATGAATCATAGCAAAGATTTTACTTTATGGTTACAGAAAGAAAAAGAAAAAGAGACTGCAAAACCTAAAAAACACCGAGATCGACAACCATCTGTTGAAAGTCGAAGCAAAATGGCTGCATTTCTGCCAGCTCGCCAACTTTGGGGATGGTCTGGTCGTGGTTTTAAAAGACCAGGTGCCAAAGGACGAGGGAAGAAGGAATTCTACAAGGCCATCCAGAGGGGAAAAGAGAAAATAATGGTATATTTTCCTATATTGCCAATATCATTTCTTATAATGTGTTGTACTTATTTTGAATTTTCTATAATAAATTATTATTTACAGGTTGGAGATTGTGCTGTGTTTCTCTCAACGGGTCGCCCAGATCGTCCATACATTGGACGAATTGAGTCAATGTGGGAAGCATGGGGAACCAACATGGTGGTACGCGTTAAGTGGTTCTACCACCCAGAGGAGACTAATGGGTGTACAGTCCAACTCAAATATCCGGTTAGTTATACATGATAATTGGTAACAGCTATTACAATGAAATCTCCCTTTAGTATTTGTGGAGGCCTGAGCAGTTTTTAAATAAAGAATCTAACTTAGTATGTTCAACCTTTAATGTACACTGACTGACAGAGCAAATGCAACACCAAGAAGGAGTGGTCAGAACTTTATGCCAATTGCAGGGTAGACTGACGTCACTGAGGTATGCTCATGATGTGAAATGCGCCGCTGTGCTGCGCACGTAGCGAACGATAAATGGGACACGGCGTTGACGAATGGCCCACTTCGTACCGTGATTTCTCAGCCGACAGTCATTGTAGAACGTGTTGTCGTGTGCCACAGGACACGTGTATAGCTAAGAATGCCAGGCCGCCGTCAACGGAGGCATTTCCAGCAGACAGACGACTTTACGAGGGGTATGGTGATCGGGCTGAGAAGGGCAGGTTGGTCACTTCGTCAAATCGCAGCCGATACCCATAGGGATGTGTCCACGGTGCAGCGCCTGTGGCGAAGATGGTTGGCGCAGGGACATGTGGCACGTGCTAGGGGTCCAGGCGCAGCCCGAGTGACGTCAGCACGCGAGGATCGGCGCATCCGCCGCCAAGCGGTGGCAGCCCCGCACGCCACGTCAACCGCCATTCTTCAGCATGTGCAAGACACTTTGGCTGTTCCAATATCGACCAGAACAATTTCCCGTCGATTGGTTGAAGGAGGCCTGCACTCCCGGCGTCCGCTCAGAAGACTACCATTGACTCCACAGCATAGACGTGCACGCCTGGCATGGTGCCGGGCTAGAGCGACTTGGATGAGGGAATGGCGGAACGTCGTGTTCTCCGATGAGTCACGCTTCTGTTCTGTCAGTGATAGTCACCGCAGACGCGTGTGGTGTCGGCGTGGAGAAAGGTCAAATCCGGCCGTAACTGTGGAGTGCCCTACCGCTAGACAACGCGGCATCATGGTTTGGGGCGCTATTGCGTATGATTCCACGTCACCTCTAGTGCGTATTCAAGGCACGTTAAATGCCCACCGCTACGTGCAGCATGTGCTGCGGCCGGTGGCACTCCCGTACCTTCAGGGGCTGCCCAATGCTCTGTTTCAGCAGGATAATGCCCGCCCACACACTGCTCGCATCTCCCAACAGGCTCTACGAGGTGTACAGATGCTTCCGTGGCCAGCGTACTCTCCGGATCTCTCACCAATCGAACACGTGTGGGATCTCATTGGACGCCGTTTGCAAACTCTGCCCCAGCCTCGTACGGACGACCAACTGTGGCAAATGGTTGACAGAGAATGGAGAACCATCCCTCAAGACACCATCCGCACTCTTATTGACTCTGTACCTCGACGTGTTTCTGCGTGCATCGCCGCTCGCGGTGGTCCTACATCCTACTGAGTCGATGCCGTGTGCATTGTGTAACCTGCATATCGGTTTGAAATAAACATCAATTATTCGTCCGTGCTGTCTCTGTTTTTTCCCCAACTTTCATCCCTTTCGAACCACTCCTCCTTGGTGTTGCATTTGCTCTGTCAGTCAGTGTATTTTTTACAAGAATGCTGTATGCATGTAAAACCACAGTAAATCACTGCTGGTGGAGGTTCCATAGCAGCTGTTGTGTTTAGGATAAGCCAGTGATGACTCAAATGTTCTTGTGTTTATGTTTCAACATTTGTCCTTGTCATCATTGAGGATGGTTGCCTTGTACTTCCTTATAAAACAATAATCACCACCACCACCACCTTGCCGTCATTTAACACACTAGCGTCCATGCCTGTATATTCTATGGGCTTCCATTCTTTTGAAACTGTCCAAGCCCATAATTTCTGGAGGCTCAAGAATAAGATTTAATTTAAAATCTTCGCCCAAAATTTTGACGGTTGTGGTTAGAGCTGCATGTTTGTTGGAATCTGTAGTAATGAATTTTGTCACAGGTGGCATTCAGTAGCTGTTTTAGTTATATATTTCAGGAATCAAAAATGCAGTGCAGGATGCAATGTATCATGTATGATTGTGGGCGCAAAAACATACTAAGAGAAGATGAAATAGACGAAATGGTTTCAGTACTGCAGAAGGCAATATAAAAATCTCTGACAGCAAGATAGATAAATTGAGGGGAAACTGCTCATATGTTTGAAAGTATTGTATCGTAAATAATTTTGACTTTAATCGTGGTAGTGTTTTGAGTACAACTTTTCAAATTTTGGGCCTAGACCTTGTAATGAAAATGTCAATTAGGGATACAATTTACCACACCAAGAAACAATATGATAGCTTTGGATTAGTTACTAAGTAGCATATATTTTGAGTGTAAGTTAGTTAATGTGTAATTCATATCATTTTCATCATCTGTATTTAACATTAACCTTAGCCAAGCATTGTACTTGTTTATCTGGAACTCGTCCGCTCCCACGAGAGCAAAAGACATCTTTACTGGAATTTAAATTAAGCTCTTTTGCGACCATATATTTTGAGTGTCTGTCTGTCAGGTCATCAGCCCAGAGGCCGGTTGGATCCTCAAATAGCATCACCAAAGGCCATGCAGTTATAGCGAAACCACAAAAACCAATGGCAGTACCAAAATGAGGCGTACTAGGCAAGATGAGGAGTGAGGTAGTTTGCCATTGCTTTCCTCACTGGGCCAGACAGTGCTATTGTAGCACACCTTTCATGACACTCAGACACACTGGTTGTGCTCTGAATGTCATTAATCAGCACCACCCATTCCCCAGCAGCTTCCAAATTGTCACAGCCATGGATGAGACTGGGACTTCAGTGGAAGCTACACTTTGCTCTGGCCTGTGCCAAAAGATGGATGCAAAAGTACTGTAACCATCAAGAAATATGTTTGTAAAATTAGCTAATAGATGTTGGAAGCATATACATGGATGGGGACTTAAGTTAGGCTTAACACAGGGATTTGGAATAAAAAAAGAAGAAAACTCTTGCTGCTAAATGCAATATCCCATGGTGATGGTATTTTCAGAAGTTTGTTGACATTTTGAATGTTCACGTTTTAACTGTTATAGACATAACATCCCAAAAATGATTCAAAATGAGTGTAAAAATAGTCATGATTACTAAATAGTATTGATGAATACTAAAAAATTAGCGTGAAAAAATGAACAAAAAAAAAGTAAAATTGAAGCAAGTGAGTGTGAGAACAACATAAGTGACAAGGCAGATAGGGTGAAAGAGTTAAAAAAGTTAAATTGATGCAAGTAAGTGTTAGAACAACATAAATGACAGGGCAGATAACCTTAGCCAGAAAGCCTCGGGGCTTCGTAAGTATTCCAACAGCTAGGGAGGGACATGCAAATGTAACAACTAACCATATTGCCCGCCAGCTCATGAAAAATGTTAAACCTGTCCACTGATCTGCATTTAGGGCGGTCGCCCAGGTAGCAGATAGTCTTTTCTTCATTAATTGCAAAGAATTTGGAAATTTATTAAACATCTCCCTTGGTAAATGATTCCAATCTCTAACACCTTTTCTTATAAATTAATATTTTCCCCAATTTGTCCTCTTTAATTCCAACTTCATATTCATATTGTGATCTTTCCTACTTTAACAAAGACCACTCAAAATTATTCGTCTACTAATGTCATTCCATGCCATCTCTTCACTGACAGCCTGGGATATACCACTTAGTCCAACAGCTCGTCTCCTTTCTCCCAAATCTTCCCAGCTCAAACTTTGTATCATTTGTGTAACGCTACTTTAGAACAGATCAAGCTGCTTTTCTTTGGATATTTTCCAGTTCTCAAATCAAGTAATCCTGGTGAGGATCCTATACACCGAAACCATACTTTAGTTGGGGTCTTACCAGAGACTTATATGCCCTCTCCTTTACATCCTTACTAGCAACCCATAAATACTCCCATAACCATGTGCAGAGATCTTTACCCTTTATTTACAATCCTGTTTATGTGATTATTCTTATCTTATTATTATCATTCTTTCCAATGGTCCTACTCAGGATTGTTTTTTAGATTTGATGATGGAAATCTGTCAGAAAATGTCAATCTGATAGAGAAAGAAAATATTGTAGGGAAGATGTAGGGAGGGAATACACCTGCAGACCGAGATGGCAGCTAGCACCTGCTGCTTCTTAGTGACAGTGGTGTAGGGGGGGGGGGAAAGGCAACATGGTGTGAAGGCAAGAAAAGGTGATCTGCACATTCTGCAGCTTGCCATGTTTTAGCCTGTCCATAATACTAGAATATAGTTCAACAACCACTGAATACATAATTTGTTTCATTTTTATAGTTATTATTAAGTTTATGATTAATTATGTATTGTTCTCTTTTCTGGAGTTTTGTTGAAGAATCATAGACAGGTGTTGTCTTTCTGTTGTACAGTAGATGGAACATCAATCCTCATTGAAATGTAGCCATGGCCAAATAGCTCGAAAGACAAAATTTGCCTGATGCTTTTCTGACTAGCATCAAAGAGGCAGATGTCTTTCCAACTATTAGGCCATGGCCACATTTGTCAACCAAGAGTCTCTCAGTTGCTTATTGTATTTTTATATTCTTGATATCCATCACTATGTACTAGATTAAAATCCTACAAACTGAGATGATGATGATGATGATGATGATGATGATGATGATGATGATGATGATGATGATGATATAACCCTTCCAAAAAATGGTTGAAAATAGTGCAATGAGGTATTTCATTTACCATCAAAAGCAGTAATGGAGTTAGTACAATTCATTACAATTATTATTTGTGCTATTTCTTTACAGGGGGCGTTGTTCGAGTCACCACATGTTGATGAGAATGATGTACAAACCATCTCCCATAAATGTGAAGTACTGCCCCTCGATGGTTACACTGGCCGTCTCGGCACTGAACCCGACAGCTACTCGACAATATACGACAACAATGATATCTATTATTTGGCTGGATATTATGATCCTACCACTAATCAGTTAAGCATGAAGCCTGGTGTTGTTTAAGACTGCTTTACCCCTTTATCAGTTTGGCAACTGTACTCTGACCAAATGTACTAGCAATATAGAACTCTGCTCCAACACACAAAACCGTTACAAGTTTGCTGATACTTCCATAGTTCTTATTACTAAAACCACCCCACTGTAATTTTGTCATGCAGTATATAAAAACTTAGCCACATCATCGTTACTAAGTAATTTTAATGCCCAGTTGTTGTTGTTTGGATTATATTGAACTTTTAGAACTGAACCCTATTTTAATTTATGTTTGTGAACTTTTTACAATTCATGATTGCAGTATCTTAAAATATAAAATGCTTGCTGCACCTTCTTCTTATTATTATTATTGGAAAACAAGCATGTTAAATATTTTTGCTATGAATTAATCATCAAATTGATACCTGAAATGAAAGAGGCAAATATAATTTTCCCCCAAAAAATATCTTGGAATTATAGAAATAAATTGTTTCTGACAGTTCAGTGTAAATATTGTAGTAATTTTATATAAATGATATCTTTTTATCTGCTTACTTTATTCTTTAATTAATTGTTTTTGGACCATTTCATAAATGGTGTTGTGTGAGCTACAAATGGAGAATAACAGTTAGCTGGGCTGTCAGTTAGAACTAGAAGGCTAAGGAGGCTGGGTGCAATATTAGTAAAAGATATGTTTTGTTGTTCCAAAATAATTTGCATATATGTTTTTGCCATATGAACGTTATCAAAAAATGTTGTTGGTGGATGTGTTGAGAGCAGAGGGCAAGCAACCCCTCAAGATTGCAGTTTATGTACCTGGACTCACATAAGTCATATCCTGAGTCATTACCGCATGTTGAAAAAGTACAACATTATCATCGGAAAATATATTTAAACAAACATTAGTTAAATATTCCCATTGTAAATATTGAAAATTATATCAACATGCTGGTTTTATAGAGTTTAACTTGGAATACAGAGAAATGTTGAGGGTCTCGTCACATTTTGAGGTTGCCAACTCAACTAAGATTCAAAATCTATGTGGTCATGGTAGGTAACCAAATCCACAAATGATGAATTGCACAGCATTAAGCAAACAATTTCACGGTAATTTATTACATCATCTTTTGCAATAAGAGAAATGTAATAATGTACTACAGAATTATTGTAGGAGCAGAATATTAAAAAAATGTATAAATATTTTCCATGAAATATCTCACTGATCAGACATTTTTGCTGTGTGTTTATATAGCATCACTGTTTAGATTGTTATTAAAAATATATTGGCCGTAAAATTCTTTTTATATATATAAAGGAATTGTTTTCAATATGATGAAAGGAAATTTATTCTATTATTTTACATGGATGCATGCTTTTGAATCTGCTGGTTAAATATGTTGTCCCTGATATATTCATCACAGTCACATATTACATCTAGTAAAAGAAATAATGCCAAATAGTCTAGGTCAAAATTAAATCAAAATTGGTGTGTTTAATAAAGATTCTTTCACTTTTCTTTGTTGCCATATAAAAGATTTGAGTTAGGCAACCTCCTTTATGCCAGTTATAGGAGCTTTTATGACCTAATATTTTAAGTTACAGTTAAAGAAAAAGGAATGTTTGTCATTCTTAGTACTAGTAACTCTCTTTACCCAGAGTATGTATTGCAACTTTACTTTCAGTATCAATACCAAAGTTATTAAGGTATGGAGTTTTATTTATCACGTAAGGTAAACGACTCTTCAGTATTGCCTGTCTTACGTTTTTCTTTCAAAATATTTCCAATTTAACATATTTGCTTTTCTGCATGTTTATTTTTATATAGTGTAATCAAGCTGAAGAAAAAATAATCATACTTTAGACAAATAATGTTTACATTCAGTCAAACATTATGGAAAAGAAAATGGGTTTCAAATTGAGTTGAACCAAAGTGAATGATAATCTCATGAACATATTTCAAGTTGAAAGAAGCATGATAAAGAAAAGGATTGTACACTGGTTAGTCCTTTGTGTTGTATAGGAAAGAAGTATGTATGATTGGCTGGTTTGTAGTCCCACTATAGTATGCCTTTCAATCAAAGAAGTATTGTATTTTAAGTCACACTTCATCTTGACAAATCATTCCATCTGTTAGATTTTATTTTGCATGTTTCAAAGCAATATTTTATTGTTCAATAATTACATAAGGTATATAAAGACACAGAACGTTGTGGTGGTGGAGAGCCAATGTGATAAATACAGAAGATATAGAGAGATATTGCCAACATGTGGAAGATTGTAGTTGTAGCCAGTTTCTAAGTTGTCTTTTGAAATAACTGAGAATCCAACCGAAAAAAAGAAAGAAAACGTCCCTTGTAGTATTATATGATGGGGAGTTTTGAAAAATGTTCCAACCAATCCATCTTAGAGGTGAAAAATGTTGCAAACAACTCTTATTTTTCCTGTTTCTCAATCTGTGGCTTTAAATATAAAATAATCTCCACAAGAAATATAAATGCTGACATGTCCAGACATATTGACTTTTTCATTGCATTGAGGAGGAGAATTTTATCTGTGATACGAAAAGTCAAGATGTTTTAATGTACTTATTAATAATAACTTTTTTAGATATATATATATTATATATTTATAATAACATGTGCCTATTGTAAATCTCAAGTTAGTCTTATTAGTCGTTCTTTGAAGTCACAAATTGTGGTATTTTATATTATATAAGGTACCTTGGTCTAGTTTCATTTAAATCTCCTTAGCTTTTGAAAGGAAACTTTAAAAAAAGTTAATTTGTTCCACACAAGTTCATTGTTGAGCAGAATGTTGAAAAAAAAATTGTTATTCAAATTGTACACATTTCTTTGTTATAGAAAGTATTTATGTTACAGTGTTAATATAAATGCAATTAAAGTTGCTAAGAATAACTCTAAAAGAGACTGAGATTTGAATGAAATTCCACCAAGTGTAATTTGTATACCACAGACATTATCTTCTATTGCAGTGAACCTACATGTATTATTGATATTGTATGGATAAGTGAGGATTGTTTGCCTCCAGCAAGCTGCAACAGTTCTGTGTCTGTTGAGAAGGAAGGGTGCGTATGTGTTGTGTGAAAGTGTTAGAGTGCAATTGAGTGAGCTTCTCATTAAAAAAGTAAACTTAAGTTATTATTCTGCTTAGTATTCAGACTGTTGTAAAATGTGTGAGAGATTTTTTAAAGATTATTCATATTTTTCTTATGATTTCATTGTACAGTAACAGCAGTGGAATTTTTGGTGTGTTGGTTACAGGTTTGTTTCTTGCCACTAGATGTGCCTATTCTTCTTCTACTACTGTTCATACTGTATATTTAACAGTTTGTATACATAGCACTTATTACAGATAGGCATATATTTTCACTTCATAGTCTGACTGTACTGTAGTTTGCTCCAAGAGCACTCGATATGGGGTTTTCAAAATGAATCTTATATATGTTTGTACATTCTAAATGCAATAATTGAGATGACTAAGACAACAATAGTTGGATCTTGTTAGAATAATGCTATATACCAACCAAGTTGTGCAAGATTTCGTAGTTCTAACTTGCTCATGTTTGACTGCCAATTTGAATAGGCCTATATAGGACATAAAAAGGAGTATAAATATCATTCTAAGAAAGGACCTGTTCTTTGGTTCTTATTCATGATATAAGATACTCTAAGAAATCAAATAAATGATCCTAATACATAAACTAATATGAACTTGAGCCTTTTCGATTACAGCATTGCATCTTAGAGTAATAGAAATCATCATTTGAATTTCTTTGACAACAACCTTAATTATTTCAGTACTTGTTTAGGTACCCTTTGAAAGATACTATAAGTTACTTAAGGAGTATCTGGGATAGAAGCAGATGTCTTACATATTTCATTTTGAATTCCTCATTGGTTATAATTTTATTTGTTAAAGAACATTCAGCAGATATGCTTCATGTACCTGATGGATTCCCTTGATTCTGTTTTCCAGGAGAGCACCTCTTTTCAATATTTATGTTACCCCTCTCCCCTATTTGTCATTCTCCCTCCCCCCCTCTCTCTCTCTCTCTCTCTCTCTCTCTCTCTCTGTAATGATGCTGTAACTACAGCTTTCCTAATTATCTGAAATGTATTCAGTTCTTATAGATTTTGTGAAGTAATTTTCATTTTTATTCCATCTTTGGAGCTGACCATAACAATATTTTCTTGGACAGACATAGAATAGTCAGTATAAGTTACCAGTTACTGAGTAAACAGCTATTGACCCTTCAGTACAAATTCATTTGCTGCCTACCACAGCTCAATGTTTAACTGCTCAATTGCTATCTTTATAAGCAGAACAGTATATCATGTATTATATTCATATCAAACCTGTGATTTTTCCATACCTTCATAATTTTTTGTTTTAAACAAATATTTTATTTTTACAACTGATTACAATTTTGGCTGCCAGTACATATTTAATTTAGTATCCCTGAAATTTACATTTGTTAATAAAATTAAAGTGCTGTGTTTCTCTGATAAAAGTTGACCAGGATAAAAGATACAGAAATGAGAAAATTGATAAATAAGGGATGAATGAAGAAAATCTTCTATTGTGAGAAAATATCCATATGGAAGTATCCTTTGACTGATGCAATTACAATTATAAATATATTATTTCAAAGTAAGTTATAAAATCCAGATATATGTGGGGGGGATGTTCCAGTTCCCTTCAAAAACTCTTCTCATGCAAAGCTTTTCTGTAAATTATCATATGAATCCTAGGCCTAAAACTTACACATTTTATTACATCATTTAAAATGCTTGTTGGATGGTAGTAACTGTCATAACTTCAAATTCAAGCAATTATACACTGTTCTTGTAGTAAAAGAGTTTAAACCATATCTTTGGCACAAAGATTCAAAGAAAAACATTGGATTGTAAACGGGAAGATTCAATGGAACACTTTAGATGACTATGAGAAGTAACTCCAGGGAGAATTAATATATTTAGATTCTTAATCCCTCGTACCATTCTGAAGGAGTTTTATGACGTTCACTTCCTGCTTCATTGAGTAATGCATTAATCTTTTTTGTTTTAAAAATTTTCTGTGATACTCTCATAATTCTGCAGTAATAAGGTCCGGTTTCCAGATTTTAAAACAATTTCAGCTGTTGTATATTCCATCAATATTCTTTCAGGTAATTATCTAAATTACTGTATCAGAATACTAAATTCCTTAAGTAATGGGAAAATGCATTGCTCGAGGAACATTATCGTTAGACATCTTTTAATAAGTAGGCCCCACAGCTAATAAAGGCTGATGATTTAAGTGTTCAGCCCATTAAACTCAAATATAAAATTATATCTAAAATAAGTTTTCTAGAAATTGAAGAATGATTAGATAACATAAATGTTTTCTACCAATTAATTTTGAAAAGGTTCAGAACTTACTGGTAACCTTTAGGGAAGCACTGCATAATTTTAAAATTATATCATCCAAATTTTCTCTCAGTTCCACATTGAACTCATTTAATACGAACATAGATCTTACCAGTATTAGATTGTTCAAGTCAGTATGTTTTCATGATTCATCAGTCTTCACATAGTACTGAAAAGAAATATATACCGTACTATGAATTCCCTTGTTCATATGCAATATATTGCATCATGAATATGAAACTAAATATACAAAATTCAAAAGGTGCCACACTATTCTTTAAAAAACAAAAATCTATAGGCTGTTAGTCAATTATCAGAGTTTCATAATCAGTTTAATTGGTTTTATGTTCCACTAACTACTTTTATGGTTTTCAGACATGCCAAGGTGCCAGATTTTGTCTTGCAGAAATTGATATCTTCAGTTTCTGAACAAAGATTTTGTTAATTGGTCTTCCATGGGATTGGGGAAACATTCAACCCAGGAAATATTGACAGTGTAACATCCGTAACTCTTTCACTCTCTTAGTCAAACTGCCTTGCAAAGATCAAAGAACACGAAATACCGTGTGATGAGGAAGCCATAGTGTAAACAAACAGCGGCTAGAATCATTTTTTTGTCTCTAGTTCAACCCTGCAAGGAGGATAAATACTCAGATCAGTGCAAAGAGAATATCTTTGTGATTCCAATAATATGCGAAAGACTGCATTTGCGTTCATTTGCAGCTACAGTCACAGATATTAAGGCAAAGCTCTACAAGCCCGAGTACATATTTGGACTGACGCCGTGCAGCGGTAATGGGGGGCCAAAGTACGTACTTGGGCAGACAGCGAAGAAGTTCTTTATCTCTTGTGTATAATCTTCTAGGAAAAACATATAATTTGCTTTCCCTTTCTTGCCAGCATTTTCACCATGAATCAGACTTCTTAAATGCCTGACGTCCTTGCATTGATGGTCACTTTAGGGTAATAGAAGGCAATTTTTGTGACACAAGATTTTTACTGATCAACAAGAGTTCATCTGAGTCAAGTTCCCATAGCAATAACCTTCTTATTGAAAGTGAGAAACTTAAATATGTGACACTCTGCAGGAAACAATACCCTAAGTTGGAAAATTGCATTTTTGTTTTTTAAATTTTGATAGTAGATAAATTTGCAATCATTTTTGTGAAAACCAGAAGTCCCGAACTTAAAATCTGATTATTTTATGTAACTTTGAAGTAGTAAGACAGAATTGATTGAATTTTGAGAAAATCGATTGGAAAATGGGGTGTATTAGTGTGACAATATATTAAGGGTTTAAGAAAATCTGACTGTCTCACTGGATAAAGGAATATCTATCAGCTGTGCATATTGAAATAACTTTTGTAAATATTTAGGAGATATATTCTCTGAAAATTAAATATGTAAACATGTTCAAAATTTGAAAAGAAGTGAAAAAAAAAGGAAGTTTTAGTTTTGCGGCACTCGTATATACATAAGATCTGTATTAAGATGTACAGATAAGATAAAAATACAATAATTATAATAATAGTAGTAATGTTAGGAGCTGCCTGGCTGAGGCCGTAAAGATGTGCTCAGTTCACCCGGAAGGACGTGGGTTTGATTCCCTGTCAGGAAGTCGAAAAATTTAAGTAACAAGGTTTCCACTTCCGGAGGTCTGCATGGCCCTGAGGTTCACTCAGCCTACACTAAAAATGAGTACCAGGTTGATTTCTGGAGGCAAAGGCGGTTGGGCATAGAGCTGACCACTCTACCGCACCAAGAGCCAAGGTTACAAGTAGTGAAAGCCTTTACCTTCCACCACTGCAAGGGCCTTCATGGCTTGTACAGAGATGACTTTGCTTCAGTAATAATGTTAATAATAATAATAATAATAATAATAATAATGTGGATAATTTAAAAGATCGTTCTGAAACTACACACAGTTGATATCCAATTAATGATTTACATTACTGATCTTTCTTGTACCCTGTCATAAAAAACTGAATTGTTGCTCATTTTTCTGGAATTTTTTTTGCGAACACAATCCATCTCGTTATTTGGCACAGGCTCAGTGGCCTTAATGTCGCCTAGCGTTGACACAGTGAATACCCCGTTTCTGATGTGCAGTAGCCTCCAATGTTGTCAAACAGATTAGTCCTTTTAGTTGGACAGTTCAATTTTTGTTGGCACATAATGACCCCGGGTATTCCCTTTTTCACAGTAAAATGACTGAAAGAAATGATCTAAAGAACTCCTTTCCAACCATGTTGCCAGTCATATATATTTATTAACATTATGCCAGTTTCTTTTCCGATTATGGCAACTCTGTTAAGTTTTGCAAGTTGCTTTACGTCGCACCAACACAGACAGGTGTTATGGCGACGATGGGACAGGAAGGAGCTAGGAGTGGGAAGGAAGCGGCTGTGGCCTTAATTAGGTACAGCCCCAGCATTTGCCTGGTGCGAAAATGGGAAACTATGGAAAACCGTCTTCAGGGCTCCCGACAGTGGGGTTCGAACCCACTATCTCCTGAATACTGAATACTGGCCACAATTAAGCGACTGCAGCTATTGAGCTTGGTTTGTTAAGTTTTGACTGCAGCTATTGAGCTCGGTTTGTTAAGTTTTGACTCAGCGGTGCTATCGTATATGACCAAGACAATAAATATCTGTCATGCAGTACTTCATTTAAGAAACAATACCTTAAATCGCCATTGTGATTTACGGATGGTTTTGTTAGTTGTTAGACTGCACAGTTCATTTCCAAGATTGAAGACTTTTCCATGTGGTCACATCACTGTCACTGTTTTCATCACATAGTTCAAGGATCATACTAACAGATGGTGCTCAATTCTAAAAATAAATATTTGTCACATTTCCTGCCTTTTCCTTTGTAGCATGAAATTTTGTCGTGCGGCTTAAGTAATGGTTTCCCGGAGAGAGTGACATATAATTATCTCAGCCCAGTCATCAACTCTCACCATAAATGTAATGCGTCAAAATCGAAATAATTTCTATTCTTACTTAAATTCCCTCATAGTCTCTCTTTCGTTGCATTATTCCCACACACAAAATCCCCTATAATCTGTTTGGAATAAGCCAATAAAACTTGTTTTCCTTTACAGAAAGGACATTTCACTTTTACCATACTATTTGAACTAAAGAAATTTTACTAGGGCCGGGCTGAGTGGCTCAGACAGGTGAGGCGCTGACCTTTTGACCCCAACTTGGAAGGTTTGATCCTGGCTCAGTCCACTGGTATTTGAAGGTGTTAAAAAATGTCAGCTTCTTGTCGGTAGATTTATTGGCACGTAAAAGAACTCCTGCGGGATTAACTTCTGGCACCTCGACATCTCCGGAAACCGTAAAAGAAGTTAGTGGGACGTAAAGCCAATAACATTATTATTATTAATTTTACTTGGAACTTTGTGTTTGAAACACATGTTTGGGAACCACTTTCATCTACAGAAAGGACATCTTGTAAATATCTTGAAATTTAAACTACATTTAGCCACCTATTTTACTTCTCTTCGAGAGGAAAAATCAGTCAAAGTTAAGAACTTCATAATTGTTCCATATTGAACTGAGAATTACAATAAAATAAGGTATATTTGAGGATCTACCTTTTCAGTACAATACAGTTTTGCTGTGAAAATTATATCATAACATGCTTACGATGGTACCGGTTTCGACACTATTTTGTGTCATCATCAGCTGATCAATTAAAGAGAGCAAGTAAATAAAAACACAAGGTAATATACACACATATGGCACATCAGTGTTCTACTTTCATTCTGTCACAAGACAACAACTATAAATATTTTAATATGTCAACTCAACATTTTACATTCGCTTAGTTAAGCCGTAGCATTAATAACTGGCTTTCCTCTTTACATCAAGATTTAAAAAGACTAATATTTCTTACTCAAATACATTACATTATAAAGAATGAAAAACTTCTTACATTATGAAGAAAAATGTTTTAAATTTTAATGTGGACTCTTACCTAGGACTACCTTATTTTTAAGTATAACACTTGTTATTTTTTGTGCCATGTGTGTGTGTGTGTATTACCTTGTGTTTTATTTACTTGCTCTCTTTAATTGATCGGCTGATGATGACACAAAATAGTGTCGAAACCGGTACCATAATAAGCATGTTATGATATAATTTGCACAGCAAAACTGTATTGTATTGTATTGTATTGAAAAGGTGTATCCTTAAATATACCTTATTTTATTGTAAGGAACAATCAATCACAAAGGCATCGCAATGACAGAAGTATATTATCAACTTGAACACCTATTATAGAGGAGTTTAAAATCAGACATTGTCTTTGTTAGGGCATGTAAGAAGTCATTACACTTGTCACATAATTAAATACAGTCATTCTTATCTAAAACATGTGTATCCTCATGTGAAGGTATTCATTGTCAGTATTTATCTTTCACAGCAGAATAGATCACTTAATAAAATTATGTTAACTATTGCCATAGTCTACAGCAGGATGGTTTATCATTCTGAAATATTTTCAGTTGATAGATAAGTAACCAATGAAGATAACAGAGTTCCCAAAACATGTTCCATTGATCCTCTAGGGGACATTAATAACAAAAAATGTCAAATACTAGTGGATGAAAAATAAAATTCATCTTCTTGTGCCGAGGTGTTGCATCTCTTTTCAGGCACACTCCCAATGGAGGTGAGCTGCATGTAAATTTTAAACCACATACCAACCCTCTGACAACCTTATATTTGTGGCAGTACCAGGAATCAAATTTGGGCCTCCAAGAATGGCAGCTAATAGCACTAACCACTACACTATGGAGGCTAAATTTTGTTGGTTTTTTCCCCCTCGCTTCTTCCTGTGAGGGATGATGAGGAAATAACAGAGGGCAGTTAATGAAAACCATAAACACCAAGATGGGAATCCCTTAAAAGTTCATTTATTGTGGGTTTGATCATATCACTTGACAACTATTAAAGACTAGAAATCTCTTTCTAAAGTTCAAGGCAAAATTCAAATAATTTTGGTTCAGAATACTTTTAAGATTGGTTTTTATAGCAAAATGAGCAGTGAAACATGTAGTAAATTTACTTCTATTAATTTATATAATACAGCAATTCCTAATCAACGAATTCTCATAAAAAATGAATTGAGTGCTTTGATTAATGAAAAATGGAGATTATTGGTGGCATACTCTCCATTTTTATAGTTTGTAATCCAAGTTTTGTTACAGTTAACACACATGACAAGAAACATTTTAGTTTTTAGGAAAATTAGATGTGTTCTAGAAAATCCATTTTTACATTGTTTTTTTGTGTGTGATTCTTCCTGTTATTCATAAGTTTTCTGTACATTATATTCTCTTTTCCTTCCCTTTCTTTCATTTCCTCTTAGCTCACTTCTCACTTTAGTTTATCAGTGTTTGCAGAATGAGTATGATTCTCTAAAAGCATTTACTGTTCTGTGTGGTAGAATGTATGGTAGACCAATACTTTATTACATAATACATAAATATATATATATATCAAAATACGCTTATATCGTAAAAGAGCCACAGTCTTATTTAGGTGCTGTTAAAATTATTTTTAAATGTGTTTTTTATAATGATTATAAAAGTGGAATACTTCTATTGTAAGCAAACATGTATTTCAGAATGTCATGTTTGCCAATGTTGTAAAACAAGCGGTGCTATGTGCGAGTGTTTTAAGAAGGAGAAAGTAATTTGTTTGAGAAACATGTTAGTATGTTGCATTGTGATTTAAAAAAATAAAGAACATACTTAGGATGTAGAATGAGTTTTCCTGTTTATTTTTTGTTGCAATTTTTACTGGTTCACATCAGTGATTAAAATAAGCTTAAATTATATTGTATGTTTATGTTCCAAAACAATGCAGGGTGAAAAAAAAAGATAAGACAAAAGAAAAGTATTCTTAACATTTTGTATATAAACGACTGTACATACTGAACTGTAAGAGAAATATAGAAACATTCATATTATGGTAATGATATACTTTACTTTTACCTTCCAACTCCTCTCTATATTGAATTAAAAGTAACAATTCAAAATCTATCCAAGGATTGTCCCATGGGGGGAAAGTCTGGAAGAATTTCACTTACTTGTTAGAGTAATTTGACCCTTAAATGCACAGGACTACATATGTGCAAAAGATAATTTACTTGTTTGTTATATCTGCTGTAAAATTTTACAAGTGCACATTTACTTCTACCTTGCAGACAAACTCGTTGGAGGTCACTAGTGTATTAAGAAATTAACAGTCTTTTATTTTATGATTTTTCTTGATAATCATCTGGAGTGAAGTGTAAACTTTGGACAGTTAAGGTAAAACAATTAAAATGTTTAACTCAGAGAATTTGTGAGCAAGGACATCCAAAGATAGTGTGTTGGTAGCTACAGTAATCGTACAGCTTTGCATATACCAGTATGTAAAAACATTCAACACATTTGACATTTTGACTAATCCAAATAAATTTTTAAAATATTTATTTTGTCAAATAATTTTCTTAATATTTTTCTGATAATGGTGCATCACTTTTGGAATGAAAAACCATCATATTTAAAAGAAATAATAAATGGCGCATTTAAGGATTAACACATTTGGGATAGTGTCTCAAAGTAAATGTCAACATTAGAAAGCTAACAAGTGTCTGGCTCTTTAACTGCATGGTCGAGGCCTTTTGTTTGAAAGGTTGAAGGTTCTATTCCCGGTCTGGTTGAAGATTTTAACCACATTGGTTAATTCCTTTGACATGGGGACAAGGTGTTTCTGTTCATTCCAACACATTTCTCTTCATTTATGCACAACTCACTTCACTACCAACCACCACCACAGAAACACACAACAGTGAATCCCTGCACAAAAGGATGGCATCAGGCTGTGACCCCAACGGGTGTGAGAGAAACGGTGGAAGAAGAAGAAAGCTAACGAGAATGAAATAAACATGCATAAGAATCAAGGGAACAGTAACTTGCCCAGGTAGGAACACTCAAATAGAATAAAGGAAAGAAATCGTCATGATGTAATGACCAATGAGAAGTTAACAACAGGTAAGAAAAAGCCTTACATTTGTTAAGAAGAAGAGCTGATTATCATGTTGTAATGACCCTAGAATAACCACTGCAATTTCAAAATTTTGAGATGAAACCTTAATTAGTAGACTGTAAACTAAGAATCTTGAAACAAGAAGCTATTCATCGTATGTTGGTTTTACAAATACAAGGCAGGATTTGTGAAATTACTCACTGGCTTGATAGCGGGCAGTTTGTATTTGAGAAAGGTTATAAAATTCTAGCAAGATACAGCGATATTTTAGTCAAATGCACTGTATCGCTATTGACTTATCCAAGGATTTTGGTCAGGCAGATCACGGGAGACTACTGATAAAAAGGAGGGCTACAGTACTAGATGAAAGAGCGCTTGAATAGGTGGCTAAATTTCTAGAAGACAGAACTCGGACAATTCGAGTCGGTGAAGCATTATCTGATTCTGTAATTGTCAAGAGATTTGATTCCACAGAGCACATTCATGTTTTTATCATCATCCATTTCCAGAGGTGCCAACTATTACAGATTGTTCATAATTATTACGGATTTCACCTCACGATTATGGTCAAAGATGAAATAATTACGGAAAAGCAACATCATGAAAAAAATAATTTTCTGTGGGAAAAAAAAGGAAGGCTGCCTATTTTACCGATAATTTTCTGTTATGCCATTTACTTTTGGAACAATATTTGCAGTTTATTAAATACCGATAGCCCACTGTTGGCAACCGCGAAGATGGTTTCCCGTGGTTTCTTAAATTCACACCGGGCAAATGCAGGGGCTGTACCGTAGTTACGGCTACGGCCGCTTTCTTCTCACTCCTAAGCCTTTCCTATCCCATCGTCGCTGTAAGATTTATCTGTGTCGGTGCGAAATAAAGCAAATAATAAAAGTAAAGAAATACTGATAGAGAATTAGAATTCGCAAAAATAGTTTTGTCCGCCTTTTGGTGTAGTGGTTAGTGTGATTGGCTGCCACCGATTCCTGGCTATGCCATGAAATTTGAAAAATTGGTATGAGGGCTGAAACGGGGTCCATTCAGCCTCGGGAGGTCAAATGAGTAGAGGTGGGTTCGATTCCCACCTCAGCCATTCTGGAAGTGGTTTTCCGTGGTTTCCCACTTCTCCTCCAGGCAAATGCCGGGATGGTACCTAACTTAAGGCCACGGTCGCTTCCTTCCCTCTTCCTTGTCTATCCCCGCCAATCTTCCCATCCCCCCGCAAGGCTCCTGTTCAGCATAGCAGGTGAGGCCTCCTCAACCTCCCCAGTTGTATCCCCCGACCCAGAGTCTGAAGCTCCAGGACACTGTCCTTGGGGCGGTAGAGGTGGGATCTCTCGCTGAGTCTGAGGGAAAAACAAACCCTGGAGGGTAAGCAGATTAAGAAAGAAAGAAAGAAAGTTTTTCTGTATTGGAAATAATTCAATCTCATTCAGTTTTCTTTCTTTCTTAATCTGCTTACCCTCCAGGGTTGGTTTTTCCCTCGGACTCAGCTGCCTCAAGGGCAGTGTCATTGAGCGTGAGACATTGGGTCGGGGGATACAACTGGGGAGAATGACCAGTACCTCGCCCAGGTGGCCTCACCTGCTTTGCTGAACAGGGGCCTTGCGGGGGGCTGGGAAGATAGGAAGGGATAGACTACAGTGACTCTATATGTACAGTGTGGCCAAGGCCAGTCCAGCCGCCATGTTTTTGCCAAGTACTCAATCAGCTGATAGATGAAGGAGAGTGATATTATTATTATTTCAGTAAAGAATAGACTAGGTCAACGTTTTAAGATGTTATTTATTTTGCTTATGCTGTATGCATATAGGCCTATAAGTATTTGTTATATTCAGAGCCTGACTACCCGTCGTAAGACTTCAGAATTTAGAGTTACACGTGGTATAGGCCTACAAGTCACTATTATTGATGAGGTTACAAATTCTGCGATGGTAGGTAGGCCTATATAGTAAAATAGTATAGTCATTGTCTTGAATAATGTATGTGATGACTGTAAAGTTAGCCTACATTTAATTTTTTTCTATTTGCTTTACGTCGCACTGACACTGATAGGTCTTATGGCGACGATGGGACAGAAAAGGCCTAGGAATGGTAAGGAAGCGGCCGTGGCGTTAATTAAGGTACACCCCCCAGCATTTGCCTGGTGTGAAAATGGGAAACCATGGAAAACCATCTTCAGGGCTGCCGACAGTGGGGTTCGAACCCACTATCTCCCGGATGCAAGCTCACATCTGCGCGACCCTATCTGCACGGCCAACTAGCCCGTTTATTTAAATTTAAGAAAATTATAACATTACCATATATCAGATTACATAGTTTTACATATAAGAATATACAACGCAGTATCATAAAACTATACATAGAAATTTACTTTTTATATATGACTTATCGGTATGTATATAATCTGAACACACGCAGAAGATAGAAAATAATATGACCAGTTAACCGATGGGTAGACAAAATTGTATTACCTAGCTCCATATTTATGTTAACGTAATATAAGTTAACATAATATACTGTACCATTTTACTCGTGGTACTAATAGAAATAATAGCGAAAACCTGCTACTCTTTAGTGGCGAAAACAAGCAACTGTCATAGTCCCCGGGTTGTGTATAGTTGTCCTTTAATGATGGCTACGGTTCGATTCCCGCAACGAGGAATTAAATATTAGTATCACTATACAACAAGCCTATCGTTTGAGAAAATACTACTTGTTGCTCGGTGAAAACAAGCAGTTGTTATGGTCCCGGTGTACTTGTATTCAGGACTCAATTATCAACCACCCGCTGTTCGATTTCCGTGATGTGCGACTACTTCTGTGCCCCGGTTCGGTTAGTACTGGTAGATATCCGCTGTATTTTAAAGATTCTATTTGCTACTATCGGTTTTGCTAATGCATTGTTATCACTGTTATCAATACCTTCTTCTTTTTCTACCGTTCTTCCCACAACGTACTCATTCCCCCACAACTGTGGGGTTGTGGATGGGAACTGCGTCACACATGTGGATTTGGTCCTGTTTAGCGGCCGGATGCTATTCCTGACGCAAATCGTATATAGAGGGATGTAATCACTATTGCGTGTTTCTGTGGTGATTTGTAGTGTGGTATGTTGTCTGAGTATGAAGAGGAAAGTGTTGGGACAAACGCAAACACCCAGTCCCCAAGCCCGACCTATTAAAATACACCACCCGGCCGGGAATCGAACCCGGGACACTCTGAACCGAAGGGCAGTACACTGACCATTCAACCACGGAGTCGGACTATTACTTTTATCATTATAATGTATGGGAAAACTCAACTGGATGCTAGGCGGCACTTATAACCACGTCCTTTAATAGATGAATAGCCATAAAAGTTTGAATTCGAGAATATATCAATCATAATACCTCATACGGTAGAAATGAATGAGTCTTACAGTATATGATCGGAAGTGACCTTTCCTGTGAGTTTTGTTAAGTACAGGTTTCAGATAAAACAGATGTTATTCTCCCTAGAGTGATAAATAAGTTACAAGATTGTGAGCAATTGCAACGTGACCTCGAAAATGTTGTGAGATGGACAGCAGGCAATGGTATGTTGATAAACGGGGCTAAAAGTCAGGTTGTGAGTTTCACAAATAGGAAAAGTCCTCTCAGTTTTAATTACTGCGTTGATGGGGTGAAAGTTCCTTTTGGGGATCATTGCATCTAGGTGTTAATATAAGGAAAGGTCTTCACTGGGGTAATCACATAAATGGGATTGTAAATAAAGGGTACCGATCTCTGCACATGGTTATGAGGGTGTTTAAGGGTTGTAGTAAGGATGTAAAGGAGAGTGCATATAAGTCTCTGGTAAGACCCCAACTAGAGTATGGTTCCAGTGTATGGGACCCTCACCAGGATTACCTGATTCAAGAACTGGAAAAAAATCCAAAGAAAAGCAGCTCGATTTGTTCTGGGTGATTTCCGACAAAAGAGTAGCGTTACAAAAATGTTGTAATGTTTGGGTTGGGAAGAATTGAGAGAAAGAAGAAGAGCTGCTCGACTAAGTGGTATGTTCCGAGCTGTCAGCGGAGAGATGGCGTGGAATGACATTAGTAGACGAATAAGTTTGAATGGCGTTTATAAGAGTAGGAAAGATCACAATATGAAGATAAAGTTGGAATTCAAGAGGACAAACTGGGGCAAATATTCATTTATAGAAAGGGGAGTTAGGGATTGGAATAACTTACCAAGGGAGATGTTCAATAAATTTCCAATTTCTTTGAAATCATTTTGGAAAAGGCTAGGAAAGCAACAGATAGGGAATCTGCCACCTGGGCGACTGCCCTAAATGCAGATCAGTATTGATTGATTGATATTTTCTGGGATACTTGAAAATTTGTAAAAAATAATATAATCGTGAAAATCTCTGTTATTTCCCTTACACAGTAAAATCGCACAAAACGTAAAATGTCGGAAGTTATATTCTAAACAACTTTCCTTATGTACAGGTTTTCGATGCGGCGAATATTAATGGAGAAATCTGACATTTACTGTCTTGGCCTCTATAATATTACTAACCCATTTTATTGTTATTGTTACCATTATAATGCATGAAACAACTCTACTCGGTGCTGGGAGCATCTTATAACGTGCTGAAAACAATCAATTGCCTAATTTCATTTTAAAAATCTTTCCTAATTTGTTTCTACAACCATAAGCAAAACAGCCTGGCGTAATTTTCTTCAAACCTCAGAAATACGTAAATTCACACACATTTCTTAACTAATAATACTAAATAATCTTCCGTGTTTACTAAAAACATATTTTCGGTGTATTAAGGTTAAAACAGGGAGCCTGTACTTCGCTGAAATTGCATAATGAGTGATCTTACGCTGTGCTGAATAGATAAGGTAAATCCGGGACAGATGCCGCTCCGGTAGAGATGCCGCATACACTGTAGCTAAAGGTTCCCATCGTTTCAGCTAGATGGCAATATGTGTGTTTTTTCAGTTTCTAAGGAAGAACTACTGTCTGCGAGCGTGACGAAATTTGCTCGTATATTACGCCAATTATAGCCGATATCTTGAGGCGAGTACATGTTTCCTCTTGACAAAGTTTTTCCGTATGTTAATTTATTGTATATTACGTTGGTTTCAAATGCTTAAATCAGCCATTTTTAGTACAGTAAAAGTCAGAAGCATTACTGTAGTTGACAATAAGCTAATTTTTGGCCATGATAGCCTTGAGGTACGACAACAGGAGGGTGCGGCGTCTCTACCTGATAGTTGGGAGAGTTGCCGCACAACAATCCGGCGGAGATGCCTCATTGCTATCAGATTCTACAAGTGATCTGGAAACATTCAAAACTATTCAGAGTGTACCGGTATTTTATTCGAATATTTTATCGTCTCACGATTCTTAATGTACATGACCTATTTTTATTGCTTCCATTGGTAACATTATTTTATTATATAAAATTATATTTTTTTTCAGAAATAAAAATTTGCGACATGCCTGCTCGGTATAAAAGTAAGGGCACTGTTAAAAGACCTCAAACGGACAGAGGAAAATTTAAGAGGGGCTGTTAAAAGACTGAAAGCAAAGGAAATACTGATCAGGGAGGCAGAGTGATACTATAGAATTCCGGAATGAACACTGAAACTTAGAATGCAGTCAGGAAATCTGGAAAAAGGTTCTCATGGTCCAGCAGGTATAGCTACTTCAATAATCACCGAAGTCAAAACTATATTCAAAAAAGGATCGCTGTATCCAGGGTTTGAGTTACAACAAGTGGCTGCATGATTCTTGTTCTACATATAACGACTGTTGCAGCAACATTGCTAGAGAACAAAGTTTTAAGAAACAATCTGTAAAAACTTATAAGAGGATAAACATCAGTTTTTGATTTAAGAATCCTGCCTTAGACATGTTTTCAAATTACTGTGTCAGGACACAATGATATTCATTATGATTTTGATGTTTCCTTTATATAACACGCCGGCCCCGTGCTGTAGAGGTAGCGTGCCTGCCTCTCGCCCGGAGGCCCCGGGTTCGATTCCCGGCCAGGTCAGGGATTTTTCTCTCGACCTGAGGACTGGTTCGAGGTCCACTCACCCTACGTGATTAGAATTCAGGAGCTATCTGACGGTGAGATGGAGGCCCCGGTCTTGAAAGCCCAGAATAACGGCCGAGGATGCGTCGTGCTGACCACACGGCCTCTCGTAATCTGCAGGCCTTCGGGCTAAGCAGCGGTCGCTGGGCAGGCCAGAGCCCTTTCAAGGGCGTTAAGTGCCTTGGGGTTTTAAATAACACAGTGAAAAATCCATTGCACATGCACATTCATAGTAAATCGAAATTAAAATATGATTAATGTTGTAAATTATCAGATAGGTTCTTTTACGATTGAATGATTATATTCAGTGGCGTATCCTGGAATCTCCACTGAGGCATGCAACTAGTAACCATGCAGTTAACACAATGTATTAAGTAAATTTCAATTCTACTCACCCTAATTACATGTAAGTGAACTCGAGCCAAACAGATTTAGTGTAAGTTCCTGGATTGAACGTGCGTACACAATTCTTGTTTTCTATTTTTAAATTTACGAGATCCGCCTCTGTGGTGTAGTGGTTAGTGTGATTAGCTGCCACCCCCGGAGGTCCGGGTTCGATTCCCGGCTCTGCCACGAAATTTGAAAAGTGGTACGAGGGCTGGAACGGGGTTCACTCAGCCTCGGGAGGTCAACTGAGTAGAGGTGGGTTCGATTCCCACCTCAGCCATTCTGGAAGTGGTTTTCCGCGGTTTCCCACTTGTCCAAGCAAATGCCGGGATGGTACCTAACTTCAGGCCACGGCCGCTTCCTTCCCTCTTCCATGTCTATCCCTTCCAATATTCCATCCCCCGCAAGGCCCCTGTTCAGCATAGGTACTGGTCATCCTCCCCAGTTTTGTCCCCGACGCAGAGTCTGAAGCTCCAGGACACTGCCCTTCAGGCGATACAGGTGGGATCCCTCGCTGAGTCCGAAAAGCCGAGGGAAAAGCCAACCCTGGAGGGTAAGCAGATTAAGAAGAAGGAGAAGAAGAAGAACTTTTTTTGCTACGGGCTTTACGTCTTATGGCGACGATGGGATAGGAAAGGCCTAGGAGTTGGAAGGAAGCGGCCGTGGCCTTAATTAAGGTACAGCCCCAGCATTTGCCTGGTGTGAAAATGGGAAACCACGGAAAACCATCTTCAGGGCTGCCGATAGTGGGATTCGAACCTACTATCTCCCGGATGCAAGCTCACAGCCGCGCGCCTCTACACGCACGGCCAACTCGCCCGGTAAAGAAGAAATATACGAGGGAAGGTAGAGGTCTCCCGGCTTGAACTATTTGAATCTTTTCATCAAACGAACGGCCAGTAAACTGATTTACAATTATGTCCGTTTTAGACTCATCCATCGTTAATACCACAATAAGCGCAAAATATAAAAAAAGACCGAAAACGACGAATAGCACAGGAACAGCACATACAGAATGAACTCACTAATCAGCAAAACACACAATGAATTAACTCACTAGTTAGCCACAACTGAAGCACTGGAGGAAAGTCACCTCAGTGGCATTGGTCAGTTTCGTCACGTTGGGTTCTCGCTGGGGGATAATCTGTGGGTCCCGTTCGCTGTAAACATGTCGACTTTCTCCAAGTTGCTAACAGATGGCAGAGGGTAGCACGGGTATGGGGTGACAAATTCTGACCAAGTTTCAATTGCAGCGACATCGTTCGGAGGGTTTCAGAACTACGTCTGCCACCGAATGCAATTTTAAGATTGAATGCCTTGCATCCTTAACTCCGCCATGCTGTCTCTTTCTTCCTATAGGTGGGCCGGCACAAGGTTGCACTTGACAGTTGTAAGTCATGTTGGCACCACTACGAAAATAAAATGAAGAACGTCACCCGTCAGTCAGAATCACCAATCCACTACTTTTTATGTCAGATACAGTTGCGCATTTTATTCATGTTAATTCGTATTTAATTCCGTATAGTGTTCATAATATTTTATTTGCCTACACAAATATGAGCATTTAAAATATATTATAAGGTTTAAGCGAGCTACAAAACAAATACCAACTATTTTCAGTTGATTGTTGTTGGCAATATAGGTAGTATAGTGGTGCCATCTATAAGTAGCTTGACTACTGTATTGAAGTGTTGCCGTTTTGTCTGTCGCCGCTAGCACGTGGTCGGGTGTGATTCGCGCGTTTATGAAAGTTTTGTTTTCATTTTGAGATAATTGTGAAATTTTATTTTAAGCCGCGGAGTGTCCCTTAATAGTCAGGCATTAGAATTAGTGCGGAGAACTCATGATTTTTACGAGAGGGAGACGAAATTCGTACGCTTGTATAGCCGTCTCTCCGTTCCTGTAGATCATGTTGTGGATCGCATATCTCAAACATTAGGGCTTTCAAAGCGTACTGTCATTCAAACAGGTGTTCGCCTCCAAGAACAGAAGGAAAAAGTGACTGGGGTACATAGCAATAGCGAAAACGGGGCTGATAGTAGGGACTTGTTTCACAGCACTCCGGGAAAGAAACGAATTAAGCTATCTCCTGTAATAGGAATTAATTCTTTCCAGGCTGATGCAATACGAAGACACGAGTACGATTTTTACAGCTCGAAGTCCCTTCTGTCATTGTTATGGACAATGCACGTTACCACTCCGTAATAATGGACAAGACCCCTTCTTCGAGCGCCCGTAAAGAACTGTAAGTGGAATGGCTGCAGCGCATATGTGTACGACTAAATTAGTCGACACCGGGCGAGTTGGCCGTGCGGTTAGGGGCGCGCAGCTGTGAGCTCGCATCCGGGAGATAGAGGGTTCGAATTCCACTGTCGACAGCCCTGAAGATGGTTTTCCGTGGTTTCCCTTTTTCACTCCAGGCAAATGCTGGGGGTGTACCTTAATTAAGACAACGGTCGCTTCCTTCCCATTCGTAGGCCTTTCCTGTCCCATCGTCGCTATAAAACCTATCTGTGTCGGTGCGATGTAAAGCAAATAGCAAAAAAAACAAAAATAGTCGACGAGGTAGCGAAGGAACAAGGGCACGAGGTTATTAGGTTGCCGCCGTACCACTGTCACTTCAACCTCATTGAGTTGGTACGGTATGGGGTGAAGTAAAACATTACGTAAGCACTTATAACACGTCCTTCACAGTTACTGAAGTGGAAGGACTGTTCCGGGAGAGTATTGCTCCAATGGATGCGGCTTTGTGCAGGAAGAAATTTAGCCATGTCGCAGCATTCATTAATTCGGCAATGGCAATACATGGCATCATCAGTGACTCTCAGGAGTTGATGATCTGCCTAGACGATGATGACAGTGACAACGAAGGCGACGGTAGTGATGGCAGTGAACTGGAGGGTATCGAGCCTCTGCCTTTGTGAACCAGGTATGAAAATAAGGTTTCTGAATTTTCGTAAATTTTATAGAATTTACTTGAAACATTTTGTGTTAGCACCGGTGTATATTATTCTAACATTTATTGGTGAAGGTGTATATGAAGTGAGATCCTTGTCGGCCGATTTCTTCCGTGTTTTGTAACATCGCGACAATAAGAACTTCGTAGTATATTTATCTCGTATAATTTTGTGTGATGAATAATCGGCGAGTTGAAAGTTCAATTTTTGTCGGCAGATTTCATTTGTATTGTGTATCATCGCGATGACATTAAAAACATTTCTCCCATGTTTTTAAAAACACATGTGTCGTGCAATCAGCTGTTGTTACAGCGGCAACATCGCTTCGTGGGCCATTGCAGTGTGACCAATATTGTGCGCAGCTGTCATGTGCAACCTTACGCCGGCCCACGTTTAGAGAGGAGTAGACGGCGAGACTACACCAGCACCACTCGTAGTCAAGCAACGGAACTAGTACAGTTGCGCGGACCTTTTGAACTTCTGAGAGATGAAATCGTTAATATTTGACTTAAAACAACCTAAAATCGTACATCAGACAGTTCTTTGTGTTATCATAACGCATGCAGTGAATGCCTTGTATTCAAGGAGAATACGCCCCTGATTATATTATATGGATATAATTGTATTGTAGTACGTTCTAATGTTCGGTTATATTAAAGTTGAAGAAATTGGCTTGAATTTGATTTTGTCATTAAATATTTTACCTGCGGCATCTCTCCCGAGCAAAGTCGGCATCTATACCGGGATCCAGGGAGAGACGCCGCTGATGCAACAATTCCTTTGTTCTCTCCTTTCTCCCATTTACTTTCAATTACCAATATTTTGTCATCTCTGATCAAATGTGCATGTTTTCAAATTATGCTCGATGAATTTGCAACAATTTTTAAAGTAAATATACCGAGATATAACAAAAGACATAAAAGGTGCGGCAACTCTACCGGAATTACCTTACATTTAAATCAGCTGACGGGACATTTGGCTAAAACATGGCGGAGCCAGTCAGAATGAAGCACTCGTTGGCCACACTGTACATATGGAGTCACTGTAGGATAGACAAGGAAAAGGGAAGGAAGCGGCCGTGGCCTTAAGTTAGGTACTATCGCGGCATTTGCCTGGAGGAGAAGTGGGAAACCACGGAAAACCACTTCCAGGATGGCTGAGGTGGGAATCGAACCCACCTCTACTTACTTGACCTCCTGAGGCTGAGTGGATCCCGTTCCACCCCGCGTACCACGTATCAACGTTCGTGGCAGAGCCAGCCAGCCAGCCAGCCAGCTAGCTGTATAAATACTAAATGTATAACATAGTTTAACAGAATGATCAGTTAGTGTATAAATGGTAGAGGACAAGATGTAAATAAGGTAGATGAAGTGTATGTGTGAATTGTAGAGGACAAGATGTAAATAAGGTAGGAGAAGTGTATGATGTGAGCAAGAGCAAACTGAAAGATACGGGAGGGGTTGCGGGAGGCATAAGAAGTGAAAGGGTGGGGGTGGAACGGACCCAGCCCAAGGTTAAAAAGATTAAGCATGTCCGCACGTGGGGAAATAGGAAAAGCAAGGATGGGTGCTGACAATGTGAAAGAAAGGCGACTCGTATAAAAACAAGCTGGTCACTAGATAAGAACGTGACGGGTCACATGATGGATTGGTTTCCGCCTCATGTGATCTGCCACGCAAAGAATGGGAGGAAAACAAATTGTCAGCTAGTTGTCGGTGAGAAAAGACATCTGATCCACGAGACGTGGCTGGAAGTGGTGTCACGGGCAGGACGGACAGTTTTCCTTACCATGAGGATACCACGACCAGCCAGTTCTTTTAGATTAGTATACACCTTTTTACATTTGCTCTCTCAGCCTCCCTTCTCCTTTCTACTTTCTACTTTTACACAATCTTTCAGATCCCCCTCCGCTCCAAATACTAACGCTAGACACTTAATCCATTCCATTACCAATATTACAGACCTTTTCTCATAATATATGTATAAATAAAACACTCATTCTACTGACTATCATCTTGCTCAGTGCATATCAAAATTCCTCTGGGCAAGATACTCAAACCTCCATATCAAAGTCTTACTTATTTCATCTTCCTATCCGACTACTCTAGATACACAGCCAACTTTCCTCGTCCTCTCCCCACAGTTCACAACACCGACATTACAAACATACCAATAGATTCCATACTTCTCCACTAATTTACACCATCTTCATACAGTTCTTCCACCTTGTTTACTTCTCATACTCTACAATCCACTCACTAATTGCACATTTCCTTATGAGTACCATAAACTTAATATTTATACCACCTCTTTACCGATACTCTCTCAGCTTTCTTTCTCATACCTAATTTCTCTTCATAACAAGGTTTTCCAACCTCACCCCTAACTAGATATTACCTACTCGTCTCGTAATACTTTCTTTTACCAATATATACAAACAGTGGCGTATCCTGGAATCTCCATTGAGACATGCAACTAGTAACCATGCAGTTAACACAATGTATTAAGTAAATTTCAATTCTACTCACCCTAATTACATGTAGGTGAACTCGAGCCAAATAGTTTTACTGTAAGTTTCTGGATTGAACGTGCGTACACAATTCTTGTTTTCTGTTTTTAAATTTACGAGGGTCCGCCTCTGTGGTGTAGTGTTTAGTGTGATTAGCTGCCACCCCCGGAGGCCCGGGTTCGATTCCCGGCTCTGCCACGAAATTTGAAAAGTGGTACGAGGGCTGGAACGGGGTCCACTCAGCCTCGGGAGGTTAACTGAGTAGAGGTGGGTTCGATTCCCACCTCAGCCATCCTCGAAGTGGTTTTCCGTGGTTTCCCACTTCTCCTCCAGGCAAATGCCGGGATGGTACCTAACTTCAGACCACGGCCGCTTCCTTCCCTCTTCCTTGTCTATCCCTTCCAATCTTCCCATCCCCCGCAAGGCCCCTGTTCAGCATAGCAGGTGAGGCCGCCTTGGCGAGGTACTGGTCATCCTACCCAGTTGTATCCCCCAACCCAGAGTCTGAAGCTCCAGTACACTGCCCTTGAGGAGGTAGAGGAGGGATCCCTCGCTGAGTCCGAGGGAAAAGCCAACCCGGGAGGGTAAGCAGATTAAGAAGAAGAAGAAATTTACGAGGGAAGGTAGAGGTCTCCCGGCTTTAACTATTTGAATCTTTTCATCAAACGAACGGCCAGTAAATGGCTTTTCAAATTGATTTACAATTATATCCGTTAATACCACATGTGCACAAAATATAATAAAACACCGAAAACACAATGAATTACCTCACTAGTTAGCCACAACTCAAGCACTGGAGGTGAGTCACCCCAGTGGCATTGGTCAGTTTCGTCACGTTGGGTTCTCGCTGGGGGGGGGGTAATCTGTGGGTCCCGTTCGCTGTAAAGATGCCGACTTTCTCCAAGTTGCTAACAGATGGCAGAGCGTAGCACGGGTATGGGGTGACAAATTCTGACCAAGTTTCAATTGCAGCGACATCGTTCGGAGGGTTTCAGAACTACGTCTGCCACCGAATGCAATTTTAAGATTGAATGCCTTACAACCGGAACTCCTCCATTCGCTGTCTCTTTCTTCTTAGAGTGGTGTAGACGGCGAGACTACACCAGCACCACACGTAGTCAAGCAACGGAACCAGTACAGTTGCGCGGACCTTTTGAACTTCTGAGGGATGAAATCATTAATATTCGACTTGAAACAACCTAAAATCGTACATCAGACAGTTCTTTGTGTTATCATAACGCATGCAATGAATGCCTTGCATTCAAGGAGAATACGCCCCTGTATACAAAACTCTTCTTACCATATCTGCATTATATATAATATAACACATTCGTCAAAATCTTACTACCTCTTCTCTGAAGACTTCATTTTCATTCCCAACATCGACTTTACAAACATACCAATAGTTTCCTTACTTCTCATCTAATTTACACCGTCTTCTTCTTCCACTCACTAATTGCACACTTCCTTAACAGTACCATAAACTTAATATTTATACCACCTCTTTACTGATATTCTCTCAACTTTATTTCTACTATCTAATTTCTCTTTATAACAATGTTTTCCAACCTCACCCATAACTAGATATTACCTACTCGTCTCTTAATACATTCTTTTACCAATATATACAAAACTCTTCTTACCGTATCTGCATTATATATAATATAACACATTCGTCAAAATCTTACTATCTCTTCTCTGAAGACTTCATTTTCATTCACAACATCGACTTTACAAACATACCAATAGTTTCCTTACTTCTCTTCTAATTTACGTCTTCTTACAGTTCTTCCACCGTATTTCATCTTATATTCCACAATCCACTCACTGATTACACATTTGCTTCAACTTAATATGTATACAACCTTTTTACAGTTATTCTCTCAGCTTTCTTTCTCCTAATTCATCTTTATTACAAGGTTTTCCATCCTCACCCCTATCTAGATATTACCGCCTCGTCTCATAATACATTATTTTACCAATATATGCAAATCTCTTCTTATTCTATCTACATTGTATATAACGTAACACATTCGTCTAAATCTTACTCCCTCTTTCTCAAAAGACTTCATTTCCATATTCAACTCGCCATTTCGTCCTTCTCCTATCTTCCTAGCATCACCACCTGCTTCTCTCACCTCCTATTCCCTTTTCTATACATAACTTCGGCCCTCCCTTTTCCTTCTTTCATTACTTCCACTTATCCCTACCTTGTCTCTCTCCTCTTTTTATTGTTCCCTTTTCGCTCCTACCATTCTACCTATTATTCTCTCGATTTCTTTAAAAATCTGGCTCTAACCGCATTTAAATATTTTGATATATTTGTTCCTCTCTTCCACTCTCTACACAACCATGCTGTCATCTGATAACTCTTTTCTACTGTTTCTATCTCTTTCTTGTTCAGCACTTTCTTTATAATCTCCTCTAAGGCTCTGCATTGGTTAAGTATATGAAGGTCCGACCAACCCTCCCCTCACTAAATGCATCTATCTTTATTTTATCGTCCTACCCACCCCCTATTTTTCAGAACTCCCATTACCCACCAATATAAACCTCTTTTATTCCTTCTGCCGTCAAATTCGGTTCTCGGGTTCGTTATTTCCACCAATTTGTTTAATACTGATAACGAGTCTCTCTCCCCACATTCCATTATTAAACTCTGTTTTTCTATACCTGATACTCTCCCCTTTACCCTTTTACATACCTATTATTTCCTCTCTCCTCATGCCGCACACCCTAACTCCCCTAACCCTAAATTTTGTAGTAATTTTTTGCACTTATTCATCCAGTATCATTCATTCTCCCTACTTTTCTGAAACCTCTACACGTCTTGTATTAATTCCCCTCCCTTGTCCGGCTCCATGGCTAAATGGTTAGCCTGCTGGCCTTTCGTCACAGGGGCCCGAGTTTGATTCCCGGTAGGGTGGGGAATTTTAACCGTCATTGGTTAATTTCGCTGGCACGGGGGCTGGGCGTATGTGACGTCTTCATCATCATTTCATCCTCATCACGACGCGCAGGTCGCCTACGGGAGTCAAATCGAAAGACCTGCACTTGGCGAGCCGAACTTGTCCTCGGACACTCCCGGAACTAAAAGCCATACGCCATTACATTTCATTCCCCCTCTTCCCTTCTTCTAATCTTATCCAAAACTTAATCACCCTCTTAACTATTGTAAGTTACATCGATTCTTTAGATACTAATCTAGCTCCCACATTCGCCGTACAGTCTGGAACACCCATCATAATCTTACTAAATTTCGCCACCACTTGGTTAGTTCCTTTCTGCCCTTCTCCAATCCCCATATTTCTACCCCAAATAACATTTTGCCTTTTACCAGTGGTTGGAACACCATTTTTTTATTTATTTACTTTATACCCGGGAATTTATTTTCTGATACCCCCACTGCTGCAAGTGCTCCCCTTCCCTTCAATTTGTCCCTCCTACATTGATCTTTACATGATCTAAATACTCACTTTTTCCCAGGTCTGATTTCTTCCTGCTCTACCACCCAAATTTTCTTTTATTTCCTGTCCCTCCTTTTCCTACATACCATTAACTGCGTCTTCCTTAGACTTACTCTAAGTGACCATCTTCTAGTGTATTCAACAACTTCATCCAACCTTTTTTGCAACCCACTTGCTGTTAGTGCCAAGATCAATAGATCATCTGCAAACAGCAGGCCCGGTACCTCCCACTTCCCTATCCAAGGACATTGCCACCTCTCTCCTCCATGTCTTTCTAAAATATTACTTATGAACAATAAAAATAATATCGGTGACAGCTTACAACCTAGTCTCACTCCCCTTTTCGACTCAATACACTCACTCAACCTTCCCCCCTGTAATTTCTCATATATTTCTTCTATTGCCGCCCTCATTTTCTTCGACAGCCCTATCTCCTATAAGCTAGTAAATAGCGCCTCCCGACCCCTGTATCAAAGGCTTGCTCTAAGTCAATCGCTGCTACATATAACCTCATCCCTGCTATCCTCACATACTTCATACTAAGAGTAACCAAAATCCACACATTGTCCACCGTGTTCCTTCCTTTCCTAAACCCATTATGATACTCCGACATCCTCCCTATTTGTCTAACCACTTTATAATCCTATTGGCTAAGATCCCTGTATACACCTTCGACAACGAGTCAAGGAGTGTTATTCCTCTATAATTATTAGGATCGCTTCTAACCCCTTTATTCTTATAAATTGGACATAATACCCCCTTTCTCCACTCACTAGGAAATTTCGCCATTTAAAACATCCTGTTAAAAATGTAACCATCACCTTGAACATCGGCTCATTTGCCCCACTTCCTTCCATACCCTGTTCGTAATACCGTTCACACCACCTGCTACATTTGTTCTTGATTTAACACCCTAATTACTTCCTTGGTTCTTATCCTCTCATCCAGTATCTGTATTCCTACGTCTAGTTCTCTTGCAATATATGCCTTGCCCATTTCCCCATGCCAGTTTTCTCCTCCTCCAAAAACATCTCTGAAATATCCTACCCACTCATTTTCCCCTATATTTGTTTCCTTCCCCATTGGTCTCGTTCTCTTTATCTTATTTATAGATTCCCAAATACTCTCAAATCTCTTCTTTGCAATATCCGTTTATTCTTTCCGCTTCTGCCTCTTTCCAGCCTTTTTTCTCATTCAGTCACTTCTTTTCATCTTAATTCACAATATTCCTCACTTCTTTTCTTGTTTCCCTCTCTTCTTAAACTCCGCTAGAGCTGTCATCACAACCTCTCGTTTCCTCCTACAGTCTTCATCAAACCAGCCCGTGACTCTGTTATTATTTCTCCCTTATCTTATCTTCAATTTCTTTCCCACCCTCCATATTGGGAGTTCTATTAATTTTAGAACCTTATCCATGCCATTTTCTTCCAACGCCCTTCTAATTTCTACCCTTAAAATATCTCCCTTCTCTTTTAGCTCTTATCTCATTTTCTGTTTCGCAGTATCATTCTGGATATACTTCAATCCCTCCTTCTTATATTTCACCCTTGTTCCTACCCCTCTCCTCTATTCATCGGCCCCACCTCTTAGTTTTATCTTAATGGGCATATGTTCTGTTGCCCCACATTCTGCCACCTCGAAACTTGTCATTCTCCTTAACGCTGTCCCCGCGCTTACTCCTATATCTACTACACTCCCTCCATTTGATGTGATATACGTCAGTTCTCCCGTACTATCTCCCTTCATCCACCCGTTTAATATAAATGTTCTGTAGCACATAACTCTAACAACCTTACTCCATACCTATTTATACCTTTGTCTTTAATCCTTCTTATGTACCCTCTCACTTCGTTATCCTCTCTGCCACAATCTGGCACTCTATTGCTCACTCTTGCATTCCAATCCCACATTAAAATCATTCCATCTTCCACATACAACCCCTTAATTTTGTTTATTTCTTCAATCAGTTCCTCAAAAAAATTATTCGCATAAACTGAATCCTTAGGACAGTTATATAATAGAGACAGACAAATTGCCTCCTTTACATCACTACCCATTTTAATTCTAAACCACACCACCCCCTCTACCTCACTCTGTATCTTCTCTACCCTCCCCGCTATCAGATGTTTATTATAACTACTATCCCACCTGGGTTTCTTCCGACCCTCCCCATTTTTTTCCTTTACACGTTGACTACTGTATACCCACCCCATTCAATTTCTACCCCTTTCCCTAGCCACGTCTCGACTAAAGTAATTATCTCAAACTCCTTTACTAATTCCTCAATTTCTTTGTTCCCTAGCTTCTCCACTAACCCCTCAGTGTTCCACAACCCTATCGTTATATCTAGTTATTTATTCCCTCCCCCTCTCTGTTTCAGTGATTCTCCACTTCCACTCCTACTTCTTGTCTCTCTTCCTTGCAAGCCTTCCCCATCTCTCTCCTCTTCCTTTCCTTTCTTTTTCTCTTCCTCCTTTCCTTTCTCCGTACGTGGGCATTTTTGCCTCCGCATAAATCTTTCAAAATGATCCTCCCTTATTTACCTCCTGTCTCCTCTCCATTTTCCTTTCTGTTGTTTTTTACTTGGTGAGGTTGGATCATTACCCTGTCTCCTATTGTCTTCCCTCGCCCCTTTTACTTCACTCTGGACCACTCTTGACATACTTCTTCCTTCACTCACCTCTGCGCTGCCCTGGCTCACCAAGGTCTCTGCTTGCTGACATCACTATTCAGCAGTTCTCCACTTCCCGATCTTGGTGAGCTGTGGACTTCGCTCGCTTCCGTAGTGTCATTGTCCTCTACATCATTGTCACTTCTCCTTGTGCCCTTCGTCACTTCTCCCTCTGCCGTCTGGGTCACCTTCTGCCGGTGTCAATGTTCTTCATCTAATTTCTTTAGCCGGCTCACCACCCATACACGTGACAATCTGCCGTCCCCAACGACCAACTGCTGCCCTCTAATATATGTTTTAAGGCCTTTCTTTTTCGCCTCCCTTAAAAGCCTGTTCAAGATTACGTTCTCCTTGATGGCTTCCCTGCTCATCTCCTTACTTATCCACTCTTTCTCGCCTTTTAAATTTTCCCGTTCCTTATTACAATGTCAGCCATCAAAGTAGATAATAATTTCACTCTGATGGGCCTTCTTAATTTTCCCCACACGGTGCACATCGTCAATATCAACTTCACTAAAGTTTATCTTCATCCTATTCGGAACCACTTCCACTACTTTATACACTAGTTCCATTTTGGTCTCTTTTCCCTCTTCTTGCTCACCCCTCTCTATCAATCTGTTCGTCTCTCTCAGTTCTTGCTCCAAACTTCTTACCTTCTGCTTCAATAGATCCAGCTCATCTTTATTGCACACTTCCTCCTCCATTATCATCCTCACATCTTCTTTAATATTCTACTTTAGGTCCATAAACTCCTTAAATAACTCTCGAAACATTTCTCTTATTTGCTCCGTCTGACATGCCTCTCTAATCATTTCTCTTATCGCTTCGAACTCTTCCCATCCCATGGATCCGACCGGGCCTGGGCCAGGATTTAGTTCCACTCCTCCTATTATCAATAGCACAGCCACCACCGCCGCCACCAGTAGAGTAGCCACCATCCCCCTTTTTTCACCATTTACCTTCACTCTTCTCTCCATTTTACTTTCCGTTCCACAGTACCAGCTCCCAATCGCTATCCTGTATTGTGCCAACGTGTTGCCCATTGCTCCGCACTCATTCAGCACATCCGCACTCCTTGCTGATTCAAAGACGACTGTTAGTCCGTTTACCATATGCTATGTCGAACAGGGACCTTGAGGGGGGTAAGAAGTTTGGAAGTGATAGGCAAGGAAGAGGAAGGAAACGGCCGTGGCCTTAAGTTCGGTACCATCCCGGCATTTGCCTGGAGGGGAAGTGGGAAACAGCGGAAAACCATTTCGAGGATAGCTGAGGTGTGAATCGAACCCCCGCTACTCAGTTGAACTTCCGAGGCTGAGAGCAATCCGTTCCATCCTTCGCACCACTTTTAAAATTTCGTAGGCTCTGGGGTGGCATCTAATCACACTAATCACTACACCACAGAGACAGACTCAAATTTTATTACGAACCTGATATACAGATCTATTACACAGATGCGTCTGACTTCGTCCATTGCGGCCTTCCTGTCATTTTCTTCTAACATTTTCAGGTGGCGAAGCGGAGGCCTAGTGATGTAGCTATTTTTTTGTGCAGTTGAGACTTGTACCTTTTCACTTAAGAGCTGTCCGGCTCCATGGTTAAATGGTTAGCGTGCTTGCCTTCGGTCACAGGGTACCCGGGTTCGATTCCCGGCAGGATCTGGAATTTTAACCATAATTGGTTAATTCCTCTGTCACGGGGACTGGGTGTATGTGACGTCTTCATCAACAATTCATCCTCATCACGACGCGTAGGTCACCTACGGGCTTCAAATCAAAAGACCTGCACCTGGCGAGCCGAAGTCCTCGGACACCTCCCGGCACTAAAAGCCATACGTCTGATCCTTATCTTACGGATTTCCTGGATGTAATATTAAGGTTCAACATAATATTGAGTAAATTGTTGGTGCTGTTTCATGTTGCAGGTCATTTGTGATTGGTTTAAGGAAAGCTACTACCTGTTCTGAAACTTCATAATTGAAGCCATCTTACTTATGGAAGGCCGTATGTTTTCGCAACATACTGCTGATCAAACATAATGAAAGTTTATGAAAATCATAGACGACTGCCCTGTGCTGTTCACTGCATAAAATCATACTGCTTAAAAACAGACTGTAACATCGTATAGGGACTACTCCCCCTCGTAATTACTTCTTGCTGTATCGTTTGTTGGAGCTGGGCAGCATGACCTTTCTTTGTTCAGATACCTCACCATAGCCTTTGCGGAGTTTATTGTGTTTGCACATTCTGGAGCATCTTCGATAAGAAATCTCATCTCATCAAATACGTCCGCATGTACTTTATTTATGCCGTGAACAGCACAAGACAGACGTCTATGATTTTCAAAATCTTTCTTTATGTTTTAACCCTTATCCGTTACGAAGAGCATGCCTTTATAATTACACCGTTGAATATTTCACTCGTAAACTTCCTCAATTATACTTTCACTTGTTTTCTTTGTAACTGGAAATTTTGTAGTAAAAAGCCCATTGCAGAACAGCTTCCACTCTCTGTCTATACGCTGCATAGTCAGAGTGAGATAATGGATATGATCAGTCCACATATCAAAAGTAGCCAAGCCATCATTTGTCGTGCATGGCAGAAATAATCAGAGGCATTACTTCACTTCGCATTTCATGTGCCTTTGCCTGGATATTTCTACTAATGGTGGAAGGATGGGGTAAAACATCAACAATATCTGCTTGTACCAAAATTCGCACCGATATTAATAATAATAATAATAATAATAATAATAATAATAATAATAATAATAATAATATTAATAATAATAATAATAATAATAATAATAATAATAATAATATACCGAGCTCGATAGCTGCAGTCGCTTAAGTGCGGCCAGTATCCAGTATTCGGGAGATAGTAGGTTCGAACCCCACTGTCGGCAGCCCTGAAAATGGTTTTCCGTGGTTTCCCATTTTCCCACCAGGCAAATGCTGGGGCTGTACCTTAATTAAGGCCACGGCCGCTTCCTTCCCACTCCTAGCCCTTTCCTGTCCCATCGTCGCCGTAAGACCTATCTGTGTCGGTGCGACGTAAAACAACTAGCAAAAAAATTAATAATAATAATGTTATTTGCTTTACGTCCCACTAACTACTTTTACGGTTTTCAGGAGTGGCGCAGTGGCGGCCCGTGGCCAAATTATCCGGCGGGGCACAACTTATAAAATAATATGGACAGTCAAGTAGATATTTAAGGTATCGGTTGCAAAATATAACAATAATGCGCATGTGAATAAATACACTAACAACTGACTTGTAAATCAGCTTATCCCGTTTACAGTTGGTGCCAGTTTAGATATTAACACCAAGGAAAAATACATTGAAAAGTGGGGTCAAAGGAAACGGGACACGAACCCGTGACCTCTCCATTTCCGGTCAAGTGTTATTTCACTGAGCTAAATGGCAAGGGATAAGCTGATCCACATTTCGTTTTTAACCTGTTCCCCTACAAGTCAAGTAATAATGAATATACTAACCTTCTCATTTTTAGATGAAGTCTATTCTTCGATCCTTTGCTTGAGCAAATACTTCGATAACTCGCTGGTTGAAGTCGGGAATCGAACGTACCATTTTACTTTCAATTGAAAGCATCGCCAGGGCCGGTAGTCTGTCTTGGCTCATCGTATTCCTCAAGAAGGTCTTTATTCGATTTAGAGTAGAGAAAAACGTTTTACTTTCCACTGTCGACATCGGGTTTGTAACAATGATGCTCAGTAACCTAACGCATTCATTGAAAGTGTCTTGCATATTGTTGCGCAGGAAAAGTTGCAAAAGCGCCGCAGCACCATCTGCCGCACGCACGTCTACCCTGGAATATAACACTTCAAGTTCGGTCCTGAGCCTGGTTTTGTTCACTTTCGGGTACTTGTTTACGGTTGACGCGAAATTTTTTCCGGAAGGAGAGTACAAAATTCTCCAAAACTTGATAGGTACCCGAATAAGGTTGGCAGCTGCTAAATGGCCTATTAGAAACACGGTAACCTCATTTAAGATAACTTATTTTAATAATGAAAACATCTGAAAGCAACTAAATCCCTGCATGAGCGATATGAACGCATTTTTAAATAAACAAGACTAAAATGTTATTGGATTTACTTTAGTTACAGAATTGGTGAATTGGCTACACTGATGTTTGTAAAGCGCGGATATTTCTCGTGATCTGTTATTTGCTCTATGCGCATGCGCTGCAGAAGGCCTCAAGGATCTGAGTGCCCAACCAGAAGTACTCCCCGTCGCCCGCTCACCCTTACACAAGGCCACAGCTGTCATGAACTTTCACCATCTTCAAATACTGTGTTCTAATGCGCAGGCGCGTCGTTTGGGCACAAGACGGTCTAGTGCCCAGAGCTGCACAGTCCGCCTGCCACTTGCCTCGCAAGGCTCCTGCAGTCTTTATTGTCGCACTGACAGCAACAGCTTGTCTCTTTAAATACAAAAGGTATCCTCTCTTCGTGCTTAAAGACATGGTGGGTTTAAATACCTACCAAAATCCGTAATCCAGTTAAGAATATAACATTTTGTCGTGATAATATTTGTAGAAATAATTCTGTTGTTCGGCTGTAGCCCAACTAAATTATAAATTATTTCCTGAAATTCTGAGTGCAAAAACTTGACAGGGCACGTGCCCCTGTGCCCCTAAGGGCCCACCGCCACTGGAGTGGCGTATACTGAGGGCTAACCAAGACTATTGGTTAAGCCCAAACCTCAATTATTGAGAATGACGGAAGTATAAAGCACATTATAATGTAAGTATCTGACACACTGTTCCATTTTCAAAACTTGAGAGCAGTGAGGAAAAACGTTCCAGGTATTTTTGAGAGCTAAGCATCGGAGACTGATATCGCAGCCCAACTCTCGCCCCTCTCTCCTCTACTCACCCACAGCGGGTTGCTGCTGTATATCGGATAGGACCGTGGGGGGAGGGGGATAGATGTGCTAGGCTTCGGTCGGTCTGATCGGCACTGCTATCAACCATGCGTAGAGACGGGAATTTGCCTATTTTATTCCTGTGTTCAGAAACGTAGGCTTTTGAGAAATAAATCCGTTTTAGGGTCCTTTAAGTTAGATTTCGTTGGTTTTATTGTGCCTATAAATGCCTATTTCAGGGGTTTGTGCCTATTTGGAGTATAATTGCCTATTTGATGCCTTTTGAATCTATTTTTTAAAAAGCCGACTTTCTTCCAGTGCGTTATATTATAACTGATGTGCTCGACAGTATTTATTATCTTCTCATTTCTGAAGACCTGTTTACCCCACGAACAAAAATTGGAATTCTTGGAAGTCACCAGGAGTAGTTTTTGGGAAATTTCCGTCAGGAGAAACTAGGAACAATTTGACCTCGAAGCCTTCAACCCCTCTAACCTTCTAAGACATATGCGAGAACCAATCAACGTCGAACCCTTGTACCTCCTTCTCGATATGAACTGTTGTACGCGCACGTTTTATCTTCAGAGCGTGTTGTGATTTATTGTGAACAAGAAGTGGGTATGTGGCAATACCCAAAGAAAAATCACCGGGCGAGTTGGCTGTACGCTTAGGGGAGCGCAGCTAGGAGCTTGGATCCGGGAGATAGTGGGTTCGAGCCCCACTGTCGGCAGTCCTGAAGACGGTTTTCCGTGGTTTCCCATTTTAACACCAGGCAAATGCTGGGGCTGTACCTTAATTAAGGCCACGGTCGCTTACTTCCCACTCCTAGGCCTTTCCCATCCCATCGTGCCCATAAGATCTATATGTGTCGGCGTGACTTAAAAAAAAATGTAATTGCAAAGAAATATCGTCGAAGTCCTACCGGCTGAAGCGGTGGATTACAGGGGATCCCAATTTCACTACAGATGGAAAGGTAGTCTTCCGCCAAGCGTGCTGTAGGGAGGTAAGTTCGTTTGTTCCTCTTATCTCTTTTGTGACTGAACTACGATCACATTTCACTGTGGCATTTATAGAATTATTAATTTACGTATTGTGGAAAGTTGTTTTCTTGCAATGCTATATTAGTCGTGAACTTTCAATTATTTATATTGCTAAAATGTAAATAATAATTTAATTACTGAACGAGGTATTAGAACGCCGGTGGTCTCTTGTCACAGAGTGGATGAAAATTAAAAATTGGTATTTTGAACTCTGATTCAATTCCCGTCAAAATAGAGATTTACAACTATTTTCTTTCCTTCTTTCTTTCTTTCTTTCTTTCTTTCTTTCTTTTCTTTCTTTCTTTCTTTCTTAATCTGTTTACCCTCCAGGGTAGGTTTTTCCCTCGGACTCAGCGAATGATCCCATCTCTACCGTCTCAAGGGCAGTGTCCTGGAGCGTGAGACTTTGGGTCAGGGATACAACTGGGGAGGAGGACTAGTACCTTGTCCAGGCAGCTTCACCTTCTATGCTGAACAGGAGCCTTGTGAAGGCATGCCAAGATTGGAAGGGGCAGGCACAGAAGAGGGAAGGAAGTAACCGTGTCTTCAAGTTAGATACCATCCCGGCATTTTCCTGGAGGAGATGTGGGAAACCACAGAAACCCACTTCGAGGATGGCTGAGGTGGGAATCGAACCCACCTCTACTCAGTTGACCTTCGAAGGCTGAGTGGACCCCGTTTCAGCCCTCGTGCCACTTTTCAAATTTCGTGGCAGAGCCGGGAATCGAACCCGGGCCTCCGTGGGTGGTGGTTAATCACGCTAACTACTACACCACAGAAGCGGACTACAACTGAAATTTAATTTTTTAGAATCGTGAGTAACTTTCAGCTGCGCTATGTGTAGGCTCTAGTGAACTCAGTTACGCTTCCCCTAAGCCTTCGCGAAACATAGGTCGAAAATCGAATGTGATGCTGCTAGGACGATGTCACAGAGGCTAGACATACAAGATGGTACGGTTTGGACGATGTCACAGCGGGTTTAACAAGGCTACAAGGACTATTTTTACAAGACCAGGTCAGTGAAAAGACTGTTGGTCTGGATTGGTGAGATCCAGTTAGTAACCCTTGTTGGGGGGGGGGAAGCAAAGATAGTCTGGAGTGCGTAAGCTCTAGCATCCCATCCAGAGTTTTGCTAAATTGTGACCAAAAAAAGTAAGTTTATGGGCGCATGCCACGACAATTTCAAATCACGCTGTTTTCTTATATTCAACGGGGGTGGCAGCCTTGTGGGCACACATGATCCAGGATCTATTGCAGGCAACAGAAAATAGTCTTTATGACAGCTGACCCGGCTGACCAAAGCCGGTGAATAGTAACATATAGAATGTTCACAAATCTGAGACTTATAGTGCCTCCGTTTTAATTCTTCTATATAAGTAAGAATACTGCTAGAGGCAGCTTGGTGAGTCTCTGGCAAGCATATAGGAAGGATCTCTCCTCTACGCTACTCAGGTATCGTTCCACGTCATTTTTATTAGTTTTTTTACCTGGTGAAGTCGACAGGCAACTGCCAGATTATAACTGAACATTTTTGAGGACATATTTCCATGTTAATTACGAATTCTCTTGTTCCTACTTTAAAGTTTTGTACCTCTAGAAACATCACATCTAATAGTCTTTTTCTTTTTATATGAAACAAATTCATGTTTATACTGTCCGACTCGTTGGCTGAATGGTCAGCGTACTGGCCTTCGGTTCACAGGGTCCCGGGTCCGATTCCCAGTCGGGTCGAGGACTTTAATCTTAATTGGTTTATTCCAGTGGCTCTGGGGCTGGGTGAGTGTGACGTATTCAGCATTAGAAATTATCCTAGGTAGGGTCCTCATCTTCACAGACATGCAGGTAGCCTAATAGGCCGTCTACGACAAAAAGACCCGCACCAGGCCTCTCCGGAGGCCATACGCCATTATTACGTTTATACTAAGCAGTATTGCCAATTAACCCAGCTGTAGAAATATAAGAACATTGTACTCGTAATTTAAGTCAATGTTATTATTTTTCAGATCAAATGTGAAAAGATACGATATAGACCAACATTGAAATACTGCCATGTATTTGACATTAGTACAGAAAGCGTTGTCATCGCAGCTTATCTACTAGTCCACTGTGAACAGCGACCAACAACAATTTTCTATAGACCTGTGCACTGCAATAGTGGGAGCTAATATCCCCCTGCATAAACTGGAGCATCTTCAGACTTCAACAAGCTGCCGGGAGCAATCACCAAGTTGGAGACGAGTGGCTTTCCCCCGGTGGAGTCATTTACGGTTGTGGAAGAAGTCAGAAGAAATTTTGACTGAACATCTGGGAAGGTAGCCGCTGTCAGTAAAAAGTTCCATAAGAGTCCTGCAGCAGAATCCATGATGGAAAACGACGGTAAAATTAGCCAGGGTGCTACGAGGTGAGGTAGATGAAGCAGTTGAGCTAAAACCAGATGAAGTGGCTTCATTGAAGTTTTGTCCAATCACTTCCTGTGATGTTGAGAGATTTCTCTCTGTACAAAACATTCTGCCCGGCAGGAGAACAAGATTGTAAACCGGAAAACATTGACACGTTGCTCGTTGTAAATTCCTTTGGTTCGTCGCCATAAGACCTATCTGTGTCGGTGCGACGTAAAGCCACTAGTAAAAAAAAAAGTTCCTTTGATAGTAATTGAGCGTGTTATTAAATTATACGTAGTTTTTATGCCTATTTTGTTGCCTATTTTACACGTTAGTGCCTATTTATATGCCTATTTTGGCTAATCTAAGAGCCTACATGCCTGCCTATTTTAACTGTTCTTAGTGCCTATAATTCTCGTCTCTACCCCATGCGTTACTCATCGTATAAACTTCCTCATCTCATACTTCTGATACTCATATAGATAACAGAGTGCTGATATTTTACTCCAGTTTCCTTCTACATCCTTGTAGGAAGACACTGCAGGGCTGCTGTCATAGGAGCAATATTTTTATAGGTACAACTGCTAAAATGAAATGCAATCTTTCAGGTTCTCTTTTGTTGGTTGGAATCGATTCCGTGATCATGAGTCAGACACCACTTCTGATCTCCCGAGGAAGCTATTAAACCAGTGAACGGTGGTACGACCGCTGTAAAATTCAGCATTTGTATTTAATAATAATGGTGCATGGCACCTGTGTAGGCTTGGTGGTGTCCTAATGAGGAATGGTGTCCTAATGGGGAAGACGTCATAAACGCCCGGTGTAGTCCTGGTGAGAGCCCCATGCACTGGAACCATACAAATGCTTTAGTTGGGGTCTTACCAGAGACTGATATACCCTCTCCTTACATCCTTACTACAACCTGTAAATACTCTCATAACCATGTGGAGAAATCTGTAACCTTTCTTGACAACCTCCTTAATATGATTTCCGCAATATAGCTTGCCCTGTACTATTCGTTATGTTTCTAGTCAAACAATCAGCAGTAACAACGTTAATATTACGGGAATTACCCCCAGAAGACCACAGATGAATGCTAGTCCAGATATGATACTCGCCATGTCAGTTATTTCTCTTCTACCAGACAAAGTTTGTGGGAGCTTTAATGTACTTTAACTTGCCTTGTGGGTGGGGTAGTAGAATTACACCCACGATATCTCCTGCCCGTCGTAAGAGGCGAATAAAAGGGGCTCCAGGGACTCTTAACTCGGGAGCGTGGGTTGGTGACCACAGGGTCTTTAGCTGAGACCTGGCATTGCTAGTGCCAGGCTCCTCACTTTCATCTGTCCTGTTGATCAACTCGTGTTCATTTCAGACCCCGACGGTATAAGGTCACGAGGCCTAGGGAGTCTTTCATTTTCATGCCCGTAGTGGACTTTGTCTTTCTTTGGCTGATACCTTCATTTTTTCTAATTGTCGGGTCCCCTCTACTCCCCTCCCCCCGATTAGTGTTAATGATGATTGTCTAGTTGTACGTCCTCTTAAAACAATATTCATCACCATCACCGCTACAATGGTACGGCACCACATTCTCTATGCGGTCCGTCCTTAATGTTATAAGTAGCTGCTGAAATAATATCCTAATTTGAAGGGGGTATGCGAAGTAGCTCCTTTGGGAAGAGCTTTCGCATTACTGGCCATCCGCATGGTCGTTTGCAAGACTACTTTTTATTTTCTATTCTCTCTGGACCGCGCGTCAAAATTTCTTTTTTATTTTATTATCTCTCCATTTTCTACCTTGAAAGCCTTGCAGGAGGCCATGGACCGCGGGTGACAGTGGCTCTTGAGCGGCAGTGGTCTAGCGCCGGGGATGTCTTGGTATGACTGCGACAGGGTAACCAGTGCCGAAAGGAGATATGGGATTGCCTGGTGGGTTTAGGGAGGTTTCTCATAACTTCTCCTTTACGGAGGGGTGGAAGTAGCTGGCAGAAGACTAGCCTTTGCACCTCAAGTTATTCTGTACTCCTGTACTAGGCTCTGTTCCTGCGTTAGTACTCGCTTGTCGGTCATTTGTCCAAACAGGTAGGTCACCACGGGCTGTGAGGCGGGGCGGAGCCTCACGGCACCCATACCCCCTCCCCCAAAAGACACATACGCCTACTAACACAGCTCTATTCCCTTTATCTTACCTAGAAAAAGGAAAACCTTGTCGAGCTGGGCTGAGCGATGACCGTCCGACTAGGCCTCCAGTGATTTCCATCTCTTCGGATCGTTGATAAAGCACAAAGATGAACGTCATACATGACGTGGCTTCAGAAACTGGAAGCAAATTTCTGTCTTGCCAACATCGATGTCTTGATGTAGAGGAACAAGAGCTGGGATAAAAACAGTGAGTATGTTGAATAGCAATGTGTACTACCATGTATTATTTTATCTACCTGTAAAATAAAGTTTCTCCGTACAAGATCTTGTTTCCTTATTTTGTTAAAGGTACATTATGTCTTATAACACATGGTGACCGTCATCGTTGAAGGGTCTACCTTACAAAGGCTGCACCACTTTCAGTAATAAGCCATACAAAATACACCCTGGGGTGTACAAAATTCCCTGTACTTGCGGCAAGGAATACATTGGCCAAATATTCCGGTTCCATAGTAGTAGTAGTAGTAGTAGTAGTAGTAGAAATTGTGTGTTTGGTGGTTACTTAAAGTAATGCCTGTATTTCATGTTCATCATCCTTTAATTGGTCAGTTTCATTTGTAAATGGTCTGAAGGAATGCAGTTTACCAAGTTTCTGTTTGCTCAAGGGGAAGTATAACTGGGCAACCATCCTAAGCAAAATATGAAAAGTTCCAACACTGCTTGGAATGAATGTATTGGCCAAAGAAATACAAGCACCATAAAGGGCTTGAAAATTAAACTTGTAAACTCCCAAAGAATTTCGTCTTCTACAGTTAGATGGCTTTAATATCGATTTGCTAGCTCACTCTCACGCACTGAAAACGAACCCAGAACTTAGGAAATTTCGTTTTTATTAGTAAACTTTCTTCTGAAGATTGTTTTTCTGATTCCTCCTCTACTGTAATAAAACTATCAGATGCTTGTAAATATGCTCTCTAGCTAATCAAAACGGGGGTTGTGTACAGGAATCCTGCCTATCAGCAAAGTGTGGTTCAATTTAATCAGCATAAGCAGGGCACTTTAGGGCCGTCTTGTCTAAATTGCTCCAGTGCCTGGGAGTGTGACTTGACGGAGGCCTAGGAGGCAGGGGCGCGGCCTGCTTGAAGAATATCCAGCAATGCAAGGTAATGGCAGAATTTTCCTAAACATGTGATAGCGCTTGTGGGTAGTTTGAGGGGAAGATTTTAGACCTTTTTAATGCAATTTTTTAAACTGGTGGTTTAAATGTACGATTTTCGGTGAAGTCTGAGGACTCTGTTTCTATTCCCTACCGGAAAATATGTAATGTAAGGGAAAGAAGAGTGGTAACCCTCTGCCATCTCCCATTCAACATTGCAATTGGGTGAATAAAGTTTTCAAACTTTAAATTTGGTAAATCTCGTCCCGAAGGTTCCTGCTTTATACATCCTCTTGTAGTATGGGATTAACCTCTGTATCTTTGGGCCGTAATCCCACTTAGGATTTTAGTAATGTCTATAAGGAGTGTTGGAGTTTCGCATCATTGCCTTTTGTTCATGGCCGGTTATGTGCAACCTTTTCTCTTTTACTCTTAAGGCCATATAGTATGGATTATTACGCCCCTGTTTATCCTCCATAATCCATAGGGCAACTGTTCTTCGTTGCAGCTCAAAACGCTCAAAAGGCTTGACATTCACTAAACCAACCATCGCCAAGAAGTAACCTAAGTCTAGTGGTGGCCGATGTCTTGGACTCAGCATTCGCCACTGGTTTTCATAGACGCCGAGGTTCCTGAATTTAGTTCCGCGGAACCTCTTTTACATGCCAGTAAATATACCGGCACAAGGCTGACATATTTGAGCACCTACAAATACCACCGGACTGTGCCAGTATCGAACCTGCCAAGTTGGGGTCAGAAGGCCAGCGCCTCAACCGTCTGAGCCACTCAGCCCAGCCCGATATGAATTAGTTTTGCCCTAATTCTTTAAATCCTTCTCCGGAAACAGTGTTAAATGGTTGAACATCTTTGACACACATGAAAACATTCGCGATAGTTATGGTTTTCTTTGTATTGTCGTGTTTGCCAATGTGTTTTCTTTAATGAGTACCGAATTTATATGTTAACAGTGCATTGCACGAGTCACAGGAAACATACCCTGTCTGCTGGTTGTCTGCAGTGACCACAAGCAGGAATTTCTTCCAAACATCAGAGCTGAGCCCGTATCTCTTAATTAGTTTGTATTCATTGCTTTGAATTTTATTCATAACGCTGTCCGTCAATTCATGTGGAATGGTGAACTTCAGCTCAAAACGAATGGTTAATTCAACCATTTCATCATCCATTTATACCTCCGAATTCCCGGCCTTTGCTTTATGTAAACGAGGTCTTACTCATATCTGGATTAACCACATTGCTTACAACGTCAGTAAAGCAAGCAAGGTCATCCCCGCTAGTCGGCAAACTTCGCTTCGAACATGCCCTCTCGAACGAATTGCAGCAAACTCGGGCATTTTAGCTTACACGCTCCACTCATGCGTGATGGCGGTTGCATGTGCTGCAAGGCACATGTTGCTTCGTCTTGGTTACCCGTCTCAAGTTCGAACAACGCACGCCACTACTACATACACAATATTTTTAGCTAAGCACTAACTACTTACTACTTAACTACCACTAAATCTACTACGTAGCATCTCACACATGGGCGGATAGCCAGCTCCACATGCAACACGCTACCTCTACATCTAACTAAATTAACTACTTAACTACATTAAATCTATACTAATTCTATCCTAAATCTGTCTAGTCGCGACATCACCAATGGCGAGGAACTGCTACCACCCTTCCCTGGGATGTCACGACCAGGCATGTCTCATGAGGCTGGAAACCGATACCTCATAGACACCTTAAGCTGTCAATGTTATTTCCTCACCACTCCTTTATGTAACAGCCCACATGTGAGCGGATTGCCAGCTCTACATGTAGCCTGCCACGCCTGCATTCTTCTGCCGAGACGGATGCCATAATTCGGTTCATCTTTCACTGTCTCATTGACAACTTACTACCTCTAACCTAATACTATTCACTATGTAGTGATTATTTGAAATTGAAAGACTGGAAGTTTACATCGTGTATTTATTTAGTGGTTGTATTTTTTGTGCATGAATTTTGGAATTATTTAATTTTGATATGGCTTTAAGATATTTGGTTGTTGTGAAAAATTGAAGTAGATGTTATAATTAGGAAACACACTGTACCACACGCGCTAGATCGGGATGGGATGTTTCCGGTTTCATCATATTGCATTCGTTTCGAAATTTCTCGATGTTACTCGGTGTTCTTTATTAGCACTTTGTGTTGGGCCCTCATTGTATAAAATAAAGGTAAGTGTGATTGGCGGAGGAAGGAAAATACGGACGCTCATTTGTCGTTTTACTATTTCCTAATTTCAGGAGAAGAGCTCGTGGGTAACGCCAAGCTCTGCTGAGCCGTCTTTCTGTTTTGACCAGTGAAGGAAAAGGTTGCCTTCTTCAGGTGACGGGTCTTCTTGGCCCCTCCAACAGGTAAGCACTTACTTGTTTTTTCATCTTTCAGGTTATCTTCAAATGTAGTGTTCCGTTTAATTTCTTTTGCCGGAGCTTACCCGTTTTTTCCTTCAGTCGTCAAATTTTTCTAAAATGACTTAGCCTTCCGGCAAGTCATATCAGATTTGTGTTAAGAGACAGTTCCCATTTCTTTGATTTTGTAAATTAGATATTCAACGCCTCTCGATATAATCGTAAAGTGTAAATCTCCCCTTGGCGCTGTCTCATTTATCCCGTTTCATCTTGGAGTATTCACGTTTAGGACGAGTACCCTTTCTCAGACGTGTTTTTGAGGGGGTTGCCTCCTAAAGGTGCCCTGCACTAGGATAAAGATTTTAAAAGTTGTTCTCCTTTTTTTACATGTACATACTTATGACTTTATAACGTTTCCTTTTCCTTTCCGTCAGTGTTATGTGATTTAAACGTTTCGCCATGAACAGTGGAACATATTGTGAGGTGTTCAGACCTAAAGTTAAATTACTAAAATTCTACCCTCGGGGTAAATTGTTATTATTGTGAAAACTATCTTCGATTTTAAAGGCATTTTTTTTTTATTTGCGCGCTAATTTGAATATAAATTGTTAAGTAAACTTATGGAATTAGAATCACCTTTGATTTCACTTCTTCAGCATTGCCAATAACTTTCACCGCCTGGATATGGTTTCCAGCCGCTTCCCAACTATCCTTCTTTAGCCGTCATGTTGGTTAACCTGTTTGTTATTGTTTTCTGTGCTTAATGTGCGTATGGTTCAATTTCATACATATTATTATCATGTCTCTTTGCGTTAATTGGTGTTGGTGTGTAACAATTATTTCAAATAATCACTACACACTATCTTACTCTACTCTACACGTACTGAACCAACAATTTAGCTTGAGATAGGTCAGATCTATCTCACCCTCCCCCACAGCTCTACGTTACCAGCCAAAACAAACAAACTAACAAATAAACAAACAAGCAGACAAACAATAAACGAACAACAAACAACCTAATTAGAAGGAATACAGTACAGCTTACATATTAATGAACTGAAATACTACTAATTAGAAAATACACAATACGTCAGGAACAAAGGAACAAAACTGAGCAAATATAAAAACGGAACTAATACCAAAATTATTATCGCCCTTACTTATTACTGACCGGCCCTTGGTGTAGGGGTAGCGTGCCTGCCTCTTACCCGGAGGCCTCGGGTTCGATTCCCGGCCAGGTCAGGGATTTTTCCCTGCATCTGAGGGCTGGCTCGAGGTCCACTCAGCCTAAGTGATCACAATTCAGGAGCTATCTGACGGTGAGATGGCGGCTCTGGTCTAGAAAGCCAAGAATAACGGCCGAGAGGGTACGTCGTGCTGACCACACGACACCTCTTAATCTGCAGGCCTTTGGGCTGAGCAGCGGGGTCGCTTGGTAGGCTATCGCCCTTCGGGGCTGTTGCGCCATGGGGTTTGGGTTTACTTATTACTGATTTGAACTCTATAATGTTCCATATCTGTGTGTCAAAAGTTGTGTTATGTACATACATAGTTACAAAACTGCGTTATTATTACCCCATACAAAGATGATAATTCAGAGATTAATAATCATCCGTATGTTTTCTTCTACTCAATATAATCAGTTTTAAACTGCTTATTTGGTGTATGGGTAAAAGATCAATTTAGGAGTCTCCCTCTTCCAACTTCGGTTGTTTTGGTAGGAGAGCCGAGACTTGGTTCATCCTGAAATATTAGCATGCATTCCTGTATGTGTAGTTTAAATGTCCTCTAAGATCATTTTAACCATGTGTACTCGTGCCGATTTCACTGTTTTCAGTTTCTTCAACAGCATGTACCATTCCCTCTTTCACCACTTTCATTTTTTCGCACCTTCATAAGCATGGACCCTTCCCTCATTCACCACTTTCATTTTTTCTCCCACAAGCTTTTTACCATTATCAATAATTTCGATAGTTTCCCTGGCCTTCACCATTCCCTGTTCATTAATTTGACAAGAGTATAATATTCAGATTCTATTTTCATTTTATTTATCTCTTCCACTTCCAAGTATTTAACCCGTAATGCTCTTGTACTTTCACACTGTCTCAAGAAATGTGTATTTCCGAACTCCTTCTTGCACAATAAACATGTATTTGCAACTTATGTAAATGCCTTATTTTCATAAACTCCCGCCAGTCACCATATCATTCCCCTGTATTCTCTTTTGGTTAATTTATTATGTACCTGTTATTTTCATACCTGGATATATATTCATGAATTTCTCCACTCTTATTATTACCCTCAGCTCTTGGCATTAGTATTTCTGTATCTGCTACTCTCTGTGCCACTTTCCTACAGACTTTACTTTCTACTAAATCTTTGTCCCAATAGTTCCCCTTCACAATTTCTTCTAGTACTTTCTTTAAGTTGCCCGTCCAGTACCCATCCTCGTACCTCATTTAGTGCCGGTAGGCTATATCTAGAATTTCTCCCCCTCCTCCCCTTTTAAACCTAAACCAATATTTCATTACTCTCTTAATTATATCCACCTTTATATTAATGTCTGTACACAGTAATCTTTCTCCACTAATCGCTGTACATATTAGTAAGTCTGTAATTATTTTAATAAATCTACTAGTGACTGAATCAAGCATTGCGATTTTATTTTCTGTGCCCCATACTTCTGAACCGCACACATTTTAGATTTAATCACAACATTGAATACATTTCCTTGTACCCTAAAATCAATATTAGGCATCCTGTTATCTAATATTCGTATACTAGCTAGGGCTGCTGCACCAATCATTTTTGCCCTCTTGACGTGTTCAGACCATTTTGCATTCCCTGATATTATAATTCATAAATATTCTAACTTGTTAACTGCTTCCAGATTTACTCCTTCAAGATACCACTTTTCATTTTTTTTGCTAATTTGTTCCCCTTTTCGCGTTAATTTTCATATTCCATTTTTAACAGTACTTCTCGATACCATCAATATTTTCTTGCATTGCAGTTGGCGTTAGTGTGAACAGGAGTGAAGAGTCGTCAGCAAAGACAAGACCAGGAATGTCCTGATTTTCTAAACATGGCAGTGCAAATCTCTCCTCACCTTCAAATTCTTTTTTATTTTTGCTATTTGCTTTACGTCGCACCGACACATATAGGTCTTATGGCGACGACAGGATAGGAAAGGCCTAGGAATGGGAAGGAAGCGGCCGTGGCCTTAATTAAGGTACAGCTCCAGCATTTGCCTGGTGTGAAAATGGGAAACCACGGAAAACCATCTTCAGGGATGCTGACAGTGGGGTTCCAACCCACTATCTCCCGATTACTGGATACTGGCCACACTTAAGCGACTGCAGCTATCGAGCTCGGTCCTTCAAATTCTAGTATATCGTTAATGAACAATATCAATAAAATCTGTGACAATTTACACCCCTGTTTCAGACCCACTTTAGAGATAATCTCTCCTTCTACTACTCCTTCCTTCACTCCCACAGTACACTTTACTTCAGCATGCATCTTTTCTATAGCTCTTATCATTTTACATGACACTCCAACTTGTCTCAGTCCAGTAACGACTGCCCCCCTGTTCACAGTATCAAATGCTTTTTCTAAATCTATTGTTGTAATATAGAGATTACCTCCTTTTTTCTTTACGTATTTGTCAATAAGAGTTCACACAATAAAAACCTTATCTGGTGTTCTTCTCCCACTTCTGAAGCAGCTTTGAAATTTCGACAGGATTGAATGACTCTCTGCCCAGTTCCTTAGTCTATTTGGTAGTATACCAGTATATACTTGCCCCAATGTATCTAATAAGGTAATTCCCCTATAGTTTCCTGGATTTAATCTATCCCCTTTATTTTTGTATATAGGGAAAATTATCCCCTCTTTCCAAGCTTTCGGGAATACCCCTTTCTCGAAGATTTTATTGAATATCCTTGTCAAAATTTCCAACACGCCGTTTCGCTCTCCCACCTCTTTCCAAAATTCATATGTGATACCCGAAATAGCTCCTGATTTTCCCTTTTTGGCTTCTTGTAACATGTTCCTTATTTCCTGAGTCGAAATAGCCTCATCTATTCAGGCAGATTGACACTCAAACCCCCGAAACAATAATCCCCTCATGATGAGCTCTCCATTTGTCTTCTTTATTCAATAATTTCTCGAAATACTGGACCCATGTACTATGACTTATATTGGTCCCCCCAGAACCCGACTTCTTCCTTGGTTATCTGATTTATTTTATCCCGTACTTTCCTGCTGCCATTTTCCTTACACTTTTTATCTATGTCTGCAGCCATCTTTTGTTGCCGTTCCAAATTCGTCTTAACAATTCTCTGTATTCTTTCCTTCTTTTACAAAATTCGTTTCTAGCTACTTGACCACCATCCAACCTGTATCTCCCAAGTGCCTTCATAAATAGGGAAATTTTCTTTGCAAATTCTGTGTTATACCATCCACCTTTTATCTGCGTTTCATCTAGATTTTGCCTCATATGTTTTCCTGCCATTTCTATTACAATTTCTATCCTGGTTAGGGCTTCTTCAACTCTATTCTCTTCTATCAGTTTCACAATACATATTTTCCAAATCTCAAAATTCTCTCGATTGAAGTACTCCCTGAATTAATTCCGTAACTCTTCTCCCCAACGATACCTAGGTATTGTTCTCTCCTTTACGCTATCGTAAACGATCTCCTGCACTCTTATATCTTGAATAATTAATTTTATAGATACTGGCATATTGTTTGCCTCAGCCGAATCCCTAATACGTATCTCTTTGATAACTTGCAGACTGTCCCTACAGCATACAACTAGGTCAATTGTACTGCCCCCATTTTCTTCTATATATGTTAGTTTTCCGCTCTCATCTCCGAATCACCATCCATTCAATATATAAAGCTTATCTACCACGCATAATTCTAGTAGTTTTTCTCCATTTGTGTTACATTCTTTATCCTGGCTATTTCTATTAACTACTAATACCTCGTCCCCATGTTGATTGTAAACTGGCTTCTTGTCCCCTAACCTCGCGTTAAGATCACCCATAATTATAATGCTTGCCTGATCATACGTACTGCACTTCTCATTCGTCTAATTTCTGTCGCTAAATTCTCAGAAAACTCATTCTGCGAAAATGGGGAGCTCAAAGGTGGATCATATGTGAAAGCTATACATATTTCAATCCTCCAATTGACCCTATCTAACATTCTTATCCAAATTAATTCATTAAACTCCGATTCTAAGAGCTGTGTCCTATCCTTTAAGTTGTATTTGATTACCACCGAAATTCCGCCCGATATCCTTCCTGTATTGGATCTCCTTGATCCATATTGACTCCATACAATACACCCTTCTATAAGTCTTTATTGTAATCAGACCATGTTTCTACAAGCCCAAGGATGTTCATTTCTTCCAGTAGATCTTTAAAGTCTTCGTTACCTATTTCATTCCATATTCCTTCAATATTAACACAAAATACCTTTAACTCTAGTTATTTTTTACTTCTATGTTCTACTAGACTCCCTGACTTACTTCTAGTCATTCTAGATCTTTCCACTTCCATTATACTCCCCTCCGGAGAGCAAATAACGTCCTTCTCAGTTAGTTCTTCTGTGATTTTTACTCTACTACCTGAACCCATCCCCTTCTTCTGAAAAAAATATTTTAGACTCACTGACCTACGCCTCAGCTCTTCCACGCGGCGCCGCCGTTGACATCCGGTTCGCCTCGTCGTTCCTCCCATTATTATTTAACTCCACTGGAAGATCTGACGTAGACCGTTGCATCACCTGTCCAGGGTTATCAATACTAGCACCGAATGTAGACTCTGGAATCCCTTGTGTCATAGCTCTTACACCATGCACTTCCGTTGATGACACTGCTTACTTCGTTCTTTGAACATATCACCCAGATCACTGACCGTCCACGTTCTCGCCCAGGTATCTCCTATCGCATGCAAGAGGCCTCCTCTCATAAATGCCCGTAGATTCGACGTCCTTGCTTGCCGTAAATGGAATTGTAGAACTCTTTGCTCGTTGAGGCTTTTTCTGTCGATGTCCCTTCTTATCCAAACCCTGCTGCCCTTCAAGTTCCTCGCAACTGTTCAAAATTCGGCTTGCCATTAATAAAGAAACAAAATTCTAATAGGTCTTCTTCCCCTATTCTTTCCCATCCTATAAAAATCATCTATATCCCTTTCATTACAGTCAATGCCTAAATTCTCTCTCATTAGCTTTAAGACTGAGTTCATCCATTCCATCGTAGACTCTCCTTTCGTTTCCTCGAGGCCGTAAATAATAATATTTCTTCTCTTCTCCTCCGTTCTTCTATCTCGCCATTGAAGTACCTGACCTTGTTCTTCTAGCGCCTTTATCCTTTGATTTAGTATAGCTCTTTCGTCCTTGTCTTCCCTTGTCTTCGCCTTTACTTCTGTTAGACCTTTGGTTATGCGGCCCTTCATATCGTTTATGTGTTGATAATGCACCTAGAACATTTCTTAGGTCTGGTCAGGCTGAGAAGCATCGCACACAACTTCCTTGATTTTCTTCATGTCCTCCCTTGTCAATGGGCCTGGGTTCATCTCGACGCCTCCGATGACTAATAGAGTAGCCACTATAGCTGCCGCCATCAACAGTTCTGTCAGTCCTATTCCTTTATTAACTCTTAATTTGCACTCCGTCTTGATCCACTTGACCCGGCTGTGCCGTCGCCCTATCACACTCCTATGCTGCACTGTTACGCCCATACCGCATTACCTGCATTTCTGGATCGCTACCACACACGTCTGCTCACTAGCTCAGCAAAGACTGAAGTGTTTGTAGATGGTTTATTTTATGTGCTAAGGTTACTAGCACTTCTACGGCTTCCTTCTTCCTTAAGTTATTAACCAATCAGGAATTTTTGTGTATATTTCTCTAGCTAATTAAAATTGGGGATTTGTACAGGCATTCTGCCTAGGTCAAGAGAGTTCTGGAACTTTTCCCTCTGAGTTGCTATAAAAGCTGGGCTCTTTAGGGCCGTATTTTCATCTTGATCGCTCTGGTCTAGTATGTGTGTGTGTGTGTGTATGTGTACGGCGTACAAGGAGGCAGGGGTAGCCTTGCCGTCGTCGGAAGGCCCAACAACTCGAGGTAATGGCAAACATATCTTACATGTAATAGTTCCTGGCGGTTGACTTGAGGGGAAGGTTTCAAACTTATTTTCTGAATGTAAAATTCTAAAGTATCTGTTTATCTTTTCGGCAGTCTAAGGACTCTGTTCAAGTCCCTGCTGGGAAATAAAACCCTTAAATTCTTAACAATATTTTGGAACTTAATTATTCGCATCTAGTCACCACTCTGTATTATAGGCTTAGCCTCTGCAACTTCGGTGCATAAGCCTATGTAGGATTTTGAGCCTCTTTCAAAAGGAATGCAAATATTTCGCCTCCTAGCATTTTGTTTATGGCCGATCGTCTTAAACTTTTATTTTGTACTTTAAGACCATTTAGAATGGGCACTCATTGCCCCTGCTAAAATTGTCATTATTTATAGACGAGTGTGTAACAGACTGTCAAGCAGAAATGACAGTAAATAGAGTGTTTGAAGTGCAAATTTGGCAAGAAGCATGTGCTACTGAGAGGCTGGACTATTTTGGAGCTCAGTCTCCTAGAATGCAAATGTGTGGAGTAAATATGCTCTTGTAAAATAGTGTATCTTTCGAGCTACAATGCTCATTTCTTGCAAACTATTGTGTCTATGATCTCCATTATACCCAATTTTTGACTTTAAGTCATTGTTATTGTGGGAGCTGATGAGCTCATATTTAACCGTTATTTGCTGATGTTGCTTCAGATTTTCTAACTAGCGGTACCAAATTTGAAAGAAAAGGGAAAGAAATAAAACGTCAGTGTTTAGTTTTTTTAACTTATGCTCTGATCTTTTCTCTGTCCACACCAGCATCTTCTTACACTTCTGTAAAACATGGAAATCCCGTAATAATAATAATAATAATAATAATAATAATAATAATAATAATAATAATAATAATAATAATAATAATAATAATAATAATAATAATAATAATAATAATTGTTACTGGGTTACCCGTGGAACGCAGAGGTGAAAGAAGGTGCCGGGGTGAATGGGTCTAACTACAATGTCAAGAAGGAATTTAAACTGAAATGGAAGGTTATATTTTTGAAAAGCAACAAGTTAACAAATTCTCACTTAGTGAGATAACAATGACCAAAATAGAAAAATCCAAGATTCCAGTACTTTAACTCTCTTGGGCTACAGGCCCCTAGTTTTACAATTTTTGAGTTCCCAGCTCAAATTTACAAAGAGCACAAATTTACACAAGGGCAGAAATCCCTCCATACATGGAGCACTTGCTCCCAACACACAACATCAAGCCTCCCAGAGACACTTTTACAACACTTGAAAAGAGCAAACGTGCTCTCAGTTCTCCCAAGCCTACTCAAGGCAACATTACATGAAAATCTACTACTCACAGGCCTTACAAGGCCAAATTTACCAATTTGAAACATGGGTATCTTGTACCCAACCTATTGGGCCGTTGCGGGAAGAAACAGGTTATGTAAATGGTCCGAAACACAAACTGAATGGAGGTGCACTCCTAGATATGCATTTTTAAAAGCTAAGGGGCACTAGGCCGATGAAACAGGGGCTATTCCCAAACTATGGAGATGACTCGTATAAGAAAGTAATTTACCACACTACAGAATGAAAAACAGCAATAAACGTAGTCACCTCAAACCAAGATGAAGGGGAGCTCGAGAGGGAACATCACTCTCTATCCCCGATTTACAGTTAAAGAGTTATGACATTTTTACATGAGTCGAAAGGAGATTTACATTTTAGAGAAGTTGGTTACATAGTTAAAGTTTCGAACCTTTCCCTCGGGTTAAACTGCGGAGCTAGCAAAAAAAGTAAGATGTTAGATGGCCATTACCTTGCTGAAGAACTGCTGCCTGATGAAAGAGGCGCCTCCCGCCCCCCTGCTTGACACACACAGTTAGATGACGATCCAATGGCCAAGAGACGTGAAAATCCGCAGTTTATAAATGCTCGGGGAAGGTTCGAGACCCTTCACGAATAAACCAGCCACACCCTCTCAATTTATTGGTGGATTTAGAAGTTGCACACAAAATCGAGGAAGAAGGCAATGAGAGGTTGAAAATTAATTACAGAAATTCGTGATTGGCTAAATTCAAAACTGACGGAAAGAAAAGATAAATATTGCCAACCCAAAAATAAAGGAACCTCAATTAGAAAAAGAAACTTATGAATACAAAACTTTTTCAAACCAAAAGTTCTTCCACTTCGCGCAAGGCTGCCTGATCGGTAGCTTTTTAGCAGTGACATCTGTTGAAAAAGGTCCAAACCTCTTGATGAAGGGCAAACAAAACAAATAGAAGTTCACACAGTAACGGAAAATTCACAATAACAAAACTTCATCAGATTTCAGTAGTGACATCTTCTGAGTAGAGGTTTAAGTAGGTCTAGTTTCAAGTTCACGGTTTCTCCAGTAGAGGAGTTCTTTTAGGCGCAAGATTTAAATGCGCGGCGTTGGGGTGTACCTCCCGGTACAATAATAATAATAATAATAATAATAATAATAATAATAATAATAATAATAATAATAATAATAATAATAATCATCATCATCATCATCATCATCATGGCAATAGTAAATGAATATAACTTTGAATAATGGGGTAGAGTACCAAGGAAGTGAGAGGTGCATACAGTACAGCGTTGCCAACCTCAGTGATGGTCAGGATCGTACAATAACCTCAAAAAGGTCATTTTATTCAAAAGAGCAGTGCACGACTTGAAATAACCCTTAAAATATTCTCTGTCTTTACAGGAGCAATAGCTCACTTATACAGCAGCTTGCTTATCAAAAAGCTGACTGGTTCAATTCTTGCTTGATAATATGAGATTTCCGAAAAGTCGAGAACGGCCTACATCTGGTTCGAGTTGCACGAATTACCTATAACATGATAACTGGGTGTCCCATTGCCGCAACTCCTCATTTAACAGATTAGGATGTAAAATACATATGAGTCATTGAACTAATATGCGAGATACTGTATCAAGGATACGAAAATAAATGTTATTTAGATTACTCAAGAATTGGGTAATTTGTAAAGATGTAGTCAATATGAGTCACTGAAGTGCCTTACCTCATAGCTGGAAATCGTCACGATCATCTTCTACCAGTAGCGTAGCCAGGATTTCAGTTTGGGGGGGGGGGGCATTTATTTTGATAGGTGACCAAACTTCCAGAGTTTATGTGGTATAGAATACCTAAAAAGGAAATTAGTGTCCTTCGATCCAAGTAAGAGTGGTGGATTCGTGCGGATTCCGGAAGCTAATAATAATAATAATAATAATAATAATAATAATAATAATAATAATAATAATAATAATAATAATAATAATAATAATAATAATAATAATAATAATCTTCTTCTTCTTCCTCCTCCTCTTCTTCTTCTTCCGTTTTTCCTACATCTGTGGGGTCACGGGTGCGAACTGTGAATTTAGCCCTGTTTTACGGCCGGATGCTCTTCCCGACAAACCCTATATGGATGGATGTAATCACTGTTGTGTGTTTCTTTGGTGCCTGGTAGTGTAGTATGTTGTCTGAATATGAAGAGGAAAATGTTGGGACAAACACCAAGTCCACAAGCCAGAATATAAATACGGTAATTTTATTATAATAATGGTCATGTGATAAGCTATAAAGAAGTGACATTTTATACGATTAATGCGGCAAAGAAACACACACCTACACGTCGAATAAAGGTTTCTCGCCCTTCTCAATGGCTAGATGTTGAAACCAAGAGAATGATGGCCCACTGTGACTCGTTATTTCGACATTATAAACAAACCTTAGATGACACAGACTTCGAATCTTACCGCATCTTAAGAAATCGCACAAAGCAGTTAATCAGAAATAAAAAATGTGCATATTTCCGGAATTTAGCTTAACAACTTTAATTCCAATCGCGCATGGGACCAATTTAGAGCTCTGGGAATAGGAAAACATCAACAGAGCCAGACAACTCCTGACATTCTACTTGACGAACTGAACGATTACTCTAGTAGAATAAATATTCAACCTACCCCAATTAACTGCACCGAATCACCGCCCTCCCCTCCAGCCAATCCACCATTCACATTTCACAGTGTCACAGAAAATCAGGTTAAAAAGGCTTTGTACTCGATTAAATCAAAGGCCACGCGTGTAGATGATAATCCTATTACTTTTATACATAACATTATTGGTACTGTCCTGCCTATACTGTCGCACATACTGAACTACTGTTTACTAAACGGAATTTTCCCTACTATCTGGAAAACAGACAATATTGAATAATATACTGGTACCTAAGAGTTTAGACCCACAATCTCTCTCTGACATTCGTCCTGTGTTCATACTCCCTGCGCTTTCTAAAGCCTTTGAACGTTTAGTATATGAGCAAGTTCTGGAATACCTAAAGAAAAATGCTCCTTTGGACCCTTTGCAATCTGGATTTAAGAAGGGTCACAGTACCGCGACAGCACTTTTGAAGGTAAGAAGAAACGCTATAGACAAACGACTGCTCACCAAACTGATCATTCTTGACTTCAGTAGCACCTTTGACACTATAGAAATTCCGACTATGATAAAGTAAATGGAACTGCTAAATTTCGACCTGGCTGCGCTTAAGTTTCTTAGTTATTATTTGAGTAACCATCAACAGCGTGTAACAGTAAACGACAAGGCCTCTAAATGGAAAATGAAACTTAGTGGTGCCCCTCAGGGCAGTATTCCAGGACCCTTACTTTTCTGTATTTATATCAATGACATACCATCCGTGACAGGAAATAACATATCGACACTGCAAGACAAGATATTAACAATGACCTCTGATGACTCAGTATATATGCACAACGAAATTCTCTTATACTAAACTCCACAAAATCTCAGGCAATCATAATTGGACCACGAAAATTACTGAGCTGCTCAAACAATGTCGCAATCCCACCTGTCCTACTGAATGGGAACATTATTCCCCACAGTAAACCGGTTAAAAATCTTGGCTTAATTATGAATGAAACGCTTGATTGTTCTGGTCACACGAAAGAAATACCGGTACGTAAAAAAAGACTTTTGGAGTGCTTCACCTTCTTAAACGGCAGAGGGATATATTTCCATTTGAGCTAAAGGCAAAACTAATACAGACACTCATTCCCCCTATTCTTGATTACTGTTACGTTGTATTAGTTGATATGACGAGAGAAGAAACACTAAACTTCAACGAGCACGGAATTCCTGCCTGAGATTTATTTACAACATCGGGTACGATGTTCATACCACCCCATACTATCAGGCTGTCCGCCTGATAAACGTCGGCAGCTACACACTTTAACGATGGTGTTTAGGAGTGTTAGCTGAAAGTCAGCCACTGTATATTTCTTCTAATTCACCCTTTTATCATCATTTCACAACTTAAATACACGTTCTAGATCCTATCTTTCTATTCCACTGCACCGCACAAATACAATTAATAGATTATTTATGGTGATCGGCGTCACATTATGGAATTCCCTGTCAGCTCAGGTCAGAGAAACTAGCTCTTTATTAAGATTTAAGGTCACCTGCCGAGACGTCCGACTCGTTGGCTGAATGGTCAGCGTACTGGCCTTCGGTTCAGAGGGTCCCGGGTTCAATTCCCTCCCGGGTCGGGAGCTGGGTGTATGTGCTGTCCCCAACATCCCTGCAACTCGCACACAACACATAACACTATCCTCCACCACAATAACACGCAGTTACCTACACATGGCAGATGCCACCCACCCTCATCGGAGGGTCTGCCTTACAAGGGCTGCACTCGGCTAGAAATAGCCACACGAAATTAAATTAAACCTGCCGAGACTACCTGCTGAGGACAGCTGACTGAATGGTTTGGTTGAAGTGTGAATGTGTACGTGCCTGAGGATGTCATTTTAAAGAGTTTTTAATATTGAAATGCAGTGGCGTATGGCTTTTAGTGCCAGGAGTGTCCGAGGACATGTTAGGCTCGCCAGGTGCAAGTATTTTTATTTGACACCTGTAGGCGACCTGCGCGGTCGGGATGAGAATGTAATGATGATGAACACATAACACTATCCTCCACCACAATAACACGCAGTTACCTACACATGGCAGATGCCACCCACCCAGCCCCCGTGCTAGCGAAATTAAGCAATGATGGTTAAAATTCCCGACCCTGCTGGGAATCGAATCCAGGACCCCTGTGACCAAAGGCCAACTCGCTAACCATTTAGCCATGCAGCCGCAATTTTCAATATTAATTCGTTTTAATATTAATTTAGTTAGTAATGTACTTAAATTTATTTTTAAAACTATTAATTGTTGTAGTTTTAACTGTTTTACGTATCTCAGTACTTTATTTAAGATTTTGATTAGTATGTAGTTAAGTATACGAGAGGGCCTCGAGCCCTAACTTCGCCACTGTAAAAAAGGGCACTAATAAATAAATAAATATAGAATGTAAGGGGTATGGGTATAGATATTTTGTTAGTAGGTAAAGAAAAATATATGTCACAACATATGCTAGGGAGTGTTTACCTTGTCCTATTAGTTTCCCTAGCGGTTAGGGCAGCGCAGTTGTGAGCTTGCATCCGGGAGCCAGTGTATTCGAACCCTTCTGTCGGCAGCCCTGAAAATGGTTTCCCGTGGTTTCCAATTTTCACACCAGGCAAATGCTGGGGCTGTACCTTAATTAAGGGAACGGCCGCTTCCATCCCACTCCTACGCCTTTCCTATCCCACCGTCACCATAAAGTCTATCAGTGTCGTTGCGACGTAAAGCAAATTGTTAATTCGTTTCCCTCGCAAACCTGGGGTGCAGAATATAGTAGCATTAAGTTACAGTTTTATGACGCTAATATTCGTATGTATAATATTTATTAACGTGCCAGAAACCAACGACATGGAGCTGTTGCCATTTCAACACCGTTTTGAGGGCCACCGACCAAAGTCGGGATTTGAACCTGCGAATTCGGACTCAGAAGGACAGCGACTCAACCAACTGAACCACATGAAAAGGAGGCGTTTGTGATTATTGTTATAGATTCAGTTAGTATGTTTACACAGGTTTTATGAAGAGCATTTATTAAGGCGTACGTTTTCCAACTGTCCTAAATGCACGAGACCGGACGGAAGAACTAGCTGGAAGCTAAAGAGCCTTGCAGGGGTGTCGCTTCCTTCTCTGTACACTTTTCCAAACCAAACTCCATGGCGTAACAGCCCCGAAGGGCCATCGCCTACCAAGCCCGAAGTCCTGCAAATTATGAGGTGTCCTGTGGTCAGCACGACGAATCCTCTCCGCCGTTATTCTAGGCTTTCTAGACCGGGGCCGTTATCTCACCGTCAGATAGCTCCTCAATTATAAGCTCGTGGGCTGAGTGTACCTCGAACCAGTCCTCAGATCCAGGTAAAAACCCTGACCTGGCCGGGAATCGAACCCGGGGCCTCCGGTAACAGGCAGGCAAGCTACCCCTACACCGCGGGGTCGGCTTGTTACTTTCAGGTCACCTTATTTTAGAATTAGACTTAAGGCATCCTGCATTCGATGCCCGCCACTGACAGAGTTAAGAAAGGCATGGGATCGGGAAGATACAGCCTTGTTTGTGGGTGCAATAGAGTTGGCCATGAGTCTCCCGTGATCGAAATATCTACGACCTGGCAGGTAGTCATCTTCACGGGGCGTCGTACCAAAGTGGTTCTTTTTTTTTTTTTTTAGAAAAAATAAATAAATGAAGATTCTACTTCCTCAAACGAAGAACGATATCAATTTTACGAACAGTTTCAATAATGCAGCCGGTTTAGAGTACAGAAGCTATGATTTCGATTGTTGGATATAATTGCATGGCATCAATCAAAACCATCAATATCTACAGAAGATCCGTCACCGCACTCGGTAGGACCGGCTTTCTTTTCATATCCACCGGGCGAGTTGGCCGTGCGGTTAAGGGCGCACAGCTGTGTGTGTGCTTGCATCCGCTTCGAACCCCACTGTCGGCAGCCCTAAAGATGGTTTTCCGTGGTTTCCCATTTTCACACCTTAATCCCAGCTGATGGCGGAGCTGTTGAGGATCCAACCAGCCTTTGGGCTGAAGACTGAACATACAACATACAGTTAAGGCTACAGCTGCTTCCTTCCCACTCCTAACCCTTTACTTTCCCATCGTTGCCATAAGACCTACGGTGCGACGTAAAGCAAATTCTAAATACAAAATAAAACATCTTTTCACAACCCCTTCCATGGAAAAGTTGTATCCACGCTACTGGCCTAGACTTGGCCACTGAAATTATTTCGTGGGTACGCCACTGCATCGACTCACCATTTAAGGTACAAGATAAGCCCGAAGAATGGTTGATACTCAAAATACACCATCATATATGATGAGGTTATTATTCAAAAGTACTAAAGAAAGGTAAGACACGCGACCTAGTGTTTTAAGTAGAATCTGTATCAATAGAACGTGACTTCCCATTTTAAAAACGTTTCATGCATCGACTGCGACTCAAGCCTCGGCCGTCTTGAGGAGAAGATAGAACCATTGGAACTGAGTTATCACGTCCGCTAATTACAAGATAGTTACATGCACTTTTGATGGTGCCATTTGAAGTTCCAATCAGTCCCCGGGCATTTGACAAAATATATAGACCTACCTATAGAACTAAGGTACGCATCTGCAATCTGTCTTGCTATTAGAATTTTTTTTAAAAATCATAACTTACCGAGGATGCACATTATTTTTCCCTTAGTGACAAATAAAGTTATTACATGGCACAAAATGAGAAACTAACGTGCAGCTCACAATCCTGTCACAGTCTTCCGAACGCTGCAACTTAAACACAGCACATCTTTCAACCACGGTACAATCCCAGTTTCTTGGAACTGATCTGCAAAAGCTGACACGATGTTGTTCAACTGTTTCTGGCTGTGGACCCCGTTATCTCGGTGGTCACGTTCCGACCCCCTACTGAGTAATCCCTGGCTAATTGCCCCTTTCCTCATCTTTTGGCATTTGTCAACAAATTCCCAATACTGAGGCCTCTACAGTGAAATATCCCCGCCTATCACAATCCTAAGTGTCTTCCTTTCATTCAAGCAGTACAAATATGGAGAATTATGAATGGCCGTATTGAGCCCTGCTCATGGGCGCCCGCAAGGGGGGGCAAGGGGGGGCGCTTGCTCCCCCTGGAATTCTAAAATGTTGATGTTCAATTGTTTAATATCATACCAGATTATTTCATAAACTGAACTTACTGACAGTCATCTAGCATCTGTTATATTCGCAAATTTCTGTAAAAAATTTAATGTTGCTGACGTTATATTGGTATTTATATTCAAGAAAATTGTTAATGTGCCCCCCCTTGGAAAAGATCCTGCGGGCACCCATGGCCCTGCTAGTAGATTCTTTGTCGCTACGTTAATTCGTCATTTCGACGTAAGTTTTAAGTTGTTCGTATCGTACGTAAAATAACGGCTGATCCTCGCTCTAGTTTCAGGAAACATTTTGGGGGGGGGGGGGCCCGGCCCCACTACTGACTCGAACACACTGACTGCCCAGTAAGCATCCATTTACCGTAGAAGTAATTAGCCTATTCCTATTTTTTATTTTAATGAGATGAATTTTTTCTGAATTCTTTCACATTTAACTTTCGAGTGAGAGAATGACGAAACAGACTGCGGGACACTCACAGTCACCAAACGTGTTTTTCATCTCCTGTAGTCCGGCTCCATGGCTAAATGGTTAGCGTGCTGGCCTTTGGTCACATGAGTCCCGGGTTCGATTCCTGGCGGGGTCGGGAGTTTTAACCATAATTGGTTAATTTCGCTGGCACGGGGCTGGGTGTAGGTGTCGTCTTCATCATCATTTTATCCTCATCAAGACGTGCAGGTCGCCTACGAGAATCAAATCAAAAGACCTGCATCTGGCGAGCCGAACTTGTCCTCGGACACTCCCGGCACTAAAAGCCATACGCCATTTCATTTCATTTCACTTCCTGTAACTTACCCCAAATTAATCTACTTCAGAGCAGGCTTCAATATCATCATTGACGTTGAGAAAGGGTAATTTCTTCCAGTCATCGTCTATCTGCTGAAGGCGAATGCTATGGTCCACTAATTATAGTACAGATGCGAGACTATGAAGTGACTCGGAAAGGAAAGAGCCCATTAATGGTAAATTCCCTTTGAGAATCTCATTATTCGAAAAGCCTCTCCCTCTCTTTCCAACTTGTCATCTATGATAGAACAAAACTTGCAAGAATAAAAGGAGGAACAAAAAACGATGCATTTTGCAGAGAAAACAAGACCAAATTTACGATACGTCATAGGATCGTACAATACACGTACGATCCGCGGGCTGGATCGTACGATAGTACGGTACACAGTATCGACTTATCGTACATGTACGATCCTGATCGTACGGTTGTCAACGCTGTGACAGTATTTTAGCCAGGATCGACCGGTGTTGGGGTTGAGGGGTTATAGTTACAAAATGTTGATAGAATATAATGAAGGTACTTGTGAGTGTAAGAACACTGATACAAGTGAATTATGTTGATATTCAAATTGCAGTACCGGTACACTACAAAAATCTTACATTAACACATGGGTGACGGGCCCCGAGAAATCTCGTAGTACGCTCGCCAGCGGTAGGTGACGGGCTCCGAGAAATCTCGGTTTTATTCACGACATTGATTTCGGTCTTCCTGTGACATCTCTTGACCATATCTTGAACTATTTCGGACGTGCACATTGAGTAGAATAAATCGTAGATGTATATCTGCCACTTTTCTTTTATTCACGGCCTCTTTTATTCTTTGATTTAGTTTCGAAACGTCGACTTTCTTTCTGCCGGTTCAGTCAATGACAAGATGGAGCCCCCGCGGAATACGGTGTTAGCTGACGACGATATTTTAGAAGAATTATATGGCGATGATCGTTCAAATGAAAATAGTCTAATGAATTAGTGGAAACTGAATGTGAGAGTGATAGCGGAAGTGATATTCAAGTATCTACAGGCCGTAATTTACCTAGTGTACTTATTTATTCAAGTTATTCTGACGACGACAACGATGTAAACATTAATGATGTTTTAGGAACTGACGCTGAATATGGTTTTGTAAAGGCAGATCCACTATTACTAGGGGCATTGGAGAGTACCCACACCAACTTTAAAGATAAAATATTGACTGGTTTAATATTTATTAACGTCTTTATAATCAAGTGCACCCTAGTATGCTTAGTAGAAAAATGTCCTGTCCACAGGGTATGTGACAAGCTCAAGCATCCGGTCAGCAATGTGTTAAAATACAGAACGAGAACAATATGATGAAGGTTAACAGTTTTACGGTGAATGGTATGTTCAGATTACAGTCTAAAATCCAATTTTCGAGGCTTCTTAGAAAATAGAACAAAAAGATCTATTGGTTTAAAAATTATGTCTCTGTGAATGTTCTAAAAAGGCAACCCATTGAGTCGATTTTCACTTGTTTATTGTTAGTTTCCGTTTATTTTCATTTGTAAAACTTCCATGGGGGTTCTAACCCCCTCCCCCAACTGTTGGCTACGCGTCTGATTATGCGCAAACTACGTATTGAATACAATCAGCTCCCTGTCTCCATATTTTACTCTTGTCCCCAGCTCCCTTCCCCCTGTTGGTGGGGGCGGTAGAACATCATCACTGACGCTGACAAAGGGTAATTTCTACCAGTCATCGTCTACCTGTTGAAGGCGAATGCTATGATCCACTGATTAGAGTAGAGGTGCGAGACCGTGAAGTGACTCAGAAAGGAAAGAGCCCATTAATGGTAAATTCCCTTTGGGAATCTCATTATCCCCTGCCTGTCGTAACAAGCGATTGAAAGGGGCCCCAAAGCTCTCAACTTGGAAGCGTGGTTTGGCGACCATAGGACCCTCGGCTGAGTCTTGGAATTGCTTCCACATACTTGACCAGGCTCCTCATTTTTAACTATCCTATCCGACTTTCCTTGGTAATTCTTGGGGACGGTGTTAGGTTTTCGGGGCCTAGGGAGTCTTTCATTTTCACGCCCTTCATGGCCCTTGTCTTTCTTTGGCCGATATCTTAAACTTTTCTTTTTTCCTCTCTGATTAGTGTTATTTGTTAGTTGTTTTTTAATGCTATTTGCTCGGGGCGTCGACCTATACAGATCTTTTGCCCCTACTTGCACTATGTGATATGAACCTGCGTGTAATTGGAATGGAGGAGGTGTAGATTGTTGAATGTGAGGAAAGGAACGTTAAGGACGACACAAACATCCAGTCCCCAGTCCAGGGATATTAATCATTTACAATTAAAAATCCCTGACCCAGCCGGAAATCGAACCCAGGGCCGTCGGGTGACAGGCGGACGCGTTGCCCCCTACACCGCGGGGCCATACTTGCCTAGTTGTACTTCCTCTTAAAACAATAATCACCACCACCACTCTCCAGCTCCCTCTGTGGATCAGTGATAGTGTCGGCCTCCGGATCCCAAAATTGCGGGTTCAAACCTGGCAGAGGTAGTCCGATTTTTGAAGGGCGGACAAAAGTCATTCGACACTCCATGCCGTACATTGTCAACATGGTCTTTTTGTACAAGTTGCTTTACCTCGTACCGACACGAATAAGTGTTATGGCGTAGATGGGATAGGAAGGGACTGGAAATGGGAAGTGGCCGTGGCCGTAGCCGTGGCCCTAATTAAGGTATAGCCCCAGCATTTGTCCGGTGTGAGAACTGGACGCCACGGAAAACCATCTTCAGGTCCGCCGACCGTGAGGTTCGACCCACTACCCCCCGAATGGAAGCTCATAGCTGCGCGAACCTAACCACATAACCAATTTGCTCGGTGTCACCGTGTAAAAGATCCCTGGTCACACATTTGGTGTTCACCCAACAACATTCATTAAAGCTCAGCCACTGATGCCTAAGAGATATTCAGTTCACTTTGACACCTAGTAGGCCTAGAATAAAACGGAAGGTTGAAATTGACGAGCAGACAGCCAGAATGGCGTCAGATTAAGATGCATTCACACGAGATCTAAGGCCATACAATTATTAATATTATTACCTTTGTCTCCTTCACAATTTTGTCCATAACCATTATATGGTAACAACACACTTCCTTGTCGTAGCCCAGTTTCATTCCAAAACTACTCTACCCTCGCCACTTGTGTGTGGACACTGCTGCAAGAATGTATGTACATTGCTTGCATATATTCCGCCATTTGGTTTACAAATCCTTTCCATTGCATTACTTTCCATACCTTTGCTCTGGATACACTATCGTAAGCCTTTTCTAAATCAAGGAATGTCATCAGGATATTTCTTCTGGCTTCCCAATATTTTTTCATTAACTGCGTCATACTGAAGATGGGCTTAGTATTGATCTTCCATTTCGAAAGCCATATTGCCCTTTTTGTAATTTGCTTTCCATGTTTCTCCTCAATCTCTTTTCTAGTTCCCTTACAAATATTTTTGCTACCCGAGATATGAGTGTGTTTCCTCTACAATTATAATAATTATCACACTTTGCTTTTTCCCCTTCTTAAATATAGATATTATTGCTCCTATACTCCAGTCGTGTGGTATTGATTTTTATTTCCAAATACATCTAAATAGCCTATACAGCCATTGTAGACCCAACAGGTCCTGCTGCTTTTCCCCTCTTTCATTTGTTTGACAGTGGTTTCCACCGTTCCATTGTGATTTCACTGTTGGATTCTGTATTAATAGTGAATTTAATTCAGTTAGTACGGAACTGTCCAGTAAGATTGAGAGTCCGAGCAAGGAGTTAAATTCAGTGAGTGTTGAATTGTCTAGTAAAATTGATAGTTTAAGCAGTGCTGTGAATGGTAGAATAGATGAATTAAACCAGAAGTTTGACCATCAAAGCAGGGAATTTCAGGAAGTCAACAATAAGGTAGAAGCTCAATGGTTGGAACTGACTGAGAAAACTGATTCCCGATTTAATGTAGTTGGGAAGAAATTTGTTGAAAACAGCAAGGAAATCGATAAGAGAATAAAAATAGTGGAAGATAAAGTCGAAAAACTAGGTAGAATTAAAACCAATCAGAATATTTTAGCGAAACGAATAGATGAGAAGACTGAGAAATTGGAGAAAGACCTCAAGTCAGTAGAAGGGAATGCCAGAATGGTAGTGAAGAAGGAATTAAAGCATGTCATGTGAAGTTAAGGCAGGAGATCAGTCAAATCCAAGTAGGTAACAGTATATATAGTAGGTACGAAGGACTCTGAATTACCTAAGTTTAATGGACGGCAGTTTAATCCGATGGAATTCTTGAAAACGGAGGAGAAACGGTTTTCCAAGAATCTTGACGATGATTTAATTGAGTGGAGTATGGTTGATGAGATGTCGGATGTTGCATTTGTTGGAGAAGCGAGATTTTGGTTTCAAGTTTATAGAAAGGGCATTTCGAGTTTGGAGGAATTTAGGGAGAAATTTAGTTCTAAATTTTGGAGTGATGCTATTCTCGGAAGGGAAAGAGATCACGTGCTATTTGGCAAATATAGACCTCAGGAAGGTGTGTCTATGACGGAGTATTTCTTGGCGCATGTTCCGATCAGCCAGAATATTGAAGGTCTAGCATCGGGGAGAGATACAATCCGCCAGATGTTGAGGTATTTACCTGAGAAGGTCGGATTAGCTGCATGCATGCAGAATATCGTTACGATTAAGGAATTAGAGCTGCTGTTAAGATATGTTTGATGCGTTGGAAGGGCAGGGGAGGATTACGCAAATTGAAGGTAGGAATTATGGGGATAATCGGAGACAAGGTAACCAGCTAGGGGGAGATAGGAATAATCAGAATTTCAGTCATTCTAGGCAAGGGAATCAGGGTTGTAATTCCCGAAGGGGAAACAGACACTCTAATCAGGGAGTTAATCACCAGGAATATTATGGCAGAAGACCTAATGAAGGGGAATCAGTAAGTAGGGGGCGTACGGATCAAAGACCTCCAGATCAAGTGCAGAGACATGATAACATTGAACAGGCCACGTCAAGTAATTTAAACCGGAATTGGACTTCTTAGTTGGGTCAGATAGACAGTCCGATACCGAAATTCCTATTCACGTGATGAAACAGGTAAGCTACGGTGTAGACGTGAAAGGGGAATTGTTGTATGACCATGTGTTTTGTGATCAGAGAGATTTTGAGTATAGAGGGCGTGATGAAAGTAAGGAAGATGTGTCGGATGACTTAGTTTGTGCTAGTGGTGATGGTGATAACGGTGTTGCGATCGATAATCTTATAGAAGTTTCTGAAATTGAAAGTGAAGTTTCTGTGAAGGTGATGTTGTTTAGTTAGTGAAGTGTGTTTGCGGAGTATACATCAGAATGAGGATGTTTTTGTTGATTTATTAAAGGATATTAAAATTAGGTAGATTATGTGTGAAAATGGTGACCTCGAGATGAATGAAACTTCTGGTAAGAGAGTCGAAAGTAGCAGTGTTATTGGCATGAATGTGGTGCGAATAGGAGCTGATATAAAAGGTGGTGTACATGGATTAATTGTTGAGGCATTAATTAGTGGTAACGATAGCGATTTCATTGGGAATTATGGGAAGAATTTCAGTAATAGAGTGAGCGTGAGTGAGATGAAAGAAAGTCTATCCCAGCGAGTGTGTAATGTTTTATTTAATGCTGAGAGTTGTGTGAATAATTTGAATGACGTGCGGCATGATATCGATGCGAGATGTGAGAAATGGAATATGATCTGTTTGCCTCCATTAATTACGAGTATGTGGAAGAGAGAACATTTTGAGATTCTTGCGCATTTCATAAACAGGGACTTCTTTGTTATGAATGTCCTGAATGAAAGCTGGTATGATTCTTATGTGACTGGATGGGATGAAAGCTTGTGTGTGAGATAAAATGGATTCTGGATGTATTTAGATTTCATTACGGTACGCATTCCTCGTCTATCGATGCTGATATTAACTATGCATAAGTTTTTTCATTTATATCAGGGTCCGTATACTGTGGATCATAGAATAGGCAAGTGTGCTTATCGCCTTCTAATCTCTGACAACAAGGTCCTTGGGACATTTAATATCTGTAGTCTTCGCAGATATAAGCGATAGGATCTGCGCCTTGGATGTAAATATTATCAATTATGAATTTAGTATTCAGTAGTGTGCCCTTCAAATCTGGTAAATGTTTTATTGGGAATGAATATTTTAATATCACAGTGGGCTAGTGCATTATTTCGTCGGCCAGGACGGAAATGTTAACATTTCAGTATTTCCGCGAGGCGAGCTGCCTAGACAGGTTTTTCCCGACCAGCCCAACAAGCGAGCAGCGTGCGCTGATTTTTTTTTGTCATGTCCTCGACAGCCAGCTGAGTACCACGTGACAGAGGGATTATCAAGGCTACCCCGATCAATACTTTCAAGGCCACTGCACGTTTAACTGTTTCACCAATAAAATTATAGTGCCCGCTGGATCGCAAGATGGCGACCAATCGCGAATGACTTGAAGACACACCTACGTCTCAAGATAATTAAATAGTGGTGTTTCTGGGGAAAATTCTGCATTCTGCACTCTGCTTTCTGATATTGACTGCTACAGATCGACGTTAATTCTGCTTATGAGGAAATTTTATTTCGCAGAACTTTGGAAATTCAGCAGTTCAGATTAATTTTTACTCTACAAAATAAAGAAGACTTTGCAAAGTTAGGTATTCATATCTAACCTAACTCATCGCGGAAGACTCCGAGGAGTCCGTGAATTTCCAGATGCAAATACACCTGTGTGAAGGAATCTACTGCTATTCCATGCCTGTCCTCACTGCTGCCATGAGTTATTAAATATGTGAGGCATTCTTCAGCCATGGAAGGGACCGCGTTCGATGGTGGGTGATTAAACCTATTTCCTTGGTCATCCGCCAAAGTCCAGAGTCAACTTTCACATGAATACCATATTTCAAAATTTATTTCTGTGAATCTTTGTAAAGTTGTTGTAATCATAGTCCTTGTTTATTTATTTGCAATAACTTCTATTATATTCCTGTAGTTAGAAATTTCATTCTTCCTTTCCGTAGTGTATGGTAATTTGTGATGGAGTGTGAGAGTGTATTTGGGATCTATTAATTAGTTTTATTTGTGTGAATGTCTTCAAGACTTGTTCTAACTGACCCGATTTAGCATAGGAGTGTGCTAAAAATCATTTGACCCCTTCGATAATAATTATTGAATTTATTAAATAATTTAAAATTAATTTTGAGTCATATGGGACAGAATATCGACACATTTCACGATATTAGGATTTTCCTGGATGATTTTGAGATGTTTTATGGAATTTAAAATATGTTAGAGTCATCTATGATTTTATTGTGCTTGAGCTTACGCTGAGGTGACCGCGCGTGTATAATAATAATAATAATAATAATAATAATAATAATAATAATAATAATAATAATAATCTAACATCACTTCAGTTTAAAATATAAATTAAGGTCATGAGTATAATTATTATTTGAGTTGTATAACGTTAATGTGTGCTCAATTTGAGTAAATGTGGGCCTGGAGAACGGCTGTCTTGACGGATCACTTGTTGCATTTACTGTGTTATTGTGTAATTTTGGACTTGGAAATGGATCTGATGGTACGTGTTTATTTTTATGAATCCATTTATTGAGTCAATTTAGAAGAGAATATGTCGCTGGACATAGTTTCTTCATGCGGAGCACATATTAATCGAGTGATGTAATATATGAGAATAATAATAATAATAATAATAATAATAATAATAATAATGGCGTAACTCATAGACCGCATACGCGAATGTTTATCCTGTGCTATAGGCAATTTTGTAAAATAATTTTATTGATGAATTCTATCTCTAACATTCCATGGAACATCGTTGTGAATTTAATTTCATTGTGGAAGTGATAATCCTGATACCATCACCTCTCAATCGACTGCAATTGTATTCATTAGCTGATACCGTCATCTGAAAATTTTCCCTAGCTTCGATTAAACATTAAAAATAAAAATCAAGGGCTAGAATTTCGTTAAAAATATCTATTAATGTTACAGTGTACCTAAGTGTGAATGTGGGATGGATGATTTGATGATATTTTGTGATTATGATTTTTCATGGCGATTGACATGATCTCTTGTTCGCTGTGCGCGTATTTTCTCCGATTTTGTGTCATTTTGAGATGAGCATATTTGACTCGATTATGAACCTTTAGTGGATTTTATTGGAAAATAAGATAGATTACGGTCTGTTCCTTTAGAGAAAAATGAATAAGCAAGGGCCACGTCCGTGGATCGAATTCACTGTCTGTCAATAAGTAACCTTACATGTCGTAAACATTGAGACAGTAAAATGAAAGTCGTGCACGACGCTGTGTTAATTTACGCAGATTAATGAAATGAAACTTTAAATAATGATTACTGAAATGTTTCAATCTAATAATTTATAATTTAATGAAATTAATTGAATAGTATTTTACCAGAGAAAATATTTATTTAATTTTTCCAAGAAAAGTGAGGAAGTAATGATTCAGTTGTAAATGGTAAAAATATTGTCGAAGTAATTATTTAATTTAAAAATCAAATAATGTGAATTTGAGGTGGGGTTGTCCCAGAAATCAAATTGATTATTTCTCAAAGCAAGTAAGCTAATTTTTATTTCGTGTATTTTCAGAATCGTATTTTTGGGGCCGAAGTCCGTATAATCCAAACTGGCTGGGAAGATATATTTTTAAACAAGATTTTGCAATAATTAAATATTTTGTGGAAAGTGCTCAGTTTTAATAAATGTTAAAACTTAGTTTAAATGTTCCTTTCATTTATCGCTAGTCCTTAAGCTATCCCTGCCCTTAAAAATTTTGCACAGCCTGTAGGCGAACAGTCCGCGTATGAGACTCTCGCTCACCGGCTGAGCTGCCCGGCAAGAAGGGGGCAGTAGTAAGAAGGGATTGTGTTCAAGGACGTATGAAACAATCAGACTTATTTGTATATAGACATATTATTGTTTGGACAAATTGTATTTCGCGTGTGCGAATACAATGGAGTAGACGCAATGTATATATCATTATTACAGTAGTTGAAGTGTTCAGTTATGTCATTCTAGGGTTATTTATGAAGTTCTGTTTTGTGGAGAATCATAATATGTGATATCATCGATTCACCAAGGGGCGTTATGTGATAGTATATATATCACACCCTCTCACTGTATTTAGAAGTGAGAGATATTATCGTCAGTATTCAGCTTATTATTGTTATTATTATTTCAGTTGTATATTTTGTCATTAATATTTTTAACCTGGAAGATCTCCATATGTGGTATGAGTGATTTGTTTTGTACAACGGCTGGGAAAATAATTGTTATCATAACTTAGGAAATTAGTATGACTCATGTGTATATCCCAAAGTCTGATGAGGTGGACTTGTTATTGTTGTCGAAAAGTTCCGATGACTCATGTGAAACACCCTAGTGTCCGTCGATGGTGTTATTGTCTTGGGGCAGAAAGAGATTCAGGGCGTGGTCTTGACTAAAGGATCTACTCATGATTGGCTGGCCAGAATGAATCCAGCCGGATCATGTGGGAGGAAGGGGAAAGCTGATGTCTATTTAGGCATGTGAGGACACGACGAGGGACGACACAGGAAAACGGGAATAAACTTCACACTGGATGGTACTGGACTGGACTTCAAACGTTTGTGAAGAGTAGTCTTATTATGTTTGTGGAACGTGACTGACCTACAATTGTGGAGTGCTTAGGCACTGAGTATTATAGCACTTGTGGTGGTTTGGTATTATATGTCGGTGAAAGCTGTGCGGTGCTATATCTCAGACTTTTCAGAATTTACGTTTTAGAACGACAAGCGTGTTTTGCTCAAGTGAATATATCTTTAAAACAAGTGTTACACCCAGTGAACACAGTATTACGAGGTACAGTATCTGTGTGATATAATAAGTGGAGATTATGAGAATCTACAAGTCGTGATGATACACAGAGACACCGAAGGGTACTTATCTACATATATGTGCATTGTTCAACGGACTATCTGCAAATGGTAGCTTTGTCCTCGCTTTCTTTTTTCCACTGTTTTCATTGGTGTTGCAAATATGGAGTCTTCCAGTAATATTTTGTGTGTGTATTATATGTATATTTTGATGTGTTGGTGAGGTGCTCATGCACGGATTTTATTGAGAATATAGTTATTTTAGAATCAGTAGAGTTATTGATGAACCTAAGTGCAGTTCCTACCTATTTAGTCGTATTCAGAAGATTAGGTAAGGTCTGGAACAGATGTACCAGTACGCATATTTTGTGTACAGGCCCTGGGAGAGAAAGAATTATTATCATGCTCTATTAAAATTCTAGGGATCCATTCTGGTGAACTTTTTTTTATTTTTATTTTTATTAATTTATTTCAATTATTTTATTAAGTTTGTGAGTAATTTTATTTGATATTTTATTATTATTCACAAATAGTTACAACACTCAACCACTATCATCTCATTTACACACCTTCTCACATTCAGGACTTTATTTAAGTAATCCTCCCATTTTTTCCTTATCTCCTCTGATTGTGCTTTGTTCTCTCCTCTTTTTCCCTTTCACCTGCTTTGTGTAGACTCTCTCCTTTTTCTTCCTTCTTACAAGTCCGTATAGCATCCTATTTCTGCTATACACATCCTCTCCCAACTGTCGTGTAAATCCCTCCCAGCTTTACTACTTTCTTGCATCTTCTATTCATTTCCTGATACTTTCTTCTGTTTTATCCCTATTTCATAGTTCCCATGTTTTGTCGTATTTTCCCTGCTTCCTTTACTCTCTCATCCTACCATGGGGTCTCTTTGTCTTTCACACTTTTAGCTATTCTGCCAAAAGCAATTTCTGCACCGTTTACAAATCCCTTCTTGAACAGAATTCTATACTTAATTCTCTTTTTTCTTACAATTATCTTCACCTAGGTTACTTCATCAAGGGATGATTCCACTCATTCTACCTGTTTATATAGTACTTCCTTTACAAAGACAGATATGCCTTCTGGATAACGACTTTTACGTACTCTCCTCTATTTTGTTTTATTCCAGATATTATAACCCGGTATATATAGTTCACATCCTACCGGGAGCCATGTTGCAATCATTCCCGTTATCTCATTTTCAGACACTGATTTCCTCACCTCATCACTTCCCAGCTTATTCAATACACCTGCTATATTTACACAGCCTATATTCCATACTAGTTATTTTCCTGTCGGGAATTTCCACAATACTCAATGCTCTACTACGAGTGACGTGTTTATTTCTAGTTGCACGATACTTCCACTTGGGAAGCTAATTGTGCCATCCTCTTTATCCCTCATCCCCTTTTTTATCCTAAACGTCTTTCAAATTTAATGGTACCTTGCATTTGTATCCTTTCCTTGCTGTGCTGTCATCCATTCAGGAAACAGCTTTCTCTTCTGCTTCCGCACTGCTGATAGCGAAGTGGACGCTACACACAACAATGCTCCGACTTCCGGGCACCTCAGCTGTTTCTGCTCCATTATCACATGCTGGTCTGCCTACCGTGGAACTGACCTTCCCACTCACTGCTAACACATCAGGGTGTGCTTCCATTCCCTGTAGCTGCTTTGCGGACTAAGATCTGCTCGAAGAATATCCTACCACTGTGAAGGCCACCACACACAGAAAGCTAAGCTAAGCTACGCTATACTATGCTACGCTAAGCAATGCCAAGCTGTGGTGTGCTATGACACGAATAAAAAGCTAAGCTAAACTATGCTAGACAGCACTTTTATTGTCTCGCTGTTGTAAATAATCAATTACTCTCTCTGCACTACTGCTCGGTGGCATGATTTTTTCGAAGTGGTTCGACTGGCTGAGATTGTGTAGGTGTGGGGGCGGACGGAACATATGATAAATCAGATATATGTGATAGGGAGTGTTGGTCATCGCATTCCGGACTCTCAGTCATCTGGGTGGATACTTCAGTTATCTTTTGAAGTCGACATGTTTCCTGCCTGTCAGTGTTTGAATGTGTGCTGTAGGAAAATTAAGCTATTAATACATCCAAACGTATATTAAGAAATGACATGGAGATCTGTTTATGGAGAATGAACAAATGGAACTGTCCTAGTCCTTGTGCCTCAAACGCAATTATTCATGTTGTTCATTTTATTAGTGAAATGTTTATAATGTCTTAGCTGCAAAACATAACAAATCGAGACGTTATTTTCTTATAACCTCGAATGAATTACATTCTTTTTAAATTATAATATACTCAACATATAAATTCACTTATAGTTTCATCAATTTTTAATATTTTTAAAAATATTTTAAATATTAGTCGTGCGTTAAAATGCCAGTTCACCTTCTTGTAGAAATATAAGGCAGAAGGAATTCCATTTGTTTGTGGAAGATCCACTCCTTCATTTTTTCCCTTCCTGTCCACTTTTACTCTCTTTGTCTCGTTAGTGCCTCCCTAAACCAGTCTCTCTATCTTTTTCATAAGTTTTAAAGTTCTTTACCTAAAACAATATATGCTATTATTTTACTTTTCACTTTCTTAGTAACTGTTGATATATTTAAGAATATGGCATTCAGTTGCAGAACAGGCGGTTCGACTGTATCTGCTAAATTGTAAATAATGTGCGTAATGCCATGCATTCTTCTCAAACAATTAGAACTGTCAAAATTGTGATTATATAGCTAATTAATAAATTGTAGTCTACTTAAAACAATTTAAAGTATCGTACTGAACTAATTTCCTGCCAACAGTTTTCCTTTCTTATCAAATCTCTGTAGTAATTTGATGACAAAACATAAAGGCAGGGATATCTTTTCACCTCCCCAATTAGTCGTCCTTCTTTTGGCCCGTTATCCATTGTATTAAAATATCGAAGTACTACACCAGAAGAGACTCACACGGCACGACTAAACACATACGACAGCCCGCAGAACTAACTGCTCAGAAATGAAAAGCGCATGCGCCAGGCCAGCTACAGCCGAGAAAATCGCCTGCCTAGCGATCTGTCTAGCTTAGCTTAGCGGCCTGTGTGTGTCATCGTACTTAAATGCATTGGAAGCGATATTTTTCACAACACGGCGTACCTTAGCATGGCTTAGCCTAGCTTTCTGTGTGTGGTGGCCTTAAATCTGTTTCCGTGGATAAATGCTTTGAGACCTGAATGATGTGATTTGTCTAAGTGAAAGCGTAATGTTATCACGTCTTTCATCTCTTCCGTGTCCAGTTCTTTCCTGATCCATATTTTAGTTCCTTTCAAGTTCCTGGCATTTTCCTAAACTCTACATACCTTTAGACTTGACACCATACAAACTTTTATAGGTCTTCTCCTTCCCGTATTCTTTCCCATTCTAAAAACCTAGTCAATGTCGTCCTCATTACAGTCCACTTTCACTTTCTCCCTGATCAGCGAGGTGACTTTATCATCTCAATGAAATTCTCCTTCTTGGAGTCTTCCACTTCATGTATTACTACAGTATATCCCTTAATTCAAGTCTCTAAACCTTTCTTCTTTAAGTCTAGTCCTCAATTAATTTGCCTCCTAAAATTCAAAAGATTACCAAACAATAAGAAATCATCTTCAGTTAATATGATATCCTCAAACTTAACAGTATTTTAAAATAATTCCTTTATGTTGGAAATAGAAAAAATGAAAGCTAAAACATATTAGGGATGGAACCTCTTGGTATTCCTAGCAAATATAATTGCCAGTATTCATTTGCCCTTTCCAAAGCTTGAAATCTGAAATAAAAGAAATTGTCATAAAATATTATAAATTGAGTGTTTTTTCTTGTAGGTTTCAATTTAAGCTATTTATAAAAACAAGTCAAATTAAAGCGAGCCAAGCCTGTATTTGAAAAAAGACATAGAGAAAAAACAAACAAAAACCTATGGCACTACAGCCCTTACGGGCCGTGGCCTACCAAACAACTAGTGCTCAGACCGAAGGCCTGCAGATTACGATGTGTGATATGGTCAGCAGCACAAATCCTTTCAGCTGTTATTCTTGGCTTTCTAGACAAGACAATTACTCACCGTCAGATATCTCCCCAATCGTAAACACATAAGCGCAGTGGACCTCACATCATCCCTCAGATCCAGGTAAAAATCCATGATCTGGCTCGGAATCAAACGCAAGACTTCCAGGTGAGAGGCAGGCGTATTAACCACAGATCATGGGGCTAGCATACAGAGGAACACTTCCTACATCAAGACAAGATGTACCCAGATGGCACTTTCCACGAGTAATGATACTGGCCTGCATCCAGAAACAAACCTGTTGGGGCCTGTGAAGTAATGGGTGTACAAGAACAGTAATTGATAGTGAGAGGGCCAATCCGTGTGAAAATAGCAATGAATGACGATGTGAAGATCGTCCTTGTTTCTTCTTTCCGTTGTTCCCTCTTCTCATACTGGGCCGACGACCTTCATGTTAGACTCGTAGAAGCAACAATCATCATCATCATGATGATGATCATTATCTTTCCATACTGACCAGACATTGTGTTTATCCTAAAGTGTATTCCTCTCCTAGTTTCCATATTTATATACATAATCAAACTACTGTATGTATAGTTTGACCTGGTTTAAAGGAAGCATTAAACTGCAATATTTCAAACGAAGTATGAAGCTAAATACTGAACAGAGGTTGCGGATCAAAAAAAAAAAAAAAAAAAAAACTGTACACCAATTTTCTCACATGATCTTCTCACCAACTGTATTTCTATAAAAAGAGAAATCCAAAGAAGAGTGTTAACTGGCATACAATAGAAGGGTTGGCAGAATGAGTAAATCTTACTTTATTTGTCAGCCGCCCCAACTGTCACATCCCTGTGTATGATAGTATTATCCAATAACCTATGCAAGTATGTTCTCTCTCTCTTTCTTTTGGCACAGCATGTAACTGTTAAGTTACAGATCCCCAAGACTTGAAAAAACGCGCTCTTCCAGCATTTATCTAAAGCGAGTGTGTAAACATCTGGGAGGTCAAATTTCAGATAGCCATTATCAATAAAATTCAAACCTCAGTTCTTTAAATAATGCAGCTTTACTCGCCTATACAGGTGGGTTCCTGAACGGGAAAGAGTTCTGATTTGAAATTAGCTAAAAGAAAAATTATCTTTGGTCTAATGCTTGTGAATTTAAAATAACAATATTCTTCACGGTTCAATAACGGGAGGATTTCTGACATGCCTCAAAACATCATCATATGGTAGTTAGTAGGAGTAATACTTTAACCACGGGCCAGTTTAACCATGTGCTGGTAAACTACATGGCAGTACACGGCAGGTAAACTATCCGGGCGTGTAAATCAGCTGGCACTTTGCCTTGTGTGCTACCACCTCCACGTAAGCGATAGGTAGCTACCTGGAACTAGACACCGATATACAGGGTTGGCTAGACTGATTTTCAGTGACTTCTCACTTTCGAGTGACGTGCTATTTATCGTCAAAGGTATGAGGCTCATTTCGATTGTCTATTTGCATTGCTGATTATCACCAACAAGCATAATAAGGGGAGCTTTCGTGAGGTTAATCTATGAGGTACCGAGCTCGATAGCTGCAGTCGCTTAATTGCGGCCAGTATCCAGTATTCGGGAGATAGTAGGTTCGAACCCCACTGTCGGCAGCCCTGAAGATGGTTTTCCGTGGTTTCCCATTTTCACACCAGGCAAATGCTGGGGCTGTACCTTAATTAAGGCCACGGCCGCTTCCCTCCCATTCCTAGCCCTTCCCTGTCCCATCGTCGCCATAAGACCTATCTGTGTCGGTGCGACGTAAAGCAACTAGCAAAAAAAAAAAAAAAAAAAAAAATCTATGAGGTTCAAAATCAATTCTTAACTGGACTTAAAATCTCGAAATTTGAATGTTTAAATGTTCTTACGCCAGTTATAAGCTGCCATGTAAGGCATTTCGAATTTATTTTCGTTCCCTGCCGTTGTTGTTTACTTACTTTCACATGCTTCCATGTGCGTATATAGACACATCTTCCTTATGGACTTACTGCTTTTGAGCATTTTTTTTTTGCTTTACGTCGAAACGACAAAGATAGATAGGCCTTACAGCGACGATGGGATAGGAAACGGCCGTGGCCTTAACTGAGGTACAGCTCCAGCATTTTCCTGGTGTGCAATTGGGAAACCACGGAAAACCATCTTCAGGACTGCCGACAGTGAGAATGGAGCCCACTATCTCCCGGATGAAATGAAATGTCATATGGCTTTTAGTGCCGGGATATCCCAGAACGGGTTCCGCTCGCCAGGTGCAGGTCTTTCTATTTGACTCCCGTAGGCGACCTGCGCGTCATGATGAGGATGAAATGATGATGAAGACAACACATACACCCAGCCCCCGTGTCACTGGAATTAACCAATTAAGGTTAAAATCCCCGACCCGGCCGGGAATCGAACCCGCGGCCCTCTGAACCAAAGGCCAGTACGCTGACCGTTCAGCCAACGAGTCGGACTCCCGGATGAAAGCTCACAAGTACGAGTCTTTAACCGCACGGCCAACTCGCCCAGTTTTGAGCATTCTGTCTGCAAGCTTCTGTGAATTGATTATCTTAACGATCCTTTATTTTGAACTAGATCCGTGACCTCGTTTAGTTTCACATGCTTCTATTTACTGATAATGTATTTCATTCTAATGTTTAACTTTATGAAGATAAAAAACAAACTGGGGTAAATACCGTTTACAGAGAGAAAAAAAACGGAATTCGGGAACGGAATAATTTACCAAGGAGATTATTCGATAGATTTCCAAGTCTTTGAAATCATTTACGAGAAGACTAGGCAAACTGATGGGCAGTCTGAGACGAGGTCTCGAGAGTAGCGCAGGCATGATTTCTCGCGAGAAATTTCGAGATCTCGAGAGCGTTGTCCCCGCATTGTGTGGCGAGCAGCGTGTCGTAAGCCTACAGGTAGGCGGAGCTGAATGTTGTTTGTGCCGAGTATGCAAATAGCCAATCACGAGCCTTCTTCATTCCGTAAGTACGTGTCAACAAGCTACTAGGGCGTTCAGTACTTCATCATTTCTACCGAGGTCTATTTCGACGCAGTGTAACAAAATTATAAAGGATACGCATTCTGGCATTATATGCAGCGGTTAGTAGACGAATGAGTGGGCTACGTACAGAAACTCACAACTACTGTATGTACACAAACCTACCTGGATACTAAAGGCGTGCATTATTCGAACTCGAGACGGGGCAAGAGGCGCCTTGCTGCATATGCAACCGCCATTACGCGTGTGTGCGACGCGTAATCTAAAATGCCCGAGTTTGCTCCAATTCTTTCAACATGTAGATGTACATCGTTATGAGACCACACATTCAATATCATATGACAGCTGCTTGTGTTTACCGATATTTTGGTGACGAAGGAACGAAAAAAGGGGTTGAACTATTGTTACGTGGATAGTTATATCTCAAAAACTGAATATATTGCATACGTGAACATTTTTAATTGGAATGTCCTATAAAAGTAAAGAAACGTGTATTTCTCTCTTTTCGGAAATCCACTTAATGGGGTGAAAAGAATTGAAAAAGTGAAACAATTTTAAAAATGGGTATATCTACAGTATATCTCAAAAACGTTACACATTCCAGACGTGAAAATTGGTATTTCCTTTCAAAATAAAGAAACACGTATTCATTTGTTTCCGGAAAATCCACTTAAGGGGCGGGGGTGGTTGTGATAAGGACGGGAAAAGGGGTTGAATCCCATGATTGGGGTTCTTCTATCTCAAATCTGAATGTGTTACAGACGTGAACATTGGTTATTTCAAATCTGCATCACAAGAAGCTACCCTGTCGACTCCAACTGCGTGGTATCCAGGTAGGTGTACATCCTATCTACAGTTATTAACAAATTATAAGTGTTATTCAGCTAAGATGTCCACCTGAAATAACTCGTGAACCGTTTAAGATACTGACATTCTGTTTTCACTTTCGTTAATGGTATTAAGGGACTCACGGTTCAACATGCAGTGCTTTCCTAGGCTTTTGACAACATTTATCGGCACACACGTTTCCTCATGAGAACTGTTGATATACTATCCAGCTTACGCTCATAGTTACTGGGACGTTGCACAGCTCGTAGCACAGGAGAATCGATCTCGAGAGCGTTGCCCACCATCCCTGTCGTAAGAACTGCACCAAACTCGAGTATTTTAGATTACACATTCCAGTTATGTGTAATAGTGGTTGCATACGCAGCAAAGCACATCTTTCCCGTCTCCAGTATCCAGGTAGGTGTACATCCTATCTACAGTTATTAACAAATTACACAGGGTTATTCAGTTAAGCTGTCCACCTCAAATAACTCGTGAACAGTATAAGATACTGACACTCTGTGTTTGCTTTCGTCAATGGTATTAAGGGGTTCATACTTGAACATATAGAGTACATTTCCAGGCTTTTGACAAAATTTATTTGCTCACACGTTTCCATATGGGAACGTTATTTCACGCAGTAACTGCTTATGATATACTATCCAGCTTACACGCGTAATTACTGGGACGTAGCACAGATCGCAACACAAAAGAGTCGGTCTCGAGATCTGTGACGTCAGTCTCGAGAGAGAGCGTTGCCCATCCATCATTACAATCTACCACCTGGGCGACAGTCATAAGTGCAGGTCAATGATGATTGGAACCAATCATAAATTCATTTTCTATAAGTGGCACACATATAACGAAAGCATTTTCCTAGTAGACATAGTATTGTGATTAAACATTTCAATGAAATAAATTACCAACAAAAGAACGTAATGAAAAGAGGCATGCAGATGTATACAACAGCTAATTATAATGACTTGAACCTACGTACCTCATATTACAAAGCGAGCGCCTTAGCTATTACGCTACACGAACGTATGAAGTAGCTACTGTATGATACATACAACGGGGTCGATGACCTTCGATGTTAGGCCCCTTAAAACAAGCATCATCATCAGCACGATACATATAACTTATATATAACAAGATTCGCACGGGTGGATTTCGTAATTTGATACTGCACTAAGACATTACCTCGAAATTCCTAAAGTATAAAAACTCACCGAAAAACTGAGTTTTATTTACTCTCTTTGTAATCCACGTTTGTGGTATTGCCTTTTGTGGCTAAGATGACCAAGCCACTGGCAGAGCTATCTTTGGAACATGCGACATAGAACTGTACACGTGAGAAACAGCCCCCTCTCAAGTCGAAAAAATACGTGTTTATTTTCAATGGAGATTCAAAATACCAATTTTCACGTGTGTAACATCTCCAGTTTTTGAGATATAAGTATCCTCTTTCTTTATCTGTTTACCCTCCAGGGTTGGTTTTTCCCTCGGACTCGGTGACGGGTCCCACCTTTATCGCCGCAAGGGCAGTGTCCTGGAGCGTGAGACATTGGGTCAGGGGATACAACTGGGGAGGAGGACCAATACGTCGCCCAGGCGGCCTCACCTGCTACGCTGAACAGGGGGCAAATAGGGGGATGGGAAGATTGGGAGGGATAGATAAGGAAGAGGGAAGGAAGCGACCGTGGCCTTAAGTTAGGTACCATCCCGGCATTTGCCTGGAGAAGTGGGAAACCACTTCGAAGATGGCTGACGTGGGAATCGAACCCACCTCTACTCCGCTAACCTCCCGAGGCTGAGTGGACCCCGTACCACTTTTCAAATTTCGTGGCAGAGCCAGGAATCGAACCCGGGCCTCCGGGGGGTGGCAGCTAATCACGTTAACCACTACAACACAGAGGCAGACAAAATAAATAAATACGTGTTTATTGTTAAAGGAGATTCCAAATACCAATTTTCACGTTTGTAACATTGGCTATTCAGTTTTTGAGAAATAAGTATCCTCATAAAATGAATTAGACTCCTTCACTTCTTTCCACCCCCACCACTTTATGTGGACTTTCCGAAAACAATATCCAAAAATCCTTCCTTTGTGGACACCTACACTGTAATATAAATGTATACCCCAAATTTAATTTCTTTATGTCCAGTAGTTTTGGCTCAGCGATGAAGAATCTGTCAGTCAGGACATGTTATTTTAAATGTATAGATGTCTAAAAACTGAAAAATTGGAAAACTAAAGCCCATTTAAATTGATTTCCTAACAGGTTTTGTATTGTTATATAGTTTCTTTGCGAAAGTTTAGACATATAATATGTCCCTGACGCTGTAGATGTGAGAAGCTGGTGTGACTGTTGCAATTCAAGGGAAACACTCATATTCAAAATCCTGCAATACAATACCGATCACTGTTATGGTATCATGCTTTTTATCCACATGCTAAGCTAATTTAAACTGTATGTCACCAAAAATACAGCTAATAATGTTCAGCTCTCAAAACTTGCCTGGCAGGTAAAGTCTTACTGGACCCTCCAAGTGGCCGATAAATTATGTACCGGGTAACTACGATTTATGCTGTCGATAGAGCTATGCAGGAACGGTCAAACAGAAATATCCTTTTACGCGGAGGGCAAGTTACGTGCTACTTTACCCGTAGGTAGTAGAACCAGCCCCAAGTAGACAGTTCTTGGATTTATTATCTAGCTTTTCCCACTGAACATCTCAAGCTATTCCCAGATTTTCAGGTTCTGTCACCTAGTTCATATTTTTTTTAAAAAGATGAAAATAACTTTCCAGTATCACAACACAGGTTACTTATAAGGCAATAGTATTTAGGATAGGCACAGAAGAAATAAAACTGACACATATGTGAAAAAGCGTGGCATATATATTGGAAAGTAAATTCTGAAGATGAGGTTTATTTACAAACAAACTTAAAAAACCTATCATTGTTAGACTCTTTACATAAAAAATATTGTAGTTATAATTGCAACTCACAGCTGTCAATGAAAACATTACACATGTGGTGAACATTTATGGAGAATTATCAATTTGCACATGAACACTTAAAAAAAAAGAAAAACCACACACACAGGAAAAATAGGAACTAACTGCAATATGAAAAAAGATGTTCTGGCAAAAAAGCAATAAAAACAATTGTAACAAAGCATGGCTATTTGCATATAAAAGGTCTCCCAATAATGAAAGGCAACATAATGTACAACCGATCAAAAAATAACCAAATAATGATAATCAAAATCACATACATTTAGCTCCCAATATTGAAAGGCAATATAATGTACAACCGATCAAAAAATAACCAAATAATGATAATCAAAATCACATACATTTAGAAGCAATAAAACCTGATATAAACAAACAACTTTCTAGACGAGGTGGTGTGAGAATTCAGAACAGTTTAAGTTACTGACATTTTATACACATTTAAAATAAGTGTCCAGTAATATTTCAGTTTGTCAGTAGGCTATATATATATTTACAAACAAACTTAAAAAAAACCTATATATATATATTCTGTACATCTTTAAATATCAAATTTTATATTTAAAAATTTACATTATTTAGCACATCTGTAGCAATGGAAGATCAATGTTCTACAGGATCACAGAAATTATCTTGTAAAAATACTTGAAGTTATAAATACAGACTGAATTAAAAAATGAAATAATTACTATGACCATTGTCTGAGGCAGATTCAAAACGTTGTCTTCCAAGTTCAATATGATAAACACCAATTTACAGGGTGAATCACCTAAAACTATTGCTGCGAATGTGGTTTCCAAGCACTTTATGTTTTTTTAAATGGAACAATGCATATTAACATGAAAAAACATAAAAGTAGAGACATACAGAATCACAACAGCTTTTGTTGCAAGAAAATTACAAATACTTTATACTGTATGTATAATGTTATTTTCACGTGAATGGTATGAGTACGTCATCTCACTCTGTTTAGTTTCACTTTTCACTTCTAAAATCTGTCAAGTTTCAATTCTTAAGAGCCATTTTGACCTTCAGCGTAGGCTCACTTCAATAACATGTGACCTATGTAGGGAAGAGCTCTCAGTGTACTGCTGTGTGGTGGAGTTTTGGCAGAGCTACTGAAATCGCATATGACTGCAAGTTTCTTTTTTGTTAATATTTAGAAATAAAACATTATTAATTAAGTTGGTAGTCGGTCTTTGTTTTGGTGTTCGGAATTTAGTTAACTGTTGTAAGTGCAATGCTTCATAAGGTTTTAAAAGTTTTTTTAAATTTCAAGTTTATATCACGCAGCCGTCAACCAGTGCAAAAATGATATTTACAACACTTGCATCTTGGGGTGTTTACACAACCTTAACTTTCAGTCCCAGTTCACTCAATATTATTATTCAAAACATTTCTGCATGAGTTAGACAGCAACATACAGTAATTAGACCTACAATTTTTGTAGTAATTTTATATCTTTTTCTGCTATCACTGCTTATACCACACAACCTCAATTTCCATTCCCTATTCGTCCAATCTTATTATCATGCATATTTTTTACTTGAGTTGGACGATGGCAAGCTCATCACGCCTAGAAAAATGTCACTACTGACTTAACCACTGCTTGCATTTAACACAACCTCAATTTCCATCCACATTGATTCAATCTTATTCTCGCACGAAATATTTAAGAATAATAAATAATCCTTCGGGGAAAGGGAAACATTTGATGATTACTCAAATCAGCAATGAGAAAGGTTTTATGATAGGAGAGTTACTATGTTTCGAATCTGACTTCACACAAGACATATGTCATCATGAGGAACTGAATGGGGAGGTATTCAAATAATGCTTTGTTAATATTCTTTCCCGCCTTCAACCCAATGCGCCTTACTGTTCAGTTAGCATTGAGACACTGCAGAACCAATTGTGGAGAAAGGGGAATAAAATTAAATATTCCAACAGGAATCTCTTACGAACCACACAGCATTGAGTTTGGAACTTCTTTAATGCCATCCTACAGCGTGTTGAGGACTTGTGTGGCATGCATCGGATAGATGATATTACACTGCCAGAGGGAAGGCAAGTTTTAAAATTACCCCTATACTACTGCTCACTGAATCCCACTGAAAGTCTGTGGAGCCTAGTAAAAGGTCATGTGGTGCATAACAGCAAAACTTGCGCCTTTATGGAAGTAAGAAAACTGTTTCCTCAAAACTGAGAAATGTGTGTAAAAGGGTCATCAAGACAGAAGAAAACAGAATGTGGGGCACATACTGGCTAGTAGAGGATGCCACTGAATGGGTTGTAAATATTTATTTTTTTTTTGCTAGGGGCTTTACGTCGCACCGACACAGATAGGTATTATGGCGACGATGGGATAGGAATGGCCTAGGAGTTGGAAGGAAGCGGCCGTGGCCTTAATTAAGGTACAGCCCCGGCATTTGCCTGGTGTGAAAATGGGAAACCACGGAAAACATCTTCAGGGCTGCCGACAGTGGGATTCGAACCCCCTATCTCCCGGATGCAAGCTCACAGCCGCGCGCCTCTACGCGCACGGCCAACTCGCCCGGTGGTTGTAAATAAAAACGAATGACTCGGTGATAACGATGCTATGGAGGGGACTGAGGGACTAAATTGGCACTAAATTGGCAAGTACATTTTTCTTCAGAATTATACTGAACTAGCATTTACCCACGGGCTCCACCTGCAATGTATCATGTTGTTCATTAATGTTCCCACAGATGTACTTCCAAAAGATTTGAGGTAATGAACTAATACACATAAACTGTTGGGGTAATAGAATGTAATATTATATTAATAAACACTTGCAAATACATTGAAATTGTACATCATTTGTTTTTCTGCGGTTCAATAACTTTTTTTTTTGCTAGGGGCTTTACGTCGCACCGACACAGATAGGTCTTATAGCGACGATGGGATAGGAAAGGCCTAGGAGTTGGAAGGAAGCGGCCGTGGCCTTAATTAAGGTACAGCCCCAGCATTTGCCTGGTGTGAAAATGGGAAACCACGGAAAACCATCTTCAGGGCTGCCGATAGTGGGATTCGAACCTACTGTCTCCCGGATGTAAGCTCACAGCCGCGCGCCTCTACGCGCACGGCCACTTCGCCCGGTAAATAACTTTTTGAACTTGCTGCAAATTATTGATATAGACTCATTAACTAAGTATATCTTTTCTAGCTGAGAAATCATTAATCCAGTGCCGCAGGATAAAAAATATAATTTTTCACACACACTGATGTAGTACAAGCGTACAGACCAGCAGAAGTTTCTACTATTAAGCATGTAGTTAAGATTTTGCCTAATGATGAAGTTGAGGTGAAAGATTCAGAGGAGACTTTCCAATCTTCAATTAAAAGTCTCTACAGGCTAGAATAAACAAAGTCAATAAAATATGTGTTAAAGTCACTGTTTAGAATCAAGAAATGAAGAGGAATGCAAAACTAAGATACACACGATTGAAGCAAGGTAATCCACACCTGAAAGCAATCATTCCATACTCATTCATGGAAATGAGGTTAATTTCCAAGATAATATATCGCTAAATTGTATAATAGATATTCCTTGCTATTTTAAGTTCCATGTTGCAACACAAAGCAAAATCTTCCACCTGTAAACAATCATTTGATACTCATTTATGGAAATGAGGTTAATTTTCCAGAGAATAAATTTGTTACCTGTAATCAATCATTTGATGCTCATTTATGGAATTGATGTTAATTTTCCAGAGAATAAATCACCACTATAGATTGTATCTTGGATATTCCTTGCTACTTTAAGTTCAATGTAATTTGTTTGGCCAGTCTATCTGCCGAGAGTTTTGGTACAAAAAATATGAGATTTATAAGCTATAACGTTTTCATCATCAGGTTCTATTGGTTCCAACTCAGATTGGGAATTATCCTCATACCACAATAAGAATCCATTATATTATAAGAATGTCATACGATTTTACCTACATTTAATTTCTGTATCAGAAATATTGGACCTTAAGCAAGACAGACACCCTCTGCGCCAATGTTCAACATTCAATTCTCTATCTGAAGATGCACTTGAAATACAGAACTCAATAGAAGTATCTGAACTTTGCATTCAACCAGCATTTTATACTTTTAATGTGCAATTTTAGAGTATTCACTAAACAATGGCACATTTTAATCATCACTGTAAAAAATCATGTCTTACTATTCTAACAGTCTAATTGTAATTGATGTAAAACCTGAAAATTTTATTTTTTATTGATCAGTACAACAACATTATTTTATCTATAACATTTCATCACTCCACCATTTTATATGTACATTATCGCATCACATACACAGATCACTCTTTAAAAAAAAATTATTTCCACAATGTAATTTTGTTTTAGGACTTCAGCAAATCCATAACTGTATCTTAGTTAGGCTGATGATGGCCCACAATAGGGTCGAAACTGGTCCCTTGATAACATATTGTAATGTATTTATAGGCATTGCAATTCTTGTACAGTAATGAGTAGGTGGAATAAACTTTGTAAATTATATGTAATCTTAATTCAATACGGAACCAATAATGAAATTTATAACCTTGAATAAAAAATGGTTTCAAGACAAAAAACCTTCTATTCGTACACATCACATATTATGACAATATAACTACCTCTACAACCCATCTGATTCATTTATGGGATTTAGGTTAATTTTGCAGAGCAGAATGTAGGCAACTTCCAATGAAGAGTTTAGTCCTGTACATCTGTAAGAGGTTGACCAACGAGCTAGAAAGAATGCTATAGAGTGGCTAACATGCCTACTACAGTACTCTGGGTGCTGCTAAAGCGAAATAGCGATGCCATACTTTAAGCGCCATCCACACTGTTTCATCCGCTTATAGTGCATTACTATTTTATAGATTAGACACAATAAATTAAATGGATAAATTATTCATTTATGTGTGGGGTATATAACAGCACAAACTGTAGCAAAAACACTACGGATGTATCATATTTCAAAATAAGTTTTTAGTAGTACAGTACATAGTTTTGGTGATTAGGTTTGTACCACAGCCCAGCATGTATACAGTAGGCCTACTTTACTCTTCTTGTAGTAACTGACGAAAAAGTGAAAGGCGATAAATTATGAATGCCCAGTTCATAGAGTAAGATGTAGTAGGTCTACAGCTTGAACACGTTTCCTGATCCCTGTATGGTGCAAAGAGGGCCTGTAAAGTGGCTGGCCACACCCCCCCAATCTGACACCTCTACATTTTTTCTGTGGTGAAGGCCAAAATATATTGTCTACAAGGACATACTGGACGACACGCAATGCTGCATTGGGCAGCCTGTATGGACATTAGAAATGTCAACATCATGTGCATGAAAGACTGGAAGCATGTATTGAACGCAACTGGTAAATTTACACATACAGGTGAGGTAGGCAAACATACCCTAGAAGCGGGTAGTCAACTAGAACAGACAGCACTCCCATATGGAAATGATGATATATCATGAACTACTAGAACTAGGATCCTGCAACAAAAACCATTGTGATTCTAATTGTCCCTAATTTTAAATGCTTTGTGTTAATAAGCATTCTTCCATTTAAAAAAACAAAAACATTATCTTCAACTGGTATATCCCTTGACACAGTAATGCAGTAAACACAGTCTAAGTAAATACACTCATTTAAAAGTTTTTGATACCAGGTGAAGTAAAGGAGCTCTTGAATTATTAGGTGTTCCCCAGGACATGTAATCCACCTTCTCTCTCTCTCTCTCTCTCTCTCTTCATTGTTGGAATCGCTGTATGAGCTACATTTATGAGCACCTGTATGTACTTCCATCTGCAAAAACAGTGCATCAATAGCACATGTGTGGAAATATTTGCGGTGGTCGATTTTAGATGATTCATCCTGTATAGATGATTTGGTCATTTCATGAAGTTATATCAGAGAAAATATTCTTGGAAAACAATCTTCAATTGGTATATCCCTTGACACAGTAATACAGTAAATATAGACAGTCTAAGTAAATATACTCATTTAAAAATATCTGTGATACCAGGTGAAGTAAAGGGGCTCTTGAACTATTAGGTGTTCCTCAGGACATGTAATCCACCTTCTCTCTTTCCAATGGCATCACGCTGCCTGCATCAACTCTTAGTAAGAAATACACATGAATCAAATTCCCAATTAGTCTAAAATACAGCCTGTTTCCTTCATTTTAACCCCTTTTACACAATTTTCCAGCAATAAAAACTTCCAATATTAAAAATTAAATGATACGGTCACACAAATAGCAACACAATAACTCATACACCACTAAAGCAGGCTTAACTAATTCCATACAATTAAAGAAGAAAAGAAAAGTGCTGCTGTTGCTTAACACAATAACTCTCCTTGTCTCACCTACAAAATGCTTATCATTACAAGATATTAGAATCATTCCGTATTGACGGTTTTCACTTTACAATGGCGAAAAATGAAAGTATCCTCCTATTCAATACATCATATATTCCGTCATTAGACGGAGTAAACAAGTTCAGACATGTTTCGGCTCGTTTGAGCCATCTTCAGTGAAAAAATTAGGGGGGTTGGAATAATTTACATAATATGAGTTGAAAAAATGCTAAAAAACATAATGAAAGCGCAAATGAAAAAACAAACAAAAGAGCCTAGACGGAAACAAAATAGCACAAATATACAATATTTACATCAATATGCATAGCAAAAAACAACTTATTGTGACAAAATTCAGTGAAACAGGTGTTAATTTGAAATAATAATTGATACTAAAAACTGCGTTAACCTAAGAAACAAGGGAATGAGAAAACAAATGATGCAGATGGAAATGAATAATAGTAGCACATGGTGAGGTTGTGGACCTCATAGTTTACAAATTATTAGTTTATAAAAACGATAAAACAGTTTGAAATCGCTGTCAAAATCCTAGTGGAAACCCATCACATAAAATTGGTCAGGAGGAGAGCGGGAGCAAACATTTTGAGAGAAACCAAGCCTGAATTAACCTGCAGGCGAAAAGCCTGTGATAAGGAGAAAAAACACCTTAAATTTAAGGCTTCAGAAATAGCAGCATTCTTAATATCTTCTCAATCTAGCGGTCCCTTTCTTCATTATTGTTTCATAATGTTGGCTGGTGTTTTGCCTTATTATAGAGGGGTCGGAAGGGCCGCATATAAAAATATGAGAAGCTGTGTTAGGTAGAAGACAGATGCATACTACAATTTACTATGCATCTGTCTTCTACCTAACACAGCTTCTCATACTTTTATATGCGGCCCTTCCGACCCCTCTATAATAAGGCAAAACACCAGCCAACATTATGAAACAATAATGAAGAAAGGGACCGCTAGATTGAGAAGATATTAAGAATGCTGCTATTTCTGAAGCCTTAAATTTAAGGTGTTTTTTCCGCTTATCACAGGCTTTTCGCCTGCAGGTTAATTCAGGCTTGGTTTCTCTCAAAATGTTTGCTCCCGCTCTCCTCCTGACCAATTTTATGTGATGGGTTTCCACTAGGATTTTGACAGCGATTTCAAACTGTTTTATCGTTTTTATAAACTAATAATTTGTAAACTATGAGGTCCACAACCTCACCATGTGCTACTATTATTCATTTCCATCTGCATCATTTGTTTTCTCATTCCCTTGTTTCTTAGGTTAACGCAGTTTTTAGTATCAATTATTATTTCAAATTAACACCTGTTTCACTGAATTTTGTCACAATAAGTTGTTTTTTGCTATGCATATTGATGTAAATATTGTATATTTGTGCTATTTTGTTTCCGTCTAGGCTCTTTTGTTTGTTTTTTCATTTGCGCTTTCATTATGTTTTTTAGCATTTTTTCAACTCATATTATGTAAATTATTCCAACCCCCCTAATTTTTTCACTGAAGATGGCTCAAACGAGCCGAAACATGTCTGAACTTGTTTACTCCGTCTAATGACGGAATATATGATGTATTGAATAGGAGGATACTTTCATTTTTCGCCATTGTAAAATGCTTATCATGCAAAACGAAATGCAAGCTGACTGCACATTGTCCTGTCCTGACCTATTTACTGAGAACAAATGTTTGCATAAGATGCCATTAGTACTATTCATTTTTTATTTTATTTCTATAAAACAAGTGTCTTTATATGTTGACTAGCATGATAACCGTGCTTCGCTATGGTTTTAAACTGAAAGTTATTCTTCAAAATTTTACATTTTGGACAGTCTACTGTCAGCTGAGCCTGTGAAATACGTCCTCATTTCGTACGTCAAACGGGTTTTGGGGAGAATGATTATTTATTTTCTGATCTAACACTCATTTAAACCCCGTACAGAAGAATTTGAATGTTTAAAACCCTATCTTATTTAACTTCTATGATGTAAAAGCGACCAACTTGTAAATTTTTATTTTGTATGTTGAACAGTAATGGTGAAATGAATACATTTTTAAGGGGTGAATGTTTTTAAATATTCATTAACAACTAGGATACAGAAGACCACCCTTCATAAAAAAATAAGTTCGTGCCTGAAACGGCTTCGGAACAATGGACATTGTGTTTTTGAGAGTCAACCACCATCTAAACCCCTTAGGAGAGATATATTTTGAAGTATACAATATTTTACACCTAGGACATAAAAGAAGACCCTATTCGTATAATTACATATTTGTATGTCGAATGGTTTTGCAGGAATGAATAATTTCATTTATGAGGCTAACCTCATTTAACACTTTAGGGGTAATGTTAAAAATATTTCCTATTTCATACCTAAGATTTAAAATATACACCACTAGTTAGAATTTTGTCCTCATACGTTAAACCATTTTGGAGGAAGGAATGAATATATTTGTTTTCAGATCTTAACCCCCATTTAACTCTCTGAGCGGTTAAATTGGTTTCAAACCTTCTGTTATTTAACACCTAGGATCATTTGAAATTTTAACTTCATAATTCAAATGCATATTTTTGTCATCATTCCTCACCCCCCAGTCAAAACCCCCTCACGGGCCTACTGTTGAAATTCCAATTCTTATTTTTATCCTCATAAAAAGACTTTAACTCTTTTTACACACCCCTTAAGTTGATTCCACCACCCCCCTCCTGCCCCTGCCACAAAATACGTGTGCCTTTATTTTTAAAGAAGATTCCAAATACCAATTTTCTCGTCTGTAACATCCTTCATTTCTGAGATATAAGTATCCTCAAAAAAAAGAATTCAACTCATTTTTCATTTATCTCACTCCCCTTAACTGGATTTTCCAAAAACAAAAAAATACGTGTTTATTTTTAAAGGAGATTCCATATACAAATTTTCATTTCTGTAACATCTGAGATATACTTATCCCCATAAAAAGAATTCAACCCCATTTTCAGTCCTTTTTACAATCCCCACCTCTTGAAGTGTTTTGTCCAAAACAAAAAAAATATGTCACTTTATTTTTAAAAGATATTAAAAATACCAATTTTCATGTCTGTAAGATGTTAAGGTTTTGAGATATATTGTGGATATACTCATTTTAAAAATTCACCCCCTTTGTCACTCCTGTTTACCCCCTCTTCAATAGATTTTCCAAAAACAAAAAAATATGTGTTTATTTTTAAAGGAGATTGCAAATACCAGTTCTCATGACTGTAACATCTTCAGTTTTTGAGATTTAGGTATCCTCATAAAAGGTATTCAACCCCTTTTTCACCTCTTTTCACCCCCTTAAGAGAATTTTTCAAAAACAAACAAATGTGCATTTTCTTATTTTTTAAGGAGATTCCAAATACCAATGTTCACGTCTTTAAACTGTTAAGTTTCTCAGATATAGATACACCCATTTTAAATATTCAGCCCTGTTTTCACCCCCTTAGCGATGGTATATCCAAAAATCCTCCCTTACTGAGCATCTACATTGTGATATAAATGTATCCTAAAAATTTCATTTATTTACGTTCAGTAGTTTTGGCTCGGCAATGACGAATCAGTCAGTCAGTTAGTCAGGACATTCATAGATAAACTCAGAATTAAATATATCCTTTCTTAACCTTGAGAAATAGTTACTGAGTTAATATCTATCAGACTGCCAACTTTTTATGTCATAACTAGAGACTGGAGTCTGAATTATTTTAAATTTCAATCTAAATACATCTGCAAAACAAAAATACCATTTCATGTAAAACACAACAGTTAAGGCATGCATATGTTAGATAAAACATTGCAAAGGCCTATGCAGAGTAGTTCCTTCTCTATTTCTTAAAGTAGGATTGTAGAATATCCTCTAAATCATTCTCTTCCAGGTGCATATCATTCTTAAGTCACTGATATCAATTCTCACACTCCTCTTTGTCTTTCATTTCAAATTCTTGAACATTGCTTAAATGCACTGTATAGTGTTATTGATTTTATATTTTATTTCTATGTAACAAGTCTACTTTGTTTCAACTAATTACCAGCCCAAATTGATTTTGAAATTTATCACATGTTGAATGAAAAGCTGAAGTTCTTATATTAACACTAGACAACACTGAAAGTTGTGTCTTCTAACCAAATCTTCTATGCAGGACACTTTAAACAAAACAATATTTTCAAGATACCATTTAAATACAGGATGGGCAAAATAAACCTGGCCCGGAAAATATTTACAATAGGACTGAAGCGGGATTGACCCTTGTTAATGAACACACAGAAGATGCTGGAAATGGCCTCATATAAAGAAATGAAAAACTGAGGATACAAAAGTTCTAACTCCAATTCAATAAGAAAGCACTGGCAGAACTCAACACGTGAAGGTTCGTCCAGACCCTTTAACACATGAACAAATATAAATTTGTAAAGGTACAGATGCAGGTCCTTTCTGATAATGTTTTGCACTTGCACAGATAAACATCGTTGAGATTTTGTTGGACTTTGTTTCAGGCTTTTCTTCACTCGAGCAATGTTTCCTGGTGTTCAAACTCTTTTTGGATAGTTATGGTTTTTATTCGCTACTGACCCCATTTCACACCATTTTGCCCATAGTTTTTGCCAAAATACTTCCAGTTTTGAACTCTTGTGCAAACAGTTCTGCCCAGTTTTTTCATGAATCATGCTTCGCATAACAATGAACAAGCGCTGTTTTATCATAAGCACCATTTTGCATTGCATTCAACTGGTCACTAAACTTGTCTGCTCCTCTCACTCACTCACTCACTCACTCACACATAATGACACAGTGACGTACTCGGAAGATGCACACGCGCAGATATGTGACAGCAACAGATTAATGCATTGAAATATGATTTCCAGCATTTCCTGTGATGGGCAGTTATCCTGTTCATTAACAAGCGTCAGTTCTGCATCAGTTTTATATAAATATTTTCTGAGCCAGTTTTATTTTACCCACCCAATACACGATAATCCTTTTGAAAAGAAGCTGCAGTCTCATCTCCCATTTTCTTAATATTGCACGGAATCAAGTAATCATCTTTGCCTCAAAGAATTCTATCACAATCTTCAGCACCACTTTAAAGAACCACCTGTTCTACATTACTATTATTATTATTATTATTAATATTATTATCATAACTCAAACAGTTGTTTTTTAATCCTTTTCTCAAGGAACATTATACATAAGAACATGCATCTCATAAGGATGTTCACTGACATACAGCAAAATATAACACATATATTTAAAATTCTGTGGTGACTGCAAGTGTTAAAGCAATTCATTCTTTCGAATACTAGGTGTTTGTGTCCTTGAGAAGTTATTTATAACTTCCAATATTCCCAAAACCATTTTCCACTGGGAAAGTTTTTAAACTTTTCTTCACAATGGTACACTTCAGACAAACTGGAACTTCGACACAGATGAAACAGCCTTGTATCCATACACACGCACACAAAACAGGAAATAAGTGAACTGCGAGTGTACTATAAGTGCCAGTTCTCTTTCTTTAACTGAAGTTAGGAATACTAAAAAAAGTTAATATTTAACAGTAATACCTCACACTAAGGTATCATTAATAAAACACTGAAGTGAGCTTTAAGTTTAAAATAATATAAGCCTATAACATGACACATACAAAGAATTACAAACTGATCCACAACCATTAAGATTATTTCATAAAAAAGCATTCATATCTGCTATACTGCTGCCACAGTTTTTATTAGAACTATTTCCATGGAGCAGACATGAAATACCCTGTATAAACATTCTGTTCTTTCTACCATGTTGGGTAAGACCTAGGGAAAAATTCATAGTTCTCTCCTAAAGCTCCTCTAGTAATGGGATGCTCAGGAAAGTTTTAAGTGACCGTTCAGCTTTAATAGTTAATAGCATATCTCTACGACTGAACCTTGCAAATAACAACATGTTTCAAACAAGTACTGCATTCATTAGACCATTTAATATGAAATATTATGGTGAATATGAGCTAATTCTAAGCAACTTCTTTGCAAAGTCATGACAGAACGGTAGTGAAATGCTACCGGGAGCCTACATTTCTTTTTCTCACACCAATTCAGGAGCTGGCTGGAATAATTGCTTAACGTACATTAGGTAGTTCTTCTGATTATTGCACAAATAATATCCTGCGTGCTCTGTTTGCCAACTTTGAAAGTATTAATTCAATACCTCCTCCATAGCATGCATGGTCTGCATTTTAACATTGCAGTTCGCTGAACAATTGTTCCATATACTGTGAGGAGTTTTAAGTTTTATATTAGCACCTGTGAAAAGGAATTTGTTTTGAGAAATACCTAGCTCATTATGTTAATGAGATTTCAATCTGTGTTTTGAGTGTGGAGATGGCTGAAAATTATTTTAAAAGCAGTAACTTCAAGCGAGCTTTGTTCTGAGGGAAAAAGAGGACAACATCAAAATTGGCCCTATAAAATTTTTTTTTGCTAGTTGTTTTACGTCGCACCGACACAGACAGGTCTTATGGCGACGATGGGACAGGGAAGGGGTAGGAGTGGGAAGGAAGCGGCCGTGGCCTTAATTAAGGTACAGCCCCAGCATTTGCCTGGTGTGAAAATGGGAAACCACGGAAAACCATTTTCAGGGCTGTCGACAGTGGGGTTCGAACCTACTATCTCCCGAATACTGGATACTGCCCCCCTATAAAATTAACACTGTTTGGACTATGGTGAAAGCACACTGGGATTTAAATAAAATTCAGGAAACTAAATTGTCACAAATTACCAGTGTATTGTCCCAGTGAGGCATCCAACTGATAAGCCAACGATAATTTTTGATGAATGAATTTCCTGAATTTTATTTAGCTAACTCAACTAGAAGGCATATTTTTGGTCATAATTGTCTGGGAGGGCACATATTACCAGTAATAAATTTCATTCTTAGTCCATACTGATATTAGAAGAGTAGTAGTACACCTTTAAAATACAATCAATATTCAGAGAAGAATATATTTATAAAAACATTTACAGTACATGTTTTGTCGCTACATGAGGGACATCCTTAGCTGTTGAAGATTACAAGAAATCCAATGTTTAAAGATATAAGGTAAAACTTGCCAAAAATAAAATAAGCATGCACTTAATGGGTAAACAGGGAAGAATTCTGTAAGGGTATGGAATATTTGGTTTTAAAATATTTGACATAACTCACTAAAACAGGCCAATGTAGAGTGAAGTTGAAGAAGCACATTATAAATAGCCCAAATGTAAAAAAAAAAAAACTACTGTCTTTAGAAGAAATAAATCTAGGTGAGTTGACATGTAAGAAAAGTAATTCCTTTAACAATCAGGTATTGAATCATTTTTAAAAGTTACTGGAAAACAGGGGAAATCTTCTTTAATTCAAGACAATTAATGTGCAAAGTGTTCAAGTAATGATGTATGAAAATGGTGTAGAAAACATGAATCCAAGCCAGTTGGCCATGCAGTTAGGTGAGCATGCATTTGGGAGATAGTGGGTTTGAACCCCACTATCGGCAGCCCTGAAGATGGTTTTCTGTGGTTTCAAATTTTCACATCAGGCAAATGCTGGGGCTGTACTTTAATTAAGGCTACGGTCGCTTCCTTCCAACTCCTAGCTCTTTCCTATCCCATTGTCACCATAAGAGTTATCTGTGTCAGTGCAACTTAAAAGCCAATTGTTAAAAACAAAAACAAAAAAAGAAAAAACAAAACAAAAAAAACAACCCTTGCCGATCAAGTGGAATCAAATGAATAATAAGAGGAGTCAAGATGTAATGTGCCCCTAGTACGTCGGCAATGCACTTGTGCTTATCACATAATAGCTCGCAGCTGACATGGGGATACCCCACCCACGATAGATTATTTTATTCCCCACCAGTGCAGAACAATGGAGATTTTCTGACTCATTGGAAAAAGATGAGTATAAGAGCATAGTTTTCGCCCTGTGATTCTCATGTACTCGCTATAATTTTTTTTAAAAAAGTGGTGTTGCTAAAAGGAGAAAGCTGACCGTGATAGCATGAGGACATATATGCTTTCCATTTCGCCACTCTCCCCGGCAGGAATGCCCGTACTTATCAGTACAGCCAGAGCAGTACTTCCACCGATGCCGCCACCAGCCAAGAAGGAGAAGCCCGCACTGCAGCAGGGCCACCAGTGTCCTCGCAGTCCCCAGGCTGGCAGGAGGGCCACTGCCGTGATGAGACCTCCTATTCCACTGAGAAGAGACCACCGCCAGGAAGCAGAAGCCACCCTTGCACAAGGAAGGAGACGACGACGGCCCACCAGGATAGGACTATCCAGCCGCAGCTCACGACTGCCCCCAGGAAGGCAGTGGAGTCAATTGAATACTTATAGGAGGAGTCAAGATGTAATGTGCCCCTAGTACGTTGGCAATGCACTTGTGCTTATCGCATAATAGCTTGGGGCCAATCGGGAGGGGATCTCGACGGGAAGCAGCAGTCAGGTGAGATACAAAAGTCCCCCTCAACAGTCAACAACCCTTGCAGTATTTCTGCTGTGTAAGGTGGGGCCACCATCAGGTTAGCTGTGGGCTGTCATTGCGCTGTAACCGCTGTTCTGGTGACCCCCACCATATAGCTTGCACAGCAGCTAGGGAGGCTCTGGTGTGCGCCAACTGCACAAGGGGGCCATATGGCCTCCCACTGTAGTTACCCAGTATATAGAGCCATAGCTTGGGCAGAGAGGAAGAAGGCCCATTGCAATGTGTCTGCCCACTTCAGTAGGTCTCCATCACAGTGGGTTTGGCGGCATTCTCTGGGATCGGAGACTAGGTACAAGGGACCCCAAAGGGATCAGGCTGTGCAGCACGTCTTAGGATTTCTCGCGGAAAAACGAATATCTGGACTGGTATGGAATAGGATATTAGCTTCTGCATGATACCTATACAAACTAACAATATTAACTGGACTTTTCCAGCCCATATCTTTGCATGTGCTATCTATAATTAGTCAAGTTTTATATGCAGGCATCTTTCTATTTCTGCCTATGTGTTTTTTTCCCTGACCCTTACTACCCGATTACACCACTATGATACCTCAACATTTCATCTGGCCTGGTAGCATGCTGAACATGGGGAGACAGGCAGATACTTCCTACCATATCACTTATTCCAAATCCTCCCTGCTGTCTCTCTCTTCTTAGAATAACAGCATGTTGGAGGAGATGTAGACTATACTGATCACCATGCAGAAGAAGCAGGCTTTGCCCCATCCCTGCCAGAAAAAAAAAAAGTATTGTTACTGGTGTGCTAGTTGGCCAGTGTCTTGGGGAAGTGCAGTATCCATCTGATAACCCATGTTGCACTGGAGTAAAACACTGCTAATTTTTGACACCCTAAATTTTATTTGGCTATCTCAATTGGAAACAATATTTTTGGTCACACTGGGATTTGTTTCTTTCAAAAAGCTTGGATTATGGGCAGGAGAAATCTCAGAGGAAGATAACTGACAACCCAGATCTTAATGTTGTAAAGTTTTACAGATCCTTCCAGCAACATTATTTTGAAGAGCAAGGGGAAAGTCTCAAGATGAAGTATGAGACCTACCACCATATTTTCAGAGAGAGAATAGCTCCTATGCTTTCCGTAAGCCCAGAACTGACACCTGTGACTTCTGTTACAAAGCAGTAACTATCCTCAAGTGTAAATGCAAATTATCAATACAAAGTTCCTATGAGTTTCACAAACAGAGAGTAATGAGGTACAACAGCCTGAAAGAGGAGCACTTGAACTCAATAAAGACAAAAGACAGTGATACAAATGACACAGAGTTTGATTAATCTACAACTGTTAGGTTCTTTGATTACGCACAAAATCTTCCTCTGCCTTAACTGAATATCACCTTCCAGTTCTACAAGTGACTTTTATGGCTTTACGTTTTCAGTGTTCATTGACATAATGATGACAACAGTACATTTTACCTTTTTTGAAAGAAAATGAGGCAAGAAAATACCCCAATTCTGTGTGTTCATTTCTACATGATTTTTTATGTGAGAAACTGCAGAATAGGTGTCAAAGATAATACTACTATCTGATTCATTTTAGAGGCAAAATAAGAATATGACATTTGTGACAATTTTGACAATTATGTCAAGATGTGATAACTTTGTAAATATGTCATGACTCATGACAATTTTCTGTTTCATAAATGTTACAAGTTTACCTTACATGACAGGCAAAATATTGTAACCTGTCAAACTTAAAGTTGTTTCATAAATGAGGCAATTTTATGTCAGACCTGATGTTTACTGTATTATGCTCTAGATGGCTCTGAAGAATGATATACCTAATCCTGAAATTTCTGCATTCCTCGTTATTTTCTTGAAGTGTTTTAAGAATGGGAAAGTAAGGGGATCATTGAAGGCGTTGCAAACGAGGTTTCGGATGGACTTGCGCATTATCTGCCTCAACGAGCTGTGGTGAAAGACAGTGGTACTACAAAGATTAGGCCAGTGTTTGATGTTTCCAACAAGGACAGGAATGGTAATTCTTTAAATAAGTACCTCGAACCTGGACCGAACCTTATTGACCTTGTTCCATCCGTACTCACCAATTTCCGATCCTATCCTATAGGTCTAATTGCTGATATAGAGAAGGCCTTCCTGCAGATTATAATTGATCTTGAAGTTAGAGATATGCTTCGTTTTCTTTGGTGGGATAAGGGAAAGGTAGCCACTTTTAGACATTGTAGGGTGGTTTTTGGGGTCTGTTCCAGTCCCTTTTTATTGGTTTCAGTACTGAACCACCTTCTGGATGGTGCCCCAACTCATTTGAAGGAAGTAGCTAATAAATTGAAACATGCATTTTATGTGGACAACTGTTTTACGGGAGTTGTTTCAAAAGAAGAGATTGGGCCATTTATTTTAAAGGCACAAGAGTTGATGTCCTCTGCAGGTTTCAATTTGAGGAGATGAGTGAAATCCTCAGATTGTTATGTTGGCACAACTGAAAATGTCTTAGGACTTCGATGGTATTGTGACGTAAATGAACTTGGATGCAACTTCAACCCAACTACAGGTTTGGTAACCCGAAGGGTGGTACTCTCCAGTGTGCAGAAAATTTTTGATCTGGTTGGATTTTCGGCCCCAGTAACCCTTATTCCCAAACTCATTCTACAGAAGACGTGGCAAAAGAAGATAGGATGGGATGAGGTTTTACCAGAAGATATTTGTGAAGAATTCCATCAATGGAACCAGCAGCTACAATACCTACATGACTGCCGGATACCTAGAAGGATTTTCCTGAAAGACAACAGCTCATTGCATGTATTTGTTGACGCTAGCAAACGGGCATTTGGTTGTTGTATATTTCTGAGGACAGAAGATGAAAATGAAATCTGATGGCTAAATCTGGAATGGCACCTCTCAAGGAACTAACACTACCTTGTCTCAAACTGATGGGTGCGCTCCTTAGAGTTAGGATGTCTCGGTTGAGCCTGCGATGCCTACATCGGGATAATATACACAAAGTGTTTTGGTTCGATTCAACAGTAGTCTTATCCTGGATAGAAAACAAAGGACATTGGTCTTTGTTTGTAGAGAATCGGGTAAAGGAGATTCACGAGTACAATAAGGCTGCTTCATGGAGGCACGTTCCGGGCAGTCTCAACCCAGCAGACCTGCTGTCTAGAGGAAGTTCACCTGCACAACTTTCGAGATCCTGATGGTGGGAGGGCCCCTCTTGGCTTAAAAGTAAAGAGGAAGAATGGGTCTCTAACCGTCATGAACCAGTATGGAGAAGTCAACAGGGAAAGAAGAAAAATAGTTGTAACTGCCAAGATCACTGTTGTGAGAACGATCTTACTGCAACTAAGTTCATGATTCTCTGGATACACTAAAATCGTTAGGACTATTGCTTGGATTTTGAGATTCAGACAGTGTAATCATAGGGACCATGTATCCAAAGAAATTGGTAGTGAAGAATTTCTCTATGCTGACAAGAAGCTGTTCTTCCTTATCCAAAGCGAAACTCTTCATGAAGAAGAAAGAAAGGAGCAATTGAAGAATCCGCAGGTTTTCACACATTACGAAGGAATTTTTCACACAAAATCAAGAGTTGTTGATTCTGATGACACTGCAGAATATACCTATCCAATTGTACTTCCAACAAGACATGTAATGGTTGAAAGGATTTTCATAATCATGCTGGGACACATACAAGGGTGGGTTGAAAAGTTCTCGGAATCACCGCTAGATGTCAGTGCTAGAGCAACGAGGTTCCCGCGCAATAATCACACATCCTTTGTGAGTGAACATGTAGCGCGTCAGTGCTCTAGCTTCAGGAGTGTGGTAGTGACGACTCTTTGTTGTTGTTACCATGTAGTGATTTGTGACAATGGAAAAAATTGAGATTCGAGCAGTGATTAAATACTTGTAAAGAAAGGTATGAAAGCAAAGGAAATTCATGCCGACTTTCAGAACACACTGGGGGACTCTGCTCCTTCATTTTCAACTGTTGCTAATTGGACCAGCGAGTTTAAATTTGGTCGGGAGAGCTTGGATGATGATCCGTGTAGTGGACGGCCAAAAAGTGTTACGACCCCAGAATTTATCGCAAAAGTGCATAAAATGGTCACGGAGGATCGTCGACTGAAAGTGCGGGAGATTGCTGAAGCTGTAGGGATGTCTTCTGAACGGGTATATTATATTTTAACCGAAGAATTGGGTATGAAAAAATTATCCGCAAGATGGGTGCCGTGGCTCTTGACAATGGACAATAAACGCACCAGATTGGAAAAGTCCAAACAAAGTCTGGCCCGTTTTCAGTGCAATCAACAAGATTTTTTGCGCCAGTTTGTGACTACAGATCAAACTTGGGTCCACTACTATACCCCAGAGACAAAACAGCAGTCAAAGCAGTGGAAAGATGGTGATTCACCACCATCAAAGAAAGCAAAGGCAGTGCGTTCGGCTGGAAATGTCATGGCCTCAGTTTTCTGGGATGCAAGAGGCATTCTGCTGATAGATTATCTTCCTACTGGCCAAAGAATTACGTGGCAATACTATGCAAACCTCCTAGACCAACTACAGGAAAAGATACGCGAAACAAGACCTGGTTTGGCAGGAAAAAGGTCATCTTTCAACAGGACAACGCTTCGCCACACACAAGTGTTAATGCCATGACAAAACTTCATGAATTGGGGTACGAATTGTTGCCACATCCACCTTATTCAGCTGATTTGGCACCGAGCTAAAAATTTTCCTTGGTGGATGGAGATTTTCTACAAGGGAAGAATTGACAACTGAATTGGAGAGGTATTTTGCAGGCCTGGAGGAGTCTCATTTTCGAGATGGGATCAAGGCATAGGAACATTGCTGGACCAAATGCATTAGTCTACAGGGAGACTATGTTGAAAAATAAAAGCAGTTCCACCGAGATAAGATACTTAATTCTAGTACATTCCGAGAACTTTTCAAACCACTTACGTACGCTACTTGTTTTGTTGCGCCAAAGGGTTTGGATTCTTAGAGGAAGAAGAACGGTGGCAGCAGTTGTCCAGAGATGTGTGATCTGTCGTCGTAACTCTGCTAAAGCTTTGGAAGTACCTTTCCCTCCATTACCAGAGGATCGAATTAAGGCATCGAGTACTTTCCAGATCACTGGTACAGACCTAGCAGGCCCTGTATTTCTACGAGGTGCAGAAAAGGGATCGATTGTTATTTTCACTTGTGCGGTTTATTGGGCTGTACATCTAGAGTTGATCACTTCACTTAGTACGGTAGCTTATGTCCAAGCTCTACGCAGATTTGTGGCAAGAAGAGGAAGAGTGAATACCATTTATTCCGACAATGGAACGAATTTCACAGGACTGCGTAGGGCGCTGGAACAATTGGACTGGACTGAAATAGAGAAGGCATGTGGTCTTCTGAAAATTACCTGGAAGCTGAACCCTCCCACGGCAGCCTGGTGGGGAGGATTCTGAGAAAGACTTATTCGGATTTTAAAGGATTTCCTACGCCGTAATTTGGGCAAGGCTTGTCTAAATTATGAAGAAATGTCCACTCTTTTGTGCGATTGTGAGAATTTAATGAACAACCGACCTCTAACTTATGTTTCTGAAGAAGATAAACTGAAGCCTACGCCCTTCCATGTTCCTACAGAATCTAGAGGGTAATGATGTAACCAACTTGGACCATGTTCAATCTTGCAGTTTGAACGACAGATGGCGTTCTCTAAAAGCTGTTCAAGAGAGCCTTAGAAAGCGCTACAAAAAGGAATACTTGGAATTTCTTCAATCACGGGGATCCCTCCAAGTTGGAGACATCGTGTTGGTGGGGAGCGACGACAAGAAGCGAATCAACTGGTCCTTAGGAAGAGTGGTGGAGCTGTTACCTGGAAGAGACAATGTGACTCATCTGGGCAGGATTAAGACAGCAACTGGTGTCTTGCTTTGTCCAGTACAAAGAGATAAACTGTCTTGAGAAGAAAGATTTTACCAATGCTTCACAATACCGAACAGGAGAAACAGTAAACAATGAAGATGTTGCCAGTAGTGACTCCAGGAGTGAATTCAAGACTCGGTGTGGTAGAGCCGTTCGACCACTCAAGAAACTAGACTTACAGTGGTTCACATCTACGAGTGAAGTGTAAGAGTATAATTTTCAGTTGTCGATGTGTTGAAAAACTGCTTTTACAAGGTGGAAGAATGTGGAGAACATGACTTATACCTTTTGCGAATAATCGATTTCCAGCGGAAGAAAGACGGTGTTTTGTTCTATGTTGTTATGTAGTTTCCTTGCTTGAAGTTTTGAAGATGGTGTTGAATTGTATTAATAAAATTGTGTTAAAGTAAATGATTTGTTATTGTATAGAACAATACCAATCATTGAACCAATGTACAAGTGACTACTATTACATAAAAACTAAACAGTTGAATCCAAGATAGAAATTAAACCTACATTTTGTTCTTACTCAGAAAGAATGGCAAGTAAGTAATTTTGATAAGTTTGCAATATTAAACTCAATTAGAGAAAATAAGAATGTTCTCTTTTGTAGACTTCCTACAAGCTCAGTCATAAGCAGGAAGTTGAAGCTTGGAAAGTCATTGCAGGGAAAGCAAAAGCCACAAGAGCCTTCTGATGAGACTGGAAGTATTTAAGGGATACAACTTGGCAAAAGTGGTGTAAGGGGACTATTGTAAGTATAGATGATATCATCATCATCATCATCAATCCTATAGTGAAAATTATCATTAATAATAATAGCCTAAAGAACTGCATAAAGGGCTTCTCAAAATGGAGAATAGCTCATAACAATGAATTAATTAAAAATAGCATGTGACTTGAGGAAAAAAAAAAAAAAAGACAACATTGCAAAAAGTGGGAGTGCAGAGGGAGGGAGGGGGTGTGTGTGGAAGAATCTATAATGAGGCTGATAACATAATCTTGGAAATTATTTCTTACATTTGCTTTTATTATTGAATTGATTACAATGTATGTTTTTTAGCATTAATATGGATGATAACTGTACCCTTCAACATCAGCACTTACTAGCAGTTCATACAGATATGTATTTAATATCCCTAAGTTTGCATTTGATTTTATGAGATGCTGGAATGCCAGAATTTTGTGTTGAAAAGGATTTCTTTAACAAATGAATAAATCTACAGACATAGATCTCTTGCAATTAGATAATTGCCAATTGTTTATTAGGGGACTCTGTGCCACAAACTACTGACCAACAATGTTATGCAGCCAGTTGGTATGGATGAAGCCTTGTTGATTCTGCATATTATGAGTGTATTACATGTATTTCTTATTTTATTTTTATCTGAATAGCTCCTACAGTGGTAAGGTTAAAAAGGGTTACCCTTTACCCAACTTTCATGAGAAGCTGTAGCTTTACTAAACCTTACATGCAAGAGAGATTGTGTTCCATAATCTCCAGTAACATTAATTTTTTTTTGCTAGTTGCTTTACGTTGCACTGACACAGATAGGTCTTATGGCGACGATGGGATAGGAAAGGCCTAGGAGTGGGAAGGAAGCGGCCGTGGCCTTAATTAAGGTATAGCCCCAGCATTTGCCTGGTGTGAAAATGGGAAACCACGGAAAACCATCTTGAGGGCTGCCGACACTGGGGTTTGAACCAACTATTTCCCGAATACTGGGTACTGGCCGCACTTAAGCGACTGCAGCTATTGAGCTCGGTGTAACATTAATTAACGCCGACAATTACGCCATACGACATTCTGATATGTCGTGCGAATGAACGCCAACTAGCACATTTTTTCTCGTTTGCCTATATCAAATTCAGACTTTTTATTGTAGTCACTTCTTACAACGAAAGTTTTTAAATTGTTCAATATCAAATGGTAATATAGATATGCTAGCTGAAACAATTCTTTTGCTTTTTCAGTCATTCCATTTTCTCGTAAATTAAAATGATCAAATTCAATGAAACTTGCAATTGGTTTCTAGAGCATAATGCTTACAGCAACGTAACTTTAAATAATAGGCTTTGAGGGGTATGTCTTCGAGACGTGTGGTTGTGGTGTAACTAAAGCGACATTTATAGAAGTGTTACTGTCAGGGTTAAAAAAATGAAAGTCAGTGGTACAATAATGTGGCTATTCTAATAGGCTGCCTTAATGGCTGATCAGAATTATTATATCTGCCAGAGAATCTGAGAGGCAAGAACAATAACCAGGTTTAAAAAACCCACAAGAGACGTTTATTTGAAATTTCCTTTACAGACATGGTAAGCACCCACTAATTACCATAACTTTTGCCATATATAACACTGTTAATAATCAGTTGTAGCATTCACACAAGTAATTCAGTACATCTTTCCCTTCACTGTCTGCACTTTCCATTTTGTTACGACAATAGTTCTGAATATAGCATGAATAAAGGAACAGCAAGTTAATGAATCAGTTGTACATAAAATCCATAAAAATAAATGAACAACACACTTTATAAAAAGTACTAAACATTCTACACATACCGCTTTTTAACTTATACAACTGTAATGTTCAACTCAGCAATTTAAATGATAGCATTATAAACAGACATATCCTAAATCATTTGTCTGCATAAATAAAATAATTCTGTCAAATAAGAAATGTTCTATTTTTTTAAGAAGTGAAGGGTACATGGGAATAATAATCATGAAAGTTTAGTTTTGTGCACTGCAATGGGTTTCTTATCTATTGATGCTCAAATTCTTTCATTTTTAGAATAACTTCCAATATTAGGCTTTAAAAGGATATAATAAAATGCATGGTGACTTGATTTTAAGTCGTAAGATCTCGTTTTTCACATTTAACATGATTTTAGGTGCAAGTCAAGAAAGTAAATAATATTAATAGTTTTATGTTCCACTAACTTGCATTTATGGTTTTTGGACATGCTATGGTGTCAAAATTTTGTCCTGCAAGAGATCTGTTATGTGCTGCTAAATCTACTGACACAAGACAATATCTCTTTGCCACCCACCACAGTATGATTTCTTCATGCATACATGTTGACTGTCTTTACCAAACATCATCATCTGTACTTATTGCAGTTTCAAAGGAGGTTCAGGAGTTTATGAAACAAAAGTTCCACAGTATTTGTCATGTCAAAGAAATCACTGTGAGTCACTATCTCCAGGTCAATTGGCGAAGGATGCTTGCTTGCATTCTTGTTCTTAGAGCAATGGCACAGGAATTGTCTTGTTTTTGTACAAACTACTGACTTTCACTGCTATATATATCATGACCTGTCTGCTACTTGAAGAGACCAAAACAACCACTTGGGAGTGCTAGTTGAAGAGTACCTGTATTGGTCATAATCTAAAAAATATTTGGCTTGTCAGGCTTTTGTAGCCAACCCTTAAATGAATGTTATTCTTGCAATTATAGTATGCATATCAGATATGTAATCTTCATGATAAGTAAAAATAGCATGCTTAAGAAAGCTCATAACAAATATATAAATAAAATACTGTAATTAGTTAACTGAAGATATTTTTATTAGACTAGAACACTTACTCCCATGAACCTTTCAAATTACTGTATCACAGTTTGTCTAATTATAATTAGATCTTTAGAAATGAGCATACCACATCACACAGCTACCATATCTAATGAAGTGATATACTGTAGATCTATGGACTATTACAATACTCACAAAATAAAGTAAGTCCTCTAAAGAAAAATAATCGGTGATTTGTACTTTTGATTAAATTTGTACACAAGTGGATATAGGCACTTGTTGAAAAGTGAATATATGAATGTATCTAATATTAATAACATTTTTTCACTGAACATAAAAAAATTAACAAAAAGTGAAATGTTATTACAAAGTGAAATTTTATTACAAGTACAGCTACACTAAATAGTTCCCTTATCATAAGCAATGAACTCCTCAAATGTTATATCTAGGGTCTGTTCCATTCAGAAACAAGAACTAAGCTTACCTGACAGTAAACTGAGACTGAGTTAAAAGACACCTCTGATGATACAGAAAATCTCAGAAAAATAACTGTCCAAAAATATGGAGATTTTTAGCTACTTTCAATACATTCACAAACAGTATCAGTAAGTTTGTGTATTTGTACGATTTTTTCTCCACTTATTATAATTAAATTCTTATTATCTTTGCGAATCATCAACATATACCATTAAAAGGGTGTACTTTGCATCTTTTTTCTTTTTACTAGTGGCTCTGCGTCACACCGACACAGATAGGTCTTATGGCGACAATGGGATAGGAAAGGCCTAGGAGTTGGAAGGAAGCGGCTGTGGCCTTAATTAAGGTACAGCCCCAGCATTTGCTTGGTGTGAAATTGGGAAACCACGGAAAACCATCTTCAGGGGTGCTGACAGTGGGATTCGAACCCATTATCTCCTCCCGGATGCAAGCTCACAGCTGCGGGCCCCTAACCGCATGGCCGACTCACCCGGTACTTTGCATCTTCAGGGGTTGCTTAGCAACAAAGGTGATAAGAGATTTACCCCCCATTTGCTGGACAGAACGCTATCTGAAGTCAAGTAGTTTTACAATATCCAGTAGATGGAACTTCAAAGCATGCCTTGAACAACTCTTCAGGATAATAGAAAACAAACTTAAAGGGAAGCATGTACAATCACAAGGGAAGCCAACAGTGTTCTCTGTAATTAAGAAAATATTATACTAAAATACATTGAAGTAATATGTGATTTTGGGTTCCCATTAACAGTGGATGATCTACATTATGTGGAAAAATATTACATCTATCATGTTGGTTGCTCTATAAAAAGATTTAAAAACAATCTGCTTAGAAAAGAATGGATGAAATCATTCTTACACACATACCCAGTTGCCTAGAAGATTTGCAGTTAACACAAGAAAAGTTGAGCAGTTAACGATGAAAAGATTATTACAGAATACATTGATATTATAATTTAAGGGTTGTTCTGCAAGATGTTCCACCTGATAGGATCTGGAATTTCAATGAAACTAATATTTCAGATAAACCAAGGCAAAAGGAAATGTTGCTTTAACAAGGAGTGAAGTAACCGAAGAGAATTTTAAATTTCTCAAAAAGCATGTTCTGTCATTTTGCAGAAATGCTGCTGGTGACATGCCACCACCCTATGTGGTCAACAAGCCTGGTCAAAAGTGGATAACTTGGACAGAGGGAAGATCTAAGGGTTGCCACTACAACTGGATGGTTCGATGCAGCCAATTTCAATGACTGGTTTGAAAGTATCCTCCTTCCTGAATTGAGAATAATACCAGGGAAGTAAGTTGGGATAGGCAACAATTTGGCAAGTCATCTTTCAGTCCAAATTTTTCAGAAATGCCACGACGAAGGCATGTATTTTGAGTGTCTCCTGCCAATAACGCTCATATCACAACCACTAGATGTATCTATCTGTCCATCATCCACTGAAAGTTGCATGGAGAAAAGCGCTGCTAAATGGAAGTATACAAAAGAGGGAAAGCAACACAGTATTCTAACAAACCAACCCTTCCCTGCATTGCTAAGACAGATTCTTGAACTTCTAGCATCAAACATAGCAAAGAATTTGCAGAGTGGTTTCATGAAATGTGGGATTGTGCTATAAGGGCAGTGTTTTTAGATGTCTTACAAAACACTAGAACTGCATGCAGAGGGAATGGCAATGTGAAGAGGAGAAGGAAAAAAAAAGACTGAAGTTCCTGCTGGTAAGAGAGGGTTGCACATGAAGAGCTTTTCTACAAATAATGATAGCCTCTATCAAAAACAAACGTTTCAATGAAGCAGGAAAGACTGGAGAAAAGTTACTCTAAATCCCATGAAGAACAAGATGATAATCCCATATGCCAGGATTCGCCAGATGAAGAAATCTTGGACATGGATTGATGCAAGCAGCTGAAAACGACTGAGGAATAGGAGGTTTCAGAGCATGAAGAACCCAGTTTCCTGCCTGTTAATCGTCAAGTTGGGGCATTTGTAATTATTCGGTATGACAGTGATTTATATCTTGGAGTAATAGAAAGGTTCAATGGAGAAGGGACTGAGGTTAGTGCAATTCTAAATTCTATGAAATTATGGAAGTGGCTCACTCAAAGTGAGAAACTATTCTATGAATGGAAGGATGTTAGTGGAGGAACTGAAATTTATGTGATATTCTGAACTCATTTAATCTCACATGAATACCTTTCAATAACACCTACATGTGAATCCACTCTGGATGTAAGTGCTTCCAACTGGCATCTATTGAAGTATTACAACCAAAATTCAGCTCCTGTTTTCTCCAACCATTATTTAATGTGTGATGTTTATTCTCTGATAACACCCCAAAAATAACCATTTAAACTCTGACATTAAAAACAAATTTGATCCAGAATTTTAGAACAGATTCTGTAAAACTCCCATAGTGCAAAATATTTTCAATGTACAATACAGATGATAAAGTTGTGTTCTTTACCGAACAGTTTCTTACTTTATATGTCAAACACGCACCATTGAACATGTTCACGGTTAAAAACAAGCCTATGCCATGGCTGACTCCAGCTATAAGAAATATCATTTTTTTTTAAAGCTGCTAGAACATCAAAGCATCATGAGACCTTCAGGAAACTCAGAAATCGTACAAAACAAATGATTCGTAACAATATGCACAACCTATTTAAGAATACTAAAACATCTTGTGACCATTGGAAAGCAGCTAAATCTCTTGGTGTTGGTGTGGGGAAAAATAAAAACACCACACATACACTCTCTCTCTCTCTCTCTGACCTTAAGGAATATTTTGCCCACTGAAATGAATCGCAACATGAATACTGCACAATAATTAAAGGTGGTGGTGGTGGTGGTGATTTTTGTTTTAAGAGGAAGTACGAGGTAAACATCCTCTCTGAACATATTAGGGATAATTAAAGTCTCTTCCAATAATTTTATCTGATAAGTTCTATATCCAAAATGCTAGCACCCAGAAGTTATGGAAAAAGCGACCACTACTATTTCAGCCAAAGCTAAAGGGCAAGTAATATTTTCATGTTTTCAGTAACAAAAGGTTTGGATATTCCACTGCCATTTACCGAACATTTTTTATTATTCCATCCAGAATGGCATATTTCCAACGCATGGAAGCTTGCAAATGTTAAAGCAGTTCCTATAGCAACCACACCACAGACATCTAGAGATATACAGTCATCCCCTGACATACCACCACATTCACTTATTGCCCATGATGAGCAATGAACAGATATTCCTGAAGAAAATAGCATAGTAAGTACCTCAATATAATACCACCCCCACCTACCACCATTGGTAGCACAGGTACAAAAGTGTCGTACAGTGTTAAAAGTGTACTTGATATATTGCCAACTGTTGATTTAAAATTATCTGTAGGAACCCTGAGAATTTATCTCCAAATGAAAACACAGTTCTTACCTAATCCTGTATGAATGTGAACAGGCTGATGCTACAGACCTTCATTAGTAGCTCATTATCTCAAGTGGCATAGCACGAGGGATTTACTGTACCTGCTCTGGAAGAATCATGGCATACAATGGGAATTTCCTTATGACTTATCACTGTGACCCTGGACAAAGCAATAAGACAGTCAAGAGCTTGGCAGTAGCCCACCCGGACCTGTTACGAATTTCAATCCTGTTTCTGTTGTCTGCCCTATGATGAATAACCTAATGACATTAAGTGTACAAAAGAGGAAAGAAGTGTGTGCTTATAAAGAACAGTATCCTCCTGCTAGTCAGCAGTGTTCATTGTTGTGGGGGAAAACCATAAGCAGACAAAGTGTTGAAGACATTCCAAGTGAAAAACTTAAGTGGGCAGATGAAACATCTGTCATGGAAAAAACTGAAAAGTATGAGAAGCTACCTTTCGTTATTTTGGTATCTCAAGTCAACGCGAAAAACAAAACTGCATCCGATGAGGTCACTAAGGAAGCTTATTGGTAACAAATTAGGAGTTAAAGACATGACATACAGCAGAAGTTGACCTGGCAGTTGTAAAAAAGGGCTGCAAAAACCATTCAGCAATCATTTAACATTACATGTAACTGATATGTATAATACAGATGAAACTGCTTCATTTTATTACATGCAACTTGATAACACAATATCAAATGCTACTGGAAGGGTTTGTAAGAAATCCAAGGACAGCATAACCATTTTACCAATGCCAAAGGAAGTGATAAAAGAAAGATAATAGCGATCGGTAGGTCTGCTAAACCTCGGTGTTTAAAAAATTTAACCCATCAGTTTCCGATGAACAACAGAAAGGCATAGACGACCATTGCCAAATTCAACAAATGGATCAAAGATTTCTACATAACATAACAATAAAGATAACCGTATAACATTTGCATGTAACATCTGTCATGGTATTGTACGAATACAAAATACCTACATAATGAAATGCTGAATTAATACTATTCCATAAAATCCCTGTACAGTAGACCAAATTGTTTTAAAACATGACCTCAATTTAATGCGACCCTCTTTAATGCAACAATTATACTCTGATAAGCGATGGCGATGAAACGAGGGATAACTGTACGTCCTCAACTCTTAATGCTTCAAACACTCAACTAATTTCAACTGACCAAACAAGATTACTCAATTCAGTTGTTACAGGAAACTTACTTCCTGTTTCAATCAATAATACTGTTATTCCATACAGTAGTTCATTCATAAACTTGGGAATATTAGACAGCACATTATCATGGATGGAGCACATAAAGATGACTGTCAATAAAGCAGTTTCTATTGAAGAAACGTGTTGTGCATGCCAATAAATATTTGCAAGCTTCTTGTATAGTCTCTCATACTTTCTGTATTGGAATATGGTTCACTGGTCTATAATGATCATTTGAAAGACCTTAACAAAAAATTCAATGCATACAGAATGCTTGTGTTAGATTAATTCTTTATGTCCGTAGAAATTATCATGTAACACCATACTTTTTTCAACATCAGTGGCTTAAGTTAAGAGAAAGATGAATACTAACAATAGCATTATTAATAATACATATTATTAAACAACTTTTAAACTACCCTGAACCCCACCATAAGTTGGAATTCCTAGAAATAAAAGAAAATATAGAAGAAGCTATGCCACCCACTGCTGACAAAATTAAAGAAATAATTAACAGCCTTAAAAAAACAAAAAAAACAATAAAGCTAGTGGAGAGGACTCTATAACAGCTGAACTTCTGAAATGGTCTCAACTGCAAATCTTTCAAGAGCTACAGTTAATCTTTGAAGATATTTAGGGAAATGAGAAGATTCTAGAAGACTGGAAAGTGGCTCTCATACACCCATTGCATAAAAAAGGTGACAGGAAAAATGTTGATAACTATAGGGGATTATTTCTGTTGCAAATTGCTTACAAAGTATTCTCAAAAATCTTGCTAAGCAGAGTAGAAACAACACTTGACAAGCAATTATGTGAATATCAGGGTGAATTCTGAAAAGGCAGATCTTACACAGAGCATTTAATTTAAAACCAATAATTCATCATAGAATACTGAACTCTAAGGACATAGTAGTGATATTTATGGATTTTAAAAAGACCATTGATTATGTTGACAGAGAAATCTTAGATAAAACAATATGGGAATTTGGAGTGAAATCTAAATTAGCAAACCTAATACGGGAATACTTACTGACCCAGTTTCAAAAGTAAAATTTATAGGTGAAATATCAAAAGCTATCAAGACAAAATACAGGTGTACGGCAAGACGAAGGCTTATTGCCAATGCACTTCAATTGTATACTAGAGAAAATTGTAAGAATTTGGAATGAAAAATATCAAAAAAAATTTCAAGAACATAAAATTTCACCAAACACTTTGGGGAGAAAAACCACAGGTGTTGAAATTAATTGAACCTGTGAGTTCAAGAATGTCCCAACTCCACTTTTTAATGAAATACACTTTATGGTATGTAATGGATAGCTGAACTTCGGACACATGTTTGTAGATGGAGAAAACGCCCCAACTCGAAGCGCAAAATGTTTACGTAGCACTACAAAATTTTTGTATATTTCAAGAACGTCCCAATGTATGGAGATGGGACAGTTCTGAAATATCTCAACAGTTTCCTGTCATGTTTCTGGTGTTATATTGTTTTCATGTGTGACAAAATGGAGTCCACTGGTGGTGCTGAAATGAATGGTAATGAAGATTCTTCTAAAATTCGAGGCTAAAAAAAGAAGAAACGAAAGCAACTGGGATAAAAATATAAAAAAGAACACGTGAGCATCAGGCCAAGCATATGTAAATACTGTGGGGAAACATATTTATGCAGAGGATACGTCGTCTCTGTGAATATTGTGTTGCAGTTGTGTCATACCGTGATAGTCGGGGTACTCACAACATACACGCTTTCAACAGAAGGCAGAGGAAATCATCTAGAAATTTGATAGACATATTAAACGTTTTCCTTATACTGCTCACTACAAAAGAAACCATTGTAAACACAGATTTTTGTCAAGTGACCTGAATGTTCTAAAAATGTATACCCTTTCCACCAATGAACATTATCCAGATGCCTTTCTTTATCTGAAATCTGGGGGTGATGAACATAAACTAAAGTGTGACGTTACTTATGCATTTTATCTTGATTACTTTCATGCTCACTTTACGCTTTTGGAATACCAAAAACAGATGTTTGTGGCACATGTGCCCTTCTGAAATGCAAAATTGACCATGAGAAAAATTCTACCATAAGGGAGAAGCTGGCTACAGATTTAAGAGTCCATAAATGTAGGGTAAATACTTTTTACAAAGAACTTGAGAAAACTGAGCAAGAATCACAGGCTCATGCCAATATAGAATTTTGACTTTCAACAGAATATTCCTTTTCTCAACTTGGAAGTAGCTGAAGTATTCTATTCTTGGCAGTTGCGGTTACATATTTTTTTTATATACAGTTGTAAAACAGAAAAAAGCTGGAATGTATATGTGGCCTGAAACAGAGGCACGCAGGGGTCTTAATGAAGTTTTGTCATGCTTTTTTTTCACTATTTCCAAAATTACCTGAACAAAGATGTAAAAATACTTTTTCAGATGGTTGCAGGGGTCAAAACCAGAATTACGAAAAGATCAGAATCTTGTTCACACTGGTATTCACAGGTAAATTCAACAATATTGTATACAAGGTACCAATAAAAGATCACAGCTTCCTTCTGTGTGACTGGAAATTTGCCATTAGTGAAAAATGAAACGAAACGTAGAAAGGATGGAGATGTATGAAGGTTAGGTGCAACTTGTTGAAACAAAGTTTGAGATTGTCAGCGTGAAAGGGGACATGATACTAAATTTCACAGATCACTTACAAAGATTCTTTAAACCATCTGTAATAAAAAATAATGAGAAGTTTAAGGTGAGCGAGTACAAAACATTCACATTTCAACAGTTGCACAAGTATGAAATAAGTGTCAGTAAAGGCATGTCTTCCATTGCACCAACATACATGTTTCCTTTGCTCAAAAACAATGTTAACCCAGAACACCCCTCTCAATCTGTTAAATGTTATTATGAGCTAATATCTATTAAGTCAGAAAAGCTAAATGACTTAAAGAAACTCTGTGTTTACTTACCACCAGGTACAGTTACCTTCATCCGTAACTTAAAAGAAAATACAGACTCACTTTCCAATAGTGATTAGGACTGACACAACTTCAATTGGTTTATTTTTACATTTTCATATTTTTACCCTATATACGGAGGTCGAGTCATAAGTCATGGCAACTATTTTTTTTTTTCTCGCGAACAGGTGACAGCACGGAAAATATAAGATATGCATTTGGAAACGTACAGTATGTACTTGCGTATGATGTCACTAGATGGTGTATGTAAACAACAGTGTGGGTCTAACCTTCCCCCAAGTTCAGTGTGTGAGTGAGAGCATCAAAAAATGGAAGTCAACAAGCAGTGCCATGCAGAGCTGCGGGAAGCATTAGGTGTGTGACTAGGATCTAATCCCAAAAGTCAAGAAGCCATTACGTGGACAACGGTTTGCTAACAAAGAGGACATCATAACAACATTTCGGAGAGACGTGTCACTTGTTAGCAATATACATGCAGCGAATGGTATTCAGCGCTTGCCCTACCACTGGCAACGCACAGTGGAATCCTTGGGTGATTATTTTGAAGGTCTGTAACCAGTGGAGACCTGTCCTTTGTGCATAGTCTTGTGTATTTGCTGTCTATACCATAATAAAACAATGTTTAACAATGGCCCGTGTTCTATCACTTTCCTATGAGAATTTCCTGAAGTCAGAAGTTGTCTTCAGGCCAGCGTTGCCAACTCCTAAGTTCAAAATTCCTCCAGATCACTTCTAAAATCCCTCTAGATGAGACAATAACCCACAAATAATAATAATAATAATAATAATAATAATAATAATAATAATAATAATAATAATAATAATAATAATAATAATAATAATAATAATAATAATAATAATAATAATAATATCCCCGATACTCTTCAACTGTGTTCTTGAAAAGATCATCAGAACCTGGCAGATGAGATTACAGGAAACCAACTACAGTCCATTGAGAATAGGAACCAAATCCAAGGGGATCGCAACAGACTGCTTAGCATTTGCTGATGATATTGCTGTTCTCTCAAACGACATAGAAACCGCTAGAGCTCAAGTTGAAATTTTAAAGGAAATTGCCGAACAAACTGGTTTGCAGATATCGTTTGAGAAAACAGAAGTAATGACTAACATCAAAGAGGCTCCACCAAAACTCCATACAAAATACGGGGACATCACCCGAGTAGACAAATTCAAATACCTGGGTGAGATCATCTTGAAAAATGGACTGGACAAAGAAGCACTTCAGGAACGAGTACGCAAACTGGAAATAGCCTACCAAACATCCCGCATAATCTATAACAAAAAATGCCTTTCCCAAAACACCAAGATACGTCACTATGAAACAGTTCTGAAGCCAGTAGTTCTATATGCAGCCGAAACCCTTTCTCTAAATGCCAACAAAGGACTCCTTGAAGAACTGGAAAAAAGAGAACGCAAAATTGTGAGAGGAATCTTGGGATCAAAGTACAGAAATGGAATCCACCAAAAGAGATCCAACAAGGAAGTCTACAGCAAAATAGAGAAAATTACCGACACAATCAGAAAAAGACGGGCTCGATTTTACGGTCATCTGAAAAGAATGGACGGAAGAAATTTAACTAAAGAAATATTTCACTTTTTTTATTCAAACCCCAAAACCACAATTCCCTGGTTTAGAAATACCAAAGAAGACCTGCAAATGCTACATATCTCAGCTGAAGACGCCCTTAACAGAGATCTCTTCCGCAAGAAAATATTGACGAACGGGCTAAACCGAGACGAGCAACCGAAGAGAAGACACGGTGCCCCTTGGACAGAGGAGCGTAAGCAGGCCCACTCACAAAGAATGAGGGAAATTTGGGCTCTAAAGAAGGCCAAGTTCAGTGTCAAATGCAACAAGACTTAACGTGGTCCTTGATGGCCCAAGCAAATTATATATATAAATAGCACTGCTATTATTCACAGAAAGAATAAATCATTCCACAAAATTATTCACACATCATAGATATCGCCTTATTTTGTTAACACACCATCCACATATCCTTACAACTGAATGAACTGCACAGTCACAGTTATGCTATCAGACTGTCACGTACTGCAAGGATTTTTCTCCTACATGACACTGACAACATTTGACGCTTACTCTATAAGCGGAGCAATTAACTATGGGCGAGACCCGAAACGCGTGATTACCCTTAACATGTACCAAAAAGAACAAATGGTCCTGCGGTTACCGAGGAGAAGGCTAGAGATATGCAACACAGGGGGGTGAGATATTAAAATCATTGAAAGTAGTGTCGAATCCATGCTTTTCGGGGTCACTGAAATGAATAGTGACACTCTGGAATTTTTTAATGTCCACGTTCAGCCCCCTTCGGGGTGGGGGGTGATGGGGGAGTAATATATAAAAATAATAGAAAGTACTGTGGAATCCATAGTTTTTGGGGTCGCTGAGATGAATGGTGACACTCCGGATTTTTAGTATGAGACAAACCACGTGGGGGTAATACACTACAGGAACCCTTAGGGGCAGAGGGGCGAGGGAGCTGAGATACAAAAATCATCGCAAGTAGTGTCGAATCCATACTTTTCGGGGTCACTGAGATGAATAGCAACACTCCGGAATATTTTTAAAATCCAAGTTCAGCCCCCTTCGTGGTGGGGGCGATGGGAGAGTGATATATAAAAATAATCAAAAATAGTGTCGAATCCATAGTTGTCGGGGTCGCTGAGATGAATAGCGAGACTTCGGATACTTTATAAGTCCAAGCTCAGCCCCCTTTGTGGTGGGGGCGATGGGAGAGTGATATATAAAAATAATCGAAAATAGTGTCGAATCCATAGAAGACCACCTAAAGGGGAAACGTGGGAATATTTGAAAATCATAGGGACCATGGCGATGGAAGAACGACTTTCAACTTACGATCATGACGAGAAACACAAAGCAGCACACCATCTTTGATGACGTATGGCTTGACTTCTTGTCCCTCAGAAATTCTCAGGATAATGCCAGCGAGAGTTTCATCTTTTCCTTGATGCTCACGCAATCCCTGAAACAATTCGGGAATTCCATAGTTGTCGGGGTCTCTGAGATGAATAATGAGACTCCGGATATTTTATAAGTCCAAGTTCATCCCCCTTCGTGGTGGGTGGTGAGGGGGGATTGAGATATAAAATTAATCGAAAATAGTGTCAAATCCATAGTTTTCGGGGTCGCTGAGATGAATAGGAACACTACCTATTTTTTAAAACTCAAAGTTTAGCCCCCTTTATGGTGGGGGAGTGCGGAGTGAGATATAATAATAATAATAATAATAATAATAATAATAATAATAATCGAATATACTGCCAAATCCATAGTTTTCTGGGTCGCTGAGATGAATAGTAACATTGCGGATTTTTAAAGTACAGGGGGTGAGAAAAGGTGAACAAATAAATTGTCAAAAATGACCGAGATAATGGACGTGTGTATGTTTCAGTATGACTTTCAAGTATGACTTACTACCTGGAAAACGTACTGTGGGAGTAAGACACCCCTAGAACCACTAGAGAAGCGGGTGAAATATAATCCATATTATTAAACGGAAGTTAGTTTGGCGCGATCTATATATACTGTACTATATATAAATTAAGGCATAAAAATTAAAACAGACGTGAATTAATGAGACCATTCTAGGTATCCTGGAAACTTAGAGCTCGGTACCAGACAAGCTGATGATTTCAGGATCCGTAGAAAAATCTAAAATTTTCAAAATTCTCTGAGGGGGACACACTGGACGTTTCAAATCTGTGAGAAAACACAGTCGGTGATATTTATCCAGAACGATAACCTATAGGTTTCATGGGCTATAAATTTTCCTGAAAGTCCTAATTTTAACCCCCCCCCCCCATATCAAGATGAAGGTGAATATGCATATACAGTACTTCCGTATGTCAATCTACACTTATTCATTTAAGGCTATTTGTAGCGATCTACAAGGGGTGTGTCTGACATTGTAATTAATACTTACAAATCAATAGTGACTGTCAGCACGAAGGCGTCTGCTGTTGTAATCAGTACTCCCTACATCGACTTTAACTGACTGTAGGAATGGGGTCCTCTTCCAACGCCTTGCAAGGGTGTCCTCGATTATAAACAAATTTACCAATCAAAATGTGGCTGACGTTACGCATAGTGAATTGTGGTAGACAAGTGGACCTGTCGTTATCATCAAAACTCCGCAACTCGTACTTTACATTGGAAACAACGTCTGCGGACATCCTTATGCTTTTTCTCGGATAATGCCAAGAGACATGCAATTTAAAAATTCTTATTCACTTCATGTACAGTAATTTACTTCGATATCCGTATACACTGTATAATACCTTAGCGAAGCACGGGCACATTTGCTAGTATGATATATATTTAGTCAAACAGAACATCTTCAAGAATTATTTACGAAATCAAACAACGCAAACATAGGTGTACAAGAACCCAAGAGCCTGAAGAAAGAACACTGCAAGACATGAACTTTTAAATTTAACAAGTGTTTTTACATACATATTTTCAATATTTTAATGTGTTTAAACACACCAAGTGTTTTATATATATGTGTGTGTCATGTGTTTTTAATGTGTTTAATGTATATGTACAATTTGTTTTACGTCTAGTTAAGCTTTTCACTGCCATATTGGTCTCGCATACAGTTTCAACACCACGCAGTCACAAACAATATGACAAAAATATATAATCCACAACCCCATTAGACATCTGGATGCACTAATGAACAACAACATATTTGTGACACGTACCAATGCCTAATGGTTGTAATATTGTAATGTATCAGCTAATGATGACTGTAAACAGTCAAAACCGGTCCTGATGTGAATTTGCTTCATAATAAATGTATTGATAGGTGAAACATCTTTCTTGTCCATATAAGAGTGACTGAAGAAATCCACATGAAATTTACAGAATTGTGTAGCACAATACTAATATTAGACTTTTAAGTTACACGTTCACAACAGTAAAATGAGAAATATCTAGTGAAACAACAAGAAATAATTACTGAGATGTCTTGCTAAAAGAAGAGGCATGACTTGGGAGTAATAATGACCGAACACTAAGGAAGGATGTAAGGGCAGATAGAAGACATCGCAAGCTAAGCACTATTTTTACTCCCTTTTCACTTCTCACTTATTATGATTCCGCTTTCAGATTGGGTTGTTATGTACCTGTTTACATTGTAGGATATGCAGATTTGTTTGTTATTGAATTAACTCATAGGATATAAACTTCATGGTTTTGATCTGTATTGAATTGTGATCACAATAATAATTAAACTTATGTCATAATGGTCCACAACTTTGAAGGAGTCAGATAGGATTTTTGGAAAATATGGATGTCTGGAGAAGACAGATGCAAAGTGTTCAAATTTACGTTCCTCATAATATTTCAGTTATTAGAAGGACTTGTAGTAAGACTGTCAGAATAAAGCTAATGGATAATTCAAGTTATATTAGAGTAAGATTGGAACATTTAACCATGGGCTAAATATGATAAGACAATGACTCCGTGAATCTTGTGTGTGTTCTTATGGTAATGTATTTGTACGGATAAAGATATAAGGGATCATCTGAATGCAGGAAGAGTTAATTCAAGTTTAGATAGGTTCCTTATGTTAAATGACCTTGTAATGAGACCATCGTAGAGTTAACGAGATAGGAAATGAACTGGAGCATAATTTTGAATGCATGTCTTCAAAATAAATATTCAGGTGTTGTGATACCATATTGGAATTGTGACAACTGTGAGATTATATCAGAATAGGCTTTGAGTGGAGTAAAAGAATGTCTTTGAGACAAAGAATCATAAATAGTAGAATGTATTGCAGGTCTTGACTAATATAGCCTTGTAATAATACTCAACATGGCTTAGCTGTGTTGATACTGCTACACGGCTGAAAGCAACGGGAAAATACAGCCGTAACTAACTCTCGAGGACATGCAGCTCTCTCTGTATGAATGATGTAATGATGATGGCTTCCTCCCGAGTAAAATATTCCGGAGGTAAACTAGTCCCCCATTCGGATCTCCGGGTGGGGACTACACGAGAGAGGGCGTTCATCAGGAAGATGGATACTGACGTTCTGCGAGTCGGAGCGTGGAATGTTAGAAGTTTGAATCGTTGTGGTAGATTAGAGAATCTGAAAAGGGAGATGGATAGACGAAAGTTAGATGTAGTTGGTATAAGTGAAGTACGTTGGCAGGAAGAACAGGATTTCTGGTCAGGCAACTACCAAATTATCAACACAAAATCAAACAGAGGAAATGCAGGAATTAGTTTAATAATGAATAAGAAAATAGGGCAGCGGGTAAGCTACTACGACCAGGATAGTGAAAGAATTATTGTCGTTAAGATAGACACCAAACCAATGCCCACCACAATAGTGCAGGTCTATATGCCTACTACCTCAGCGGATGATGAGGAAATCGAAAGAACATATGAAGAGATAGGAGATTTAATACAATATGTAAAAGGTGACGAGAATCTAATTGTGATGGGAGACTGGAATGCAGTGGTAGGCCAAGGAAGAGAAGGTAATACAGTAGGAGAATTGGGATTGGGACAAAGGAACGAAAGAGGAAGTTGGCTGGTTGAATTCTGCACTGATCATAATTTAGTCCTTGCCAATACTTGGTTCAAACACCACAAACGACGGCTTTATACGTGGACGAGACCTGGAGACACTGGAAGGTATCAAATAGACTTCATTATGATTAGGCAGAGATTCAGAAACCAGGTGTTGGATTGCAAAACTTTCTCAGGAGCAAACGTGGACTCTGACCACAACTTGTTGGTCATGAAAACGCCATCTGAAACTGAAGAAATTGAAGAAAGGAAAGAATGCAAAAAGATGGGATCTAGACAAGTTGAAAGAAAAGAGTGTGAGGGATTGTTTCAAGGAACATGTTGCAAAAGGACTAAATGAAAAGGTTGAAGGAACCACAACAGAGGAAGAGTGGATAGTCATGAAAAATGAAGTCAGCAGGGCTGCTGAAGAAATGTTAGAAAGGAAGAAAAGATCAACTAAGAAACAGTGGATAACTCAGGATATACTAGACCTGACTGATGGACGAAAATTCAAGAATGCTAGAAATGAAGAGGGCAGAGAAGAATACAAGCGATTAAAGAATGAAGTGGACAGAAAGTGCATGGTAGCTAAGGAAGACGGGCTTAAGGAGAAGTGCAAGGATGTCGAAGGTTGTATGGTCCTAGGAAAGGTAGATGTTGCATACAGGAAAATCAAGGAAACCTTTGGAGAAAGGAAATCTAGGTGTATGAATATTAAGAGCTCAAATGGAAAGCCACTTCTAGGGAAAGAAGACAAAGCAGAAAGATGGCAGGAACATATCCAACAGTTGTATCAAGGTGAAGATGTAGATAATTTGGTTCTGGAAAAAGAAGAGGCTGTTGATGCTGATGAAATGGGAGACCCAATTTTGAGGTCAGAGTTTGACAGAGCTGTGAGCAACCTAAATAAGAACAAGGCACCTGGAATTGATGACATTCCCTCTGAATTACTGACTGCCTTACGAGAAACCAGCATGGCAAGGTTATTCCATTTAGTGTGTAAGATGTATGAGACAGGAGAAGTCCCATCCGATTTTCGGCAGAATGTTGTTATACCTATTCCCAAGAAAGCCGGTGCTGACAGGTGTGAAAACTATCGCACCATTAGTTTAGTATCTCATGCCTGCAAAATTTTAACACACATTGTTTACAGAAGAATGGAAAAACAAGTTGAAGCTGAGTTGGGAGAAGATCAATTTGGCTTCAGAAGAAATGTAGGAACACGTGAAGCAATCCTGGCTTTACGTCTGATATTAGAGGATCGAATCAAGAAGGACAAGGCCACGTACATGGCATTCGTAGATCTAGAAAAGGCATTCGATAATGCTGATTGGACCAGGCTATTTAAATTCTGAAGGTGATAAGGATCAGATACCAAGAACGAAGAATTATTTACAATCTGTATAAAAATCAGTCTGCAGTGATAACAATGGAGGGCTTTGAAAAAGAAGCAACAATCCAGAAAGGAGTGAGGCAAGGCTGCAGTTTGTCCCCCCTCCTTTTCAATGTTTTCATAGAACAGGCAGTAAAGGAAATCAAAGAGAAATTTGGAAAGGAAATCACAATCCAAGGAGAGGAAATCAAAACCTTGAGATTTGCCGACGATACTGTTATTTTATCTGAGACTGCAGAAGATCTTGAGAAGCTGCTGAATGGTATGGACAAAGTCTTGGGTAAGGAGTACAAGATGAAAATAAGTCCAAAACAAAAGTAATGGAGTGCAGTCAAACGAAGGCAGGTGATGCAGGAAATATTAAATTAGAAAATTAAGTCTTAAAGGAAGTAGATAAATATTGTTACTTGGGTAGTAAAATAACTAACGATGGCAGAAGTAAGGAAGACATAAAATGCAGATTAGCACAAGCCAGGAAGAGCTTTCTTAAGAAAAGAAATTTGCTCACTTCAAACATTGATGTACGAATTAGAAAGATGTTTTTGAAGACTTTCGTATGGAGCGTGGCATTGTATGGAAGTGAAACATGGACGATAACTAGCTCAGAAAGAAAGAGAACAGAAGCTTTTGAAATGTGGTGTTACAGAAGAATGCTGAAGGTGAGATGGATAGATCGAATCACAAATGAAGAGATAGTGAATCGAACTGGCGAGAGGAGATCGATTAGGCTAAATTTGACTAGAAGAAGAGATAGAATGGTAGGACACGTCTTAAGACACCCAGGACTTGTTCAGTTGGTTTTTGAAGGAAGTGTAGGTGGTAAGAACAGTAGGGGTAGACCAAGGTATGAATATGACAAGCAGATTAGAGCCGATGTAGGATGCAGTAGTTATGCAGAAATGAAAAGGTTAGCACAGGATAGGGTGGCATGGACGCTGCATCAAACCAGTCTATGGACTGATGACTCAAACAACATCGCAGGTCACAAAGGCAGAAGTCTTCAAGACAGCAAGCTACGGTAATGATTACAAAGTGGTATAGGAATGGAGTCTTCAAGAATGATAGTAAATAGGGAGTTATAATGTGCCGAAACAGAGAACAGAATAGAATATTTGAAGGTATATCCTATAATTTTGAAGCTTCGACCTGAACATCAATGTATGTGTGTGTGTGTATATATATACACCGGGTGATTCTCTTGCGCATACTAATTTTGTTCTATGGGGCGAAACACTGGCAACTGAGAGAGAGTTAGCTAGAAAATTCATAATGTCTCATAATGGATGCAGTAGTTTAGAATTATGAATTTACTCATTCAGGACAAATATTTCAGGTTCCCTATGGGAATCAATATCTACATCATCATTGGTGGGACATCTCATCACCTTCCCAAAACCCTTTAAAGAGGCAACTGATGCTCTCACAGGGGATACTTATACAACAATTCAGTTGGTGCTTCTGTGAGTTCATAAGCTTAAATTTCACTGCAGACCAACAAATGAGGACACTGAGGTATGTTTAATCTTTACCGGATGCCTATTAAAATAGATATACAGTATATTACTCTACTAAGATCAGCATTTTTCCACACAGGCCTTTATTACATTTGTTACTATTTTTATAAGAGATTCGGAAACTTAAAGATATGTGTTCCACTACTTGCAAGAGAAAGTATCGATTGAAGAGGTACAAAAAATAGGTACCTTCCCATGGCCATCTTTTCACAAACTAAAATTTCTGCTCCAAGAAGAGAGAGAAAATCTGTTTAGTGCCATAACGCATATATGCTCTGAAATTCCCATCCCCAGTGATGGTATGGTTATAAGTCATACACATTTTACAGTATTTTGTTACAGTATAATATATTTACATTTGTGTTTTAATTTCTTAGGTCCATTCCTCAGAATAACTCTCCAGTCAGCAAGCAAAAAAATGAAATCATTATTTGTAGATTGGCATGATAATGAAACTGATGAGGCAATGTCACTATACACAAAGGTGATCTTTATCTTGCCAGAGATGCAATTGATGATGACAATCCACTGAAATGGTGGAATCTAAACTGTACTCTTTACCCCAAACTTACAATTGTATGAAGAATATTTTCTATTCCTGCATCTAGTGCAGCAAGTGAGAGAAATTTCAGTGCTGCTGGATATCTGTTGTCAGAAGAAGCTCTCTTGACCCAGACAGAGTTAATGATATTTTGTTGATACACAGCAGCTGTGTGTAATTGATTTTATTTGCAGCTGGAAAGAATATATATGTTTTTTTCTTCACAGAAATACATTGTTTAATGAAGGAATTACATTTAGTTTTGAAATATTGGGAAAAATGCATATTTAATTTTCAATGATATAACAATTGAAATGTAAATTAATATGACAATAGAATCCATAGCACAATGAACATAAATAGTTATTTAATTTTCTTGCTCTCATTAGTTATTCTTATACTTTTCTTTTCAAACCAAAGACAGAGTTTAATTTTGCATTTATTATATACCATTATTATTTTTAACCCCAGGACATAATTTGATAATTTAAGCTTGATCTACTGTATAAGAATAAAGACATATATTACCGGTATAGGCCTATGTATTTAAGAAATTGGAACGGCAAAAACAATCCAACTTTACGAAAATGTTATTAGGCCTATGTATTATAGAGAATGCTGCTTAGATGTGACAGAAACAAATGAAACAGTCGGCCGTGGATACATTAGCACACTGCACAGTGTTTGGAAATGGACAATTATCGCCTCTTGCAATCAACTGTCAGAGGAGTGTTTGGTCAGAACTTTAATTTTTTATATTTTCGTAAAGCGCTGCTCACAGCTCTATTATTTATAGAACATGTCAAACCAAATTGCCCGTATTTCTCTGAATACTTCTTTTTTTATATTTTTATACTTGTAGTACTAAAAATAATATGAAATCGGTCTGAGGGCAACATACCATAATAATAATGATAATGAATAATAATAAATATGTTTTTAGGATACCGTAGTTTATTGTGTGATGTGTTCTATTTCTATAGTGCATTTTTTTAGGTATATTTTGTATGCTAGTTCAATAACGGGCACCAACATGTGTATATTATAGTGCTCTATGTGGTTTGAATGAGTTCTTCTGTATTTTGTGTGTATTTATTGTGGATTCCTTCTTCAACAAGTAAATAATGCTATAAACTCTACTTGTGTGACTGGGTGACATTAAGAGATTTGGACGTAAACTAAATACTAACACAATGTTACAGAGACCTCCATTGGTCACTGAAGAAAGCTGCATTTGAATGTTGGATATTATCTATGAATTATAAATAATTCAATTTTGAGATGATTAGGAGGTCTCCGTGTTACTAAATTTTTTTGTACCGAGTGTATTGCTTACAAGGTCTGTAAATTCTAGATATAACTGCAGAAGTTAGAAGTACATACATTATAGGTGTGCAGACTGAACACCATTGTGGTGATGTATACCTATGCGAGTGAGGTGCAGTTGCGTAATTGTGAAGTGTATAAACGTACTTATATGTGTGTTATTAATACTTAATTCTGGTGAGAAACTATTTATCTGATGGTGTTTTGTGTATTATTGAAATTTTCTGCTGGTGAATAACAGCATGTTAAATATCAAGGAATAAACTTCTCTCTTTTCAAGAAGATAGTCAAGTAAAGAGAATAACAGCATTGAGAATACCTGCTGGTGAATTACAGCATATTAAATATCAAGGAATAAACTTTCTCCTTTTCAAGTTAGCAAACCAAAGAGAAATAACAGCGTGTCACATTACTCAGTTTGGGAACATACAGTTGTGAAAGGGACAATGTTTAGTGGTCTATTAATTTATTCAAAATGTCTTAATTTTCATCTCCAATTAGGACCATTTTATAAGTGTAATACTTCTGTAAGTTTATGGTTATTTCCGGAAGTGACATCTGCAGTGTCTTACAGACGAGATAACTGGCAAGATGGCTCCCATAGAGAAAACAGAAACTAACACAGACAACACGGCTGCCAACAGTAATTCAACATCACCAAATAACCCTTCATCAGGGAAAGAAGAATTGTGCGGAACATGCAAAAAAAGTCTGATAAGGATTGTGATGCAATTGAATGCAAGGGACTGTGTAGTTCTTGGTACCACAAAAACTGCTCGAAACTTACAAACAGAGAATTCAACATAATGAAGAGATCCAAATGTAAACTCACTTGGCTCTGTGACTCATGCAAAACAAAAATTTTAAAGCCGAAAGAAAGAAATGACCTGAAGGAACTAAATGAGAAAATGGAAAATATTATCAACTTTCTGGCAAACAACATGACTATCATGATCACGAAAACACAAGAAGGCGTTCCAACTCAAAGAAAGGCAGACAGTGATCAAGGAATCCAATAAGAGGCAGGCTCATCCAGTGCCCCAACAGACGCAAACCTCTGAAACATTACAACAGGAAGAATCACAAGAAATAGGTGACAATGAAATACCAGCATCTCGCCAAGAGCAAGAACCCGAGCCGGAAAGCAGAAACGAGACATACGCAGGTGCAGCCAGAAGCCCACAAAAACCAAGAGAACCCCAGTAAACAGTAGGAATACTGGAACCAACAGAAGGAGAACTTCAAGCAGGCCCTCGATATGCATGGCTGTACATTGGGAAACTACAACGTGAAGGCACAAAAGAAAAAATTGAAAGGCATTTACAAAAACAAGGCGTTACCGAATTGAAAGAGTGCATGGAGCTTTCAACAATTGGCCATCTAAAGGCCTTTCGCATAGGAATACCAATAGAAGATCTAGAAAAAGCGACCGACACAAAATTTTGGCCAAGAGGAGTTACGGTCAGATGTTTTCATTTTCGTCGGTCCACAGGAGTGAGACTTGACTAGAAAGACCTCAACCCAAACGAACCAACAAGACAAAAAACCGCTAAAACTACTCCTATGTAACGTAGAAGACCTAAAGAATCTAAAAGCAGCAACCCCTACCTACTTTTCAATGCAGTAATAGCTACTGAAACTTTCCTCTCAGAGCCCATAGACGAACCCCTCTTCTACAGTACACATGCACTGGCAAAAAAAAAAAAAAAAAAGTGGTAGATCAGAAGGAGGCGTAACCCTCATGTATAACAACACCATAGGAAAACTAAAAGCAAAACACACAGAAGAAAACACAGTCGTCATAAAAGCTGACAGACTATCATAGGACTCTACACAAGTCCAGGTCAAACAGTCGACGATACAGTAGGAAAAATAATGAATTCAATATCAATGACAAGGGAAGAAGAAAACGTGATCCTGGGAGGAGACCTAAGCTGCGGACTGGACAAGCCTGACCAAAAAATCAGCTCTGGTATTGGAAATACTACAGGAAGACGGGTTCACAATGATCAATAAAAAGGAAGAAAAGACATACCTTACGCCTAACGGATCCAGTACAATAGACCTGGTCTTCTACAGAGGAAAACACATTAAAATAAAATCACAAGAAGTGCTGGAACGATCAACAGTCGCCCCACTGAAAAAACACCTACCAGTCTGCACCACATTTGCCAAATCAGGAGCGTCCGTACTGCAGAAAACCTCCTATACACAGAAGATCTCAAGGAAACTGAACAATGACACATTAAAAAAGATAAAGGAACTCCTAGGAAATGTTCCAAGCCTAATAGAAGAAGGACTGCTCTAACCCACACTGGACTCCATTCTGTTGTATATACATAATGCACAATTACTGAAGAAAACAAGAATAGCACAGCCCTGGTTTGACGCAGAATGCTACCGCACCAGAAAAGAAGCCCTACACCTCCTCCACAGAGCGAAACATACAAATACACCAGACAACCTGAAAGCATATACACAAAAGAGAAAATAATACAAGGAGCTAAACCTGCAAATCACACAGAAGCAGATGCACAAAGACAAGCAGAAGAAGCCCTAAAGGACCCCTTTATAGCGATCAAGAAGAAAAGCAGAGCAGGAGTGGCAGGAATCCCGATGAATGTTTGAGAACAGCACTTCATCCAGCTTTACAACAAGAACTTAGAATAAGCATACGAAACCGAAGAGACATAAACCACAGAATCTGAACCAATAACTGAGTATGAAGTAATACAGGCCATCCTAGAAACTAAAAAAGGAAAAGCAGCAGGACCAGACAAGGTGTTCAATGAAAACCTCATATAAACTCTTGAACAACTCGCCCAGTTGTGGACGATGTTGTTTAACAAATGCCTTACATCAGGAAAAATACCAGGGGATTGGAGAAAGTCGAACATCATCTTGTTATACAAGGGCAAAGGCGACATAGAGGACCTCAACGCATACAGAGGAACTGCGCTTGAGAACAACATCTTCAAGATATTCTCCAAAATCCTGCTGAACAGACTCTATTCACTAACAGACGCCTTTATGCCGGAAACACAGTTCGAATTCAGGAAGGGAAGAGGAACCCTTCACGCAGTTGCTAACCTCCTAGAAGATATACATGATGCACTAAGGCACCCATCGAGGAAATTCTACACAGTCTTCATAGATTTCACAAAAGCCTTTGACCTGTTGAACAGACAAATACTCATGAAGAAACTTGAAACTATGACAGGAAAGGATAACCCAACAACAGCTGCTATCAAAACCCTGCTCACCTACAACAAAATCATAATCAAAGATGGCGTGACGACCTCAGAAAACATAGTACAGACCAACGGCGTTTCACAAGGACACCCGATTAGCCCAACCCTATTTAACATCGTCATGTCAGACGTCACAGACATCCTACAAAAGGACTCAGTGAACATGTACCTCTACGCAGATGACATCGTATAAGGCTTGCACGACAGGTAGGCCCTGCAAGACATTGTAGACCAGCTCCAGGAATGGGTTGAAAACAACCAACTCCAGCTGAATACCAACAAGACAGTGCAAATGATCTCCAGGAGGGGAGAAAGAACCTCTGCACAAGACAAAATATACTACGGAACGGAAGAGTTAAAGATTGTAAACTCCTTCAAGTACCTGGGCATCACCCTACAACCATCGGGATCATGCTACAAAATTCACATATGGGAGAGGGCAGCCGCTGCCATAAAAGCCATTTACGACATTAAAAATCTGACAAGACTAGCACTAGACACAGCATTAACACTTTTCTACGCGAAGATAATGCATGTAAAATTCTTTCTTGAATAAAATTACTGTGTCCATCTAGTCAATACAATTATATTTTGTAGTACATGTACTTGACCTTAAGATTAGTATTAGGATGAAGATGCCCAAAACTAGGGCGAAACATGTCCCTAACTAGTGTTTATAATTCATGTAGAATTTAATCACTACAAAATATAATTGTATTGAATAGGTGGACACAGTAATTTTATTCAAGAAAGAATTTTACTTATTGTATCTTCAATACAGAACAAAATGAGATTAGTTACCTGTAAGATAATGCCTGTTCTGACATACAGCATTGAATTCATATGGAACAACCTGACAACTAGAGACCTCTTGACCCTTGAGTGTGTGAAAGCAAGATACCTAAAGAGAACTTTGGTAATATCAAAATACGCCCCTTTGAGACTGGCCTACGAACTTGCAAAAATGTGCTTCCTCATAGAAGACTTGAGGTTCAGACAACAGCTGCCAGCGATGAAACAAGAGTCGGACCTACTTCGGGACAGAAAACAAGAGAGCGGACATCTGGCCCGAATTCTATGCAACAGATACGATGCTAGATCAGAACTGGACGGGACCAAACTAGAACTTACAAAGTGCCATAACTAGGCTCGCGGGGCACAGTTTCCACCACAAGCTATGCACAAGAAACGGTTTCCATGAACCCTCACCAGAGTGTGTATGCAGCCTCTGCGGGAAGGCCTGTAAGCGCTACCACTTCAGCGAATGCCACAAGTGCACTAAATCACTAATGGAATATAGCAAAGAACAATGAACCTTAACTCTCTGCACGTTTGTGCGCTTTTCTTACTAATAAAAAATCTATTAAGGAATTAAAGTATAAACAGAAGGAACAGAATTTATTATTTTATTTCGTTGTTTGGAGTTCTAATTCATGTATTATTTCTATTGTACCAGGAGGTAGCCTCTATTATTTAAATAATTATTATATTTAATGTTGTTTACAAGATCAAAATTACCTATTTAATTTTCATTGATTCAGTGTTTGTAATACAAAGATGGCATTGAATATAAAATATAAGGAATAAAAAGGCAAATCAGAACCAACACAAATGTTATGGCATTATTTTATCGCTTTCTAATAAAAAATTCAAATAATTGCCCGTTGTTTCCTGCAATTGTCCTTCTCGCAAGCATAGTTCACTTGTCAACAGTTTCAAGTGTTCCCCACACACAGGAAACCCGCTTGAGTCAAGGACCTTTGAACAAATACGAGCGAGTGAAAAACATACTTGCAGAGCTTTGGTACACATTCCTTTAGAGAATATTCAAATATCATAAAGTGGAGAAAATGTACCCAGGGCAGGTTTAACTTGTGAAGAATTTAGTATCCAGTTAATCAGTACATCAGTACAATGCATAGAACACCCAATAATTTGTAATTAAATTATGTGCAGAAGTCTAGCACCAACAAGTTCCAGCTGTTTCATGTTACGGTATGCAGTCACATCAAGATAAGGTCAATGGCATGAGATGAAAGACCAAAATATCATAAACAGATAAGGATCACTATTAAACTGACAGATACTGAACCAGGCCTCAATTTCATAGATCAGTCAGTTCAGCTAGAGTAGGTGATAATCTTGTGTATTATTTATGAGGCTACTTGATTCACACAGCTGCATAGAAAATTGTACCATGCAATGAGTGGGTGAAATTATTAGAATATGATTTTGAAACTTGGATAGCGTTTTGTGATGCAAGCATTCTTTCCAAATTATGAGGCGGTAGCAACTCTAAATGCCTCAAATATCCTTTGCTGGCCTCCTATGACATGATGAAACATGCAGATGCCACAATTGGAGAAAAGCTAAAAGGTGAAGGCACACGGTAGGATGATATACGTTTCAGACTGTATGGAGATGCTGTATGAACTACCAGCGTTTGGAAGTGTGTGCTGTTCATGTGCCATTTATATTTACCCAAAATGGTGTTCCCTTACACAATGTGTAGATTTATTTTTGGGTAAAGGTGATATGGAGAGAGGCAAAGTCCAGGTCATCTAAAGCAATGATAACAGTATTGCAAGTTTCTTCCAACAAGAGGTAAGCAATTTTTCAACTGTGTATGCTCTGCATTGCATTTTTTACAATTTCTTTTTGTAAACAGTACATTAGTACATTGCATAGAGCACCCAATAATATACCAAATAATTTGTAATTAAATTATGTGCAGAAGTCTAGCACCAACAAGTTCCAGCTGTTTCATGTTACGGTATGCAGTCACATCAAGACCAATCAACACTACAAGCTGAGCTACCTGAGTTTCAACACTTAATACTTCATTCACCATGATTTGTATAATCACTTGAGGAATTTATCATCTTAAATATGAGAAAATTCCAAAACTTACTTGAAGTGCACTTATTGTACGCGCACTTTTTAGTGATAGATGGACACCCTAGTGCTGAATCGGTCGACCTCTGTTATCTTCGAGATTCGTACTGGCAACCTTGAAACACAAACTAAGAATCGCTTATGGTCGCTGTGCGACATCTGGCATAGGCCTACACTTTACGTACCGGTACTCGTACTGTTGTTATTTACACAGCAAAGCCAAACTATAAAATTCATGCTAGGAACAAGTTTCACATCGAGAAATGTTATATAATATTATATATTGTGTGTGTGACACAGTTGTTGGCATAAGATAATACAGGTTTAGAAAATTCATATCGATCGATCATATTATCGATTCAATTCAGATTTCATTTCCATTCAGTTGGCAGTATTACTGGAACCAGTAGTGCTCCCTCCTTACTCCTCAACCCAGTACAAAAATCTATCAATAAAAAGTGCACGTACAATACATGGCACATAGTTGTTGAGACTATAACTGCCATGATAATTGATTTACATGAAGGAGCTGCCATAATATCAAATTTAAAGGACATGCACATACTGACAATGCAAAAAAGTTAATGATCCTGTTTTATGAACCTAATAACCTAATATGATTGAGTACAGGAGCTCAAGCTCAAGTCAGAAATTTTCCTTTAGTGCTGTGGAGAGAATAGATACTGTTAGCATCGAGTCAAGACCACAATCAGAACACATCAAACAGATTGTTTTTAAGTTGCTTTGAGAATATGAGGAATATAGTTATAAATATTTTGTAAATATCTATCAAGACAGGTTGCAACATCTATTAACTGATGCCATGTAAATGCACCTTTACAATTTTTTAATCAAAGAATAAATATAAAATTTAAAAACCTTTAATTAAATATTACTTGTGGAAACCTATGATGATAAAATGTTCATAGGGAGCTTTTTAAGTTATTTCTTTTTTTGACATTAGCTTAAGTTGAACCAAACAGAATTGATAAAAATTTGCTGAAAATGGAAGGTATAAAAAGGATAGTAAAACCTACCTGACTGTACAGGGGTCTACAAATCTGATATTACGCCCACTTAAATAAAAATCGCATCACCTGATTGTAAGCAAAATAATGATACATGCAATGAAATTCTGATAAACCTCTGAAGTATAACAAACAGAAAATCCAGCACCAAAGAAAATAAATACTGGACCTAATAATAATAATAATAATAATAATAAACAAAATGACTATACCACGCAGTATCACCAAATAAAATAGGAACAATACCTCTCTGAACAAAACAAAAATACTTTATGTATAAAATTTAAAACTATAAAATAGTTGTCTCACATGAAACTTTGCACTGGTCTATAGTACCTAAGAACCAGTCTCTCTTCTAAATGTCAGAAAAGGACAGGCATTTAGCCTATACTTTAAAAAAGCATAAAAGTATTTCACAATAAAAACAGTCCAAGGAACTAAAATTAAATGGCACAGACAATGAAGCAGTTACCATACCGCAAACTAGATGCCTAAACTTCAACAACTTTGACAAAGTAAGTTATATCTTTACAATTCCACATAGGCTACACCTTTTGTATATAACTTAAACTATGAAGAAACGAGGGATATTATTTACAGTACGTAACTGGGCTGCTTCTTAGCTATTTCAAGACCAATCAACAGGCATAAATTGAAAGATCAAGTGCCTGCTGATAAATCTTCATTATAAGAAGGGGACAGGGGATACACAATTGGCATTTAAAAAAAAAGGTTGATGCAAATTATTTCATTCCAGGTATGTGTGAACTTAAGTCAGAGTTTAGAGAATGGCTTATCGTTGGGCTAGAATAAGAACTTCCCAAGTAGCACGAGGTACCTTGTTTGGAAGTGTGGACATCAAGATATGCTTGTCTGGAAAATACACGGCTACATGTGGGACACTGATACTTACTGATGTGAACTTTATTGTTGTGACGGAGAAGTGATGTCTGAAATTTGAAAGCTTTACCACATGCTCTACAAAAGAAAGACTTCCGAGACTTGGAAGAATAGTCAGATACTTCCGTCTCACCATGACAGCTTTTTCCAGACATAACTGGTAACTCTCCTACCTGATCAGTATTACTATCTACCCTTCTTGAAGGAGAATGCGAATCTCTTTGTCTGTAATTCTGAATCATCAAGTCTTTATGAATTGGACTAGACAAGCCTAATGCAACATCAGGTTCTGAGTCAGTCAGTGCATTTTCACTTTTAATTTTCTCAGGCATGCCTTTTCTTCTCGGATTTAAAATTAAAGGATGAACTTCATAACCTGATAACTGAGGGTAAAACATTGCAACAGGAGTAGGTGAAGCACGTGTTTTACCGTATCCGAAAGGAAGGTCCGAAGTAGATGCACAGGGTTCCTCAGTATGCTCCACCTCCTCATCATAGCATTCTGCCATGTTAGTAAATGGAACACCTGTCACTGAAACAAATTAGAGGGGGAAAATAGGGTTAACAACATTGAGAAAAATAGTTCATACAATAAAAAGTTTCACAATGTAAACGACCTAACAAGAATACTTTCATTATGAAGCAGCAAATGCCGCCGTGGTTTCAATACACATTGAGAAAAATTCATTTTAGGTTAAGTTAGAAGGGATACTCGTTTCACTGTGTAAAGCCCATGTGATGTAGCTATGATAAAATGCACCTACTGATATAATATAATATGTTACCTCCTTCTTTATTTTTCGTATTTGTATACAGGCACATTTACATCTTCAAGTCATACGATACATCATGTAATTTATGCTTAAACGTCGTTGAAGAGAGGTCGTAAAGCTAAATTACGGCTGACATAATCAGCTAAATGCACAAAACATCATACTCAAATCCTACCTTTACCAATAAGGTCGCTGTTGACACAGTGACAACTGAGATATTACTTGGACCTTCTCTGCACGGTTTTGTTTACCATATAGGCCTAGTATGTTTGTGTTGGTTTGTGAGTACACTCTCGACTCTCGAGGATGTCCGGATGCTTGCGACTTGCGAGATTAGAGCGATATCGCATGTTGCACATGGTCGAGAGAAACCCGCCAAATTTAAATGATGGAAAGGCTAGTAGCCTACACCAAATACAGTAGAGACAATACGCAACACTCTGCGAGATATCAAATACAGTAGAGACAATACGCGACCAAGACCGACTCCAATTCTCAGACCTTAATGCTACTCTCGATCGTTCAAAGATGGCGAATCGAGTAGCCGAAATTGTTGGAAATGTGGGTTTGTTTTGGTTTGTTGTTATCGTATGTAGTCGGTGTAATTTTATTAAATTTGACGATAAATGTTAGTTTCTTTGTAGAATATAAGTGTGCGAGTGTATTTATATGAGTCGGTGGGTACATAGGATCTGTAATTATATGCAGTAATGTGAGAATGTGCTTGTTTTGATCGTATTTTTACTCATTAAAAACATGAGTGCACTAGGTGGACCAGTTTTTAATCTAACTATGGCAATGCCTCTCATACAACAATTCTTAAGTTTCCTACGAAATAGAACATTAGAAGAGAAATCGATTAGGAATATACATCGTGATTATTTTGAAGTCCATGGCAAAACCGTAGCGTGCATACATAATTTTGAGAATAAGTCTGAGGTTAGGAAATCTAGCCCTCTACTTCCAAACTATTCGTGTTCCTCGAAAAATATTAACTTAGATAGAATATACTTGATATTGTGTTATTCCGTCAGTGTCTATGTGCTTCAAAGTGTCTAGTGATTTAGATGCAAGTGTATTTTACAATAATCTGTGCTTTGCCTGCGGAAATGTTTGGCTGGTACTTGGAGTATAACAAAACTTATAAGTGTGACGGATGGAGCAATCTGCATACTGTTACACAAAAGAAATAGTGACTTAGAGGGATTAACTGGGTTTGTAACGTAGGGTTTTACACTACCAACACCTTCCGATTCATGCTGTGGCTATCAGTTATTAAGCTGACTGTGCCGAACTGAAGCTCGTGCATGTGGTTAAATATCAATGTTTAGTCAATAGAGTTTTTCCACTCATGTTATTTAATGGGTGAAAACCTATTAGGCTATATATTTAGTGTCTGAACGTTTCATTACTAAGGTTACTATCCTTGCGTGAAGTGCTGTTATGCCATATGTCAACATTATATTAACATCATGTTAACATAATCATTTTGGGTGTACTTGATCTGAATGACACCGAGCTCGAAAGCTGCAGTCGCTTAAGTGCGCCAGTGTCCAGTATTCGGAGGATAGTAGGTTCGAACCCCACTGTCGGCAGCCCTTAACATGGCTTTCCTTGGTTTCCCATTTTCACACCAGGCAAATGCTGGGGCTGTACCTTAATTAAGGCCACGGCCGCTTCCTTCCCACTCCTAGACCTTTCCTGTCCCATCGTCGCCATAAGACCTATCTGTGTCGGTGCTACGTAAACCAATTATCAAAAACTAGCAATGATCTGAGTGACTCAGACGGTTAAGGCGCTGGCCTTCTGATCCCAAGTTGCCGGATTCGATCCTGACTCAGTCCGGTGGTATTTGATGGTGCTCAAATACGTCAGCCTCGTGTCGGTAGATTTACTGGCACGTAAAGGAACTATTGCAGGACTAAATTTCGGCATTTCGACGTTTCCGAAACCCGTAAAAAATGTAGTTAGTAGGACGTAAAACGAATAACATTATGATTTCGGGTGTACTTCCCATTCATTGGGTGGTGAATTTAAGAAATTATCTACCACTTCAAAACTAAGGCAACAAGTTATGTTTGTGTTTCACAGTTCTCATGAGAGCGAATAAATCGAGGAATTTTGCACCTTAATTTATTTTGAAATATTCAAAATGATGATAGAAATATCATTTTAACAGTTTTATCACATATTTTCATCTATCCAGCGAAGTGAAATCTAAGAGAAAACGTTATTTGACGAATTGAAATGTCTAAATAATCAGCTTGTTGGTCTCTTTTCTAGTAGAATATATGTGATTCTAGTTGATTATATGTGGTGCGTACTTGTTGGCGAAGCGATTTCATACGTGTAAAAGTGTATTTTCCTTACGATGTTACATTTATCATATTAAATTACGGCCGTTTATATAAAATGCACGTGATATTTTCGTGTTAGCCAATACCAGCAATTCGGCTACTTCGGCCGCCATGTTTTTCTTATATTACGGTCTGAGGATTGGAGTCGGTCTTGACGCGACACTCAGCGAGATATCGAGGGACAGCTATCAGAGCTCTCTCTAGCAGGTAGACCTGAGAATTACTGATTATGTCATAAGAGCACGTGTATTTTTGTGTGAAGTTTTTGGTGTTATTTATGCGTTTTCAGTGAGTTGACATAATTAAATAGTAGCGTGTGTCATTCCTTGATATCTCCTCTCAACATGAGGGGAAAGGTATGTGCTGTGTTTGGCTGCAGTAACTATGAAGTAGAAAAGAATGAGCGGTCTTTCTTTTGCTTCTCTCGTGACAAGAAAATGTAAGTAATATTGTGTTTGCATATATATTCTTCTGGTGACAAAGAGATTTTTATAGTACTTCATAATCTTCTGACCTGCTCGACCCATATTTTAACTGGCTTAAAATATAATACGCATATTTTATTGTATAGTGCAGCAGATGTGTTGTTGTAGGTGTGATCTGTGGGTTTTGAAATGTCACAGAAGTGATTTGGATAAGGTGTACGAGAAGGAAGGGACGTTACGCTTATATAAGAATTATAAGATCTGTTCAGATGATTTCCAGGCCAACGACTTTAGAAGTCCTCGACTATACAGCCAAGGGTATGTTACATTTTTACTCTAATTGTATGTAAATATTCCTCAAAGCATCACTATCGACAACATTTTCATACTTTCTTTTATCCCTCTTCTCAGATTAAAGCTGGGATTTTATAGACTTTCTTTCTGTTAGTAGGCTTCATGTTAAGAGGAAAATTGTCCAGCTTTTAAATGTTAGTTCATTGCATCATGTGTGTAAGGAATGTGCTGATATTTTTATTGACAAGTGTCTCAGTGTGATGATACAATGTTTTTTAAATGAGAAAAAAGACAAATCTAACCATAAAAGTTCAGGTAGGAATGCTAAAGCAAAAAAAGTAATGCATAAATGAAAGATCAAGCCAGCAGTCCATTTCACATCTTGTTTATATGTCTATTTTCAGTCTTTAAATAACCTTTTAAATAATTCTTCATTCATTTATCCAGAGTTGCTTTAGCAACTTTGAAGTTAATATCTCAATAATACTTTCTTTCTAGACGCAATTTATTTATCCATTTTCATATATGCATTTCCATTTATATTTTAATTTAGCGCGAATTTTCAGGTCACGTCACTAGGAGCGCCACTTGCGAATCTTTCCTATAAGTGTGCCAAACGATAACATATACGTGTAAAAAGTACAAAATTAACTTGAAATCGAGAAATACAGCTCTAACATACAATAGAGGAAAGCGTAATTGATCCACCTTTTTTCAATACAAAGTATGTTGTTAATACAATCATAACATTTTTATTTAGGACCGGTTTTGGTGTCTTTGGACACCATCATCAGCCAAAATAGGTCATACGAACAAAGATATACAAGTGTTATAATACATATTATGGACCCTTAATAATAAATAACATAAATTGGATGAAATAAAAAGTGATGGTGCTTAAAAGTCATTCTTACAATTTTTACAAGTTGTGAACTTGTTGGTCAAATTATAAAATGAAAGTGAATTTGATATTCTCACTGTCCACTTCATACACATACAAACAATACTTCACATTACCAACTACCACAGAAACATGTAATAGTGAATATATACCCCTACATAGGGTTGGCATCAGGAAGGGTACTGGACAACGCAAACCAGACCAAATCCACAGGTGTGGGCTGATGAACTTCGATGTTAGGCCCCTTAAAACAATAAGCATCATCATCATCAAATCCACAGGTTTGACACAGTTCACGCAGTGAAAGAAGAAAGAGGAGAAGTTCCAGAATTATAACAATTTGAATAAAGAATGAACAGAGAGACATAACAACAGACAGGCAGGAATTTCTGTAGTGATTATGTATTAAGTATATAGATGGAATAATAACACTAGCACAGTGATATGTACAATTTTGGAAACAATTTGGGTAGCAGGTGTGGAAGCTATTGTGTTTCAAAGTTCAACATTGCTCTGCCGAAAATGTAATAAAATGGACTTCGCCCTTTCTTTTCGTATAGTCTTCATACGAAATTACCGGTAGATCTAAAATGGTGAAATATAGTGGGAAGGCAGGGATGAAATGGTAATAGGATTAGCATGGAATGTGAGTAAGGTACCTTCTGATTGGGCAAAAACAATAATTGCACCTAACTATGAGCAAGGGAAGAGTAAGTATTGCAACAACTATCAAAGTATTGTGGAAAGGAAAGTGTGATCAATGGTTGAGAGTATCGGTAAGTTGGAAGAAAACCAGTTTGATTTCAGACCACAGAGGTGCTCTATGCAGCAAGTAACTGAAAAATGCCATGAGAGGAACAGACAGTTATGTTTGTTTTATAGATCTAGAAAAGGCATAAAATGACAGAATAACAAGGGAAAAGATGTTGGTTGTACTCAGGACCAGTTGAAGGAATTTTGGGGCCCCTTGCAAGGCATTATTTTGGGGATCATGTCAATATGACAGAACTTATTCACAGTTACTGGATGTTAAGATTATTAAATAATTTGTCACTAATAACTTAGTTTCAAAACTACATCATAGGCACTAACATAAGAATTTTTGTACATTAGCTATTCTTATTATTACCATAATGGTGAAAAAATCTCAGCCAAACAGAAGACAGACATGGGATTCGGCATGTCTACTGAAATACGTCATTTAAAAGCATTAGAAATCGCAAAAGAACTTTCTATACCAGAGTTTAAAGCAAGTCGAGGGTTGAACAGAAATTTCTATAAGAGGAATGGACTGAGCATTAGAAGGCGTACTACAGTTTCACAGCATGTTCCTACTGTCTATGAATAAAAACTGTTTTCCTTCCAGCACCATATAATTCAGTTGCAAAAGAAAAATCCTTATATGTTTTCCCAAAGTGGAAATGCAGGTTAGATACCTGTCTGTTTTGAAATGCCATTGGACAGTACTGTGAGTGTTAAGGGGTCAAAAATTGTTACCATCAGAACGGGTTGTAATGAAAAATGAAAAACAGAGGTGTACAGTAATGTTATGTATACTTGCTGATGGAACTAAACCTTCACCGTACGTTGTCTTGAAGAGAAAGATGCTTGCGAAACAAAATCTACCTGCTGGTGTTATTGTCAGAACTCAGTACTCCAGTTGTATGGACAGTCTACTAGAGGAAGACTGACTGAAATGTGTTTGGCAACGTCACCCTGGTGCATTGCTTGGATGGAAAAGCTTGCTTGTTACGGACAGCTACCGCGGTCACACAACAGAAGCTCTGAAGAAGCAAACCAAGGATGGGAAAACCGATCTAGCAATCATTCCAGGCGGCTTGACATCTATGTTACAGTCGCTGGATGTCTGTGTAAACGTTCATTCAAAGCAGCCTTGAAACAGCTGTATACAAAGTGGATAGTGGCTGACAATCATGCACTGATGCCAACTGGTTGTATTAAGCACCCAGAAGTTCAACTGCTTTGTTTGTGGGTAAAGATGACGTGGAATTGTATTTCTGGTGACCTCGTCTGGAAAGTTTCCAGAAATGCTCCTATTTCTAATGCTATAGATGGCAGCGAAGACGGCATTGTGTGGGAAAGTGATGGGAAAAGCAATAGTGAGAGCTCCAAATTTGGTACTTCTGATGATGAATAAAGTGTTGACTATTGTTCTGTGATTGGTAACTTTTTATGTTTGTGTTTTACATAACTTATTGGGTATTATTTCAAGGACACTTAAAAGTTGTCTGAAACAATTTTAAATTTCTGAAACATACATAGTGAAATGGCATTCTTGTTCTGTAGCAAATATTGTAAATAAATTTGAGTGAAACTTTTTTTAAAAATGCTATCCTTTAAAATATAAGGTGCGGGTCTTATTCAGGGGTGGGTGGTACTTGGGATTACCCAGTAATTTTTAATTAACTTCAGCCTAGAAAAGCTCCATTCTGCAGAAACTATTCTCAATGTAACTGTCAAATTTGGAAAAATGCCTTCTATAAGCTTCTCATAGGTATGCTAAAGTATTGTTAGATAACTATTACAATTTTGGGAAATCATTTAATTCATTGGTAATATCTGATGTACTTATATCTTCTGACTTTGATTTTGGGTCCTTACAGCATCTGACAGATTCTTATAACTGTTATTCAGATCTTCCTTGTTTCTTGTCAAATTTTTAATATCATAAATGACATGATGCTGTATAGGCTTTTGGGCTTATGCTGTGTCAAGAATATAAGGTGAAATTATTTACGTTTCACAGAGAACTGTGCTGTAAAATGGTGCATGGCCTCCGAAGAGGCCTGGTGCAGATTTTTTAAGTTGATGCCACATGGGCGACTTGCGTGTCTGTGAGGATGGGGCCCTACCTATGATGAATTCTAAATACTGAAGACAGTACACACACTCAGCCCCCAAGCCACTGTAATTAACCAATGAAGGTTAAAATCCCCAACCTGGCCAGGAATTGAACCCAGGACCCCCTGGGCCAAAGGCCAGCACACTAACCATTTAGCAATAGAGTCGGACACAAATAGCACTGAAAACAACAGAGCAACAATGTAACAATTCAAATCTTTCTCTCACAGGCATAAGAGGAGTGTCTGTTACAACATTGAGAAAGTTTATTCCTAGACAATTTTCTTCTCCCAAGATGGGCTCATCCCTAGTTTCCTAGAAAATTGCCTTTACAGTTACAGATCTGGAATTCTTAAATATAATAACAGTCCCCAAATTTATAATTAATTCTTCTGCTGTTCTTTAGCTTTCTTAAAACCACTGATTCAAAATTCTTCAGTAATACCTATTGTTGCAATTTATCAGTTTTGCCATTGTATCCAACTACATGCCTTCCTGTTGAACTGATTTCTTATCTTTATTGTTATGACTAATGCTAATGTATCAGATAACAAAGCACAAAGAAAACTTGTATGTTGCAATCTCTTCTAGGAGACTGCCTGATTCACTGATACATATCGGGATCCCTTTAAAAATTAGTTAATCCCAGCCCTGAAGATGGTTTCCCGTGGATTCCCATTTTGACACCAGACAATTAATACATTAATTATGGCCACATTTGCTTCCTTCCCATTTCTAGCCCTTTCCAATCCCATTGTCGCCATAAGACCTATCTTTGTCGCTGTGACATAAAACAAAATTGTATAAAAAAGACATTTCTTTCAACTTTTCTAAAGAATGTATTATGATGTTAAGCTCACACCTAATAGTTTAACACTTTCAATCCTAGCCTTTCATCTGGTTTCACAGAGTGGTTTCAGTGTCAAGTGTACATGAATGAGTAGTGAGAATTTCCCAGTGCTTTACAGATGCAGAAAATAAAGTGAACAATCTTTGCACTATACCAAAGTAATTTAGTGCAATTACTTTTTTTTTTTTGCTAGTTGTTTTACGTCGCACCGACACAGATAGGTCTTACGGCGACGATGGGACAGGAAAGGGCTAGGAGTGGGAAGGAAGCGGCCGTGGCCTTAATTAAGGTACAGCCCCAGCATTTGCCTGGTGTGAAAATGGGAAACCACGGAAAACCATTTTCAGGGCTGCTGACAATGGGGTTCGAACCTACTATCTCCCGAATACTGGATACTGTCCGCACTTAAGCGACTGCAGCTATCGAGCTCGGTAGTGCAATTACTGAAGATTTAATTGAATCATTAACAATCAAGTTCATATCATGGATAGAGCAAGGTATATAATATTGTGAGCTCTTTGGTTTTCTTGAAGGATACTATCTTGTGTGCCACAGTTTTTCCCTTTCATGTTACTTCTAATGTCATAAGATTGTCCACAACAATCTGCATCCCCAATTTCAGATAGTATGTGAATTAGAAATCTGAAGCAGATCTTTTCCAGTAGTACGGTATCTACAACTTAATAAAATCCAAAAGAATACTGTTCAATGGTAACTGACCTTTTTTTATAATAGAGATAATTTCATTAGAACCAGTCTTCCAGGGTTTGCTGATAGCTGAATATGTTCATTTAATATAGCAACCAATTTGGTTATCAACTAGTCCAAGGAAGTTCCCATTACCCTGATTTCCCAACTTTTCTCGTCACCCCTCAAAGAAGATTGCTTTCTGCCAGTAACGAAATAATATAATAGAAAACAGTCTCTCTATATGAATCCTCCATCTTCTTCCTTTTCAGTTTGATATTGTGTTACCTGGTCAATTAAAAAAATTGAACTTTCATTTCTTTGAGAGAACTCTTTCCATTTGCACATTTGTTATATATGACTGTGAGACAGTTCATAGTTAGTGAAAACTATCGAGAATCCTTGCCAGTCCTGTATCTACTTCCTGTGAGTGAGCCACAACTGAAGTCAAACAATTTGCAACAAAAGCAATACACAGAATTTTTCCTTACTCAGCAAATTATGCTTTACCTTATCATCATTTGCAAGTTGGCAAAAGCAGTTACATACACTAAAATAACATCTAGTTTCTTTGTCTGTATGAAATATGTTTTTAGCACAGGTATCTATATGATCTTAATTCTAAATATTTTGCCTGCAACTTCTGGCCAATTTCTGGTTTGCTTGAAATGAATACACATTTTGTACTTCTGATGGTTCTTCCTTTTTGTGGAGTTAAAAGTTAGCTGAAGTAGCATTTTCATTACACAGTGTTAAAGACAAAATTGATTCTACCAAGTTTATAGTTTCAGAAACATTCATGTTTATTACTGGTAAACAGTTTTCCTCAATAACTGGTGGGTAATTTCTGCACTATCTTCTAATTGAACACTGTTCTTCTTTAAAACAGTAACTGATAGATTTTTACTACGCTCTGTTATTACTCTACACTTATTCGATGTATTCCCTGTATTCATATCACGTTGTTCATTCAGAGGCACCACAACCACATTATCATCTTGTGTTCTCTTTACAGATTTGTTTAACGTGCCTTCCTGCCATGATATTTCTTTCTTCAGCTCCTTCTTACACTTTCTGTTTTGAGAATCTAAGTATTTTCTATCCATTTATGCTACATTATGATAAACAATGGGGACAAAGCATTGACTCACCTGGCTAATACATAATCAACAAACATGCTAAGCAAACAGGAATAGGAACTACACAGACTAGAAATTCATAATCATCCACATTGAACTCGAATTGCAGTTGTGTGTGATTCTGTTTCAAGGTTTTAGTGATTAAAATAAAACATTGATAAGTTTGGAAGATTAAGGGATTTTAAAGAAAGACAGTTTAGCAGAAAATTCAACCTGCTTTTACTAATAATGTTTTTACAGTTGTGGTGCACTTAAACTGGCCCTGATAGTACTGGAGAATAATGGGATTAGGAATGTGCTATTGAAGGTAATCAAATGGATTAATGTTGACAACTGAACCAGAACTGATGGTAGACTGAGTTCTTGGTTCAAAATAGTGACAGGGGTTAGGCAAGTCTGCAAAATATATATATATACTCTCTCTCTCTCTCTCTCTCTGTGTGTGTGTGTGTGTGTGTGTGTGTGTGTGTGTGTGTGTGTGTGTGTGTGAGTGAGTGTGTGTGAGTGAGTGTGTTAGTTAGTTTTGCATTACATTGGACCAAAGAGTTTCTGACTCTTTACAAAAATATAAAAGAGGCATACAAATGTAGGCCTACCATATCAGCATTATTTATTGTCCAATGAAACAACGTAAGAGAGCCTCTATAACAATATTGCTTTGCTTGCTCAATTTCAGATTCAGTTACACACCACTAACTTTTATACCAGATAACACATCTCCTTTCGTTGAAGAAAGCCTGAATTCTTTTTGGCATACTTTTCACTAGTTCATCAAGATAATATTGGTTCTAATATTGTACCATTCCTCAATGTTGATTTTGTATAGATCTTTGCAGAGTGGTTGGTGGATCATGACATCCGTAAATAATCATCTTTAATTTATCCCAGGCATGTTCGATAGAAGCCTCTGTGGCTCAAGCAGTAGCACACCGGCATCTCACCGCTGGGTTCCGTGGTTCAAATCCTGGTCACTCCATGTGAGATTTGTGCTGGACAAAGTGGATGTGGGACAGGTTTTTCTCCAGGATCTCCAGTTTTCCCTGTCATCTTTCATTCCAGCAACACTCTCCAATATTATTTTATTTCATCTGTCAGTCATTAAACATTGCCCAAGAGGAGTGCAACAGGCTTCGGCAGCCAGCACAATTCCTATCCTTGCCGCTAGATGGGGCTTCATTCATTCCATTTCTGACCCAGTCGAATGACTGGAAACAGGCTGTGGATTTTCATTTTTATGTTCGATAGGGTCCATATCTAGAAAACACTGCAGCTACTCTAGTCGAGCGATATCATGACCATGAAAGAAGTCATTAACGAGTACCACACAATGGATAGGAGCATTACTGTCCATTAAGATAAATTCTCCTCCAAAATGGTAGTGATACGGTGTCGCTATGGGCCGGAGGATGTTGTTCCTCTATTAATAGTAAAAAGTAAACTCGTGTCCTCATCCTGAGGTGGTGCAGCTCTTTTCAGGCACACCCCCATTGGAGGTGAGCTGCATGTACCATTTGAATCCAAATACCAGCCCTCCTGCCATTCTTAAATTTCTGGCAGTACCGGGAATCGAACCCGGGCCCCCGAGGACGGCAGCTAATAACACTAACCGTTACGCTGCAGAGGCGGACTGTTCCTCTATTGTACAGACATGATATTACCCTGTGTAACTAGGAGTGGTGTAAGGTGGTCCCACATAAAGACACTCCAAAACATCACGGAACTACCACCTTGCTGCACGTGCTGGACAGTGTGTCTGGGATGTGAAGCCTGGCCAGAATGCCTCCAAACATGTTGCCAGCAATAGTCTGGAAAACAAGCCTTATGCAACATTCATCAGTGAAAAGGACTTGATGCCAAGTCTCAAGAGACCATTCAGTATACAATAATGTTGACCCCATCTGTACTGTGCACCATGATGTCTAGATGTCTACAGAACTGGGCCTTGCAATGTCCATCGAGACTGAAGTTGTGCCTCATGCAACCTGTTTCTCCCATTTGGAGTTTAAATGCGATGACCTATGGCTACCGAAAGATGGTGACACTGCATACAGGGCTCCTCCAAGTTGAAATTCGAAGGTGACCGTCTTAGACTGCAGTTGTACTTCTTGGACGATGTGTGCAAGGCAACTCATCAATAGTTCCTGTCCATCTGTACCATTTCAATGTTTGAACCACATCACTTTGTTTACGGCCCACATGTCGAAAAAACTACTCTTATTGATCCTTCTTGACATAATCACTATGTGTACACGTTCACATTGCATGTCGTATCATCCTAGATGCTCACTACACCCCTTAGAACACACCTCTAATACTTCCACACTAACACTACAACTTCAACTGAAATACTGCCTCCAATTTGAGCATGGCGTTCTGGCTGTGGGTAGGGGTATGAGCAGTTGTGAGCGTGTTTACAAACATTATAAGGGTCACCTTTTCAGTCTGCATAGGACAGGCCAAGATAGCAACACAGTTAAATAACTTACAGGGGTGATGTAAAACATTGTTTCAATGTGTGCATTGTACAGTACATGGATCATTTGTTGAAATGTATAAACTGGCAGAGAGGCAATCAGCTAGGTGTAAATGTAGTAAGTTAGTTTGGCCTATGCCAATGACTTGGTGTTACTGAAAGCCTGGAGTCTAAGGAGGTGCAGTGAGTATGATATGAAAATGAGCATTTCTAATACTAAAGCCATGTCAGTAAGAAAGAAACCTAAGAGGAATGAATGCCAAGTAGGGAAATTGAAATTGGAACATGTTGATCATTTCAAGTACTTAAGATGTATATTCTCCCAGGATGGTAGTATACTAAGTATAGATAAGAAAAGTGTTTTTCCACCAATCAATACAACACACAACAAGCCTTCAAACACATCAGCACAAGACTTCCACAACAACTAAAACTACAACCACAAATGTAGACGAGAGAGGTGTTGGCACCAACTACTTCTAATTCAAACTCAAGACCTGCTGTTTACTATATTAAAACTTACCAGAGTACATCACAAGTTGGAATATATAACACAATATTAAAAAATTTCTTCATGACAAAGGTCCATATCAATATGACGCATACCAGCTTCAGAACTTTCTCGAAGATTACCATACACAGCTAAAATCAACATAACATAAAAGCAAATGAACTACACAGAAGACAGAAGAATGGAACCTATGCAACATGAACTAAAAATTTTTAACAAGTGTCTACCTATACTTACCAAATTTTAATGTGTTAAAACTTTTTAAGTGTTTTATATTATGACCCATATGTTTTAATATGTCCTACATACTCATTTTCTAACTTATTGTAACTTTTTACCTTGACTACTGATATTTTAATCACATGCTACTGTATACATTTCCATCCCCCATTAGACATCCGGATGTCTAATACAATAACAACTTGTGAATTGTCTAATGGCTGGAAACAAATCATGTACTAGCTGATGATGGCCGTTAAAGAGCCGAAACCGGTACTAGTTTAATCTATTTAAAATAAATTGTGTATTGATTGGTGGAAAAACACTTTTCTTATCTATACTTTGAATCTGTCAATACGGAAAATGAAATTTATAAATAATAAATGGTAGTATACTAAGCGAAAAAAGCCAGGAGCACCAAAGCTAAGGCAGTAAGCTTGCAGTTTCATTCTGTACGAAGAAATTAAGTTCTTGGACTAAACTACAAGGGTCATTTTTTAACTAAGGTCCGATTGGCTGTAGCTTTGTTAAGTTGGTTCGCCTGTCGAAATGCGCCTGCGCACTGTCTCCCAACATGCCTTGGGTATAAGGCGACACAAGTTTCAGTTGTAACATCATTGGGTATGGTTCACTGTGGGCAGATGAAATGTTTCAGATAATAGAGTGTCCTGCTGAGTGTGAAATAAGGTCTGTAATTCGATTTTTTACAGCAAGGAATGTGTCAGCTGTGAACATTCATCGGCATGCTGTGCAGAATAAGCGATGTGGCCTATTGTCATCTGGAGTTTCGTAGCCGCATGACAAGGCACACCCTCATTCTGCTGCTCAAACTCAAGAGTTAATCCGATCTTTTGGATGGGAGCAACTAGACCACCCACCGTACAGCCCGGACCTTGCGCCGAGCAGTTCCTCATCGTTCAGTAGTTTGACACCAACAAAGAAGTGAAAACAATAGTTGAAGTTTGCCTTCACTTACAGGTGGCAGAGTTCTACGATGAGGGAATACAAAAATTGGTGAAATGAAATGTCGTATGGCTTTTAGTGCCGGGATATCCCAGGACGAGTTCGGCTCGCCAGGTGCAGGTCTTTCTATTTGACACCCGTAGGCGACCTGCACGTCGTGATGAGGATGAAATGATGATGAAGACAACACATACACCCAGCCCCCGTGCCATTGGAATTAACCAGTTAAGGTTAAAATCCTCGACCCGGCCGGGAATCGAACCCGGGACCCTCTGAACCAAAGGCCAGTACGCTGACCGTTCAGCCAACGAGTTGGACACAAAAATTGGTGGAACTCTATGATAAATGTTTAAACAAACATGGTAACAAGGTAGAATAATAGTTTAATGTGTAAAGAGGACATAATAAAAAAAGACTTTATAAACTCAATTGATGAAGCTGCCGTAAAACCAATCTTCAACAGTGGAGTAATGTGAAGCAAGTGGAGGACAGGCTACTTAGGACAATAATGGACTCTGCCATGGAGAGTAAGAGAAGTAGAGGGAGACCAAGGCAATGGTTGTTAGGCTTGATTAAAATTTTTTTTTTTAATGTTGAGAGGTTTGGAACTACACGAGGTCACAGAGCTAGTTGTAAACACAGGATTGTGGAGGTGTTTAATTAATTTAAAGAGGCTTGCAGACTGAATGCTGAAAGGCATAACAGTCTATAAAGAAGATGTTTTTATGTATGTATAATAATAATGTCTGCCTCTGTGGTGTAGTGATTAGCTGCCACCCTTAGATGTCTGGGTTCGATTCCTGGCTCTGCCATGAAATTTGAAAAATGGTACAAGGGCTGGAACGGGGTTCACTCAGCTTCGCGAGGTCAACTGACTAGAGAGGGTTCAATTCCCACCTCAGCCATCCTCAAAGTGGTTTTCCATGGTTTCCTACTTCTACAGGCAAATGCCAGGATGGTACCTAACTTAAGGCGATGGCTGCTTCTTTCCCTCTTCCTTGCCTATCCCTTCCAATCTTCCCATCCCACAAGCCCCCTGTTCAGCTTAGCAGGTGAGACCGGCTGGGCAAGGTACTGGTCCTCCTCCCCTGTTGTATCCCCTGATCTAAAGTCTCGTGCTGCAGGACACTACCCTTGAGGCAGTAGAGGTGGGATCCTTCACTGAGTCGAAGGGAAAAACCAACCCTTGAGGATAAACGGATTAAGAAAGAAAGAAGGAGAAATAATAATATTATCTTTACTGGCCACATTGGATCACTTGAGTCTTTCATGTACACTTTTTCTTTGAAGGTTGTACTTTTTGATTCTTCTTATCTGCCCAGTACTTCTTTATTCGTTCTGATCACAGTGTTCTTAATTCGCCTGAAATCTCTACAGGCCTTCTGTGCATCATTTCAGTTGAAAATTTATGTTTCTTAAGAAGGGTGGTAATTTTATTCTTGTTCTCTGCATCTGTAATTTCAAGTCCAATCATTTTGAGATCCTCTTGAATTTCTTTGATCCAATGCCGTTCTGTCTTCTTTCTCAGATTTCTCATCACTAGTTGTCGTAAAATCCTATTCTCTGGTAATCGTAAGATGATACCAATATAATGGTCCGTTATTGGACATTATAAATTTTCCAGCTAACTCATTCTTGGTTGCCTGCGTTTCGCCCTCGTGTGCTAAGTTAGGCTCGTCAGTTGGGACTTAGCACACCACCCAAGACGCAGGGCTAGTGCATACCGTGGAGGCCACTGCATAGGCTATTTGAAGCCACCAGCAGTGCCAATGCACTATGAGAGCTATGTCTCATTTCCAAAAATAGATGCCTGCCTGGCCATCAAATGATGTAGATGTTGATTCCCATAGGGAAGTTCCATAGGGAACTGAATCAACATCTACATCATTTGATGGCCAGGCAGGCATCTATTTTTGGAAATGAGACATAGCTCTCATAGTGCATTGGCACTGCTGGTGGCTTCAAATAGCCTATGCAGTGGCCTCCACGGTATGCACTAGCCCTGCGTCTTGGGTGGTGTGCTAAGTCCCAACTGACGAGCCTAACTTAGCACACGAGGGCGAAACGCAGGCAACCAAGAAGCTGGAAAATTTATAATGTCCAATAACGGACCATTATATTGGTATTATAAATTTACTCATTCGGGACAAATATTTTAGGTTCCCTATGGGAATCAACATCTACATCATAATCGTAAGATGTGAAAGAAATAAGAGATTCTTTTCTTCTTCATCGTGCTGGTAACTGGGTCAATCTCTCGATAGACAGTTTCATTGGGGAGGATTCTCCAGACACCTTTAACCTGGTACTTTTTATTTATGCAAGTTCTAATAATTCTTCTTTCAGTTTTGAGGAGCTGATCAGTTCTTGTTTCATTTTTAATTTGGAACAAGGTTTACAAGCATAAGCAGCTTCGGGCAAAGTTACAGTTTTGTAGTGTTGGATCTTAATGTCTACTGACAAGCATTTTTTGTTATAAGTTGACCAGGTTAGAAATTTTCATTTTGTTGGTTCTATTTATCCACGTTGCTTTCTCGCTTAAGTTGTGCATAAAAATATCTCCAAGGTATTTAAGTTGTAGGACTATGTTAATTTTTTGTGATTTTATGATGACTTTGTTTATGTCAAGGGGTTTCATTGGCATGATCTCAGTTTTCTCAAAGGATATAATTTGTAATCCTATTTTTTATGCAATTTTCTGGAGATTGGTGATCTGAGCACGGACTTCTTCCATTTCAAGGGCTAATCATTGATGATGATGATGATGATGATGATGATGATGGTGGTAATAATAATAATAATAATAATAATAATAATAATAATAATAATAATAATAATGTTGTAACGGCATGGTGTTTTGGAAAGTAATCAGCATGGTTTATATTAAAATAACTGTACTTATTAGAATTGTAAAACACAGATGGATACAGTGAAGCAATAATCATGGAGATTATAATCATGATGTGTCAGAATAGAAGAAAAATTGTAGTGTGTAGGTGGCGTTACTTGATGGTGGCTCAGCTAGAAACATAAATATATGTAAATATTCTCAACATCCCCTCTCAAAGGCTGAACCATCTTCAATATTTCAGTCTTCTGACACCTGGAGATTCTAAGCACTTCCAGTGCTTATCTTTATGTAGCCCCTTGGTTAATATGTCTGCATCTCAGTTGACAAGTATTTGAGATTAATGTCTCCAGATGAAAGTTCTCATACAAAATGATGTCACACATCAATGTGCTTAGTCTGAGAGTGGAAAATATGATTTCCAGCAAGCTTCTGAGTTCCAATGTTATCATTATATAGTCGAACAGTCAACATGCTATCAATGCCTATCTGCCTGCTAGGCTTTTGAAGCCTCACTCAAGGCCATATATTCAACCTCCATTGAGGACAATGGCACTGTCCGTTATTTTCTGGATTCCCAAGATATGACTCCGCTGTACATTGTAAAAGCTAAGCCAGTGTATGATTTGCAATCATTGACGCATGCAGCCCAATCAGCATTTACATATCCAGTTAAATTACTGATATCACTTCTAAACGTGATCCTGCATTAGAAGAACCCTCTTACTGGGTGAGCTGTCCATGCGGTCAGGGGCGCGCAGCTGTGAGCTCGCATCCGGCAGGTAGTGGGTTTGAACCCCACTGTCGGCAGCCCTGGAGATGGCTTTCCGTGGTTTCCCATTTTCACACCAGGCAAATGCTGAGGCTGTACCTTAATTAAGGCCATGGCCACTTCCATCCCATTCCTAGGCCTTTCCTGTCCCACGTCGCCATAAGACCTACCTGCAGAATAGCAAAAAAAATAAAATATGAAGAACCCTCTCAGGTACCTCAGTATCCTCTTTGCTGCTTGCCAGTGTTCTTTGACAAAAGAATCATTGTATTGGCTTTATGTCTGGACGTGTTGGAGCTCTGTAGTGAAGGCCTCTCACCATCATCCTTGGACCAAGTACTCGATCTTGACAGCTTAGCTCCAGCTTCAATTGGTGTGGCCACAGGTTTGCAATCAGACATTTGAAAGCGATCTAAGGTGTCCATAGCATAACCTGTCTGTTTCAAGGTAATACCAGATTTATTTTGAGAAAACTCAATCCCGAGAAAGTATTTAATGGCTCCTAGGTCTATGACCTCAAATGACTTTTGTAGAAATTTGTAGACTTCATCAATTGAAAATGAGACAAAGCCTCTCATAGTGCATGGGCACTGCCAGTAGCTCCAAGTAGCCCATGCAGTGGCCTCCACGGTATGCACTAGCCATGTGTCTTGGTAGGTGTGCTATTTACCAACTAATGAGCCCAACTTAGCACACTGGGGCAAAATGCTGGCAACCAGGAATGAGTTAGCTGGAAAATTTATAATATCCAATAACGGACCAATTATATTGGTATTATTCTCTTGAGTTTCATGACAGAACTAAAATGTCATTGACATAAATGATGATCAGTAGAAGATCAGCATCTGCACCCTTTAAATAGATGCTCGAATCGCCAGACATTGGTTTGGCACCACGCTTTAGTAGTTGCTCATTCAAGAGTCCATGCTAACAGCGGCCACCCTGCTTCAAGCCATACAAAGCCTTTGTAATACAGCACACACAATCCTTGTACAGCATCTTCAGCATCCTTTCGGCTTCGGCTATAATCTCGGCATGGCTTTAATGTAGGATGAATTCGAGGATTTTCCTGGCATCATCATAAGGATTTCCTCTTTGAAAATTCCATTTAAGTATGCAGTTGCTACATCAGACATACATTTCGCGATGAGCAGTGAGTGCAATAGCCATTCGTATTGAGCTGAGTCAATCTATAATCTATACCCAGCCTCTGGGAAAGAACCCTGGCCACAACTCTAGCCTTCCTTGTTGTGATCTCGCCATGTGCTCCATATTTATTTCTAAGGACTACATGACTTCCAATTATTTTCCTATTTTATGGGCAGTCTATAAGATCCCAGGTTTTGTTTTTAGAATAGAGACAAATTCATCTGCCAGCGCCAGTATCCATTTATTTTTCTCTGGACCTGAAACTGAATTGGAACCTCAGCCAGACATACTGAATCAATTTGTCCTCAATTTGGTAAAGTATTCGAGGTCAGCCTCGTGTTCCTGAACGAATCAGTTTTGTTCTCCCTGGAGCATGTTGAGATTGTTGTATTTCTGCTTCTGGTTCATTTTAAAAACTGAAAAATTCCCCTTCTGAACTATCCAAATCTTCAATGCTTTCTAGGAGTTACAGTATGTTTATAATGATGAAAGAATCAACCTGCTTCGGCAGAAATATGTTTGTGCGCCTAGTTGGGAAAACAATTTATTAAAATTTGTATCCACCTTATTCAATACATTAAAATGTTGTTAAGATAAAATTACAACATATATTTTACCAGAACTAGTTTCAACGCCTTTTTTTGCGTCATCATCAGCTGATATACATTTTAGGAAATATTGGCAAACACATAATATTTAATATATAATATTTCCTAAAATGTATATCAGCTGATGATGATGCAAAAAAAGGCATTGAAACTAGTTCTGATAAAATATATGTTGTAATGTTATCTTAACAACGTTTTAATGTATTGAATAAGGTGGATACAAATTTTAATAAATTGTAATCTTGGTTCAATACAGACGAATAATGAAATTTATTAACCTAACTACTTGGGAAAAAATCATGATTGTACTTTTGCTCTTTTCTATCTCCTTTCAGAAACTTGACGTCACGCGAGATTTCCACTTTTCGTTCCTATGGTATCCAAATTCTGAAACCTTTGGACTGCTCTGCATAGGAACATACCCTTTTCACTGCGAGGGTCAAATTTTCCAACATTTGATGATCAGTTGAGGCAGTAGGTTTCTCATCCAAATTTCTTGAATGTACAAACATTTGTGACCTTCCAGTCCAGGTTTTGTAAGGAGTTCGTCCACCCAGTTTACTTGCAGGGCCCTTGTTCCTAATGTAATTCACTGCTGCAACAGCCTCTGCCCAGAAAGAGGGAGGATATCCTTATTGCATTAAAAAACATCTGGCCATCTGAAACATGTACGTTTTTTTTTCTTTCCACTACTCCAGTTTGTACCGGGTTAAGCGGAATCGTCAGGCATCATAGGATCTAGGAATTCTTCAACTGTGCATTGAATTCACATACTCTGTACTGTTATCAGATTGTAAGCTTTTTATCCTTACATTTTTCTGTGTTTCCAAACTTTTTCTGAAGTCCTGAAACTCATTAATGACTTCAATTTTCTGACGAAGAAACTTCACTTCACACCATCCAGTTGCATCATGGACAAATGTGACGAAGTAGCGCAAGATTCCATTCAAGGAAACTCCTTTAGGCCACAAATGTCAGAGTGAATCAACTTCCCTGGTTCCATTCTCCTAATGGACTTCTTCAGAAAAGGGATAGGACTAAGTGTCATCTTTTCTTGGAGACACATCTCACATTCAAAATCCTCTTCAGTTTTGATGACTTTGATTCCCTCATTTTATTCTTCACTGCTTCATGTAGATCCATTATGTTTAGCTGACCCATTGCATCATATAAACTTCATCATGATGTATTGACTAACATTCACATTAATAATAAATTAAAATGAAGGTCCACCTATTCAATACCATTTAATATGATATCAAATCACTTATACAGTGGGACTGGTTTCGACCCCATTATCATACATACATACATACAATATCATTATAGACCGTTATGCCTTTCAGTGTTCAGTCTGCAAGCCTCTGTGAATTTACTAAACGTCGCCACAATCCTTGATTTGCAATTGCACCTATTTTCAAGTTCCAAGATATTAGACTGCAGGCTTTCAGCACAATCTGCCATTAAGACCAAGTCGTCAGCATAGGCCAGACTGCTTCCATACTTATTTCTGCTGTTCTGCTTTGTCCAGGTTACTAAGTGTCAGGTGTTATTATTGTTTTACTTAATGTGGTGAGTTCTCATGTTGTTGATGATTCTTGATTGTGTATATTAGTTCATATCTGGGTTATGGGTTATGGGTCCGTATTGAACTCGCGAATGATTATGTCATGTGATTATGCTGTGTTGATGAGAATCTCACTTGGATCTGTTGTGTTTAATGCTATCAGTGTAACCTTGGGCAGTGTTCTTGTTGTCATGTACTCTGAAAGGCGATTCCCGATTGAACGGTGATAGGCTATGTCTGTATGGTTCATCTGAGATTGTATTATCTTTTTAATCTGATGTATCCATGTCAGGTAGTTACATCAGTTCTGTTGTGGAGTAATTCATTTCTGTTGCTAGTGTTAAACATGCCTTATTCTTTCTTGATTCTACTTACCCTCCTTTATTCACATATCACACACATTCTTGCAGTGTGCATGTACTTCACTCATGTGGTCTGGTTGTAATGAGGTGTGGTCTTAATTTCTTTGTGGATCTGTGATTTCCTTGACCGGTTAATTGTGGTCATTGTGGATTAGCTTCTTCTGCTTGCATATTTTCTGTCAGATGTCTGTGTACTAAATTCTTGCTCTGGGTTTCATTCTCTGATGCTTATGATGTGGGACTAGTGTCATGCATGTGTGTGATCTTCCGGTGCTGGTTAATGATGTCAGTTTTGGCCATGCGCTTGAGTGAATTTTTCATTCTTCCTGATTTTTCATTGCTAGTCCTTGTTAGTTGCTGTATGTGTTGATTCTTGGTCATCCTTATCTCTTGTCGCTATACCAATGTGTTGTTACTGGTGCTTCATGGTTGTTATGTGGGTTCATTTCTGAGTTCTGATGTGGATACAGCTGGCTTATAGCTGAAACGACCCTTCGTTTTTACTGTGTCCTCATGTTGGGATTTTGGTTATGGGTCTTGCAATTGTCATTTGTTAGCGGTACAATTCTTTACCGAATAATTGTGGAATCTACTCTGAAATTAACATTTTAAGTTAAATCTTCTTTGTTAATTTTTGTATGGGTTATGGGAGTGTATTTTGTAAATGTTGTCATTTCATGAATGTACACTGGCTTGATCATGTCTTCATTTGATGTCTAGTGATATGAGAGCTTATGTCTCTTTTGATTTGTATCTGTGGATCTGATGTTGATCTGGTATTATTATGAAAAATTTGTGTACGAGAAGTTTTCCTTGCACCTTATGGTTGTCTATGTGTAATCTCTTCCGATTAAGCTTATTTACATAACGTATTCCTTAGTACGTGCCTTTGCTAGTTCCTCATCCGGTTTAGTAACCTAACCTCTTGTGATTCTGTTGATTCTGGCTCTACCCTGCATGTATTTGCAATGTTATATTGAACCTGATTGTCATCTGACTGTTCTGGGTTCTATTCCAGTGAGTATGGGATCATTTGGGATAGTTCCTGGTCGGTTGCTAAAATTCCTTTTCTGTCGTTGGGGTATGGGACCCAATTGATTGATTGAAGGTTCTTCTTCGTCTACTCATGAGCTTTGTCATTGTGTTATCTATCATTTCTACATTGTTTATGTTTTATTATATCCTGTGTATTCCGACTGGCTGGAAGGGTGTCTGTGTTGATTGGCATAATCACACAGGGTGGACTGTCGTTATGTCTCCATATTATTAGTCCTGGGTTATCCAGAGGTTCTTTGAACACTTGATGGTCTTGGTAGAACACCTGTGCTCGTTGTTTTCAAAAATTATTTATATGGAGATGAAATCTTCCTTGAATTTTGGCCCTTATTTATGCTGGGTTGAGCTGGTTCTGGTTGATTTTGTAATATCATTTTCATTTCTTGTCGGTTGTCCCCTATCGTCCTGATTGTAATAGTTGGTTGTCATGTGGTTGCTGACCTTGGTAATGGTTGTATGGTAATCTCTTCTGGACACACTTTGAGATTTCCCCTCCATCTATTATTATGCATACAAAATCTCCGATTATTGCCATTGCTTCCTTCTTATTCTTGGTTGATTTTCCATGTGGTCTCTGTGTTATGGTTGAGGATGGTTGGGTTTACTGTAATTTTTCTGTCTCATTGCTACCTGTTTTCCTAACCATCGTGTTCTGGCTTACCTGATTTCTGTAGATGGTTTGTCGTTATGAATATTGCAAGGACCATCTAGTAATAAGCTTATCCATCGTTACCTCCCTGTACCCCCTGCTATATTTTCTGTTCATTGTCTTGGGATCCTTCTGGTATCTGTATTGACCTTTAGAGTTATATAATGTGTGGAAGAATGCTAGTATTTAATGTAAATGAGTGTGAAAACCATAATAGTCTTTGACCTACTACTTAGTTGTTTGGATGTTCTGGTTGAGTCTACTAAATGTTACTTAAATTGCTGGGATAAAAACTCCTGTAACTTGCCTCTGGATTCCACGAGCCACCTTAAATACTCAAAATCTTACTCCGATCTCTTGTGTTTAGTCTTGATACTAGAATATTGAAGTCTTGAAATATTTCAGTTAAGTTATTTCCCCCTTCTCTTAATATATAACTCTTACTCAAAGGTTGGATTGTTAATAATTTAACAAATAAATTGGTACTTCAAGAAAATTAGTGTATATTGGTTTACTAGTCAATAAAGAATGTAAAGTCTTCATTATTTTGGTGATCCTTTAAATTCCAATACCAAGAATGTAAAACATTCATTATTTTGGTGATCCTTTAAATGCCATTACCAACAATGTGGTCTGACATAATTATGTTAACGATGTTACTTCTATGTTTAACTTGGGTTCAAAATTGGAGCAGTTATCCCTGATCATTTTAGGCATGTGGAACTTGCATAATCCCTCAAAACATACTGAAACATTACAAAAGTGTCTTGGAAACCTAGTTGGAAAAATTATGTGGTCTCTAACATGTGTACTTGAGCAATTTTGGTTTATTGTGGTCTGTAAAGTGCACTTGGTCCCTCTCTTTCTGCTTGTGTATGTGGTGTTCCAGTTTATTCATGCGGCGTTACACCCATGCATCTGCTGATTGGAGATCTAATGTGTGTGATACCTATGGTTGCCTACTACACTCTGTACTGGTATGGTCAATCTACTGTGTCATGTACTGTCAACTTGTGTAGTGTGTGATGAGACGCTGGCCACATTGCATCCCATTCTGTTCACACTCAACTTGTTCATCTGCTGCTATTGTATGAAGATCTATATTCCTGCAACCAAATAAGACCATTTCATGTTAATTGAAGTTGAAAAATCTGGTTTGTCTCTTCCTGTATTCAACATATTATAGTGTCCGCCATGCCAACTGGCAGTGGGCTCGGCCTGGCACCGTATAGGCCCACCCCTTACGCTTCAACTGCGCCAATCAAAAGCAATGCTTAAGTGCTAGGCCAGCCCCACTCACTTCCGCTCGCGGTCCCGTAGCAGAGGAGTATGGAAATGACTCCACGATTAATCTGGAGTGTTCCATCTCGTGATGTTCCTGGATCCATCCAACATCCGGATGATTCTAGAAGGGCCAGCGCAGGTATATAACAGAGGAACAACCTGCCTGGAGTCAGTGAGAGTCAGAGAGTGAGTGAATGAGAGCGAGATTGAGTTTGCTGGTGTGAGTCAGCGAAGTGCGCAGTCAGTGATAGCCTGGACTGAGATGTCAGCCTGATGGAGTATCTGCCTGTTGGAGCTGAGGACTCGTTCCTGTTTCCCTGATGTCGTGTGTGTGTGTCCCTTAAGGCCAGCTGCTGGAGGAGAACCGGGAGTGTTCTGGAGCAGCGCGAAGGGAACACTGGGTGCCGACTGGGTGCGGACTGTGTACGGGGTTCGATGGATTGAGTGAACAGCGGTTACTATCCCGACCTGCGAGACAGACGTGTAGGCTGTGGACCGTGACAACACTAACGAGTGTGACTGAGTGGCTGAGTGAGTGTAGTGTAAATAATCGATGACTCTGTGTGTGTGTGTCATTGTAGATGGAACATGAGAAACTGAGGAAGAGAGAGAGAGCGCGCAAACCGTGTAAGTGTGTAAGTTGTAATCTCGGCTATCATCTGTGTGTGTGTAAATCTGTAATTGTAGTGCTTAGTTAATAAATCTTAGAAATAGGTCGCTACCAGGTTCTGTACTCATTTATTTACTTATTTACCCCGCCAACATGTTACAATATGAAGATTTGGTTTGGACATTGAAATTGTACGGTATGGCATGCTATCCATTGTTTTGAACTTTCGCCTCCCCTGTGTTTTGGCTTCGGGAGGGGAGGAACTGTAACATGAAAATATCTACGAATATTTATTTGATGATGATGATGATGCTTGTTGTTTTAAGGGGCCTAACATCGAAGGTCATCGGCCCAATATATATATATTTTTTTGCTAGTTGCTTTACGTCGCACCGACACAGATAGGTCTTATGGCGACGATAGGACAGGGAAGGGTTAGGAGTGGGAAGGAAGCGGCCGTGGCCTTAATTAAGGTACAGCCCCAGCATTTGCCTGGTGTGAAAATGGGAGACCACGGAAAACCATTTTCAGGGCTGCCGACAGTGGGGCCCAATATTTATTTGGGGCATGTCTGCTTGTGTATTGAAATATTGTCTACCATTATCGCCCATTGTTTGGAATGCTCATCTGTTGTGAAGTCTACCTTGCATATTTTATTTAAATTGCATCTCCAATTATTACATAATTGCTGGATCCTCTTGATTCGCTCAATAAGTCAATTGATAAGCGGCACGCTTGCGCCGTGGGAACTTCTGCTCTGAGCGCTACGAGCCGTCTCATTTCCATCTTCTCTGGGAGCAAGGAAGCCAGTTGCTTGAGTGCCACCGCCCAAGATGGCTGTGTTCACCCGTGTCCGTAAGAAGACATGTGGCGTACTCGGAGAGTGTCAAAAATGGAGTGTGACACTCTGGGATAAGTGCAAGAAAGCTAGGGCTATGCTCTTTGTACCTTTTTTATATATCTGTGAGCTCCAACCTAAATTTTGATTTATTAGTGTAGATAGAAAGTATTGTGAGTGTCGACCATTACATAATGTAAGTACTCAAAATCATAATTATTTTGCCAGATCTTATATGACTGCGGTTGATTTGAAGTAAGAAACCTTACCATGAATTTAGCCTAAAAATTTATGGATCCTATCAACGTTTCTTTATTTAAGTGATCTGTGTTCATTTCAGCAACAGATGGTTTGTTTAATTGAACTGTGTTTACTTCTGCAAACGAAATCACCTTATCTAGGTATTGGTTTTCAACAAAAATTACCAATTCTGATGATGATGCTTATTGTTTAAAGAGGCCTAACATCTAGGTCATTGGCCCCTAAATTACCAATTCTGTCTGTAACTAAATTGTGAGGGAATTTGGAATCACTAGTTATGCGTCTATGGGGTTGTGCATTGTTCTGTTTGTTTAAACTTATTATATCTTATTGTTCATGCTATATTGTCAACTCATCCTTTGGGATTATTTCTACTATTTTTATTATTACTATTTAATTTTGATGTGTATATTCCATCCTAATTTTCTTCGTCGTTTGTATTTGCCTTCTAACTGTGCTGTTATTGCATGTGGTGCCCGGTCTTTCTCATGGGATCGTTATTTGCATTTTTCTGGAGCTTAATTAAATGACACCTCATGTATGCATCTGCCCTTATCCATAGCCCCCTCCATTCAAAATTATCTAAGCTTTTGGCGAACTGTTTAACAGAAGTACATGTAATTTCGTATTATCATCCATGAGAGTAATTATAAAAGTTATTGTGATTTTTAATAACATCGAGTCTGTGAAAAATTGAAATTTGCGGGTCGATTTCAAATTAATATATGCCATTCTGTTAACGTTATTTTGCCACATACTACCCATTGTTTGCAGTCTTTGGCTTTGTTTATTACTATGTAACGTATCATCTTATCTTATCTTATCTGATGGACACATTTTTAATTTTGGTGGCTTTGACTATTTTTATGGAATGATGGCTTGGTGTGTTCTGGTATTTATTGTGGAATGTTAATATTATTTTCCCTTGTAATTCTTGACTTATTTGGGAAAGCTTTCTGCTGTTTATTTTCTGTCAATTTATCTTTTATTTAATTGTGTAATATTTATTCATGGTTGGAGCCACATGGTTCGACCACTTCATGAACCGCTACAAAGGTGTGATCTCCGTAAGAAAACCTACCGGTACCTCCTTTGCTCGAGCTGTTGGCTTCACCAGAGAAATAGTTGACTGTTTCTATGACATTCTTGAAATGCTGTATGATAAATTTGGTTATCCGGCTGATAGAATTTTTAATGTGGATGAGACAGGACTAAGTGTTGTTCAGAGCAAAATACCTAAAATTATAGGCCTAAAGGGGAAACGCCAAATGGGGGCACTTACCTCTGCGGAGAGAGGCGCCCTTTTGACAGTAATAGCTTCAATGAGCGCAGGTGGCACTTTCATCCCACCAATGCTAATATTCCCACTTGTGAATTGGAGTGATCAGCTAATGAGAGGTGCTCCACCTGGAGCAATTCGGGCTTGTCACCCTTCTGGTTGGGTGCAAACTGAATTCTTCACTCAGTGGTTTGATCACTTTTTGAACAAAACCAAACCTTCTGCAGAATCACCTGTACTTTTAATTCTTGATGGACATTTCTCCCATACACGTAACCTGGAGGTCATAACAAGGGCGAGAGAAAATCATGTGACAATTGTGAGTTTGCCACCTCATTTAAGTCACAAGTTGCAACCTCTGGATCGAACATTCATGGGCCCCCTGAAGAGTTATTACAGTGAATGTGTCCGAAGTAAACTGCATGAAATCCAGCGTCCGTTGACACCATATGACATTGCTGAGTTGTTTGGCAAGGCCTATCTGAAAACTCAGACAGTTGACATTGCTGTCAATGGATTCAAAGTCACAGGGATTTATCCTCTCGACAGAAGTGTTTTCATAGAATCTGATTTCATTGATTGCAAGGGCATGGAAGAGGAAGTAGCAGTGACTTATTCAGATGAAGATCTTAATCATGATGACCAGCCAACTCCAGTTCAACCAAGAGTTGATCACAGTGGACAGAGCAATTATGTTAGTTCTCAGGATATTGCACCTGTTCCCATTCTGAAGAAAAAGACAAGTAACAGGGGACGAAAAGCATCAGTAGCCACAGTGATCACAGGTTCACCTTACAAGACTGCACTTGAAATTTCTCGAGAAAAAAAGAATCCCAAAGATGCCCATCAAAATGCAAGACCTAGCACGTCAGGAGACCAGATAACTTCGAACAACTCTTCTAGTGTTTCAAACAGGCAAAAATCAACTTCAAATGGAAACTCTGCTACATTGAAGAGGAAGATAAAAAGTAGACCTAAGCTACAACAACAGTCTCTGCGTGCAAAAAGAAGACTTCCATTCAGAGAAGAATCTTCTGACTCGGAAGACAATGACGTGTCCATATCATCCGGGGAATCAGAATTATCCCTTCCTCCTGAAGACTCAACACCAGGAGAAGATAATGCATAATGCATCTTCTGTAGTGAGATGTTTAAAGACTCGAAAGCGGGAGAAATGTGGATTAGATGCACAGTTTGTAGAAGATGGGCTCATGTGGACTGCTCGGCATGTGAACAAGCTGTTTTTATTTGTGATTTCTGCATATAGACATTTTATTTCTTTAAAGAAATCTTGCTTTTTTTTTTTTTTTTTTTCTTATGACACTCCTTGTTATGACAGTCGTGACTTTTTTAAATGAAAAAAAAAAGTCCAGAAAAGTTTGAAAGACTGATTATTATTATTATTATTATTATTATTATTATTATTATTATTATTATTATTATCATTATCATTATCATTTTCATTATAATTATCATCATCATTATTATTATTATTATTAGGTGCCCAGTATCAAACCAAGGATGCGGAGACGGTTTTGTTTGGGTCCGCACTGGTAGATATATTTTAGTGAGCTGTTACTTTACGCCAAATAAGTCAGTATTTGAATTTCAGGCTAAGCTGGATGGCCTAGAGGACATATTACAAGGTTTTGACAAAGGTTTAATCGTGGCCGGTGATTTCAATGCCCAAGCACTAGAATGGGGTATGTCACAGTATGACTCTAGAGGACGCCGAACTATGGAGATGGCCGCTAGGCTGGGTTTGACGGTCACTAATATTGGAAACGTGCCAACATTTCGACGACCGGGCTGTAGAGGAACCATACCGGATGTGACTTTTGTATCTGAGGACATCGTGTCGAATATCAATGACTGGCAGGTGATTGAAGAATACATGGGAAGTGATCACCAGTACATTACTTTTTGTATTCTTCCTGAAACTTCACAGATTAATATTACTGGTACATCGTATGAACCAACGCGGTGGAATATAGAAAGTATGGACAAAGAAAAATTTCTTGCTATCCTAAGAAATGAAATGGATAGTATAACAGAACAAATATGTTGTTATAAAAGGAAAGAAGCCGCTGAGAAATGTGTTGATCTCACACTGGAGCTTATTGGGAGAGCATGTGATATGAGTATAAGTCAGCGAAGAAAGAATTGAGAAATGCTATCAAAAAGAGTAAAGTCAACAAATGGTGGAAAATGGCTAAAGAAGTGGATGACGATCCATGGGGTTTAGGATACAAGATCGTTATGAAGAAACTTGGAAGTTTCTCGAACCCGATCATGGACTCAAATGCAATGAAGGATATTGTGGATACATTACTCCTAGATCATCCTGAGAGGTCTGATGATGACGATGACTTCATAGATGATGTGCCACTTTTTACACGAGAAGAACTGACGAGAGCGATTAGGTCACTTAGAAATAAAAAGGCCCCAGGACCAGATAGTATTCCAGCAGAGATATTAAAACTGATAGCAGCTTCCTGTCCACAACTACTGCTCAAAATGTACAATAACTGCCTGCTATCGGGGGTGTTTAGTGTTCGCTGGAAAACAGCTCGGCTAGTTTTAATAAGCAAAGGAAAATCTGGGGGCTATAGGCCCTTATGTATGCTGGATACTGCAGCCAAGAAGACTTTCAGCAGTTCAACTAGCTGTGGACCTCTTTGATTGTCAACATGGTTTTCGAGGAGGGCATTCGACAATCGATGCAGTATGGGAAGTGTTGAATACAGCTAAAAGGGCACAAATGGGTAATCATCACTCTCCAAAAGTGACACTCCTTGTGACCCTTGATGTTAAGAACGCTTTCAACTTGATCAGTTGGAATGACATATTGGAAGCGCTTCAAAATACTTTCAAACTACCGGAGTATCTCATGCGCATAATGAGAAATTATTTGAAAGATCGTACTCTGCTATATCACACAGACGATGGGCAGAGAGTGAAACAGCTCATAGCTGGTGCAGCACAAGGGTCTATCCTTGGCCCAAATCTGTGGAACATAGTGTATGATGGATTGTTGAGGTTAGAGATGCCGGAAGACACAACGCTAGTGGGCTATGCTGATGGTATAGCTGTTTTGATAGTTGCTTGAAATTTGGAGTTGGCTCAGTTTAAGCTAAATCAAGTAATGCGACGGGTGAAAGATTGGATGGCGAATCACATATTACAGCTTGCAGATCATAAAACAGAGATTGTTCTCTTGACAAGAAAAAGGATCACGACCGTCATTCCAATGTATATTGGACAAACAGAAATCGAAACATCTAGAAGTATAAAGTATCTCGGAGTGACACTTGATAGCAAACTTACTTTTTGGGATCATATCAAACGGGTGACAGATAAGGCGGTGAAAACAACGATTGCGCTGAGTAGATTAATGAACAACGTTAAAGGTCCGAAGTCTAGCAAACGACGACTTCTGATGTCGATAGTTCACTCGACACTTCTATATGGTGCCGAAGTCTGGGCTGAATCTTTGAAGTTTGAAAAATAGCGGCGAAGGATAGCTGCGGTACAGCGCATATCACACAGTATCCAAACCTGCGGTCCTTACGATAGTAGCGGTAGCACCGATTGATTTACTTGCCTTAGAGAGGCAGGAAGTCTGGCGAACTCAAGGAGAGCTCGGAAAGAAGCGCGCTAAGGAGCTAGCTTATAGGCAACGAATGGAGCGGTGGCAGCAAAGATGGGAGGAAGATCCTTGAGGAAAATGGACTAAGCGGCTGATACCACGCCTAACTGATTGGGTTGCCTGAGCTCATGGCGAGGTTAACTTTTACATCACGCAACTATTGACGGGTCACGGATACTTCCGGAAATTTCTACATAGAGTAGGTAGAGCGAGCGACTCGGCGTGTATTTATTGCAATGATATAGACGATGTATTTCACACATTTTTCGTATGCTATCATTGGTCAACTCAGAGAAGATGTTTATATACTGAGCAAGGAGAGTTGACGCCAGAAACTATTGTGCAGGCGATGCTACGAAACCAAGAATCTTGGGATCAGATAGCAGTATGTGTAGAAGGCATCCTGCGTCAGAAAAAGAGAGATATGAATGCTCATGAACACCAGTAAGGAGAAATAAAGAAGAAGAAACCTGAGAATTTAGCACGACACCGCCCTGAAGTAATGCGAGAGCGGTTCTGGGGCGGAGATATACGTCGGGTTTTAGTGAGTAGGAATCTCACACGCTTGTGGAGTGCGGACCCTCACAAGTGTCTAATGAAAGATTTCCCATACTTCCCTCGTAAAAAAAAATTATTATTATTATTATTATTATTATTATTATTATTATTATTATCATCAAATAAAAAAGTTGAGTTTTACAGCAGTCGTACCCATCCTTCACTGGTTAATTAGCGTCCTCGGGAGATCAGTGGTGGTGTCCGACCCATGATCACGGGTTTAATTCCAACCAACAAAACAGAACACTAAACCTGAAAGACTGCATTTCATTTTAGCAGATCTACCAATAAAAAGAAAACTATATTGCTCCTATAACAGCAGCCTTGCAGTGTCTTCCTACAAGGATGTAGAAGTAAATGGGAATGAAATACCAGCATTCTGTTATCTATATAATTACATCAAAAGTATGAGTTGAGGAAGTATATACGATGACTAACGCATGGTTGATAGTTAGCAGTGGCGATGTGACGGACCAAAGCCTAGCATACCTATCCCCCTGGTCTCCGCTCCTATCTGATATACAGCAGCAAGCCACGTGTGACGAGTTGAGGGGAGAGGGGCGAGAGGCTGGGCTGCAATATCAGTCTCCGATGCCATGCTCTCAGAAATACGTGCAGCGTTTTTTTCTCACTGCTTTCAAATTTTGTAACTGGAACAATGTGTCAGATGCTTACATTATACTGTGCTTTAGACTTCCATCATTCTCAACTGAGGTTTGAGCTTCACTGATAGCCCTGGAAAGTGAGAAGAAGAAACAATAGAATAGGAGACAAGGACGTCCATGAAAACAAATGACTTAATTTGACACTTGTTTGTTCTTTTCCAGTTATTCATAGTGACCAATCATTGTGTTTATGCTTGCATATGTTCCTGTCCTCATTCATAGTTTTCTTTTTTTATATTTGTTTGCCTGTCTGTTCCATTTTTGCATAAGGTTTAAACATAACCTACCAAGAAGCATAACATGCAAATATAAATATTCACATAGATGGACGTTGGAAATGATGTTATGTAAGACACCAGAAATAAGAATGCTTATAAATAGTTCATATTTTTATTTTACAAGTATAATTTAAATGTTTACAAAAGTTTAAGAAATGTTGTTATTTCCTGCAAATAAATTTAATAAGACTATTCATAAAACTGTGTTCTATAATGAGATCACAGTACAAGAGAATTATGGCACACATAAAATGGTTGATGTTCATTAATACTGTTACTGTCCAAACATATATTGTTGGACTTGGTAATGTTAAAAACATTGATAATACTATTAATAAACGTGTTCTATGCAAGGAACCTCCAAACATTTTGGCATTAAGAATCTGATAGTCATTTTTTAGAAAACTTAAACGTTGGACTAAGACACAAACTTTCATTTATTTTTCATTTAATATTGCCTTGAATAACACATAGTGGCCTGGAATACTAGACACCATTGAACTGTGTGTGTGTGTGACTTGATTACAAAAGAGACATATCTCATTTTTATGGAGAACTTCATGGTAACAAGAAGTCTTTTCCCACACCATGGTGAGGTTGTGGGTGTGAACTGTGTCGTACAAGTGGACTTGACCCTGTTTTATGGCCAGATACACTTTCTGATGCCAATGCTGTGTTGAGGGATGTATTCAATATTGAATTCATGATTAAAATCTCAGACCCAACCAGGTATCAAACCCTAGATCCTCTGAGCCAAAGGCCTAAACACTAACCATTCAACCAAGGATATTAGCAGGAAGTAAAATCAACTACTGTATTAATAATACCAAAGAAATTTGAATACTATGTCTCATCATTTTCATTTGGACTAAAACCCAAAAAACCAAAACCAAAACCCACGGCACTTAATGCCCTTGAAAGGGCTTTGGCCTGCCCAGCGACAGCTGCTCAGCCCGAAGGCCTGCAGATTACAAGGGGCCATGTAGCCAGCACGATGTATCCTCTCAGCCGTTATGCTGGGCTTTCGAGACCGAGGCCACCATCTCACCGCAGATAGTTCCAGCCCTCAGGTCGAAAGAAAAGTACCTGACCTGGCCGGGAATCAAACCCGGGGCCTCCGGGCGAGAGGAAGGCACGCTATCCCTACACCACGGGGCCAGCTTCATTTGGACTACCATTTGAAAATTTGTTGTAAAGAACAAACAAATTATGAAAGGTAGGGAGGAAGTAGTAATGAGAACTGGCCCTCAATATTTTAAACATCCTGTATGCAAGTATCTTAGAGAAAAAGCATCCAAATTCTGTTAAACTGCTATTGAACTCTTTCTTCAGGTTGGACCCTGTTGTTGTTTTATGTACCCATTTTCACACCAGCAACACCTCGGCTGCTTCCTTCCTACTCCTAACCCTCTCTTGTCCCATCATTGCCGTAAGACTTATCTGTGTCAGTGCAATGTAAAGCAACTTGTAATCTCTCTCCAAATTTGTTGATCAGATGTATCTTTATTTCTACAGTGTCTCAGAAATTTCTGGGACACTGTTCCTAAAATCTCAGTTTTATGAAATGAAATTTTGTTCTTAGTTACAGTTGAAATTTCCATGTCTTGGTTCTTGATATATATATGTTCTTTAAGTTTGGTAGCAGATACTGCAGGTACAATCAATGTGGTAGAATCCAGGAGCCTGTAATTCTATTGTGTCTTTGACTATGCCTACAATACACAAATTAGTAGAATGCAGGTCAGACCATGAAAACACAGGACCCTCCAAGTTATGGACCACCAGGTGAGAGACATATTCCAGATGTTCCAAAGATGTTCTTGGGGCTTGCAGGAAATGAAGGTACTCTGACCACCTTCGCAGTTGATTTTAACAGCCTGGGAAGACTTACTAATTTAATACCTTGGAGTGAGTATTGGTACATCAGCCGCCTTGATAAAGAATACTGTAAAGTATTGTAATGTCAGCAACCTGTATAATCTATACAGGGTTATTCAAAATAATTGTTGTGGTTTTGTGATTTTGTTTTAGAAACAATGGAAAACATATTATTATTATTATTATTATTATTATTATTATTATTATTATTATTATTATTATTATTATTATTATTATTATTATTATTATTATTATTATTATTATTATTATTGCAGCAGTGGTTAGACAAACTCTCAAAGTTTCGTTCTGTATCAATTATAGTGACATCAGTTACCATCAGATGGCAGCTACTGCAGTGCTTATAAAAACGGCAGCCAGCGGTAAGGAGAAAGCGTTTTGTACTCTTGAATATCATCGATATACATCCGTTACCATAATCCAGGCACAATTTTCGAACAAAATATGAGAAGGACCCTCCCTCCAACAACTCTATTCGCAGATACGAAGGCCATCCAGAAAGTGGTACCCGTTTGCGCAATAAAGACACAGGAGTAAATATTAACAAATATACACATTTTTATTGGAAAGAGCATACTTTACATTACTTCTCCACATCATCTCCAAGCAAATTTAGGCATTTGTCATAATGTGGGATGAGTTTTTGTATTCCAGCATCATAGTCCTCCGCCGCCAGCGTATTGAGATACGTAGTCACGGCTCATCTAAGTTCTTCATCGCTGTCAAATCTTTTTCCCGCCAGAAAGTCTTTAAGCTTCATAAGGATGAAAATCCGAAGGGGCCAAGTCCGGGCTATACGGGGGATGGTCGAAGGTTTCCCACTTGAATTGCTGCAAAAGTTGTTGTGTTATTGCAGCTGCATGAGGCCTGGCATTGTCATGAAAGAGAATGACACCTGTAGACAATAGACCTTGCCGTCGATTTTGTATTGCCCGCCGTAATTTCTTTAATGTTTCACAATACGCATTAGCATTAATTGTGTCTCCACAGGCCATAAAATCAATGAGCAATACACCTCGGCGATCCCAGAAAACGGTTGCCATGAGCTTCCTGGTGGACAGAACTGTCTTGAATTCTTTTGGTTTGTTTGGTGAATGAGCATGATGCCTCTCCATTGACTGTCGTTTACTCTCAGGTGATGCATAACAAACCCATGTTTCGTCCCCAGTAATGATGCGAGTCAGGAAAGAGTCTCCTTCATTGGAATAACGTCCCAGAAACATCAGTGCTGCAGCCATACGCTTGGTTTTGTGCTTCTCTGTAAGCATGCGAGGGACCCACCTTGAAAATTTCATGAACAATTGTTCGAGACACATTAGGAAAATGTTCACAGAGTTCATCAATTGTGACGGGCCGATCGTTCCTCACGCATTTGTCTACTGCGCTCAGCAGTTGGTCTGTAATGACAGATGGTCTCCCTGAACGCTCCTCATGTGTATTCCCCCTCTCCAGGTTGAAGTTGCGACACCAGCGCCGAACAAACAACTCGTCCATCACATTGTCTCCATACACCTCCGTTAATTGGCGATGAATATCACAAGGTGGAACGTTTTGTGCATTAAGAAATTTAATTACGGCCTTCACTTCACAACTGGTGGGGTTCTCAATTTGTTTAAACATTTTAAACGATCGCAGACACAACACAGGCAATGCTAGCCAGTGTTGCCAACTTATATTTTCAAGATCCGCTAAATACTGCTAAAAATCCGCTAAAATTCCACCAAGATATCCGATCTCAAATAATGAGCAATAATAATAATAATAATAATAATAATAATAATAATAATAATAATAATAATAATAAAAGTAAATATATGCACTCAACTGATCTGTGAGTTTCACTGGGATTAACCCCCTGCCTTCGAGCCGGCGAACTAAAACTGGTAGGCATTTTACTGCCGGGTGCAAACTAGGTGAATCCCCTACCTCAAGGGCCACACACAGAACAGGCCACATCATTAAACAGCCTTCCTTCATAGCATAAATATAAATGCTACTCTCTCACAGTTTCATTATCTGTCATCATTCGTCAACTAAGAGATAAGTAACCTTTCCCCACGCATTACAAATTTATGATAACATGATCTCATAACACCAAATCCAAATAACATGTTTTCCTCACGTGACTGCTAGCTCCTGACAAGAAATACGGAATAGCTCGGAGAGAGACTGGAGTACAAATTTTAAAAAACGTAAAATGGATAACACACTAAATTCCACTATAATAAATCTAGAATTCCGCCAAAAATTCTGCTGTCCGCTAAATGATATATTTCTCCGCCGACAGTCTTCTAATTCCGCCAAACTTAGCGGAAAATCTGCTAAGTTGGCAACACTGATGCTAGCATCACGCAACTTTGCACAGAGCTGGCAGACAAGCCACTGACGCGGTCTGACCTTGCCCAGCGGCTACCCGAGTTGTCAGCGCTTCATACGGCGATAACAGGTACTACTTTCCGGATAGCCCTTGTAGAATGGTCAATTTGTAGACACAGGTTGTGTGTGTAAAGGGAAAAGCAGGAGTGTCCCACTGTGCAGGAGTGAATCGGATCAGGAGTACTTATCTCCGTAGCCCTAAGAATTTGACTACAAGAGGCAGCAGTAAACTGAATTTACCTTAAACCACATTATGGTGTGTGTTACAAAGGTGCCTGAAGATAAAGCCATATCTCTTACAGTTGCGTCAAACTTTCAAGTAATGACAATGTCCTAAGTTGAATTTTTGCATTGCACTGCAAGAACATTGTGCCAGACAAGTTTTCAGTGACGAAGCAACCTTCCATGTGAGTGGAAAGGTGAATAAACAAAAGGATTGAATTTGGGAAGCAACAAACCCCCATTTTTATGTGGAACATGTGCATGACTCCTCAAAGGTGAATGTGTTCTGTGCTGTTTCGAAGACGAAGGTCTATGGTTTGTTCTTCTTCAATGAATAGGTAGTGTCAGGGCTGAATTACCTGGACATGCTTACAGAATGCCTGTTACCCCACTTGAGTGACAACAGGGATAATTACATGTTGCAATAGGGTGGTGCACTACCTCATTTCCACAGCAAGGTCAGAGAGGTTTTAAACCAAGAACTATCACAACGATGGATCGCACACAGAATGGATTATGATCAGATGCTCTTACCCTGGCCACCATGTTCACCAGATTTAACACCGTGTGATTTCTTCCTGTGGGGATATGTTAAAGATCAAGTGTCTGTTCCTCGTCTACAGGTTAATATTCTGGAAATGAAGCAGTGCATCCGAGCCACCTTCCTAAACATCACTGCTGACACGTTGGGGCATGTGTGGGAGAAGATGGACTATCAAGTAAATGTGTGTTGAGTGACAAAAGGTGTACATATTGATCATTTGTAACATATGTAAAGAAAACTTCATGAGTTTCAGTACACAATAAGACAATATTTGTATTCCTATGTCAATTGCACAGTGTATTATGATTTTTTGAAACCCTGGCAATCATTTTGAATACTCCTGTATATATAAAAGGCGATGCCCTGACATTGACAATCAATGCTAAGCCAAAACTACTTGATGTAAAGAAATGAAAGTTTGGGAATACATTTATATTACAGTGTAGGTGCTCACTACGGTGGGATTTTTGGATATTCAGTTGCTAAGGGAGTGAAGGTGGGGGGGTGAATTGTTTAAATGAATACTATATCTCAGAAACTTAATGGTTTACAGACATAAAACTTGGTATTTAGAATCTCCTTTAAACATTTTCTTTTGGAATATCCTCTTAAGGGGGGTTAAAAGAAGTTATGATGATGATGATGATGATGATGATGATGGTTGTTGTTCAAAGGGGCCTAACATCTAGGTCATCAGCCCTAAAAGAAGTTAATAATGGGTTCACTTATTTCTATGAGGATACTTATATCTCAAAAAATGTATAGACATGAATAATTGGTATTGGAATCTCCTTTAATAAAAATAAAGAAACACATAATTTTTTGTTTTTGGAATATCCACTTAAGGGGGAGGGAGAAAAGAAGTTAAAAAAATATTTTGTGAGGATACTTATACCTCAAAAAGCCAAAGATGTTACAGATGTGAAAATTGGTATTTGGAATTTTCTTTTTATTATTATTTTTTTTTGAAAATCCACTTTAGAGGGTGAAACAGACTGAAAAAGGGGATTAATTCTTTTTATGAGAGTACTTTTATCTCAAAAACTGAAGATGTTACAGACGTGAAAACTGGTATTTGGAATTTAAAAAACCCACATTTTTTGTTTTTGGAAAAAGGGGACGGGGGTGAAAAGAAGTAAAGAAAGAGTTGAATTCATTTTATGAGGTTACTTATATCTCAAAAATTGAAGATGATGCAGACATGAAAATTGGCATTTTGAATCATTTTTAAAAATAAAGAAACACACATTCTTTTGTTTTCAGAAAATCCACTTAAGTTTAAAGGGGGGAGGGGGAAGAAGTGAAAAAGGAGTTGAATTATTTTTATGAGGATACCTATATCTTAAAAACATGTTACAGACTTGAAAATTGGGATTTAGAATCTCCTTCAATAATAAAAAACACACTTTTTTTGTTTTCCAAAAATCCACTTAAGGGGATACTTCACACCTCTCTGTGAAAAGAAGTGAAGAAGGAGTTGAATTTTTATGAGGATACTTATATATCTCAAAAACTGAAGATGTTAGAGTCGTGAAGATTGGTATTTAGAATCTCGTTTAAAAACATAGAAACACATTATTTTTTTGGAAAATCCACTTAAGGGGAGGCAGGGGTAAAAAGAAGTGAAAAAGGAGTTGAATTTTTTTATGAGGATATTTACATCTTAAAATGGTCAGCGTTGAGGCCTTCGGTTCAGAGGGTCGCGGGTTCAATTTCCGGCCAGGTTGGGGATTTTAATCACTTCTGATTGATTCTTCTGGCTTGGGGACTGTGTGTTTGTGTTTGTCCCAACACTTTCCTCTTCATATTCAGATAACACACTACACTACCAACCACCACAGAAAAACGCAATAGTGATTACATCCCTCCATATAGGGTTGGCGTCAGGAAGGGCATCTGTCCGTAAAACATGGCCAAGTCAACATGTGCGACACAGTTCACACTGGCGACCCCACAGAGGTGGAAAAAGCAGTAGAATAAGAGATTTACATCTCAAAACTGAAGATATTACAGATGTGAAAAATGGTATTTGTAATCTCCTTTAATAATAAAGAAACACATATTTCTTTGTTTTTGGAAAATCCACTTAAAGGGGGAGGGTGAAAGGAAGTGAAAAAGATTTTTTTAAATGAGGAATCTTATATCTTAAAAACTGAAGATGTTACAGACGTGAAAATTGGTATTTGGAATCTCCTTTAAAAATAAAGCAACATAATTTTTTGTTTTCCAAAAATCCACTTAAGGCGGAGCAAGGGTGAAAAGAAATTAAAAAGGAGTTGATGTCTTTTTATGAGGACACGTATCTCTATATATAAAAGGCAATGTCCTGACTGATTGTCATTCAATGGCGAGGCAAAACTACTTGACATAAACAAATGAAATTTTTGGGATACATTGCTATTACAGTGTAGGCACCCACTAAGAAAGGATTTCAAAAAATTCCATCTCTAAGGGGATGAAACCCTGAAAATCAAAATACTCTGAAACTGTTTACCAAACAAAATTGAAATTTCACTCAATCATTGCTCCTATCACAAGTTTACAAACAAAATTCAGCCCTTAAGGGTCATAGTCTTTTCTCTGAAACCGTTTGACATGTGAGGTTGAAATTTCACATGACGGTTTCTCTTATATAAGATTTTGAATAAAACATGGTGTTACCGGGCGAGTTGGCCATGCGGTTAGGAGCGCGCAGCTGTGAGTTTGCATCCGGGAGATAGTGGGTTGAACCAGGCAAATGCTGGGGCTGTACCTTAATTAAGGCCACGGCCACTTCATTCCCATTCCTAAGCCTTTCCTATCCCATCATCGCCATAAGACCTATCTGTGTTGGTGCGACGAAAAGCAATTAGCAAAAAAAAGAAAAACCCACATGGTCTTAAAATAATACATCCCTAAGAGGTTTTGATTGAGGTGCAGGGCAGGGGCAGCTGAAGACATAAACATTACATTCTCTTACACCATTTGACATATGAGCATGAAATTTCACATGATGGTTGTCGTATATGTCTTAGATTTTGTATAAGAAGTGGTCTTAAAAACAATACACCCTAAGGGCTTTTGACTAGGGGGTGAGGCCTGACAACATAAATATTAATTTCTTTCAAACCATTTAGTATACAAGTTTGAAATTTCACATGACAGTTGCTCCTATATGTCTTAGATTTTAAATAAAAATAATACAACTCTAAGGTGTTTTGACTGGGAGAGTGAGGCCTAAAAACATAAATTCTCATACCTATGAAACCGACTGACATGATGTTGAAACTTCATAAAAGGGTTGCGCTTCTATGGAATAGATTTTAAATAATAACTGGTCTTAAAACAAGGGGGGTTTGACTGGAGGAAGGTAGCTGACAACATAAATATTCATTTCTGTCAAACAGTTTGATATATGAGCTTGGAATTTCACAAGAAGGTTTTCCTATATGCCTTAGATTTTAAATAAAAAGTGGTCTTAAAATAATACGCCCCTAAGTTGTTTAGACCAGGAGGGTAAAGTCTGAAAATATAAATATTTGTATCTCTGAAACTGTTTGACGTACGAGGTTGAAATTTCACATGATGGTTGCTCCTATATATAACAGATTTTAAATAAAAGGTGGTCTTAAAACGATACATCCCTAAAGCATTTTGACTGGAAGAGTGAAGACTTATGACAAAATTAATCATCCCTCCAAACTGTGTGATATATGAATTTGTAATTTTACAAAAACTTTGGATGTCATAGGTGTCAAATACGATATAATTCTAAATATTTCACGTATATAAGGAAGAAGAAATTGTTAAAGTTCTAAAACTTTCACAACAGCCAAGGTACTCGACCAAATTTTTGATTTCTTTTCTTTATTGCCAAAACAATGTATGTGTAAAACTCCGGGGTTTAACAGAAATAATCTTAAACTTAGTACATAGTTTGAGGAACTTTTTTTTTTTTAGACTGTATACCATTAATAATACCTACATATTCTTGCACAAGTTGAATGTCTAATTTCTAAAGATTTAAATGTCTCAAATTACTAATCAAATTCCTCAAGCTCAATACTTAAAATAGGCCTAAATAATAAAGGAGGTTTCACCTTGATTTTTATCAGAGATCGGTGCTGCCCTCCATACACACAAAATTCAATGTCTTAGATTTTAAATAAGAAGAGCTCTCAAACGAACAAACGAACGAACGAACGAACGAACGGACGAACGAACGAATGCACGCACACACCTTTCCAACTCTATTTCTTTCCAACCTGCACCTCCTTCTTAGTCTCTTTATTTCTCTGTTATAATATAGTGGATCTTTATAATTCCTTACCACCTTTAAAGGTACAAACCTATTTTCACATTCCTCAACAATCCCAGTCTATTTACATTTTTATTTATCATTTTCCACTGAACATAGTTTTCTTTAAACTCCCTCATGCCTGTTTTATCAGCCATATGGTACTGCCTAATAACCTAATTTTAATACCTTCCTTTCTTTCACATTTATTTTTAACCATGACAAAAAACAGCTTCGTGATCACTAATACCATCTATCACTTTGGTTTCTCTATAGAGCTCATCTGGTTTTACCTGCACCACATCCAGAATATTCTTTCCTCTAGTTGGTTCCATCACTTTCTGAATCAGCTGTCCTTCTCATATTAAATTATTTGCCATTTTTTTGGTCATGCTTCCTGTCCTTTGCATTAAGATCAACTGCTACTATCACATTCCTTTCCATATCGTTTCCCACATAGCTGATTATCCTACCAAATAATTCTGAATCAGTGTCAGCGCTACCCTTTCCTGGTCTGTATACTCCAAAGACATCAAGTTGCCTATTATCTTTAGAGATGAGCCTTACACCTAGAATTTCATGTTTGTCATCTTTAACTTTTTTAACTTTTTTGTAGCTTACAATTTTTTTTTTTTTTGTTAGTGGCTTTACATCACACCGATACCAGATAGGCCTTATGGCAACGATGGGATAGGAAAGACCTAGGTGTTGGAAGGAAGCGGCCGTGGTGTTCGCCTGGAGTGAAAATGGGAAACCACGAAAATCCATCTTCAGGGGTGCGAACAGTGGGATTCGAACCCACTATCTCCCGGATGCAAGCTTACAGCCGCACGTCCTTAACCACACGGCCAACTCGCCCGGTGCTTACAAATTCTTCTTTCACCAGAATGAATACTTTTACCATTCCTATCCTATCTCTACGATACCCACTCCAGTTCCGTAAAAATATTTCTGCATCTATTATATCATTTTTCAGCCATGATTCAACTCCTATTACAATACCTGGTAAGTACATATTTATTAAATTACTTAATTTTATTCCTTTCATTACAATAGTTCTACAGTTGAGCACTAACATTTTTATGTCATCCCTACTTGACTTTCAGTTCCCCATACTCTTATCACCGCTCCCTAGGCCACCCCGTTTTCCTGAATGTACCTCCCTACAACCCTTCTAATTTCCTAACTTATATGTACCATGGAATGATGATGAAAATATTCATTTCTATGAAACTGTTTGAATTACTAAGTTAACAATTTATTTCAAATGATTTCCTAGGTGTTAAATAACAGAAGGTTTGAAACAAATTTAACCCCTCAGAGGGTTAAATGGGGGGTTAAGATCCGAAAACAAATATATATATTTAAATTCCATTCCTTTCTCCAGAACTGTTTCATGTATGAAGGAAAAATTCCAAATAGCGATATATATTTTAAATCCTAGGTATGAAACAGGAAATATTTTTAAATATTTCACACCTAAGGTCAGGCTGACACCGTTCAAATCCAACTGACGGCCCTCCAGAGTGGGCTGGCCTTTTATAGACAATCAGGCCAGCGCGTGTAATGAATCAAGCACTAGTCTGGAGGGCGCGTCAGCCAGATTCTGCTGGGTGTCAACCCGCAGCCACGAGAGGTGAATGCCTCTCCATGCTGCTTTATTAATTAAAAGAGAATACATTGGTAATATAGCAGTATATACATAAAGGACTGGCCCTCGGCCACTTCCTTAAGCACTGTGGTTGCTGCTATTGCTGTCGGAGTCTGGAAGGCTTGTGCCCATTCTATGTTCAGGTCGGGACACACATATGCCACGCTATTTGGTGTAGCGTCTACAAATACCTGCAAAGCATAAAACAAAGTCCCTATATTACGTTTTTGCTGAAGCACAATTGGTGTGTACACACGTCGTGGCCAATACCATTCCCTGGTTAGGGTATGCCTCAAAGGGAAGAGAGGCAGATTCATCACATAAGCTGCCCAGGTGATATATCCTGTCACTCGCACTAGGTCACTCGTTTGCAATCTTGGCAATAATTGCACATATCGCACTATTCGCTGCTGCACTTCAGTTGTGAGTTGAAGAGTTTGATGCTCCGTGTTGATGATTACTCCTAGATACACTAGTTGTCGCACTGGAGTCAGTTGTGACTTGGAGACGTTGTTGGTGATTCCCATAACTAGGTCGAGGTATAAAAGAATGTCCTCGACAGGCAACTGGGTGCCATAGAGCAACCAATCATCCAGATAGCATATAGCCTGGATGTTGAATTGTTGGCACAGAATGTCCGTCACTGCAAGGGCCCAACTTTGCATAATTGCCGGGGCTAGGGTGTGGCCCATTGGCAACCTCGTAAAGCCGTACTTCTTACCGCAATAGTAGACTCCATACAAGTGGCGGTGTCTAGGCTGAAGAGGAAGTTGATAGAATCCGGATTTTAGATCAATTTTAATCATCCACACGTGCGGTGGGATGCGGCGCAAAGCTTTGGCAGGAGTTGCAAGTGAAAACTTTGGAATGGTGTAATATGGTGTACACCGGCTGAGGTCATGGATGATGCGGGCGGACTCGTCCGGTTTACTAACGAGGAACAATGGATGGGCGTTAGTAACGTCCGCCGGGACCAGAATGTTATGCGCACACAAGTCACTTATCACAGTATCCATCAGTGTTGAGGCCTTGGTTGGGATGAAGACGTTGGGCACGTCCGGTGGTTTAGGCAGGTTCGCACCGTCACGCACTAGCTTCTCTGCAAACTGTCCCATGTTGGTATTTTTAAATATTTCACACAAAATTATTCATCCTTCCAAAACTGTTTGCCGTTAATAAGTTTTAATTTTATGAGAAGATTCTTCTTTTATGTCCTATGTATAAAATATCATATACTTCAAACAATTTCTCTCCTAAAGGGTTTAGATGGTAGCGGACGCTCAAAAACTCAATATCTATTCTTCGAAAATAGTTTTCGGCACAAACTTAAAATTTTACATGACAGGTGGTCTTCTGTGTTCCAGATGTTAATAAATATTTTAAAACATTCACCCACCCTAAAAAAAAATTAATCATTCATCAAAAAACGTTTGATGTACGAACTGGAGGTGTATTTTACAGGGTCAGATGACAGTGGACTCTCCAAAATGTAAAACTTGGAATCATAACTTTTAGTTTAAAACCGTAACGAAGCACGGGTATCTTGCTAGTATACATCTATATATGTTGTTGTTTATGTACCTCATAATAGGAAAAGGAACCTAACTGCATTCAAGTACATTCTTCTTCCTTATAGTACTTTTCCACTTAAGAGCATAGTGGTTCATTGCATATACAAAGAAAGAACTTCAGTACAGACTCCACTCAACCTTCTACTTTAGTTATACACCTGTGGATGGGGACTGTAGAATAACACCCACGGTATCCTCTATCTGTTGTAAGAGGTGACTCAAAGGGGCTCTAGGGGTTCTTAACTTGGGAACATGGGTTGGCAACCACAGGGCCATCAGCTGAGTCCTGGCATTGCTTCCACTTACTTGTGCTGGGCTCCTCACTTGCATCTGTCCTATCTGACCTCCCTTGATCAACTCTTCTTTTCCGATCCCAACGGTATTAGAGCCTAGGGCCTAGGGAGTCTTTCATTTTCAAGCCCTTCGTGCCCTTGTGTTCACTTTTCGAAGTGTTGGATCCCTTCCATTTTTCCTCTCTGATTAGTGTTATATAGAGGATGATTGCCTAGTTGTACTTCCTCTTAAAACAATAATTACCACCTTCTACATTGGTTGTCTCCTTATACTCCATGCAGTCACTGCAGTATCTGAAAAATCCCCAACACTGGTCTTCCATCACCGTCTCACATTTACATGCACCAATTCATATTTGACTATGTTTCATTGTCAAAAGTCCTGAAATATTATTACTCTTGAACACTTATGCACTCATTTGCCCTGTGGGACTCCCATGCTAGCCATCAGCTAGTATCTAGGTCCAGGGAAGCACCTAGCATTAACATCTCATAACTGTTCTTGTCTAACTTCCTCTACCCCATATTTCACCTCCACTAGCAGTGTCTAGGTAAATTGTAATCTGGAGAACTACTTTGCTTTTCTTTTCCACTGACAAATAATATCGAACTGAAGAAAGATGTTCTTCCCTGGGTGATCTTATGTAGTAAGTTCCTTAACATACAATATTCCACTCTTTGTTACCTTTCCTATCTGCATATTCAAAAATATTTTCTTAATTTCTTGCTCTACACTCTTATGCTTTTATAGTTTACATCAAACTAAAATGGTCAGATATAATGTTTAAACTCTTTGGCATTATTACCTATTTACTCGCCATCACATACATATGTCTGTCTGTCTGTCTGTCTGTCTGTCTGTCTGTCTGTCTGTCTGTCTGTCTGTCTGTCTGTCTGTCTGTCTGTCTGTCTGTCTGTCTGTCTGTCTGTCTGTCTGTCTGTCTGTCTGGACATCAGTCTACAGGCTGGTTAGATCCTCAAATAGCACCACCAAAGGCTATGCAGTTATAGGAAAGTCACAAAAACTAATGTCAGTACCAAAATGAGGCATACTAGGCAAGCTGAGGAGTGAGGTAGTTTGCTATTGCTTTCCTCACTGGGCCAGACAGTACTATTGTAGCACAACTAACCCTATGAATGACATTACTCAGCACCATCCATACCCTAGCAGCTTCCATATTGTCACAGCCAGGGACGAGACTGGGACTTCAGTGGAAGTTACAATTTGCTCTGGCCTGTGCCAAGAGATGGATGCAAAAGTACTATATCCGTCAAGAAATGACAGAAGGCAATCACATACATATATCATGCAACCTAATTTTTGATATGGAATTGAGGGAGAAAAATAATCCTTGCTTATATCTTGTATCAGTCTTTCTTCATATGTCAGTATAAATACGACAAGGTATACCATGCAGCATGCATGTCTGCTATGCAATCAAGGTCGAATTGTCTCCCATAATCCTCCCTTTATATTAGTCACAATAGCTCTCTCCACTTGTTTAATGAAAGGCACGTAGGTAATTCCAGATCGTTACCTAATTGGCTAGATGGAATGTGACACTGTTGAACTGGCTGTAATTTCAGTCCACCAGTGTATGGTAACTGTGAGACATAAGGTATAAAATCAAGTCCAATGTATAACAATAACATAATTTGCTTTCTAGCGTGACCTCTCATAGGTGAGTTATGGAGAAGCAGTCAAGTTTTAAAATTTGAGTGATTCAATTTGCAGAGAAACACGGCAATCGAGAATTTAATATGATGAAGTTCAATGTACACTACTGGTGAAAACAGAAAGTGCTCATGAAAATATCGACAAATCAAGAAAAGCATTTTGATTGCCAAAATATGGTAAGTTTTCTAAGTTCAAAAATGAACTGCTTCAGCACATGAAAGTTTATGTGTGATGATGGACATGGTGTTTCAAACAAAATGCTACATTTTAAAGCAAATAAAATTGTAACAAAGTAGAATATTAGCCATATGGAACTGATGGGGAGCTGTGACTGGATAGCTCAATTCATGAAGAGAAAAGGGATTTTCTCTTTGGCAATGAACATCTCAGTGTCAGAGGTTGCCGAAAGATTACAAATAAAAGCTCTTCTCATTGATATCCACAGCAGAGCACATCAGAAAGCATTACAGTAGTATGATTAGTATGAATACCAGTAGGTGAGTCAAAGTTTATAGGTTTGTTGAAAAGAACTATGGTAATATTTGATAAACAGTTTCAGGTATACCTGTAAAAAAAATATATGTATTATGGTATATGACAAGTGCTAGTAGTACTGACAGGTTAAATAATTTCTCCATCTGTACAGTGAAATGGAAGTGGAAATGGCAGTGGAGCATATTTGGCTAAAAAGGAATCCTACAAACTTTAATTCTTTTATTAATTGCATAAAATGAAATTCGTTGCAAATCTCATATTGTTGATAGTATAGTTTTTAAGGTACAGTCAAAGGTTCCACCTTTACAATACTAAATTTTTGTTTGTTTAATTAGCAATTAACAAGTGTTGGGACAGGATTTTGTCCTTCTTTTTGGACATCATCAGTCGAAAATACTTGTAAGAGGAGTAAAATAGACAAGGCCACAAATACACGTTAAAATACGGTTTGGGTTACTGAATAAGTTGAGTTAAAATGCATGATAAAATTCAAAGAATGTTCTTATAATGTTATTAAATGTGATAATGACTGAACACATGTATTGGGCAGACGAGGACCTATATTCAACTACGGCACAATCTTTCTCTCCGAATGTGCTTACAGTCAAATATTCCCCCTGCCTTGTAACCTCTTAATTAAAAATTATCAACAACACATTATCATGCCAACATAAAAATAGCTTGATCATTGAATTTTAATGGAACTATTGTGTGTGTTAAACATTTTTATCTTCATTTCAACAGAACTTAAAAGCAATTGAGCTCCAGCATTTTAAGAACATTCTTCGAATTTTATCATGCATTGACGTATTTGGTAACCCGAATCGTATTTTAATGTGTATTTGTGACCTTGTCTATTTTACTCATCTTACGAGTGTTTTAGGCTGATGATGTCCAAAGAGAAGGACAAAACATGTCCCAACACTTGTTAATTGCCAACTGAACAAAAATAAATTTTTTAGTATTGCAAAGGTGGAACCTTTGACTGTACCTTAAAAACCACATCTTTTATTAATACCGGTATTCATTAACATGTTAAGGAGCATAATAAAATGTAATCTATTATGCAAAATTATAAGGCTTTATACTTTTAAAACATATTTTAATTTTAATCAAGTTTAATTCACTATCATCACACGCATACCCCACACCCTGATTTTTATGCGGAAATTTTTAGGAAAAGAAGTGCGAGATATACTGTAATTCACATTCACTTATGACATCATAAAACATAGTTATCAATGCAGATTTGAGGTATGTTCACGTTTTAAGCAGTTTAAATGGCACGAACCCATAAAACTTCTTTTTTCTTTAAAATGATATAAATATTTTCATGAAATGCATGTAAACAGAATTCTAAGTAATGCCATACTGCCAAAAGCAAAAAATAATCGTACTAGTGATTTATTTCAAGAAAATGAGATCACAATTTTAATTTTACTTTTATACTTTTAAAACATATTTTAATTTTAATCAAGTTTAATTCACTATCATCACACGTATACCCCACACCCTGATTTTTATGCGGAAATTTTACAACCGGAGCCAGGCTGCATAGCTCAGACGGTAGAGCATTTTGGCCTTCTTAGCTTAAGTTGGAAGGCTCGATCCTGGCTCAGTCCGGTGGTATTTGAGTGGTTGGCCTTGTGTCGATAGATTTACCAGCACATAAAAGAACTCCTGCAGGACCCGCAGGTCAAAATTCTGGCACCTCAGTATCTCCAAAAAAACTGTAAAAGTATGATAGTTAATGGGACGTGAAACCAATAACACTATTTTTCAGAAACATACCACTGTACCATCTATCAGCATATTTACAATTTTACTTTCTGTTGATAAATCTTAAATTTTGAAAAATATAAGGAAAATGTACTGGAACTGTATAATGTTGTGTATCACTAGCAAAAAACATTGGTTTTATGTAATGTTCTTCCTTATAGTAATTTATTTATGTTTCTAGTTAAAGCAAGAATGCAATTACAATAAACTGCTTTAATAAGTAAATTCTTTAAACATTGCTAGGCCGAATAGCTCAGACATTAGAGTGCTAGCCTTCTAAGACCAAACTGTCAAATATGTTAGCCTCATGTGATAGATTTACTGGCACATTAAGGAACTCCTGCGAGGTTAAATTCTGGCACCTTGGCATCTGCCAAAAACCATACAAGTCATTAGTGGGATATAAAACCAATAACATTATTATTGTTATTATTATCTTTAAATAGTATAAATTAAGTTATTTGTGAGTGTAGGAAGATATTACATATTTTGTTGTTGTAATAACATATTTGGTTAAACTGAACTTTAAGGTTAATCATATCATTATCTCCATGTAACTGATTCTTTGAGTTCTGATAAGCTCAGTTCATGTGAAAGTTTTTCTCAGCAATACGTTTTACCAAAAGCAATCTTGGAACTAGCTTATTTATTTTGATATTCTAGTGTGACAGATTTTCTGTTAAATGTTGGATTTTTTTTTACAAGTTGCTTTATGTCACACCAACACAGATAGGTCTTATGGCGTTAGTAGGATAGGAAAGGGCTAGGAGTGGGAAGGAAGCGACCGTGGTCTTAATTAAGGTACAGTCCCCAGCATTTGCCTTGTGTGAATATGGAAAAAAAAACAGAAAACCATCTTCAGGATTGCCAACAATGGGGTTCGAACCCACTATCTCCTGAAAGCAAGCTCAAAGCTGCATACCTGTAACCGCATGGCCAACTCGCTCGGTATTAAATTTATCAAGATTTTACTCTTCAAATTTTATCATTTAAATCTTTAGTTTGAATTCCAAATAGATTCTACTTAACAATTCATGAATAGGAGTTCTTGAAATTCTGATCTATCTTGAGTCAATACATTCATCAATTTTGATGTTTTTAGGAGATTTTTTATGATTTTTATTGTTTATCAAGTACAGGTTGCTTCTTTATTTGTTCCTTACCATTCAGATGTATATTTTTTTGTCTTTCACAGCAAAATGCATTTTATTTTTAACATTTTTTTGAAATTCAATTAATATTGTACCCTTTTTATAAAATGTTTTAAGCTTTGTCAGTCCTTGCAATCTTGCAAATCAAGAAAGCAAGAAAATAAAAATTAGGACAGAATCTCTTAAGAATGCATTAAAAACAGTTATTTTTGTCTTTTTTCAACCTCAGGCCACTTGACAATTGAAAATTCATTCCTAAGAGCTTCCAATTTGGTACTTCTGAGGCTTGATATAGTCTATACGCTACAGTTTGGAGGCCCTTGTGGTACAGGATCAGCATCAAATAGTTATACACTGTCCATGCATGAAATCTAAAGAAACTTGGCAGACTTGTAAATAGTACAATGATGTAAAATAATGAAAGGAAATGAACAAAGGAAGTGAATGACAAACATCACGCAACACTGTTAAAAGTATGAAAAAAGTTCAAACTAGACTTCTAGTGGAAATACAAACAGAACAGTACCATTATTTTACTAATAATGAACAATTCTTATCTTAGACAAAATTAATGGTCTCGATTCCGCTCGTCAATTTCATATTTCATGTATATGTATTCCACATGATTCTGTCTTGATGTTTGAGCCGAATGTGGCCCTTTAAAGTATCACTGCGGCTATATGATGCAGGACAGTATGGACACTGTGACCTATCCTCTGTATGGCTGTGGTAGTGGTGCCAGCGGTTTGTAACCTCCTTGCCACATGCTCGACACTTCCATAAGAAGGGATTATCTGGATTCTGACCAAACATTTCTGCATATGAAAGGGTTGGTTGGCCTATGTCTGGAATAGACAAACAGAACTAAACTGTACTAAGCCGTTCTGCTCATGCATTATAAGAACAATTGACATTATGACTTTAGATGCTTATAAAATGTGAAAGCAAGAAGAATCTTGAAGATGTAAAACAAAATGGAAACAAAATCACATGACAAATAGAAAGAAAGTAACAAATAACTGCACAAGAAAATAATAGGAAACAAAGAGGAAAGTGTACTTTTGAAATTAAGAGATGTGTAGAATTAATATTAAAAACTTACCTTTTTCTTTCACCATAACAGAGTATAAGAGTGCTTGTTTGTTCTTTTCCAGCACTTAAAGAGTAAAGGGAGCTGAGAGAAAGAAGAGTTTATAGAAAATCATGCAGTTGTTCACAGAGACATAAATGTATATGGTTCTGCACTGGGAGATGATTTTATTGCCACTGAGGAAATGTTTCAGATTTGAGGAAAAGCTTAGATTTTAAGATAGTCCATTCAATAATAATTGTTGCAGTAGTCTAAGAGAAATTACTGAAGAAGAAAAAAATTGAAAATAGATTCTTTAAAGACGTATTATTAGATTCCAGTGAATGTGATAAGAACCAATGTACAGGATTAGCTCATTACCATCCTGTTTGTGTGATGTACATATTATAATAAAGTGTGTTTTAAGGTACCAAACTTCAAATATCATTAGTAAAATGTACTAAATATTTTTCTGAATTCTTCACACGGAGAAGAACAGAAGAAATATTATATCTTTTTTAGCTTAGGATTTTCTGCTATTATGTACTAACAACAAAATACATATTTTTGTTTGTTGGGATGCTTCACTCTTCTATGTCAGGTTCTATTGTGTGCTCTTGGTAAGATGTTTCTTTTCCATCAACAACCACTTCTCCTCTTCCTGGCAGTCAATATTTTCCCCTTCAATATCATAGGTGAATTTCGATGATAATGATGTATACTGTGTCATATACAGATAATAATCTCATATACAGTATACATACAGGAAACAAATGGAGACCAGTGACGTACCAGCATGCACGAATAGAGAACATATAAAAGAAACAGGTGGATCAAAATTTTTTGGACTGGACAAGTTGGCCATGTGGTTAGGGGTGCACAGCTGTGAGCTTGAATCCGGGAGATAGTGGGTTCGAATCCCACTGTCGGCAGCCCTGAAGATGGTTTCCCATGGTTTCCCATTTTCACACCAGGCAAATGCTGGGGCTGTACGCTAATTAAGGCCATGGTTGCTTCCTTCCAACTCCTAGCCCTTTCCTTTCCCATTGTAGCCATAAGACCTATCTGTGTCGGTGCAACGTAAAGCCACTAGCAAAAAAATTTTAAAAAAAATTGGTTACAGTCTTCATCAGTGGAGGATAGAATATGATGGTGACTATTGTTAAACAGTACATGCAGTACATGCTGGAAGAAAGGTGCGGTTTTCTCATGTTAAGGCCATGTGATTTCCTAGCCCTGAGCACCAGTTAATGTCCAACTTTGGAATCTCTAAGGCTAGGTTTATACTAGTAAGTAGGCTAACTTGTGCAAATTATTGCTGCTAATTGTTGCAAGGCACTTGTTGCTGGGTTTAAATTTCATGCAAGAAAACTAAGCAAGTTATCTGCACAAGTTTTTTACAAGTAACTTGCAGCAATAACTTGCAGATACTGTGCACATGTACTTGCAGTGCCAGTCAACCAAAACGGCAACATACAGGCAGATCGTATGTGCTGCAGCTCTCCAATTCTTATGAATAGATCCCAGATTTCCATGCACTATCAAATCTCAAAATATGCATGCATTCATGCATTATCATATGGCAAAACATGCACAATAAACTGGAAAATATGCACTATCAAAATTCAGTTCCTTTTGAAACATTGTACAACAACTACTGTAATATCTCCAAATTGTCTTGATTTAAGCTCGTCCGTTTATTTGTCAGCACAGAAAATGATCTTTCTGCGTCACAAGAAGTGACAGGTGCATACTTAAATGAAGACATTTGGGACAAAGTGAGGTCAAATTGTACGTCTTTTGCATTTTCACCACAATGCATCTTATATAAGCTTGACGAATTCAAAGTCAGGATTTGAACGGATCACTCTGTTCGAACTATCTCTAGCTGCCGCAGCTACTTCTCCATACGATGATTGCAGATACCTTTGAATGTCCTCAATAACTAGTAATGACTGCCTGCTGCAACAACAAAGACGTGTGATGAGTGAGAGTTCCGGGTAGGAAATTCCAGGATAACAACAGAAGAGATTTCAGTGCAAAACCAATGTTTCTAAGCTGCTATCTCATTAACGCGTAATCACAGAAGTGTGATACAAGTTTTTTGTTTGTCAAACAGAGGAATAAATGAGTCGTCAATGAGTAATGCACAATTTAAGGTTCACTTTATAGCAATAGCAATTATCCCGAAGAATTACAAATATCGACGTGGGGACTTCCGGCTTACATCAATGTTTACTCAAGCAACAGATAAGAAAGTGCTTGATTAATTGGATTATAGGACCTCTACTCTATGTACTAACTTTGGTTGTAACATAGGATGCCAGGAATACATTCTCTCCGTCGCTCAATAATAGACATACTGAATAACATGAAAAAATGGTCCCAAATTCTGCACACCAACATTCATAAAGGCACTAACATACAAGTTAACATTATATATGCGTAAAAGTCAGAAGAAAAGTCATATTATGCAAAATATTAAAAGTCCAGTTATTCGCTTTTAAATCCAAAATCTTCAAAATATGCATTATGCATGAATTTTATGCTAAAAAGGCCAAAACATGCAAATATGCAGGTAAAAAGAAAGGTTATTTGGAATCATTAAGCCATAAAATGAATATTTGCTAAGTTTGAAAAGTGTAACAAGCTTATTTAAAAACATGCATTTGCATGGAAATCCGGGCTCTACTTATGAATAAAGGGAAAAAGAGGAAGGGTTTGGTTAGGGACTGGATACTCAGACGACTACAGTAGGGAGCCTACAATAATCTGGTGCATGAATTGAGAGTAGAGAATGTGGATAGCTTTCAAAATATTTGTAAAATATCCACAAATTATCTGGAGTGTATATTGACGTTCATTAGAACGAAGTGGAAATGTGTTATATGACAAAGTTTCTGCATGATTAATTTTTTTATTTTTACAAGTTGTATTACGTTGCATTGACACAGATAGGTCTTATGACAACAATGGAATGGGAAGCGGCCGTGGTCTATTTAAGGTATAGCCCCAGCATTTGCCTGGTGTGAAAATGGGCAACCACAGAAAACCATCTTCAGGGCTGCCAACATTGGGGTATGAACCCACTATCTCACGAATGCAAGCTCACAGTTGCGTGCCCATAACTGCATGGCCAACTCGCTCAGTGCATGATTTTCTCCTAGAGATCAAACTCACAATAAACAGGCTCACCCACTTCATACCTGCAGTAAACGACAAAGAGATACAAATTTGTTTGGTAAAAACACTGCTAGAAAATATAATTTCATTCTAATTCAACTATTCAAAATTTATACATTTTGGCAAATTTACATTCGGTGCATGTGGGCACATTTTATGTCATATGGTAGTACTACCCTCCGGTCTAAAATGTTCCACTGCCCAGTACTGGAATTTTCCTCATCCGAAAATGCAGCTGCTGCTTCGATCAAATGAGTTATGAGAAGTCTCTCTGAAATGCCGGTACATTACATGATAGTTTAAACATTTGAGTAGTTGGGGACTTGCCCTAACAAAATTCACCTCATCTCCTAAATAAGACAGGTGTAAAATTTCATAAAATCACAACCTAAAACACAATGCACAGTACATTGACATCTCAGCAAGCAGCTATGGTAATACATATTCTGTAACAGAAACAAAGAATCCACAACCATGCTCTCATATGCAAAAAATAAATAAATAGGCTTACCTTTGCTAAAGGAACATACTTTGTCTAAAATCGTTGCTATGCTACTCTCTGTAATTTTCATAGCAGAAAAATAGGCCACCACGACTCGGCTGGCATCCCTGCGGAGCCACTTTCTATTTTTACAAGTTTCTTCACTTCCTAGGAAAACTGTGTTTTCAGGTTGTACCATTTTCTCAGTATTTCATTTGGTGGCATGTTAAAGACCTCTGCATTGGTACTGAAAGCATTGGGTGTCTTAATTCTGTCTTTGAATTCACTGATGTGAATGTCCCAAATTTCTGTGAAGCTCTTGATGTTTTGTATTAATTCTCTAGTGTCCTTCCTGAACCATTGAATATATGTGTGGTGCGTGGTGATTATTTGAATTTAATTATGTTTTCTAAATTAAATTACAATATACAGAGAAATAAATTTGCAAAATGTGATCATCTACTTACCAACTTCCACTTTCCACTTGCACAAAATAGGATCAGATTCTTTCTCTGCAAGCAACTTGTGGAAGCTCATGACGTGACCTTCACACTGCTAGCATGAGATTGGCTGCAAGCAACTTACCCAAGAAATTGCTAACCACTGCAAGTCAGCTTGCTGAGGAATTTAGACTTGCAAAAGGTGCAGCAAGTTGCTCCATGCAAGTAAATTGCTTCAATACCTTGCTAGTGTAAACGTAGCCTAAGTGAAAGAGGGTGGGAAGATTGGGATAAATGTTAAAGGACATAAAATATGAGACAATCATCACTGGTGTGGTAGTCAGAAATGTGGTTTCCTCAAATTGTGTGGTTGAGGAAAGAGACAGTATGTTTCACCACTGCAGTTTTTTCAGGTTGGCTGGGGTGACAATGGCACTTAAATTCTTTCAGCCTATAATGTTAATGCTGCATTTGGTGGTCCTTATATAATAAACCTTCCCATATGAATAAGGAGAAGCCTCCATGGCTCAGGTGGCAGTGCATCGTACTCTCACCGCTGGGTTCCGTGGTTCAAATCCTGGTCACTCCATGTGAGATTTGTGCTGGACAAAGCGGAGGTGGAACAGGTGTTTCTCTGGATACTCTGGCTTTTCCCTGTCATCCTTCATTCCAGCAACACTCTCCAATATTCAATCAATCAATCAATCAATACTGATCTGCATTTATTATATCTGTCAGTCATTAATAATTCCCTAGAGGAGCAGGAGCGGCCATACCTTACGTGTTGAAGTGCTGCAGCACGTTGTCTATTTGAAAAATAAATTACTGTATTAATATTATCTACAATCAAATAAAGTGCAATGAAAAATATGTCAGCCAAAGAATAGGAAATCATCCAACTCCCCTCACAACCAGATAACTAGTCGTGTGCTCCACGCCAGGTGCTGTGCAGATCACAGCTCAGCAAGAATTTCTAAGCTTTTTGGCAGAAAGCAGGAACTCTGCCTTTTGCGCACACGTGCCCAACTTTTCCAATGTGCTGTGGAAACAACAGCTAAGACATCACTTCACAGCGATTCGTTCGACCACAGAGAGGCAGCACTGGTCACAGTTGCATTTCGACTGAAATGAGAATGTTGCAGGTAGCACCCTCTTGACTCAGCAGTAGTATTTAAGAGGGGATCACTCAAAGCAAATGGGAAAATAAAATACTGTAGAGGAAGCCATCAGTTATTCCTGCCAGTTTTAATACTCCCAACTTGCCTATTCCATAGCCAAATTTGTAAATCGATGAACTATAAAAAATGTACTTTTTATGTTGTCAAAATAAGGACATGATATTGTGATTTCCTTTAGTTACAAAATGTCTAGTTTATAAATTTCACTATAACAACATAACATGTAATTTTGCATTACAACATTGGTGGTTTTATTTCAATGATTTTGATAACATTGAGAAGTTCTGTTTTGCGCGCTCACACCAAGTTGTTTCTGAGTTCGTGAATGTTTTATCATTGCAGGTGTTATTGTGTGTTTAATTAGTTTTGTATGAGGAATGTGTATATGTGTTGGGGTTGTTTGCATGATTGTTTGGAATGGAGAACTCAGCGGAGAGCTTCTTGAAAACCGCATATGTTTCTAAATATTTTTATTTTTTGGAGGGGGGGATGGGTAACAGAACACAATTGAGTTTCTGCACCAGCCGCCCCTGAAGAGGAGAATGACAGGCTTCGACAGCCGGTACAATTCCTATCCTCACCGCTAGATGGGGCTTCAGTCATTCCATCCCTGACCTGGTTGAACAATTGGAAACAGGCTGTGGATTTTTGTTTTCATATGAATAAGGAATGTGGTACATAGCACGGGATATTTTTCTTGTGAATTTTGATGTTGTGGCACTTCAAAGCCTATTACCAAACTAGTGCAGCCTTCCTTTGGGAAGCTAACAAATGAAAAGGAAGTGTACCTGAAGCTCCAGTAAAATTCTGCAAAAGCTCACAAGGCATGTGAGAGTAAGGCAGTTTTTTAAAAATAATTTGAATATAGAGTTATTACAGATAAATATGATCAGCCTGTTCCCCATGACTTTACCCCTGTAGCTTTTATGTGTGGTAAAAGTTAAAACAAACTATTTGCCATAAAATTTCATTAATTTCAGATAGTAAACTATGCTAATCAATTAACTTTATCTGCAGAAGTCAGCAGTATGAATTTTTTTAAATTTACAATTTTGCTTTACGTTGCACTGACACAGATGTATCTTAATGGCAACAATGCGATAGGAAAATGCTAGGAGTGGGAAGGAAGTGACCGTGGCCTTAATTAAGGTACAGCTCTAGCATTTATCTCTGCTGGCCCCGTGGTGTAGGGGTAGTGTGCCTGCTTCTTAACCGGAGGCCCCGGGTTTGACTTCCAGCCAGGTCAGCGATTTTTACCTGGATCTGAGGGCTGGTTCGAGGTCCACTCAGCCTGCATGATTGGAATTGAGGACCTACCTGATGGTGAGACAGCGGCGCCAGTCTAGAAAGCCAAGAATAACGGCTGAGAGGATTTGTCGTGCTGACCACACGACACCTCGTAATCTGCTGACATTCAGGCTCAGCAGCAGTCGCTATAGCAAGACCGTAACGGGCCACATGGCCCAATACTTGGAAGGATGATGATGATGATGATGATGATGATGATGATGATGATGATGATGATGATGATGACATAACCTCTCCAGCCCAAATGCCAAGCTCACCTTCCCGGGATGAACAAACCTGTTCCCACAGACAAGGCCCTGTCGACTGAGTCATGGCAGTATAACCGTTACATCAATTACGGAGGAAATGCTGTACTTTCAGCTAGTCCATTAGCTGAGAGGTGGCAGCCTCACCAATGGTCTTACTTCCTTCAGGTTAGCAACCTGTCAGAAGGACATTTGATTGCTTTCAAGTCTTGCAAAAAGAAAAATGCAAGACCGTAATGGGACACAAGGCCCAATACTTGGAAGGAAGATGATGATCTAATATTTCCTGTGTCACCTGACTTCGTTTGACTTCACTCCATTTCTTTTGTTTAGGATTTATTTACTTTCATCTTGATACTTCTCCAAGGCTGTGTTCATACCATTCAACAATTTCTCCAGATCCCTTCAGACTGAGATGAAATAACAATATCAATGGTAAATCTCAGAGTTTTGATTTCCTCTCCCTGGATTGTGATTCCCTTTCCAGATTTTTCTTTGATATCCTTTATTAGCTGTTTTATATAAACACTGAAAAAGGTAGAGGGCAGCCTACAGCCTTGTCTCACTCCTTTCTGGATTGCTGCTTCTTTATTCATAGTCCTCTATTCTTATCACTGCAGACTAATTTTTTTGTACAGATTGTAGATAATCCTTCTTTCTTGGTATCTGATCCCGATCACCTTCAGATTCCCAAGTAGCTTGGTCCAATCAACATTATCAAATGCCTTTTCTAAATCTATGAATGTCATGTATGTTAACTTGTCCTTACTTTGATCCTCAGGCATAAAGTCACGATTGCTTTATATGTTTCTACATACAGTAATTGTATCAATAATTTTATCACTGTCTTGATTTATGGTTGTAATATATTTGTGTAGTATACAGTGTTCCTACTTCCTTTCTATGATGATCCTGTAGACATTCATTACAAGATTACAGCTATAAGTAAGATTCTATTAGAATAAAATTTATTGTAGCCACCTATTCAATACAATTCAATGATTGTTATCTTCGATACGGGACAAACATGAGATCAGTTACTCATAGTAAGATTACAGCTGTCATATTTTGGACACATTATGAGAAGCTTTGATTCATTAGAGAAGACTATTATGCTTGGGAAGGTGGAGGGGTCTTGGATACAAGGGCAGCCAGCATTGAGATGAATAGACTACATCAAATCCAACATGAACATGTCACTGAAGGATCTGAAGTATATGGGTGATGACCAAAACATCTGGAGGCAGTCCATTCATGCAGTCGCCAGGAGTCAACGTCGACTTGATGGTACCTGATCATCATCATCATCATCATCATCATCATCATCATCATCATCATCATCATCATCATCATCACCACAGTATTCCATGAAGTCAGGTGATGTAGGAAATATGAGATTAGGAAATGAAGTCTTAAAGGAAGTAGTGAATATTGTTACCGTACTTGGGTAGTAGAATAACTAATGATGGCAGAAGTGAGGAAGTGGGGAGGACATAAAATGCAGACTAGCACAAGCACAGTATTTCAGTATTTCCTTCCTCTGACATATATATATTTATTCACAGAACACACCGTTGTGAACTGTGCATCAAAGTAGGTGGAGGCATGTAGAAAATCTACTGTAATCAAAGCAATGTGCGTATTGTTTCATTTATTCAGTATTTCATTCCATTTGCAAAATTGTGAGTGAAGGAATACACAATCATGGAGTGGCAGCATTGGATCTTCGAGCATGTTAAATAATAGAGAACATCACTGCGACCAACAGATGAGAAGAGAAACGATTTAGTGCATTCCTTGACTGACAAATGTGTTCTAATTACAGTGTTTTCCTGTACTATGTGTGCAGTTTCAGCTGTTTAATAAACAAATTGTAGATATTACCTATAAGAGATAAGGCCAATTCTCTGCAAGTCGAATGAGGAAACTTGTGCATATGTGCGGAGCATTATCTCTGTCTCCATCATACAGCCCACTTCCCCTCCCTCCCCTCCTCTTCCCTGAAGCACGGCAGTGGCTTGTGCTCTGGCATAATAAATAGGGTGAGTTCACCAGTTTGAATCGTACGCCCGGATGTAACAAAGTGACCTTATTTTTTCAAAAAGAAAAATTTTCTCTACCAATCCGATTGCACCATCGTTCTTAACATAACACGATGAGCATCCCTGATTTTTTTGTCGGAATAGTTATTATACACCGTGTATGTTGCTAACAAGATAACAAAGTCAACAATAACCGGGCAAGTTGTTTGTGTGGTTAGAAGCGCACAGCTGTGAACTTGCATCCGGGAGATAGTGGGTTCGAACCCCACTGTCGGCAGCCCTGAAGATGGTCTTCCATGGTTTCCCATTTTCATACCAGGCAAATGCTGGGACTGTACCTTAATTAAGGCCACAGCCGCTTCCTTCCCACTGATAGGCCTTTCCTATCCCAGCGTTGCCATAAGAACTATCTGTGTTGGTACGACGTAAAGCCAATTGTAAAAAAAAAAAAAAAAAAAGTCAACAATAAAAATAGCCATATTATGCATTGATGGAAGGTGGAGTAAAAGGAGTCTACATGTAATATTTTTTTCATTATATATTTTTCCTGACTGATTAGATTAAAAATACAGATACTGGTAATTATCAGACAGACTTTACAGATAAAAATGGTAAATGAAACACAGATCCATATGTAGGTTATCTTTATTCAAATACATAAGCCTACAATAGAATACATTGACTAAAGTACTCATATTGTATAAAAGAGATCAATATTTGCATATAATAATTTACAATAATTTTACATTTGAATGAACCTATATATCCCACCATGGAGAAATTTTTAGTATTAATCCACTAAAAAGCAAGCAATTAATCTGCAATGTGAAAATTGGAGTATGGGTCAGCTAAAGTACAATAGAAACTTCAGAAAGAAGCAGAGGAGTGTACAGAC